>NC_091988.1:149040528-149683571 GCF_044704955.1 Pristiophorus japonicus | reverse complement strand
CCTCCCTTCTCCCCCTTCCCTCCCTTCCCTCCCTCCCTCCCTTCTCCCCCTTCCCTCCCTCCCTCCCTTCTCCCCCTTCCCTCCCTCCCTCCCTTCGCTGTCAGAAACACAGAGAGTGAGAGACACACAGACAGAGAGATAGAGACACTGACAGAGACACACTGGGGGGGGGGCCCGTCCCAGCACGCTATTGCAATCGGTAAGTAGAAAATGTTTTATTTATTGATTTTTTTAAAAAAAAATTTAAATTTTTTAAATTAATTTTTTTTGATTGATTTATTGGTTGATTTATTGATGTATTTATCATTTATTATTGATGATGGCTCTTTATTTGTAAAACTGAAGTGTTTAGTGTTTGTAAACTTCCCTTTTAAACCCCCACCCCCCGCCATTCCCTTTGCCTGATTTGTAACCTACGCCTGATTTTCTAAGTGTAGGAAAGGTGTTTCTGAATGTACAAAAATCTACACTTACTCAATTCTAAGTTAGTTTGGAGTAAGTTTTCACTGTCTAAACTTTCAAAACGGGCGTAAGTGGCCGGATACGCCTCCTTTTGAAAAAAAAAAATCTGTTCCAAACTGAAACTGTTCTAACTGACCAGAACTGGAGCAAACTAAATGCCGAGAATTGCAATTTCTAAGATACTCCATTCTAAACCAGTTGCTCCAAAAAAACAGGAGCAACTCAGGCCGAAACTTGGCCCCAGAGACACTCACCACATTTAAAAGGTGCTTGGATGGGCACTTGAAATGCCGTAACCTGCAGGGTTATGAACCTAGATTAGACTGGATAAACTCTTGTTGGCTGGCGCAGATACGATGGTAAGTACTTCAGGGAATCTAATACGGCCAGAGTGATGATCTGAACTAGTTTTGATCACCTGGATGGGTCAGAGAGGAATTTTCCCAGATTTTTTCCCCAATTGGCTTGGGTTTTTATCTTTTTTTGCCTCTCCCAGGAGATTGCATGACTCGGGGCGGGGCGGGGTGGAGTGTAAAATGTTGCAATATATGGGGTGTCGCAGTTGTGTTTGGCGGACTGGTTGGGCCGGATGCACTTTACCTGTCCACCATTGATCATTGTTTATAGGTTTATATGTAACCTTCAGGGCTGATGACCGAGGCCCGTGTGGCTCTTTGTCGGCCGGTGTGGATACGATGGGCCGAAATGGTCTCCTGCGCTGTAAATTTCTAAGTATTAAAGCTAGACGAACTGAGACAGTGAGGATCAGTTGTCTCTTCCCAAGCCCATTAAACCAGGGTAGCCTCTATTCATTTTGAGAATAGCAGATGTGTTATTTATTTGCACACTCCTGAATGCAAGATGCTTGGACCACTTATGGGAGTGAGCTGCACTGCTGTACCCAAGAGAATGTATAAAAACTTGTAATACTTGCCCCCCCCCAACAAATCACTAAGCGAGTATAATGTCACCACCTTGTCATTTTAACCTTAACTCTGCAATGCAGTAGTTGAAATTAGTTTTTGTTTCAACTGATCAGTCAGATGCACATTGTATGGAATATCACATTGACTTTTGACTCTGACTTGTGGCTGTGAAAGTGCCCCATAAAGCCAGCTCTCCAGAACATCAGCTGTGGGGCTTGTGTCTACTGCCCAACCTTTCATTGATTACACTGGTTTTAATAATATCTGGCTTACTGGGTAAGTGGGCAGAAGAGAGTAATTGAGCTTGTGATTTTTAAAAAATCTCAATTTTTTTGATAACAGTGACATTGGGCCCAAGTTTCCACATGATTCGCGCCTGATTTTTAGGAGCAACTGGTGGAGAACGGACTATTTTAGAAATCGCAATTCTCCACATTTTTTTTTCTGCAGTTCTAGTCAGGTAGAACAGTTCTAGTTTAGAACAGAATTTTTTCTTCAAAAGGGGGCGTGTCCGGCCACTGACGCCTGATTTGAAAGTTTCCACAGTGAAAATGTACTCCAAACTAAAGTAGAATGGAGCCAGTGAAGATTTTTGTAGAACTGAAAAAACCTGTTCTACACATTAAAAAATCAGGCGCAGGTTACAAATTAGGCGTCCAGAACGAGGTGGGGGGGGGGAGGGGGGAGGGGAAGGGAACTCATTAAATTCGACAATAAATCCTTATTTATACTTCTACAAATATTATACAAATAAATCCAACCTGAATAAACATTTATAAGCCAAGAAAAGATTAAATAAACCATCTTCCTACCTGTGTGAAAGTGCTTCAGCCAGGGAGAATTCTGCAGCCGTTCGTGCCGCTGAGCGGGAGCGGGGGGGGAGAAAGCCGTTTGTGTCGCTGAGCAGGAGGGGGAGAGAGAGAGAGGGAGGGGAAGAGAGAGAGAGAGAGAGAGAGAGAGGGGAGAGGGAGAGAGAGAGAGAGAGGGGGGGAGGGGGAGAGGGAGAGGGAGGGGGAGAGGGAGGGGGAGAGGGAGAGGGAGAGGGAGAGGGAGAGAGAGAGAGAGAGAGAGAGAAAGGGGAGGGAGGGAAGGGAGGGAGAGAGAGACAGAGAGGGGGGGAGAGAGAGAGGGGGGAGAGAGAGAGGGAGGGGGAGAGGGGGGGGAGGGAGGAGGAGAGAGGGAGGAGGAGAGAGGGGGAGGGAGAGAGGGAGGGAGGGAGAGAGGAGGGGAGGTGGGGAGAGGGAGGGAGAGAGGGGGGGGAGAGAGAGAGAGAGAGAGAGAGGGGGGGGGAGAGAGAGAGAGAGGGGGAGGGAGAGAGAGAGAGAGGGAGGGAGAGAGAGAGAGAGAGAAAGGGGAGGGAGGGAAGGGAGGGAGAGAGAGACAGAGAGGGGGGGAGGCAGAGAGAGGGGGGGGAGTGAGAGAGAGAGGGGAGGGGAGAGAGAGAGGGGGGGGAGAGAGGGGGGGGAGGGAGGGAGAGAGGGGGGGGGAGGGAGGGAGGGAGAGAGGGGGGAGGGAGAGAGAGAGAGAGGGAGAGAGGGGGGGGAGAGAGAGAGAGAGAGGGGGGGGGAGAGAGAGAGAGAAAGAGAGAGAGAGAGAGGGAGGGGGAGGGAGAGGGGGAGGGAGAGAGAGAGAGAGCGGGGGGGGGGAGAGAGAGAGTGGGGGTGGGGTGGGGAAGGGAGAGGTCAGGTCGGATCGGATCGAGTCGGGAGTCGGGTCCAGTGGTGGGGGGGGGGGGCAGGTCGGGGAACAGGAGCGCGGGTCGGGTCGGGTCAGTCGGGGGCGGGGGGGGGAGCGGGTGTCTGGTCTCGGGACGGGGGGGGGAGTGGGGAGCGGGTGTCTGGTCGGCGGGGGGGGGAGCGGGTGTCAGGTCGGGTCTGGTTGGCGGGGGGGGGGGAGCGGGTGTCGGGTCTTGTCGGGGGCGGGGAGCAGGAGCTGGCCGTGGGAGGAGCCTTATCCACGCAGCCCCAGTGAGGCCATTCAGCCAGGGCTAGGGGCTGCGTGCTTCGGGTCCCTCCCACACAGTTCGGCGCCTGGAGCTACTGCACTTGCGTGCCGACTGTAGCGCGCATGTGCAGAGGTCCCGGCACTGTTTTCAGCGCCGGGACCTGGCTCCGCCCCCCCCACAGCTCGTGCTGGCTGCGCCGAGGGCCACAGGACCTGTAAGTAGGTGGAGAATACCGAGGGTTTTTTTTCTTGTGGAAACTTGGGTCCAATGATTCCATATTGATTTATTTTGTATTATTTTTAAAGGGGCCATTTTAAGTATGTCAGGATTCAAGCTATGCAATTACATAGTATTGAGAGTTGGGGTCGAGGTTAAACAAAATATTTATATTGGCTACATATGTCTATATTTTGTCTCGGGGCTAGACAACATAGCTATTGCCATCCTGCTGGTATATTCCTTTATTTTTAACATAGAAACACCACAAAAACAATAATTATGTCTGTAAAGAAAGGGGCCTATGGTCACATTAGTCTGAAAACGCTCGATCTCGCCTGATCTCGAGGAACTAAGCAGGATCAGGCTTGGTTAGTATTTGGATGGGAGACTGCCTGGGAATACCAGATGCAGTATGCTTCTGCAATTTCTGCGGTCTGGAAGAGTCCGTGTTCCACGTTTTTATCGAATGTACGAGGTTGCAGCCCCTGTTCCATTATTTAAAGGGGCTGCTCCTCAATTTCTGGTTGCACTTCAGTCCCACACTCCTGATCTTTGGGCACCCTGTGCGGAGGGGAGCGGGTAGGTCCGAGGGCCTCCTCGTAGGACTGCTCCTGGGCACGGCCAAGGGTGCCATCAGCCGGTCCAGGCAGCGGGCGGTCGAGGGGGTCGTCCAGCCTGACTGCCTGCCTCTCTTCCACGCTTACATCCGAGCCAGGGTGTCCTTGGAGATGGAGCACGCGGTGTCCATCGGTACGCTCGCGGCCTTCCGCGAGAGGTGGGCGCCGGAGGGACTGTAATGCATTGTCACCCCCGGCAACCAAATTTTAATTTGATTTTATTTGTTTTAAAGTTTAATTTGTTTTAATTGCCGGGTTTTAGTGTCCCCCCTCCCCTTTTATAGGAGGCACTTGTAAATTATATGATTTTAATGCCCCAAAAAAAAATCAAGGAAAAAAAGCAACAAAAAAAAACAAAAAAAAGAGGGCAGTTATAACTATCTGGAGTGTCCCCCAGATCGGGGGGGGGGGTGGGGGGGCACTCGATCTAATGTTTATTTTGAACTCCCCAAAAAGAGTTGTAAAGAAAGGGACTTATCCCCAGTAGTAGAAAATCCACACAATTGCTAATGTACCTATTTTTTGCCTTTGTTAAACGCTTCCTGCCCAATGGAAAATATTTTTAGCAGTTCACATATCATACTTTTGGTTTTATATCTATAGCTCAGAAATAACTAAAATGCTCCAAAAATGCAAGTGGGCAGATTAAATTCAATTCAGGTAAGTACAAAGTGCACACATTGGCAGAAACAGGAAAGACATACTTAGTGAATGGTGTCAAACTAGTTAGGAAAGGGATGTACTTTGTGATGTTGAATTGCACTGATGGTGTTGTACATAAAAACACATGAACCATTTGGACCATCATGCCTTTGTCTTCCAAAAGACCATGTACAAATTGGACTACTATGGGCTGGCACAATATATCGTCTCATTAATCAGGCAAATCCATCTATATGTGCAATCCGGCACATAATTTCATCCTCAAAAGAACACAAAATTAAAAATCTACTAAATCCCTGTTAAAAGGAACAGTGAATATATTCGACTATAGGTAGATTTTCAATTTGCTTCACAAAACTGGCACTGCAGATTGGCCACTCGTTGTAGAAACTTTCTGACTTTCATTTCCAGTTCTATGCCAGGCAGCACTTTGAAAATCCCCCCCAGAGATTCCTACAGTCTGATGTAGTCATGGTCCCTTTTTTAAAAAAAAAGGAGGGAGAGAGAAAACAGAGAAAACCGGTTAGCCTGACATCGGTAGTGGGGCAAATGTTGGAATCAATTATTAAAGACATAATAGCAGCGCATTTGGAAAGCAGTGATAAGATCGGTCCAAGTCAGCATGGATTTATGAAAGGGAAATCATGCTTGACAAATCTTTTAGAATTTTTTGAGGATGTAATTAGTAGAGTGGACAAGGGAGAACCAGTGAATGTGGTGTATTTGGACTTTCAAAAGGCTTTTGACACGATCCACACGAGATTAGTGTGCAAAATTAAAGCACATGATATTGGGGGTAATGTATTGACGTGGATAGAGAACTGGTTGGCAGATAGGAAGCAAGGAGTAGGAATAAACAGGTGCTTTTCGGAATGGCAGGCAGTGACTAGTGGGGTACCGCAAGGTTCAGTGCTGGACCCCCAGCTATTTACAATATACATTAATGATTTGGATGAAGGAATTGAATGTAATATCTCCAAGTTTGCAGATGACACTAAGCTGGGTGGCAGTGTGAGCCGTGAGGAGGATGCTAAGAGGATGCAGGGTGACTTGGACAGGTTAGGTGAGTGGGCAAATGCATGGCAAATGCAGTATAATGTGGATAAATGTGAGGTTATCCACTTTGGTGGCAAAAACAGGAAGGCTGAATATTATCTGAATGGTGACAGATTAGGAAAAGGGGAGGTGCAACGAGACCAGGGTGTCATGGTACATCAGTCATTGAAAGTTGGCATGCAGGTACAGCAGGCAATGAAGAAGGCAAATGGCATGTTGGCCTTCATAGCGAGAGGATTTGAGTATAGGAGCAGGGAGGTCTTGCTGCAGTTGTACAGGGCCCTGGTGAGGCCACACCTTGAATATTGTGTTCAGTTTTGGTCTCCTAATCTGAGAAAGGACATTCTTGCTATTGAGGGAGTGCAATGAAGGTTCACCAGACTTGATTCCTGGATGGCAGGACTGACATATGAAGAAAGACTGGATCGACTAGGCTTATATTCACTGGAATTTAGAAGAATGAGAGGGGATCTCATAGAAACATATAAAATTCTGATGGGTTTAGACAGGTTAAATGCAGGAAGAATGTTCCCGATGTTTGGGAAGTCCAGAACCAGGGGTCACAGTCTAAGGATAAGGAGTAAGCCATTTAGGACCGAGATGAGGAGAAACTTCTTCACTCAGAGAATTGTGAACCTGTGGAATTCTCTGCCACAGAAAGTTGTTGAGGCCAGTTCGTTAGATATATTCAAAAGGGAGTTAGATGTGGCCCTTACGGCTAAAGGGATCAAGGAGTATGGAGGGAAAGCGGGAATGGGGTACTGAAGTTGCATGATCAGCCATGTTCATATTGAATGGTGGTGCAGGCTCACAGGGCCGAATGGCCTACTCCTGCACCTAGTTTCTATGTTTCCATGATTTTAGTAGATATGTAATTTTATGTTCTTTTGAGGATGAATTTATTTGCTGGATAGCACATTTCACTATATATGTAGATTTTCTGATTACAGGTCACACACATTACCCAAAGGGTCTTGGAAGCCTTAAGGCGTTTTATTAAGGAGCGGCAGTTTTAAACATAATCAGATACAACACGTGATTAAGATAGATATTGTAGACATACAACCCGTGACAGATGAGAACAATCGACGACCCCGGAACGGAATAGAAGGATGTTGAGGCAGAATGGTGGTCTCAGATTGGATCCCTGCAGCCTGCGGCAGTGGTCCCTTCTGTTTGGTTGTTCCCCGAACTGTTGGAGCTGTTGGGCCAAAACCAGCATAGATCCACCGCAGAGGGCGAGGTTGAGCTTGACCAAGATGATCGGCCGAAGCCAGCATAGATCCACCCCGGGGAAGCCCTTCCCCTAACTCTGTTCCTCTCTCTCGGTTGTCCGCTTATATACCTTATTTCGGTGGGCTGGTGGATACTTGGCGCCAATCATTTTTACTCATTCCATTGTATAATTATAGGGGAGTGAGTACCTATGACAGCCCCTCCCCTTCTCATGAGGTCATCTTCTTACTTCTATCTGTTGTAAATGTCTTATTGTCCTTCCATAGAAAATTGTTTATTCTCCACCTCCTTGCTGCTTTCTTTATCTATTTTAGTCATGCCTGCTTGAAGCCCTTTTTTCACATATTCTGGCCTCGTATCGACCTTAACTCTCTGTGTCTGCTGAGCTGGCATAAGTACTTTTATAAAATTATTATTTCTTTTATAATTCGCAATTTCTTTGGATTCATGATTTCTTACAGCAGCCTGTTTGAAACGCACAGTAGATTGATCAGCATCTAAAGGAAAAAAAGATGGGTTAAAGACCTGCTGGAAAATAAAACTCATGCCTTCAGCACTCACGTCCTTCTTTCATCATTTCTAAATCTACTGCTGCTACAATTGCACATGTACGTACTTCAGGTCTTGTGTCCTGAGATAAAAGTGATTAAATGGTGTATACACTTGAAGCTAAAATTATGAAAGTCCTGTGTCCTGTTGCATGAGCCTTCATGTCTCATAAGATCTATATTCAGTGCAATATTTGAACTGTTAACTTAAAAAAAAATCTATGTTCATCCACTTTTGCGATTTTTCTGGGTTGGAATATATACAGTTGAGATGTTAAGCTGAGGTCCTATATGCTGTTCTGGTAGTTTAAGTGTACGTTAATGGGCCCTGTGACACGATTTAAACCAGAGCCACAATTTCCCTCAGTGGCTTTCCCCAAATTCTTCCCTTAACCAGTTCAGGCATCACCAAAAAACAGGTCACATCTCACAGCTGTTTATGGTATCTTTGGCATAGTATTTGTCGATGTAACTGCATTTAAGATAAATTGTGTGAGAAGAGCTTTGCGATGCAGTGTTTTGATATGAAAGATACTCTATACCTCCAAATCTTTTTCTTTACACATCCATGCAACTGACCTTCCAATCCAGCAAGGGATGCCAGCTCACTGACTCTCAGAAGCACACGAACATCCCATGTTGCATGGAGATGTCTGAGGAAGATTAATAGCTCCCTCTGGTGTTAGAACAGGTACTTGCACAATAATGGTGTGGCACCTGTGAAAAACCCATAGATAAAGAAATTAGTTCAAATACAAGCTGCCACATTTGATACAGAGTGGAGTCCTTTTCATATTTGCTATGATAATAAAGTGGCAGTTAGTTAAAATATTGTTTCATTATTTCAGATCTCCGCTAGTAATATGGTCACAGTAAAAAGTGCTTAAAGGATGATGTCTGGACAGTGTATAAGTTTTAAAAATATTGTTCTTTCCTCCCTTCCTGAAGGCAGTGATGTTTTTAGGGATATGGCTCCACTGTGGCTGCCAGCCTTTCAGTACCTTAACCAAGTGGTCATTCTTCATGTCTGGACCTAAACAGTGAGCATCAGCAGAGTATTTGACTGAGAAGCTGAGCATGATCTTGTTCTTTCCCAAAGTCCACCAATCCAGAAGGGTTGACTGGATAGCGATCATGACTGGAAACCCTGGGTAATTTCTCCCAACCCAAATGCAGGTGTCCAGAGACACTGAGCCCATTTAGTTGAGTCAGGATGGACTGCGAATCAAACTTGTGACCTCTGGCCTGTTTGGCTTAATGCTACACTGGGTAGTATCTACAAGGAGTTTTGTGTGCATACTTACTGTGAAACATTAGAGCTGTCTTGCTTCCATATTATTATTACATATACTACACAACAGATAACCCACATTGGTGAAGCAATGACAGAATCAGTACTTTAAGCACCGTGGCTATTAAATCATTACCCTATTTTTTGAGGATATATGGGAGAATTGTGGTGCGAATGCTGCAACTCATTCTTTTGATTTATTTTCAAATATAATTTTACTACGAACTACTGCATGGGTATCTAAACTGTGGCATTTGGACCAAAAGCCACCCTGAATCCTGATAATCGAAGCCTTAAAGCTCAAACAACTCAATCCTACTATGGTTTTACTTCTTCTTTGAATATACTTGAATTTTGTGGAACTGCAGGTTTGGAAAAGCTGTTCTTTAGAGCTGGTGCCTCACTGATGGACAAATCGTAACTCAAAACTCTTAAGATCCGTCTGTTTAACATCATCCTGGACTTACGAGAGGAGTCTTTTCCAATAAATTTACTTGGATCCATTCAAGGAAATAATGGACAGTATTTGGATTTCAGCAAGGCTTTTGGTACTGAAGCCTGGTAGCAAAGTGCTTGTGTTACTGAACTAGTAATGCAGAGGCCTGGACTTGTGATTCGGCGACGTGAGTTCAAATCCCAGCTGGGGAATTTAAATTTAGTGAATTAAATCTGGAATAAAAAGCTAGTGTCAGTAATGGTGACCATGAAACTGTCGGATTGTTGAAAAAACCCATCTGGTTCACTAATGTCCTTTTTAGGGAAGGAAATCTGCCGTCCTTACCCGGTCTGGCCTATATGTGACTCCTGGCCCATGGAAATGTGGTTGACTCTTAATTGCCCTCTGAAATAGTCCAGCAAGCCACTCAGTTATAGCAACTCGCTACAAAGAAGCATGGATTGCAGCGTTTCAAGAAGGCGGCTCACCACCTTCTCTAGGACAATTCGGGATGGGCAATAAATGCTGACCTTGCCAGTGACTCGCACATCCCAGGAACAAATTTTTTTTTAAAAACCCAAGCAATTAGTCCACAGGTGGAAAGGCATGAACAGGCGGCCATCTTCTGAGGTAGATTGATAATTGGCCAAACGGAAATATGAACGGAGCTGCGTCAATACAGTAGGGTGCCACAGGGTTCAGTGCGAGGGCCATTGTTGTTTACAGTGGATATCAATGGTTCCTACATTACGACGGTGACTACACTTCAACAAAGCACTTAATTGGCTTTAAAGCACTTTGGGATGCCCTGACATTGTGAAAAGTGCTATATAAATGCAAGTCTTTTTTATTTCAAGTTGTGGACAGAGACAAAGTTCCTGAGTTTCTGCTTTAAGAGTTGAAGGGAGAAGAATATTTTTACCAAGTTACATAGAGGTCGAAATTAGTCTTGGGTGGTAGCGCAAAGGGGGTTATATTGCATGGGACACCTGTTACCCGACCCACCAGATTGAAGTCAATGAACTGAATATTGGGCAGGATGTATAATGGACGCCCTATGGGATATCACCAGTTTTACACTGCTGCCCAATACAAGTTTCTACATCATACAGTTTGTCCAGATACTTTCACATTCTTTAAGCACTTTGTACTGTATCTACTATGTCACAAGTGGAGATTTAAAATGGGGAAAAAAATGATTAACTGCTACTTTGCTACCACGGCAAATGTGAAATGGACTCCACTCTGCAGCAAATCAGCATTTGAGCTCACTCCTTCATCTATGAGTTTTTCACTGATGCTATATCAGCACTCCAACATTGGTGCACAATTGTCTGCTCTTAATATCGAATGGAACCTTTAATTTTCCCCAGATGTCTCCATCATGCAACATACAACAGTTTGCAGATGACACTAAGAAATAAAGCAGATACAAAGGGATCTGGAAGATGGACTGATGTCTGAAAAATTGCATTTTATGTCGACAAATAATGAGACTAGGGAAGGGAAATAAACATGGGAAATATAAACTAAATGGCTTTAGTCTACAGGATGCAGTGCAGGACAGGGATCTGGAGGTATGGTTGGATGCTCACTGAAACCAACAGCGCCGTGTGTAGCTGCAGTAAGGAAAGCTAACTATAACTTGGGATGTATAGCCAGAGGTCTGGCCACACCTTGAGTACTGCGTATACTTCTGATTGCCGTGGAGGCATTGGAGGTGATGCAGAATATGTATAGTACTTGCATATTGTTAATTGAACACTAGGTGGTCCCCTGATGGGAGTAATCACATTGTAACAAGTACTCTCCAAGGTCTCTCTTGTATTTACTTTGTTATTTTTTAACAGAGTTTTCTCGAGGGTTTGGAAATAAAATCAGCTAATTATTATCACAACAATTTGAGTGTTTCTTCAGTCATAGCACAGAAAGGAGTAACCAAAGCGATACCTAGCTTAGAGCGGTCTAAGCTATGAGGAGAGATTGAATGATCTGGGATTGTTTACTGTGAAGAAGAGGAGACTCGGGGGAGATATTCTATTGTACTCAAATGTTCAAGATCCTTGAGGGAATATATAAATTGAATGAGATAGTAAGATGTTTGAGATTGCTGGTGACACAGGCTTAGGCTGAGAAGAGAGGAATTGCACTTGCACAGATAATTCAGATTGAATTACTTTACGTTGAATAAACACTCAAATTGGTGAATATATGAAATGGACTGCCTTTGGAGGCAGTTAGTGTGGAAGCATTCCAGGGAGAGCTGGATAAATATTTGAAGAAATGGATGTTAGAGAAGTACAGACGGTATTTGGTTTTGGCACTAGCCAGATGGGCTACAGTTTATTCTGGTCCTGTGTAACTTGTTCCCGTGTAACTTGAGCTATATGCAAATTATGTGGGCCCAAGTTTCCATGGTACACACATATGCGATTCACAAAGAGAAAAGGCCTGGCTGCTACCTTCTCAGGGTTCAGAGCGGGTGTATTTGACTGGAGGAAGATTGGGGAGCTGTAGCAATTCAGTAGCTCTTGATGATAGCAGACACGGAGGAGGGAAAAGGAGAAATACTGAAAGCTCATAACTGTATATTAAAGTGAAATTCATGTGAAATATGCATACATGCAAGAGAGTGTGCTTGTGAAAAAATGGAAATAAAAATGTTGCGGTTTTTATGTGGAATTTCACTCCTATGTGGAAGAATTTCACTAGCACCTTTCAGGATGTTGCTCAAACTGAGTTGGAAGATGCTGTTTTATAACTGGGGGCGTTATCTTAAAGTGTTATGGAAAAAGTGTTACAAGAAGTAAGTTTGACACTTAAAAGAAGTATACATCATACATGACATTTAAAAAAATATATTAACAGTTTCAATCCTAAGGATTTAATTTAATTCTCGCAAATAGATTTTCAAAGTTTTCCCACCTCAAGGTTCAGATTTGTTGGGTTGAAATAATTGAGGCAAACTGCAGCACTGCTTTTAATTTCAATGGATCAATCACTGAAATAACCAATAAAAAGAAATAGAGGCACTGGAAAGGTGCAAAAAAGATTCACGAGGATGATACCAGAACTGAAAGGCTGAACAGGCTGAGGCTCTTTTCTTTAGAAAAGCAAAGACTGAAAGTTCACCTTCTTTGGTTCGATGTCCATTTTTGTTTAGTACACCTCTGTGTTATGCCTTGGGACATTTCCCTACATTAAAGGCACCATAAAAATGCAAGTTGTTGTTGATCTCAACCAGCTTGCCGATATGAGCCCCATAGTTTATCTCAGCATCCTTAAGCCAAGGGTGGTAAAAGTCACCATGGGTTCTTGTGTCTATTAACCCCTGTTGGAAAGTGTGAGTGTATAGATGTTGATTGAGAACAGGACTGGGCTTGGCTGTGATGACATGGCTGCAAATACTTGCTGTGGAGCCATATCCCGGTAAGTGTTGACCCCTTAAAGAGAAAAAGGGGGTAGACTGTCAAACCTGCTCATTTCATAACTTATGAAACTATTGTGTATTGTACTAAATAATTTTCTGAGGAAATGTTCTGCACCGACACTTTCCAGTCTTCAAGATTGCTGTTTTCCAGGTTGTAATATACAGAGGAGAGCAGCTTTATAGAAGAGGAAGAATTTATTTTCCTGTGTTTTGCCATGCTCTAATTTCTAATTTTTGTGTAGTTTCTCCAGGGGCCATGGTGCTGGTAGAAGTAAGTGCTGATATCCACATCTGCGGTATCTGCAAGCAACAGTACAACACTCTAGATACTTTTGTCGCCCACAAGCAAAATGGCTGCCACCTTGGGACAACCCCAGGCACCAGTTCCGTTCAGTTTGTGGCAGAGGCAGCATCATCGGCTACCCAGACTCAGGCCGCTACAAGTACCATTACCACACAGACACAGACCATCTCGGGTATGGGAGAAACTGGCAGATCTTTTAGTGCATTTATTTGATTTACAATAAGAAAAGTGATAGCATGGTGATTGTTACTAAAACAATATTAGCAGTGCTTGTCTGAAGTACAGTCACGGCTGTAGGCTGAACTGGAATTACGTACACTTTGTGTGGATCTAAGAAGGGAATTAGTTAAGCTAATAAAGGTCAGCTTTTCATGTAAATTAAAATAAGGGTGCAAGGTTAATACAGTATTGAGATTGTTTATTATTTGTTTAATCAACCTGAAAAATTGCTTAGTTACTTGATGTGGCAAATTTTGGAGATAAAATTAACTCCTGAAAGGAAAGATAAATTTTGAAATACAAGATTTTCCCCAGAATATCTGGGATCACATCTAAAATATCTCCGCTCTGGAATTACTGTGCAACAAGAATTCTGATTTTATTGTTTCTATTTTGATATATCAAATGTAAAGCAGTTAATATTTGTTGCCTTAAGTTACTGCTCTGCAAAGTGACAGGGAGGTACAGGCAAGAAGACCAGCACAGTTTCATGTTTTAGCAGCAATGATAGATTTTGTGTGCAACCTGAAGCATTTTGATGTGGCTCCGGTTGCTAAACACCATGTAATGGTGACAGGAAAGCGATACGTGATATGCACCCTAAATCAATTGTGCAAGTTCCTGTTAAACAACAGATATACAACAATAGATGTCTGGCTATGAGTTTCAAAACAATTAATTAATTTAAATGCTTTGATATCCTAAACCACAAGAGCAAAGCAGCACCCTGAGATGACATTACTGCAGGCAACTCACTGGAAGCAGTTTGTTGTTCTCTTTATTATATTTCACTTTTGTTACCCTAATAGGGAGAGAACGGTGATCATCAAAATACTGATGTGATTTAGGTGAAAAAGTAAAGAAGGTCCTCTGACAACTTAGTGATGAAACTGCTGCATTGTGCATTACTGCAGCATATAGCCAAGAAGGTTTAATACCGAGTCTCGGCTAACGCAGTAGAAGGGGTACTATAATCAGCCTCGGCATTCCTGGGTTAGTGAGATTGAAAATTCAGCCAGAACTCCCATTCCTGATCAGTTGCCCTTGATGGAGTGTGTATATACAGGTAAATGTTGATGAAGATAGGATTGATTTAGTAACTCAGTGGACAGTGCATTTGTTTAGTCCGCCATTAAGAAACCAACAAAAGAATGTTTAATGGGATAGAAGTGATGCCATGCTCTTTCAGAACAAATGCAAAATAAGGTACTCTGCCCTCTGAACATACCTCTCTTAGAAGAGCATCCCACTCCAACAATGTGAACTTTTCAATTCCCCTCACCAATCATTGTTCTGAGTGAGGGTACCAGTTATCAAGCATCTTCTGTTTATTTTCTCTCTGAGGGTTGCTGCTGACAGCTGTCTCTGCAACAAATTGGTATGTGGTCACTATATCAGTAACATTAAGGAGACGACTGATCTGGGGCCAAGATATAAGCTTAAAGTACCACAGTTCCGGGTGACATTTAATTTGAATAGTCACAGTACTGGGTTGTCATCAAATTATTGGAAAACAACACAGTTTAACTTCTTGTAATGTCAAGAACACAAATGGAATGCATTACAGGGTATTTGGTAACGTGAATAACACACATGTATTTAGAAAATTATGACTCTGTTGCATGATTACAAAGCAGTAGTCTCATTGAGAGGCAGAGGTGACATAATCTAGCAGAAAACAAAGTTTCAGTCCTTTACAACTGCCATCAGGACTCTGAGATGCAAATATAGCCTTTTAATTCAATTTTTATATTAAGTGTACACTAGGAATTGAGGGAGAATATTATCCCACTTTCTGTCATTTCTTTGCTATGAAGAAGATCCCATGTTTGGCATCAATGACCAAAATCATCCAATTGATTAACACATGCAAAATGAAAGATAATGATTGTGATATAATTATTACAGCAGGTTAATCCGTCAGCAATTTCAAAATAGTTATATATTATTGTTATTTATGTGAATACTGCACAAAGTGCATTTCTATCTATTTGGTGGCAATTTCAGAGTATATGTCATGTGAAATAACACCCAATACATATTTTTATTACATAATAAATAATAGATATTTGAGACCATTTAAGAACAGTAATCTAATCCAGGGAGTTAGATGATGTCATAAAGTATAAGTGACAGTTGAGTGGTTAGAACCACTATTTTGCTGGGTTAGATTACAGCCTTGAAACCCCTCCCTGGTATCTGTTATCAACTAAAATAGTTAATGTTCTCATTTTATGTGGAGGATTTATTATGTCTTTGACTATATTTTGTGCATTTAAACTCCGAGCAAGTGGGTTTTGGTGGAATTTGTTTACAGTGCCATTCCTATTGTTGCATATTCGTTCTATGGAGTTCGACTATTGTCCCTGCCTTTAATTTAAAATCAAGCAAGATGAAGACCCCTTTCCTATTCATTCAGCTTCTTCAGTTAAGATTTCTGCCATGTTACCTGACTCAAAATATAATTGTTTGCAGCACAAATAAAATGCTGCTCAGGTGCGTGAGTATATTTTGCAATATTATGCATCGCATGTTTGGCATCATTGCATAGCAAGGTGTTCCTTTGGGAGGCAGTATTGTACCACACTGTGTAATTTGCACACACAACGACCCTTCATGTAATCAGTCAGTTCATTTTAATTGAAAGTGATTCATTTATTTTTATAAGCTGGAACTACTGCAATTGCCACTCTCTCTAAAATATGTAAATATACACTTAATTCAATCAAATCCAGTCTTTATGCTTAACATTGTTCCTAAATAGCATTAATGTTACAGTCCACAATACTAATACAGTGAAAGCCATATGCTGTGCATCCCTTCCCCCTCTATCATGGCAGGGATGGGGTTAGTGAGGTGTCACAGCTCCAGCCAAAGTCTATTATTATACTGCGGTAGTGGCACCAGGTTCCCCAGTTGCAGGTTTTGTGCTACCTAATGTAAAACCACTGGGATGCACTGAGACCAATAGCTCAGAGGACCCATTAAAAACAGGTCTTTCTGGCAGCCAGTGTCAATGAGTCCTAGCAGTTGTACATTGGGTTTACTGTTTAATAATAGGCAGACCCTTGTGTCAAGGATGACTCGCTTCCACACCAAAAAAAAGATGAGTTCATAGGTGTTTCAATGAGGGACCTGTCATTCCAGGTCCAAAACTACATCTTGAAGGGTGGAAGATGCTTGTGCGTAAATTGTTTAATGTGGAGTGGTCGTTGCACACCAGCCACGATATGGATTTGACAAAGCAAGGCTTTGGTCCAGTGGCAAGAGTTAACTAAGACAACTGGAGACCAAGC
This sequence comes from Pristiophorus japonicus, assembly GCF_044704955.1. Lineage (NCBI taxonomy): Eukaryota > Metazoa > Chordata > Chondrichthyes > Pristiophoridae > Pristiophorus > Pristiophorus japonicus. The sequence continues at coordinate 149,666,923 of NC_091988.1, read as the reverse complement.
TCTGCTGCACCATCCCTGGGCCACGACCCCATTGCTTTTTGACTCTGGCCCCGCCGCTCCTGGGCCCCGACTCCGCCGCTCCCACCTCTCTCTCCGGCCCCGCTGCTCCTGCCTCTCTCTCCAGCCCCGACCTTGTCGTTCCACTGCTGCTCGCCGCCTCTACTCCTCCACCTGGGTCCCCACCCTGCTGATAGTCCTGCCCACACTTTTATCGGCACCTGGATTATGGTGACGTCAATCCAGTTGTCCTCATCGAAGCCATCGCACTCTTAGACCAGTCTTAGACCAGCTTACTATTTGCAGCTCCCATCATAATGCTTTGCACATGGGAATCCCCCTCAATGTACTATTGTTCATGTTAATTGGAGCAAAAAGAGAAAGATGAGAGAACATTTAAAGGTCGGGGGGCAAAGCTACATTGCAGGAGGAAGGGTCCCTGCCAGCCAACTTTATGGCCCCTGCAGAATTGTTTCATCTTGTTAGGACAGCAGCACATACACCGATTTCAGATTCACCCGCTGCTGCCACGGAGATGCCTCCAGCTCACCGATAACGCAAACCGAACCAGATAGAGAGAGATGGAGCCTGTTAAATGTGACGTTGACTGGGGAATCTGATCACATCTTGTGCAGTGCAGGGGCATTCTTGCTGAAGTTATAAGGTGAATAGCAATGGGTTATGGGATCACTACTAGTTACAGGTAAGATATCATGGTGTTATTATGATATTAAATGGCGGAGCAGGCTCGAGGTGCAAAATAGCCTACTCCTGCTCCTATTTCTTATGTTCTTGCACCTATTGCTACCAGTTACATATTGGCTATCAGTCAATTATCTATTACTGTTGGTTATGAGGACAGTCTGAGTGTTACTAGTATTACTATTAGTTATTGGTGCAATTTCAGTGAGTTCTTATTAGTTACTGGTGGAATGAAAGTTCCTCCCATCTCGGTTTCCCCCCTGTGAATCCCTCCCCCTCCAACGATTTCCTTTTTTTTGGCTTGCTTTGGAGGGCTTACTGGTTCTCGGAACTTCTCGTACAACAGCTGCTGGTGTAAAAGCATGAGCAAAGATACTCAACTGAAGGGGATACAACCTTTATATGATAAATGCAATAACATTTGCAGATGTCGTGATCAGACATCATGTGATCAAACCTCCAGGAATATGTCAATCAAGAGTTGGCAACCCTAAGAGAAACACTGCAGCCAGTTGGCATTTAGCAAGTTCTCACAAACTACAGTTAAATAAGTGACTAGATAATCTGTTTTGGTGGTGTTGGTTCAGGGATAGCTGTTAACCAGGAGAACTTCCAATGCAATTCAAATAGTACTGTGGCATCTTTTACACTCACCCGAGCATGAGCTGGGGCCTTGGTTTAATATATCTGAAAATACAGCACTTTGTCAATATGGCATTGAGGTATTCTCTTAAAACTGATCTTATCTCAGCTTCGCAGCATTTCATTTTAGTGCCTCAATGTCTAAATGTTGCAATGTGATAGCACAACCAGGTTTATTAGACAATTGGTCATTAAAATTGTAACTGCATTCAGCATAAGTCTGTATAGCTACAAAGCCAGTTAAGCAACTGGAAGACATTTGAGACTTCAGATAGTGATAATGTTATAACAGCTCGGTTTCCACAGAGCTAGTTGCTTCCTTATCCAGTTTTTCACGTACATAACAGTTCCAGGTTACTCTGACCTCTTCAACCATAAACCGCACTGAGACAATTATTATAACTACAGTGAGAAAATGGATAAAGACTGATGATCTAATTCATTTTCAATTTTTTCTAAATGATTCCCTCCATGATTTATCATTATTTTCTCCCCCTTTCTTTCACATGGCATGGTAAATTTTATGAGGCTCCTCATCGCATGGACCTCTCTGGCCGAGAATATGCATCATAAAATCAGTTGTGAAAGAATATAAGAAATATGAGCAGGAATAGGCCATACGGCCCATCGGCCCTGCTCCGCTATTCAATATCGTGGCTGAACTTTTACATCAACTTCACTTTCCCGCTCTATCCCCATAATCCCTTGATTCCCTTAGTGCCCACAAATCTATCGTTCTCAGTCTTAAATATACTCATCGACCGAGCATCCACAGCCCTCTGGGGTAGAGAATTCCAAAGATTCACATCATCATCATAGGCAGTCCCTCGAAATCGAGGAAGACTTGCTTCAACTCTAAAAGTGAGTTCTTGGGTGACTGTACAGTTAAATATGGGAATTACAGTCTCTGTCACAGGTGGGACAGACAGTGGTTGAAGGAAAGGGTGGGTGGGGAGTCTGGTTTGCCGCACGCTCCTTCCGCTGCCTGCGCTTGGTTTCTGCATGCTCTCGGCGACGAGACTCGGTGTTCAACGCCCTCCCGGATGCTCATCCTCCACTTAGGGCGGTCTTGGGCCAGGGATTCCCAGGTGCCGGTGGGGATGTTGCTCTTTATCAAGGAGGCTTTGAGGGTATCCTTGAAGCATTTCCTCTGCCCACCTGGGGTTCGCTTGCCATGTAGGAGTTCCGAGTAGAGCACTTGCTTTGAGAGTCTCGTGCGGGTATGCGGATAGTGCGGTCAGTGCTTCGATGCTGTGGATGTTGGCCTGAGCGAGAACACTGACGTTGGTGCGTCTATCCTCCCAGTGGATTTGCAGGATCTTGTGGAGGTAGCGCTGGTGATACTTCTCCAGCGCTTTGAGGTGTCTACTGTATATAGTCCACGTCTCTGAGCCATATAGGAGGACGGGTATCACTACTGCCCTACCACCAGAAGCTTAGTGCCAGATTTGAGGTCCTGGTCTTCAAACACTCTCTTCCTCGCAGCCCTCAGCGTGAATACATTTCCCCTCAGCTCAGTCCTAAATGGCTAACCCCTTATCCTAAGACTATGCCCCCTAAATCTAGACTCGAGATCACATCTCATTCTTCTAAACTCCAGAGAATATAGGGTCATTCCACTCACACAATCTCTCCTCACAGGACAGTCCTCTCTCCCCAGGAATCAATCTAGTGAACCTTTGTTGCACTCCCTTCCTTAGGTAAGGAGACCAAAACTGTACACAGTATTCCAGGTGTGGTCTCACCAAAGCCCTATATAATTGCAGCAAGACTTCTTGGGGCCGAAATTCAGGGTCCCGGGAAGGACCGTTACCGTGGTTTTTCAGCGGCCAATCGGCAAAATCGATTGGCCGGCGCGTTCTGGTCTATTGACTCCCCACCACCCCCCCCCCCCCCTTCCGGACGCATATTCAGCGCAGGGGGGTTTTCAGCGGTGAGCACTTCCGACAAAATTGGCCGATTGAAGCTGCAATAAGGGGCTTGCGGCCGTGGTGATGTCATCACGATGCGCACCTCGCTATGCAGCCACGCCACCCATATTCAGGTATAAAAAGACAGGTTTATTTTGAACAGTGCCCCCGCCAGCTTTTTGGGTCGGTACACTTTGCCGTGATACTCGACACCGCTGGAGGAGGACAACGGAGGATTCCCGCGATCGGGGGCATTTTTGCTGAAAACTTTTACTGTTGTTTTTTTGTATTTGTTAAACCTGCTGAGTGCTTGTTATAATTTTTTGAGAGTTTTCAGGACTTTAAGCTCTGACTCATTAGTGGAGGCCTGTTAGCCTCATTCTGTGCTCCAGAAGCCAGTTTGTCAGGGTGCAGCCTAAACACACAATGGGATCAGTGTTGGCACGGGAACGCCTTGTATACCTTGTCAGACGCAGGAGAAGGTGGCGTCATCAGCAATGTGCAGAGAGGCAGCGGGCAAGGGAGGCAGCAGCCATGCCTGCCCAACATCCAAAAGGGCCTGCAGGTATGCGCAGACCTGCACGTAGAGAGAGTGTCCAGGAGGGAGATGGCGTCAGGAGGTGGGTCAGGTACGCTGACCCCCCCCCCCTCCCCCCACCACATATTGGGCCAGGAGCCTTGCCCGCAATAGCCTTCAGAGGCGTGCGACCATGAGGAGGACCAGGGAGATGACCAACACATAGCTGGGGGAAGGAGGTCCTACCCTCAAAGGGTCTACAGACGTCGGTTCTCCTTCCTTGAGCTCAGTGATGAGCAATGCCTGCGAAATGCTGAGATTCAAAAAAAAGGTACCAAGGGAGCTCTGCAATGTGTTGCGCCACAATCTGGAACCTCACTCAAGGCTCAGGACCGCTCTGTCCACAGAGACCAAGGTCACCATAGCTCTGAACTTCTATGCTACTTTCCAATCTGCGACTGCAGATAATTCCAACATTTCTCAATTCTCTGCACAGTGCTCCATCCGGCAGGTTACCAATGAACTACAGGAGAAAAGTGGACTACATCTCATTCCTGATGGCGCGGGACAAGCAGATGGAGCGGCAGGTCGGATTTGCCCGCATTGCAGGGTTCCTGAGGGTGCAGGGTGCGATCGACTGCACACACATTGGACTGAGGGTCCCACAACACCATTCAGAGATGTTTATTGATTATTATTTGCAGTCTTTGAGGAAATGCCATCAAAACTATCTTATAAGCACCTTACTGTCTCGATCGCACACCTATCTTTTGTTTGTAGGAATATATCAAGCCTTACAACACATTATATAAAGCATCTCTCTTTTTTTTCAAATCCTTTCTGTGGATAAATGGTCAAATAATCCTAAATCGTGACATTAATGAATGAGAAAGGGCAACAATGGCCCTGATGTTTTATGGTGAGGTAGGGAGGAAGCAAGGGTCATAGCAGCTGGAAAGACTTACATTTATATAGCGTCTTTTACGACCACTGAATTTAACAGCAGGACCTTATTTAAGAACATTTTCTCTGTGTCCCGGCTGTCAGCCAGCCAGATTGAGAGGCAGTCCGGCCTGTGCTGGTAGGATGCAGCCGGAGAGCAGAGAGATCGTGGAGGCCGGTGGTAGATCGGATCGCAAAGTGGAAGAGAGGCCAGTTACTGGGTGGGAATCAGGTTTGCTAGGGAGGGGGAGTGGGAGGCGGGTGGGGAAAGCACTTCTGCTCCTCCAGCCCACTAGCAGTGTTAGAAAGGCACTTGTGTGGCAGCTAATGTCCCTTCTAACTAACTTTCTTTTTGGTTTGCTGTCCCTTTAAATTTGCTCTGCGGCTGCTGCATCCGCTATATCTATTCCAGCAACAGCAGCCAGTGAGCTGCCTGTGTGGGAGCTCCCGGTCGGTGCCCGGCCACACACTTTAGGGGAAAACATTTGTGGCAGCCAGTTTGTGCACAACAACGTACCGTAGACAACAGTGAGATAAACGACCAGTTAATCCGTTTTAGGTGGTAGAAGTTGAGGGGATGAATGTTGGCTAAGATATCGGGAGAACTCCCCTGATATTTTTCAATCTTTCATGTTCACCTAAACAGGCAGATGAGACTTTGCACAGAGAATCATAGGCAATGACTTGCTTTGTACCAGTCAATGGCACAACATATTGGAACACCAATATCCAGGCTTCCATAGCATTTTATTTAATGTTTGTTAACATATTTGCAGGCTGCACTATATAAAAAAAAATTTAAAGTAAAACCGCCTTCCCAAGTGACTTATACAAAAGCAGAATACTGCGTATGCTGGAAATTTGAAATAAAAACAGAATATGCTGGAAATACTCAGCAGGTATGGAGAGAGAAACAAATTTATAATTTCTGACCTTTCATCAGAACTCTACCATCCAAAACTCTGCAGTCATGTCCCAACTCGCACCAAGTCCCGCTCACCCACCACACCTGTGCTCGCTGACCTACATTTGTTCCCGGTTAAGCAATGCCATAATTTTAAAATTCTCATCCTTGTTTTCAAATCACTTCATGGCTTTGCCCCTTCCTATCTCTAATCTCCTCCAGCCCCACAACCCACCGAGATATCTGCGCTCCTCCAATTCTGGCCTCTTGAGCATCCCCAGTTTTAATCGCTTCATTATTGGTGGCTGTGCCTTCAGCTGTCACGGCCCTAAGCTTTGGAATTTCATCCATAAACCTCTCTGCCTGTCTGCCTCTCTTTTCTCCTTTAAGACGCTCCTACCTCTTTGACCATATCTTGCCTAATATCTCCTTACGTGACCTGGTGTCAAATCTTGTTTGATAACGCTCCTGTGAAGCGCCTTGGGACATTTTACTACATTAAAGGTGATAAAACAAGTTGCCCTTGAGGGGAAAGTCTAGCCATAACAGTTGTGATATCATCTAATGAGAGTATAAAATAAAGTGGGGTACAAATTGCCCCCCGCCTGAAACGGGGCGCACGCACCCCGTTTCGATTTTTTTTTTACCGCAGCTATGGTTCAGGTTGACTCTTTTGGGAAATTGTGCTCACTGTTATTTTTTGTTTTCATCCGGAAGTCGGTCATAGTGGGGGCAGCGACTACACCTGGGGGGCAAAAACGCAGCGGTGACAGCAACTGTTGGGGGCAGTGCATATTCAGCGGCGCGATGACGTCATTGCACCGCCGTGTCACCACAGCTCCCCCTTCAGTTAAAGGGGAGAGCCTCCATGCTTTTTAAACTTTGGGCCACCAGGGAGGGTTTCGGCCGGGCCAGCAGCCTGGCACCCAATAGGAGGTGCCAGGCTGCCTGTTGGCGGCCTGGCCGAACCCGGGGGGCATAAAAACATGGCGGCAGCAGCAGTGAGCCCTCCCCTTTAAGGGAAGCCACACCGCCATTGCAGAAGGCCACAGCCTCACTGGGCCACTGGGTAAAAGTTATTTTGGCACTGCCGGGCGGGCCAAAGATTTTCCGAGGGGAATGTCGCTGTCGGTGGTGGGGTTAGATCGGCGGTGCGTACAGTGATGATGTGCTTAACACTGATCAGCAGCAGAGGAGTGATAAGTGGGGGTTCGGGGCACCGTCGGGAAAATTTGGGAGGGCAGTTGGGCTAGCCGATTTGTGGTGGTAACAGGCCTTAAGGAAAGGGGCAGTTTCGGCCCCACTAGTGTCTTGCATTTCTGTTCAGCGAGACATCGGCAGTCCTTGTTCAGCGAGACATCTCTGAATGCTTTACAGGGCAGAGTGTAAAAGAGTGGAGATGAAGCAGTTTGAAGAAGCAGAAAGGTATGTGGTTCACAAAGCATGATTAAAGAGAATGCTGTTGGACCCAGGGAGTGAGGTGGGAGGCAGAGAATACTGAGGAGGGAATGCCAGAGCACAAAGGCATAGTGCCGAAGGAGTGACTGCAGATGGTGGAATAGGCAAGGATGTTTTATAAAGCAGTTCTGTTCCATTCTCATACCAAAAGAGGTGACTGCTCTTGGTTTCGGGTTTGGCTCTTTATTTGATGCTGGCTGAATTATTTACTATTATGGTACATGGCTAATCTTGGTATTGATCTTTATTTTTGTTGTCAGTGATCCAAAACAAGACCGTTTCTTTTGTGCTGGCAAATTTATTGCTTGTTTCCTGGTTTTAATGTTTACAAAAACAGTTCACATTAATCACAAGTTAACGTTGTCTCCGACAATCTCTTTTGGAAATGGATTTTAGTGTCAAGGTGGTGTTTTCCATTAAGCTGACTGAATATACACTTGACATTCATGACCCTTGGGCCTCATGTCATGCATACAAGAAAAACATGATGGTCTAGGTTGATTAGTCTGAGAAGATCTGTAATGTAGGTCTGAACATCCTCAGGTGTCCAGCTGAAAGAGATGATCAGTAAGGAAATACTGCTTAAATCTATTGTGTCAGATACTTAATTTAGAGCATGCAGACAAGCTTCAATTAAATCAAGTCAGATGATTTGTTATTGTTATACTGTCTTGTCAAGAACACAACAAAATGATAACATGCCCATCATCAAGATGATTACTGGGGTTCAGAAGAACTTTCCTACCATTGGTGTTAGTACATGCATATGTCATTCAACAGACAATAGTGGGATAGTGAATTTACTTCATGAGTGACTTCATCCTTCATATGTAAGTTGACCATTCACATGGAACAATCCTTCTTTTGACTAACTTTATGCCACAAATTGGGAAAATATTGTGAAACCTACGGTAGAGTTCTAATCCATCTTTTATGATCATACATTCTAATCAGTTTCCACTTTTAAAATGATATTACTTCTGATAGTTTTGCGATGATATTTGGTTAAACGTAAAATGGAGGTATGCACATTTTATACATATTATATCCCATTTCATCCATGATTCTTAATTGTACATCAGAATGAAATGCTGTGATAATGAAAGAAATGGAGTATAAAAGGGGTTAAGAAGAGCGACAATTTTACACACTAAATCATGGGCCACCATTTCAGTAAAACACTTACTTTCTTTCTATCGCATGAGTACACCACTGATTTATTTTCACAGTTGTCCTCCGTGTCCTTCGGCCAGGGAGAGTACACATTCGCCTGGGTTCCTACTCCCGGTCCCTATCCAGCAAGCCTGTTAATGGTACTTGAGGACAGGATCAACTGAGAGTTTTAGTATGGTTGTTTAGACTTTGACATTAACAGCTTAGGCCCACATATAAGGAATGGCCTTCTAGGTGAGGGCTTCTGGCACCTATAAAACAATAACCTAACAGCTCGACTTTGGTGGACGTACCGCCTGCAGAATGCCCGCATAGCGCCGAGAATTGGAAGTTTTGTGGAAAAATAGCTGCATATCACCGACGTACCACCCGGTGCGACTTTGGTGACTGACATAGCGCCGAGTGGTATGCGCACCGTCCGCCGACACTGAAGACACGACATACCGCCGAAAACGCCAACATTGTTCATTCACCGCCAATGTACCACCCTGAAGCATACCGTTTATGCTTCATAAAGTGGGCAGTAATGTGCGTTGCGTTCAATTTGGACATCGGAGAAGCAGCAGCATTTGGAGATAAACAGGGGCATTTTCACAGAGAAAAAGTACATTTTAAAGGAAAGAAGGCTTTTGAAGGGAAGGAAGGATTTAGAAACATAGGGCCCAATCCTGGCCATGACTTGCATCAATTTTTTTGGAGTAAGTTTAAAAAATATAATTTTCCCCAAAAAATAAGTCAGTTAGGTACGATTTTTTTTTTAGGTCAGTTTTTTTTTCCCAAAAGGGGGTGTTCCCAGACACTTGCGCCAGTTTTGGCATTTATGCCACTTTGGCCAGCAAAAACTTACTCCAAATCCACTTAGGTCAGTGTATGTGGCCAGCTCTGAAAAACCTTGCGGGCATTGAAGAAAAGACAGCGCACATTCGGCAGACATTAGGGCAGGGATAGGGGAGGGAAGGGAGCTGGAGAAGACCTCAACAACCAAGCACCAAACATTGCAAGGAAAAGCTCAAACAATTAAAATACTAAAGAAAATGAAGTAAATCCTACCGAAGAAATGTGAGCTGCTGGCCGCGATGTCACAGGGTGGGGGGGTAGCCAGAAAGATACTCTTTCTCCCCCCCCCCACCCAAAAACACACTTTCTACTATCTCCCCCAAACTCTCCTCCTCCTCCCCCTCCCCCCCCCCCCAGTACACCGATTCTCTCCCTTCCCCCCACCCCCGCAAAATAAACTCTCCTCCGCCCCCCCCTCCCCCAAATCAAAAGTCTCAAGCACAGCCACTAAATAAAAAATAAAAGCGAAGCCCTACATGCCCGGGAACTCAGTGGGCTGGCCAGCCGGTGCGGGAGTCCACTCGGCTGGGGATAGGGTGCGGCGAGATCGGGCGTCCCTTCAGCCTGGGATAGGGGCTACGAGCATCGGGTCCTGCTCACAGCCCACAGGACGCACTGGGAGGGCATAAGCATGCGCGCAGCTCTCACTGAGAATACGCGCAGGTGCCGGCAGTGCTTTCTGTGCTGCCCTGTTGCTCCCCCCTCCCCGCTGCAGTCTCCACGCCACGCTACGACTCTGGAGACTCCGAAGAGTGGCCAGGATAGGGCCCCTTTTTTCTGGCGCCCTTTCCAGCGCGCAAAGTTGCCGCGCTTCAGGTCAGTACGCTGAAAAAACGGCTTGGGCAATGTTGGGCCCATAGAAACATAGAAATTTACAGCACAGAAGGAGGTAATTTCGGCCCATCATGTCCGCGCCGGCCGACAAGGAGCCGCACGGCCCTTTGTCAGCAGCCTTAAAGCTTACATGTAAACCTATGAGCAATGACGGAAAGGCAAAGAGCACCCAGCCCAACCAGTCCGCCTCACACAACTGCGACACCCCTTATACTGAAACATTCTACACTCCACCCCAACCGGAGCCATGTAATCTCCTGGGAGAGGCAAAAACCAGATTTAAAAACCCAGGCCAACTTAGGGAGAAAAAATCTGGGAAAATTCCTCTCCGACCCATCCAGGCGATCGAAACTAGTCCAGGAGATCATCCTGGCCATATTTTATTCCCTGCAGTACTTACCATTATATCTGCACCGTCCAACAAAAAGTCATCCAGTCTAATCCCAATTACCAGCTCTAGGTCCATAACCCTGCAGGTTACTGCACTTTAAGTGCCCATCCAACCATCTCTTAAAAGTGGTGAGTGTTTCTGCATCCACCACTCTTCAAGGCAGCGAGTTCCAGATCCCCACAACTCTCTGCGTAAAGAAACCCCCCCCCCCAAATCCCCTCTAAACCTTCCACCAACCACCTATGCCCCCTCGTAATAGAACCCTCCACCAATGGAAATAGACCCTTACTTTCCACTATGTCCAGGCCCCTCAATAATTTGTACACCTCAATGAGGTCTCCTCTCAACCTTCTCTGTTCCATTGAGAACAAACCCAGCCTGTCCAATCTGTCCTCATAACTTAAGATTCTCCATTCCAGGCAGCATCCAAGTAAATCTCCTCTGCACCCTCTCCAGTGCAATCACATCCTTCCTATAATACGGCGACCAGAACTGCACGCAGTACTCCAGCTGTGGCCTAATCAAAGTATTATACAATTTAAGCATAAGCTCCCTGCTCTTATATTCTATGCCTCGGCCAATAAGGGCAAGCATTCCGTATGTCTTCTTAAACACCTTATCCACCAGGCCTGCTACTTTCAGGGATCTGTGGACAAGCACTCCAAGGTCCCTTTGTTCATCTGCACTATTAAGTGACCTACTGCTTAATGTGTATACCCTTTCCTTATTAGTCCTCCCAAAGTGCATTACCTCACACGTCTTGGAATTAAATTCCATTTACCGCTGCTCTGCCCACCTGACTATAGATTGATATCCTCCTGCAGCCCATGACTTAACTTTTCATTATCAACCACACAGCCAATTTTAGTGTTGTCTGCAAAGTTCTTAATCATACTCCCTATATTCAAATCTAAGTCGTTCATATATACCACAAAAAGTAAAGGACCCAGTACTGAGCCCTGCGGAACCCCACTGGAAACATCCTTCCAGCCACACAAACATCCATCAATCATTACACTTTGCTTTCTACCTCCGAGCCAATTTTGGATCCAACTTGCCACTTTGCCCTGTATCCCATGGGCTTTAACCTTCATGACCAGTCTACCATGTGGGACCTGATCAAAAGCCTTGCTAAAGTCCATGGGCTGGAACCTCCACTTTTGTGGTTATCATCCAAAAATGGGCGATATTTCCGGCGTGGGCGTTAAAAAAAAGGTTTTCAGATCGCCGGCTTCTTGCCCATTCTCGAAGCACCTAGTCTCCACTTTTGAAAATGGGCGTTACTGTGAGCAATATAAAATGGGCGGTAGTGTAACATGTTTTTGACTTTCTGCAGTAAAATGTGGCCGTCCTTAGCAACGGCATGGCAACGCTCGATTCCCGCGATTCAGGAGGTCCAGAGTCTTCATGACATGCGCAGAAGAGGAGACAGAGAGAGAGGGAGCTCGGAGGGACTGAAGGCGTGTCTGGGTGTGGTGTGGCTGCTTTGGGAGGAGGAAGAAGACTTTAGAGTTTCACAGCAAGTAGGCAAACAAAAAGTAGCTGTTACCAGCAACATATTTGCCCGAATTTGGCCTATAATGGAGAGAGAGGAAGAGGCATCACAGCACGCTGTGGAGACTGATGTGGGAGAGGAGCACATTGGAGGGCGCAAAAGAGCCAGGAGGTTCTCGGACGAGGCAAATGCCTCCCTCCTGCAGGAGGTCGAGTCACGCTGGGGTGATTTGACACAGGGAGGGCGTGGGAAGCCCATCCCAAAAGCATACCAGAAGATATGGACCGAGAAGCAGAGGTGGTCTCGTCGGCGACCAACGAGGTGCGTGAGGGCAACCAATGCCGCAAACGATGGAACGACCTTGTGGGATCCGCTAGAGTAAGTATTACATTGATTTACATGTACTTATGTATTTATATAATTTGATTTGTAAGTCATGAGTGACGATCAGCAGATGTGAGGTCTTTCACTATTACCGGGAATGTTTTACTCAAAGCCTGCAGTCACGGTTTACGTCTTTAGGTAAAGAATGATAATTTTCTTCATAATCATGATTACATTTGTCGGTTATGTGTTATATCAGTGTCTGTGACAGCACCTAGCAATTATATCACGCAATGATCTCATGCCATGTTGTCCTGTCACCTTTTACAGAAGAAACTATCGACGATGAGGTCCGTGCAGAGGTGAAGAGGTGGGGGGCCACCAGTCCCCAGCGATATCACTGACATGGAGGAGCGAGTGCATGCACTCGTGGGGAAGCACACCCGGACAGCCACGAACTCAGCTGCAGACCCTGAAGTGATACCACGTGAGTAAAGCTTACACCATTGCGTGATGTAAAGTTAATAGATGCCACACCCATTCATACCCGAACAATCATATATGATAGATGATTTCTAAAATTGTCATAGAAACAATGATGGCCTAATGAAAATCATTGGAATGCAAATGTGTTGATGGTCATGAAATGTGATGTCTGCGATGATTTTGATAGCGGTGGTGCTTTTGTCGTGCATATGCTGTGTGTAGCACTGGACTCACCTTGTGACCCTAACACTCCTTTCTCCTCTAATAACCTCATTTGTGTTTTGCAGCTCAGCCAGCAGCACGTCCCGAGGCAAGACCACAGAGGCCAGAAGGTGGGGGCACGAGGCAGGAGTCAGCAGATAATCCTACATCTGGTGCTGAGGAGCTCCGATTCTTGCCCGTCAATCCGCGGAATCTGTTCTCCATCGATGAGAGCGCGGACTTCGCCACGCTCCAGAAGCCATTCCACCCCAAGGCCATCTAATGGTCCTCCGGTCATTCCCGCCTCTACTCTGGAGGTACCAGCCCCAAGCACCTCGCCACAGGGCACCCCATTTGTCTTCAGGGCGGTGCCGACCCCGTGGAGGTCCCGTGGACGCGACAGGTCTGTTCCACAAGCGCCACATGACAGCGGAGAGATGGTACAGTTGTCCAGGAGGACTGTAGACATTGGTGACCAGCTCCTTGAAGCATTGGGGAGCATATCCCAACAGCTGGCCACCATGACCGAGTATTTTCCGCGAATGGCGGAGGCTCTGGATGCGATAGCCAGGAACATTGCTGCCACAGGCTTCCCAGTTGTCCCCGAGCGCAGCACTCCATCCCTAGGTTCCGCACCACCACTGCGAATGACAGATGAGAGCAAGGACCAAGATCCTGCTTCTGCATCAGAGAATGTTGCCCCCTCGGCACCCCCGGCTCCCGTACCTGTGCAACGACCGCATCTGCCTTCATCCCCCCCAATGAGGCACTGCCTGAGGAGCTCCTCGGCCAGGCGCCGTGGAGCGAGGAGGGGAAGGGGTAGAGATGGGAGAAGAAGGGGAGGGGGAAAGGAAAGTGAGGTGCATGTCTGCAGGTGATGGCTGTGTATATCTCCATCTGGGTGTATGCAATTTGTTGCAATGTATGGGGGCTGGCAACCATGCTCCTGCTTTGCCTTTGTATTCGGTTGTTGGACATGTTGAACAAGTGATTTATGTCAATGCTGGCAAAAGTGGGGTATGGGCAGGGGTTGGGTGTTATTGCCTGTGATACTTATGATTTCAGACCAATGTTGGTATTAAACTTTTGTTATTGAACATAACCTTGTTGCGCATTGTCTCAGATAGCTGGACCGTTACACATTGGTGATTCCTTAACATGAAAGGGTTAAATACAACTTAACATCAATCAACGTAAACTTTAACTGGCACCAAGGTGATGGGCACCATTGATGTCTGAGCTGCACCACACACAGCAGTGTGTCAGCGTTGTCACTCACATCAACGCTCTTTCAGGCAAATCGTTTAGATTTCAGCTTCTCACGTAAGAGTGGGATTTAAAAAATGCCAGCAACACGCTGGCATTCGTTCAAAACAGTTCCACTTTTTGATGGCGGGTTTTTGGGCGAGTGATATTGTGGGCAATATGTGTGCGAGGTGGTGAAATTGACACTGGGCGATCTCATGGCCGCTAGTTTCGATAAATATGCTCTTTACGACCTAAAAAAGTGAGCATGCGGTATTACTGAATCTAGGCGTTCAATCAGTGCGGAAATTAACGCTGGGCGTTTATTTCGCCCGTTCTGATGATTCCGCCCAAAAAAAGTGGGCGGGCGGTAATATTTTTTTCCGGTGTTAAGCACAGGGGAAAAGTAGTGCTCGGCGATAAGTTTCCTAAAAATGGCTGTCAGTTTCCATTTTGTTGCTAAATGGGTGATATATGGGCGTTATGCATCATTTCAGCGGTAAAATGGGCATTATGTTGGTGTTAAACATGCAAAAAAGTGGAGGTTCTGGCCCCATATATACTACATCGTACGTACTACCCTCTTGGTTACCTCATCAAAAAATTCAATCAGGTTAGTCAAACACGATCTTCCCTTAACAAATCCGTGCTGACTGTCCCTAATTAATCCTTGCCTTTCCAAATGTATATTTATCCTGTCTTTCAGGATTTTTTCCAGTAATTTTCCCACCACTGAGGTTAGGCTGACAGGCCTGTAATTACTCGTCCTATCCCTTTCTCCCTTCTTAAACAAGGGTACTACATTAGCAGTCCTCCAATCCTCCGGCACCATGCCCAGATCCAAAGAGGACTGGAAAATGATGGTCAAGGCCTCTGCTATTTCCTCTCTTACTTCGCTGAACAGCCTGGGGACTTATCGACTTTCAAAGCTGCTAAACCCCTTAATACTTCCTCTCTCACTATATTTATATCACACTCCTCCTCGTTAGCAGTATCTGCATTGCCCCTTTGTGAAAACAGATGCAAAGTATTCGTTAAGAACCCTACCAACATCTTCCGCCTTCACACAAAGATTACCCTCATGGTCTCCAATAGGCCCTACCTTTTCTTTAGTTACCCTCTTACTCTTAATATATTTATAGAACATCTTGGGGTTTTCCTTAATTTTACTGGCCAAGAATTTCTCATGCTCTCTCTTAGCATTCCTAATATCCTTTTTAATTTTGCCTCTTAACTTTCTATATTCCTCTAAAGATTCTATAGTATTTAGCCGTTGACATAAGCGTCCCTTTTTTTCTTAATCTTCCCCTGTAAGTCCCTAGACATCCAGGGGACTCTAGAATTATTTTTCCCAGCCTTTTTCTTTAAGGGTACATGTTTGGCCTGAGCCTTCCGGATCTCCTCCTTGAATGCCTCCCACTGTTCCGACCCACAAGTAGCTGTTTCTAGTCCACTATGGCCAAATCATTCCTTAACTTAGCAAAATTAGCTTTTTCCCAATTCGGAACTTTTATTCCAGGCCTATTCTTGTCCTTATCCATAACCAACTTGAATCTGACTGAATTATGGTCACTGACACCCAAGTGCTCTCCCACTAATACCCCTTCAACCTGTCCAGCTTCATTTCCCCAAAACTAAATCCAAGACCGGCCCCTCTCGTGTTGGGCTTGCTACATACTGACTAAAAAAGTTCTCTTGAATGCATTTCAAGAATTCCGTACCCTCTATACCCTTCACACTAAATTTGCCCCAATCAATATTTGGACAGTTAAAATCCTCTACTATTACTATCCTATGGTTTTTGGACTTCACAGCAATTTGCCTACATATTTGCTCTTCTCCCTCCCACTGTTTGGGGGTCTATAATACACGCCCAGCAGCGTGATCGCCCCTTTTTTATTTTTCAATTCGATCCATATGGCCTCATTTGATGATCCCTCTAACATATCATCCCTCCATTTCTGGAGGTTATTTTGTTTATTTAAAAATGGGGAGAAATCGGGAACACCAGAGAGAAGCAGCACCATTTGGAGGAGAACACTGAACTTCGAGTGCCTCACTGCTCCTTCTCTCTCCTTACTGCAATTCTTTGCGCATGCGCAGGTGATCCTTGACCCCCGAAATCGCGACGAAATACACGTTTGGAGAAAAAGAAAAATTTGCGCATGCGCAGTGCATCGCTATACGATCGATCGAGGAAAGCCTTTCTCCGGCTCGACTCTATTCTGCGAGACCGCCCACTGCGCAACACTCGCACAACGTTGGCAGACGACCAAAGTTGAGGCCTTGCGTCTTGGCGGTCTGCCGACGGTGAAAAATGACGGACCATATATATATGTGTGTGTGTGTGTGTGTGGTATAAAAACAAAGGAATTAACTAAGTATGTTCAAGGGTTCAGTGTACTTTGAGGATTTAGATAATTTGTACATGGCCATCCACACATTGTCAACCACCTACAATTTCTGTCTGTGGTGATTTGATTGGTCCTGGAACATACATAAGAGAAAGACTTCTCCACTAGTCCCCTTGAAGGCTACATGTGTAAAGGCATTATCCAGTATAGTACTCAGCCATTTAACCTAGAAGGTCTGTGCAAAGTTATCTGATCTTAAGTTAGTCAGGGCAGCACTTGGGATACTACAATTGTGTGCCTGAAGAAGAGAGCGGAAATATCAGTCAAGCTTCTATTTTCTGATTGTTGTCCAGTGATCATTACTGGAAAATATGTGCATTTCTGTGTGTGAATACACATCAGGTGAGGACAGGATTGGTATTGGGTGTGATCACCCATCAATATTAAATAGCTTGTTCATGCTTGCTGTCTAGGCTAATGTATGAAGAATGACCATTTGAGTGAGGTTATCATTATTGTGTTCCTAACACAGATGAGGCTGCACAAAGGGAGGTTAAAGTAACAGTGACCTCAGTCTTTAATAAGACATTCCAGAGTGAGGAACAGGCCTTAGGGGCCGGCTTATATACAGTGCTCCCAAGGGATGCTGGGATCCCTTGGGACTTCAGGGGATGAACTCCCTAGTGGCGGAACATGGGAGTGCATGCTTTACAGATACACAACAATCCTCATCTGTCCAAGCATACCCGAGCAAGTTTCATGGTCTTCGGGAAGGGAGAGAAGGTAAAAAGAAAAGTAGGGAGATGGGAAAGTATGACACACCATGTACAGCTTTGTTGTTGATAACAATACCCTTGTATTGAGATCAATTTTTAGATAATCTTATCTAGCTCTATTATATGAATAATTAATTGCACAATGGTGTTCATTTGATATCAGGTTCCTCTGAAAATTAATGTTTCGTGTGGAGAAAATCTAGAGAGCCCTTGATGAACCTGCCATTTGTTGCTTTAATTGTAAACCACAAATAACTGCCTCTTGACGTCATTCAGTTTGATTTATTTTGGGAGATAAACAGAGCAAGGTTTGATATTCTTCATCTGATAGCTTTGTATTTAATAATGTACTGCACTCCATCATCATGCTTATCAATGAAAATAGATCTGAGGTTTAGAAATGGGCCCATTGTCTAAACTATTATTCTAACCAGAGTTCAGTTACATTCTGATAAGATTGCCTTTGTTTTGCAGAATATACAGTTGATCTTGAGAGAACTGATCTCTGCAGAGATATGAGCTTTTTCAGCAGAATCTAGGGGCTGCTTCAACTGGCAGCAATAAGACACTACCAGGAATCTGGACACAGCTACTTGCTAAATGTATATACTACAGGTTGTGCTTTGTGTTTTGTGTACTGCTTGGAAAAAAATCAGTTGTACTCTATGGTGCACATTATAAGAACATAAGAATTAGGAACAGGAGTAGGCCATCTAGGCCCTCGAGCCTGCTCCGCCATTCAATAAGATCATGGCTGATCTGGTCGTGGACTCAGCTCCACTTACCCGCCCGCTCCCCGTAACCCTTAATTCCCTTATTGCTTAAAAATCTATCTATCTTTGACTTGAAAACATTCAATGAGCTAGCCTCAACTGCTTCCTTGGGCAGAGAATTCCACAGATTCACAACCCTCTGGGAGAAGAAATTCGGTTTTAAATTGGCTCCTCCGTATTTTGAGGCTGTGCCCCCTAGTTCTAGTCTCCCCCACCAATGGAAACAACCTCTCTTTCTCTATCTTGTCTATCCCTTTCATGATTTTAAATGTTTCTATAAAATCACCCCTCATCCTTCTAAACTCCAAGGAGTAAAGACCCAGTCTACTCAATCTATCATCATAAGGTAACCCCCTCATTTCTCGAATCAGCCTAGTGAATCGTCTCTGTACCCCTTCCAAAGCTAGTATATCCTTCCTTAAGTAAGGTGACCAAAACTGCACGCAGTACTCCAGGTGCGGCCTTACCAATACCTTATACAGTTGCAGCAACACCTCCCTGTTTTTGTACTCCATCCCTTTCGCAATGAAGGCCAACATTCCATTTGCCTTCTTGATTACCTGCTGCACCTGCAAACTAACCTTTTGGGATTCATGCACAAGGACCCCCAGGTCCCTCTGCACCACAGCATGTTGTAATTTCTCCCCATTCAAATAATATTCCCTTTTACTGTTTTTTTTTCCCAAGGTGGATGACCTCACACTTTCCGACATTGTATTCCATCTGCCAAACCTTAGCCCATTTGCTTAACCTATCCAAATCTCCTTGCAGCATCTCTGAGTCCTCTACACAACCCGCTTTCCCACTAATCTTAATGTCATCTGCAAATTTTGTTGCACTACACTCTGTCCCCTCCTCTAGGTCATCTATGTATATTGTAAACAGTTGTGGTCCCAGCACTGATCCCTGTGGCACACCACTAACCACTAATTTCCAACCGGAAAAGGACCCATTTATCCCGACTCTCTGCTTTCTGTTCGCCAGCCAATTCTCTATCCATGCTAATACATTTCCTCTCACTCCGCGTACCTTTATCTTCTGCAGTAACCTTTTGTGTGGCACCTTATTGAATGCCTTTTGGAAATCTAAATACACCACATCCATCGGTACACCTCTATCCACCATGCTCGTTATATCCTCAAAGAATTCCAGTAAGTTAGTTAAACATGATTTCCCTTTCATGAATCCATACTGCGTCTGCTTGATTGCACTATTCCTATCCAAATGTCCCGCTATTTCTTCCTTAATGATAGTTTCAAGCATTTTCCCCACTACAGATGTTAAACTAACCGGCCTATAGTTACCTGCCTTTTGCCTGCCCCCTTTTTTAAACAGAGGCGTTACATTAGCTGCTCTCCAATCCGCTGGTACCTCCCCAGAGTCCAGAGAATTTTGGTAGATTATAACAAATGCATCTGCTATAACTTCCGCCATCTCTTTTAATACCCTGGGATGCATTTCATCAGGACCAGGGGACTTGTCTACCTTCAGTCCCATTAGTCTGTCCAGCACTACCTCCCTAGTGATAGTGATCATCTCAAGGTCCTCCCTTCCCACATTCCTATGACCAGCAATTTTTGGCATGGTTTTTGTGTCTTCCACTGTCAAGACGGAAGCAAAATAATTGTTTAAGGTCTCAGCCATTTCCACATTTCCCATTATTAAATCCCCCTTTTCATCTTCTAAGGGACCAACATTTACTTTAGTCACTCTTTTCCGTTTTATATATTTGTAAAAGCTTTTACTATCTGTTTTTATGTTTTGCGCAAGTTTACCTTCGTAATCTATCTTCCCTTTCGTTATTGCTTTTTTAGTCATTCTTTGCTGTTGCTTAAAATCTTCCCAATCCTCTAGTTTCCCACTAACCTTGGCCATCTTATACACATTGGTCTTTGATTTGATACTTTCCTTTATTTCCTTGGTTATCCACGGCTGGTTATCTCTTCTCTTGCCGCCCTTCTTTTTCACTGGAATATATTTTTGTTGCGCATTATGAAAGAGCTCCTTAAAAGTCCTCCACTGTTCCTCAATTGTGCCACCGTTTAGTCCTTGTTTCCAGTCTACTTTAGCCAACTCTGCCCTCATCCCACTGTAGTCCCCTTTGTTTAAGCATAGTACGCTCGTTTCTGACACAACTTCCTCATCCTCAATCTATCTTACAAATTCAACCATATTGTGATCACTCATTCCGAGAGGATCTTTTACGAGGAGATCGTTTATTTTTCCTGTCTTGTTACACAGGACCAGATCCAAAATGGCTTGCTCCCTTGTAGGCTCTGTTACATACTGTTCTACGAAACAATCCCGTATGCATTCTATGAATTCCTCCTCCAGGCTACCCCCTGCGATTTGATTTGACCAATCGATATGTAGGTTAAAATCCCCCATAACTACTGCCGTTCATTTTTCACATGCTTCCATTATTCCCTTGATTATTGCCCGCCCCACCATGAAGTTATTATTTGGGGGCCTATAAACTATGCCGACCAGTGACTTTTCCCCCTTACTATCTCTAATCTCCACCCACAATGATTCAACATTTTGTTCATTGGAGCCAATATCATCCCTCACAACTGCCCTGATATCATCCCTTATTAACAGAGCTACCCCACCTCCCTTCCCTTCCTGCCTATCTTTCCGAATCGTCAGATACCCCTGTACGTTTAATTATGCATAGACAACATGTATATTTTTATCATTGTAAATGGTGTTTTAGCCTATAATGTTTTTGGGAATGAGGGGGGCAAAGATGATGTGGGTTTGAGCACTCAGTCCAATTTGTAACGTCCGGAATGCTCTATATTCAGGTAACATTTTTTGTCAAATGATTGTAAAATTCAATTTTTTATAGAGAATCCTTGCAACGACACCTAGAGCGTAGACAGTGTGTAATCTTTAGTGCTGATAAGCGCAAGGTGCTGAACATTGGTAGGAAAAATAAATGTCACAATATACTATGGACGGCTAATGATGGATTTGGGTGCGATAGCAGATTTGATGCTTAATGGAACGCGTAATGGAGTCCCAGCACTTGGCATCTGATGCATTGAAAGTGGCAAAGGGTTTGGGGGCTCGAATGTTGGGCTGGTAGTGCTGTCCTTTTTCTTTTCTCCCTGAAATAAATAGTTGGACACAGACAGCTCTTAAAGTTTTGGTCGCTGGAGACCAAGGGCATAAAGCGTGGGTGGCCCTATTGCAAGGAAAGGGTCATACAAGAAAAACATGTACATTTTTATATATAGGCTTCCCATCATCGTAAATTGGCGCTGAGCATCTGCAGTGGCGCTCAAGTGCTCGAGTCATATCATGGAGAGGACACCCAATTTAAACAAACTGTGTCCTTAACAAGTTTTGCACAATGTTAGTGCGCAGGCTGCTAGCATGCTTGCCATTTTCTGTTTAACAGGGACTGTGGTTCTCATATTGGACTGTTCAGCCACCTAAGGACTCATTTTAAGAATGGAAGCAAGTCTTCCTCGATTCCGAGGGACTGCCAATGATGATGATTCTTTGCAGTACACTAGAGTATCTGGTGCAGACTGAGCTTTAAGCTTCCATGCTTGATAATATGGGGCCCCAGCACAGTGAACTTCGAATCGTTGTTATTGCATTATCACCCCCACTATGCCAAATGAATATGGATCAGCAAAAAATAAAGTGAATATAATGCTTAATTATATTGCAAGGCCAGTCAAATGTAAGTCGGGAAATGTCATTCTAAACTGTATGGTGCCCTTGTCAGATTTCACCTTGAGTACTGTTTTCAGTTTAGGTCACTAAGATATAAAGCCAGTAAGCAGAGAGGAGCCACATGGCTGATTACTGGCATCAAAGGATTGAGTTAGAGGAAAGACTGGAGTAACTGGGCCTAGTAGTCTAGAAAGGAGTCAACTGAGAGGGGATATGATAGAAGTAAGAAGATATTAACAAGTGTAGATAAGGTTAATCCAAAATCCTATTTCACGATATGCTAAAATACTGGAACAGTGGTTAAAATTGGTGAAAGGAAAGTTTTGGATGAATGTTGACCAGAACTTCACACAAAGTGTGATCAGTCCTTCGAATGGTCTTCTGGTTAGGATATTGAAAGCTAAAACCTTAGACACATTCAGAAGATAATTTAAAGGAAGAAAAACTTGCATTGATATATCTGTAACACCTTTTATCACCTCAGACATCCCAAAGCGCTTTACAGCCAAATAATTACTTTTTTGAAATGTAGCCACTGTTGTAAGTTAGAAAAATGTGGCAGCCAATTTCGCACAGCAATATCCCACAATCAGAAATGAGATAAATGACCAGATAATAGAAAGGGACTTTGTTGTCCTTGACAATTCTGGTCTTTGACAATTATTACTCAATGATCTGACCCCTTACTATCTCTGTACCCTCTCCAGTTCTGCAAATTACCCCTTTGTATACTTTGCATTTCCAATGTTTCACCCCACCATTGGCAACCAAACACCTCCATTGTCTAATTCTCTCCTCCTTTAATAACTTGCAAAATCTCCGCTTCTTTCAACAAATTCTTGGTTATCTCTCCTACTCTGTTCTTTGACTCTAGATATATGTTTTCTTCTTGCATCTGTGATGCATATTGAGATGTTTATCCCGATTAAAAGCAAGTTGCTGATGTTGTTTATCCAATGAGTAGGTGATTCACAGATCTGTAAGAACCCAGCTTCTTTTTTTGGTTTGTGCTGACTTAGTTAATCTCAGCCAGGACATTACAGTTAGCATCTATCGTCCTGGGATGTGGAGGGGAAAAGTAGCCAAGGCTTCTCACTATCGAATAGTCCTGGCGGAACTGGTTATGATGGATGCTGAAGCAGGCTCATTTGTGATGCCCTTATGATACAATATTGCCGAGGTTCACATGTTAATTGGGTGAAGTAGAGGAGTTTAGCCAGTGTCCGTGAAACTATCCCAGCAAGCGCTCAAGCAAGGGGAGGAGGCAGGGAAGGGGAAAGAATTTGTGAGAAAACCGGGAAGAAAAAATATTTCAACTTCAACCTCAGCAGCTGTTTTCCTGTCATCTATGTGCTGCAGGAAATTTTGCTCTCAACAAATGTCCCTTAGCAACCAGCTTACCAACAATAAAGAGGTAACTTGAAATTAAAGTAGTCGCACAGTTACAGCCATGATGACAGATAGAAAAGGAATATGTTTTTCGCTGCTTTTAGGTAGTCATGCTTATAATGCAATTCTGAGTCACGTCATTTTAATCTACAGTAAGTTTGTCTCGCCTTTTAAATGTTTTCTGACTGTAAGCTACTAATTTAGTAAGCATGGCTCAGCTGGTCGCACACTCGCCTTTGAGCAGAAGTACTTGGAGGTACTGTCCTTCAGATCAGATACTAAACCGAGGTCTCGTATACCTGCTCAGATGAACGCAAGAGATCCCATAGCGCCATTCGAAGACGAGCCGGGAGTCGTTCTTGTGTCCTGGCCAACATTCCTCCTGCAACTAACAACAAAAATAAATTAGTCATTAATTTGCTATTTATGTAATCTTGCTGTGCAAAAAATTGGTTGTTGCATTTGCCAACATCATGACCCGGATTTTGCTGTACTAATAACAGTGAGGCTGTCGCCGCTACAAGGGAAAACTGGCAGCAACTTCTGCATTCGCACATGCCCAATTAAACAGGGAAATTTTGAAGTTGTTGTCAGTGATACCCTACTCCTCCACAGGCTGCGCTATTGCATATTGCAGTCTTCGTTGATAGAACCTGCACAGAGATTATGGTTATGGTGTGAACTTGAGCTATTTTTAAAATTCGTTCCTGGGATGTGGACATCACTGACAAGGCCAGCATTTATTGCCCACCCCGAATTGCCCTTGAGAAGGTGGTGCTGAGTCACCGCCTTGGACCACTGCAGTCCTTGTGGTGAAGATGCTCCCACGGTGCTTTTAGGGAGGGAGTTCTAGGATTTTGACTTCGTGACGATGAAGAAATTACGATATATTTCCAAGTCAGGATGATGGGTGACTTGGAGGGGAACTTGCAGGTGTTTTGATGTGCCTGCTACCCTTGTCCTTCTGAGTGGTAGAGGTCACGGGTTTGGGAGGTCGTGTCAAAGAAGCCTTGATGAGTTGCTGCATTGCATCTTGTAGATGACACATGGTATGCCGGTGGTGGAAGTGAATGTTTAAGGTGGTGGATGGGGTGCCAGTTAAGCAGGTTGTTTTGTCCTGCATGTGTCGAGCTTCTTGAGTGTTGTTGGAGCTGCACTCATCCAGGCAAAAGGAGAGTATTCCTTCACACTCCTGACTTGTGCCCTGTAGATGGTGAAAAGGCTTTGGGGAGTCCGGAAATGAGACATTCGCTGCAGAATACCCAGCCTCTGACCTGCTCTTGTCGCCACAGTACTTATGTGGCTGGTCCAGTTAAATTTCTGGTCAATGGTGGCCAGCCCAGGATGTTGATGGTGGGGATTTGGCGATAGTAATGCCGTTGAATGTCAAGGGATAGTAGTTAGATGCTCTCTTGTTGGAGATAGTCATTGCCTGGCACTTGTGTGGTGCGAATGTTACTTGCCACTTATCAGCCCAAGCCCGAATGTCATCCAGATCTTGCTGTATGCGGGCATGGACTGATAAGTAGCAAGTAACATGCAAGCCGTGCTTGGCAAACGTGGCTCGTAGGCTTTCAATAGTGGCTATGGACGTGCTTACAGACATTATCGCACATTCAATCCATTTTGAGTAAGCGTCCACGACAACCAAAAACATTTTGTCTAGAAATGGGCCTGCATAATCGACGTGGATCCTAAACCATGGTTTGGAGGGCCACGACCACAAACTTAGCGGTGCCTCTCTGGGTGCATTGCTCAACTGAAAACAAATGTTGCACTAGCGCATGCATGACTCTAAATCTGAGTCGATGCTGGGCCACCACACATAGGATCTGGCTCTGGCTTTCATCATTACAATGCCTGGGTGGGTGCTATGCAGTTCACAAATGAACGTATCTCTGCCTTTCTTGGGCAAGACCACACGATTGCCCCACAACAGACAGTCCACCTGCAGGGACATTTCGTCTTTGCGCCTATGATACCGCCCATGCCTTGTGGTGGATGGGTCGCGTACCGGGAACCAAATGGATCTGCACTTTTGCCCCCGAGAAGCTTCCAGTGTCTGGCTCAAACAACGATGGGAACTTGCTCAGAACCTGGGTACATGAGGTGTCATCGACGGACGATAGGCCTCGGATGTCGTCCCAGTTCCAGCGGATTTTTCCCAGCCAGCTTCTGCCAAACAATGTGGGGCCATCCCCTGGCACAATCCACACTGGGAGTTCGTGTACTGCTCCGTCATAGGAGACTTTGACTTCTGCACTGCCAATTACAGGGATTAGTTCCTTGGTATAAGTTCTTAGTTTGGTGTGAATGGGGCTGAGCTTGGGCCTGTGTTCCTTTTTGCCCCACAGCCTGTCGATGGCCTTTTTACTCATTATCGACTGACTCGCACCCGTGTCCAGTTCCATAGATACTGGAATTCTGTTCAGTTCAACTTTCAACATTATTGGTTGACATTTCGTAGTTAATGTGTGTACCCCGTACACTTCTGCCTCCTCGGTACAAGTCTCCAATTCAGCCTGATCCACAGGGGATAGATTTTCCTTTGCAACGTGGTGGTTTGCAGGGTTTGCAGCTCGCCTGCATATTCGCTGGAGGTGTCCCATTGTTCTGCAACCATTGCGCGCATGGTGCCTGAAGCGGCCGATGATCACCTCCACAGCGCCAACAAGGTGTTAACTGCCTTGCATTAAGGATTGATGGCGGTCTCTGGGTCATCTGAGATCAGGCAGCAGCAGCCGGCGTGTACGTTGTGCCATGTACATTTCTGCTTGAAACCGACGTTACTTTATGCACAGTACTGGCCGAAATTTCTTTACTTGCGAAATCTGTTAGGTGTTGTCGCTGGTGGACATAAATGCCTGGGCTATCGTTATGGCTTTACTTAGATTCAGAGTTTCTACGTCAACAGTTTGCGAAGGATTGCCTCATGGCCAATGCCCAGTACAAAAAAGTCTCTAAGCATTTGTTCTAGGAATCCCTCAAATTCACAATGTTCTGCGAGGCACCTTAGTCCGGCGACATAGCTCGCCATTTCCTGGCCCTCCGATCGTTGACACGTGTAGAACTGATATCTCGCCATCCAAACTCTTTCTTTAGGATTTCAGTGCTCCCAGACCAGCGTACACAATTCTTCATAGGATTTCTCTGTTGGTTTTGCTAGAGCTAGGAGATTCTTCATGAGGCCATAGGTTGTTGCCCCTCAGACAGTTAGGAGGATCGCCCTTTGTTTGGCAGCGTTCTCGTTCCCTTCCAGCTCGTTGGCCACGAAGTATTGGTCGAGTCTCTCAATGAAGGCCTCCCAATCCTCCCCTTCTGAGAACTTCTCCAGGATACCAACTGTTCAATGCATTTTCGCGCGGTTATTTGTTACCTCGTCGCCAATTGGTACACATAATAATGGATGAAACTGAGTACTGTGCACAGTGAGCAAGTGTGACCTTAACTCCTTTAATAAGACTCCAGAGTGCTTGTACCTCGTGGGTGGCCTGCTTATATACCGTGCTCCCAAGGGATGCTGTGTAGGCCCTCTGGTGGTAGTGTAATACAAGTTGCAATGGGTTAAATACATAACAGGGTGGAGTTAATAAAAGGAGGAAAGGGAGCAAAATATGGGCAGAGATTAAGGTCTGAAATTGTTAAACTCGATGTTGAGTCCAGAAGGCTGTAAAGTATCTAAATGAAAGATGAGGTGTTGTTCCTCGAGCTTGCATTGAACTTCATTGGATTGCTGGCTTCCAGACAGAGCTTGCATAGCTAATAACATGTGCTGTGCTGGAATGTTTGCATGTGAGTGGAGTGAGTAAGTAAGGGGAGGAAGCCTACTGGGCCTGTAGAGCAGTAAGATGTGTACACACAACTGTCATTCTCCACACACAAAATTCTGATCTGTGTTGGGCTACCGGAGGTGGTACTCGCAAAATAAGGAGAGAGGAAAAGTCTAAGGGAAAATCAACCTGTGCTGCTCTCGTGACCTCTTGCAGGTCTGGGAGCAGGTATGCGGAAGAGGACATAAAAAAAAACAGGACAGAAGGTCCAAAAAGGGAAGATCCATATTTTGTGCTGATATTTTAAATGTTAACATTCATAGAACTTGTAAAATAAGTTTTTTTTCACAAACAGTAATTTTAAAGAAATGCAGAACAGTTATTTGTGTAACAAATTAATATTGTTTGTTTTTGTACAGTTTCCAACCGGTTGTCAGAGTTTGGTTTTGAACAAGGTTATCAGACTTATCTACCCAGTACCAGCAGTGCGGGTCAAGTTTCCAATCTATCCCTCGGACGTACCAGACCAACTCCAAAAAAATCAAAATCAAATTCAACATCACAAAAGAAGCTAACATGCTGCTACCCAGGTATGTAGAGGGCTCCTTAAAAGATTAATAATTTTCAATAGCTCTAGCAGTACTCGGGGCTAGAGTTTCATCTTGTAGAATTCCAGTTCTGATCATTCTGTACACTTGTAGTTATGAGAGTTAACTGAAAACTCGGCTTTGGTGTTGGCACTGTGGCTAAAACCTTCGACCTCTGTTGAATTAAAACATCTCTACACAGCACAGTGCGACTTTCCAGCTTGTTCAGCACAGACACCCAACATAACAGTTTAAAAAATAGAAGTTGTACATTGGTAGCTGATGGAAAATAACTCTGCCCAAATATACTTGATCTGTATAGATTTCCAAGATGAGTGAGTTGCAGGCGGAATGTTTTTTTAAATGTAGTTTTTGTATCTACAATTCTGTATTGAATTGTTTTAAACCTTTTGATTTTTATTTAGAGATTGATGTGCAAACATACAAAGGCATATCATAGTAGACAAGCACAGTACAAAATATCATTGAACTTGGCTAGCTTTACAGATTAATGCAGGAGTCAATAGGGCCCCCAAACTTGGATTCTTGTTATTGTTTGAACAGGTTGAACCTCTGTTTGAGGTGCCAAATAGGAGAGAGCAGAATTGAACCTTTATCCCATTTCAGTCCCTATTGGGGCAGGGAGTTTACAGTATGCTATGAGGCCTTTGATCTTTCCGGGTTTAAAACACCTCTCCACAGTGCACTGTTTCTTTCTAGCTTGTTCAACACAGACACTCGGCATGATGGTTAAGAAATTGAAGCTGTACAGCAATAGCTGATGGAAAATATACTGCCCAGTCAGATGCTTGTCCAACTCTCCTTTACTTTAATTGCAGAGATTAGATCATGTCCCACATGGTGCTAAATATGTTAATTTGTGAACATAATTCATCACACAGCGGATGTATTATTCTGATACCGGTAGTAAATGTACCACTTAGTCAAAATTATTTTGCCTTTATTGGATTAAAACAAATCTAGTCCTGAAATTGTAATGGTGCCCTGAGCACCTTTTCAGTGGAACTGCCAGATGGTGGCTAGAAATGGGCTTGAGACCAGTTCTGCCAGAATCCCACCCTATATAAAGCACCCAATGAAATGTCGATAGGGGAAAGAAGGCAACTCTTCCAGCCATTCCTCACCCACATCAAGGGGACATAATGGGCGGAATTTGAAGTGTAATTCTCATACTTGTCCAGACGAGCCTTCAGTGAAAGTCTTGTCAATTGGGAACTGGAATGAGTTCCGTTTAGGACCTTTCTATGGCATCATGACTGCATTAAGGTGAGATTACTATAAACCAGAAGCCTGTTTGCTCCAGGAAGAGCTGAAAAAAATAGATTAACTTTTGATGAGCCCTTCCTTGTCTTCTGCCTTTGGAGTGGCATGGTAGCAGTCTTGAGGTTCCCTCCCAATGAATTGGGGTAGGTGTCATTGAAGTTCTCATACAAGTGCAGATCACTTGCTCCAAGTATGCAAATGAACCTGCCCCATAATTTGGGACAGAGGGGCTCTTCACTTTGCTAGACTTGGAGACTAGTCCACTAAACATCACCAATGAAGCAGCCCGATCGGAATTTCTTGTTTATAAACTCTTTCGTTTATTTTCTTTGGTGCATTTGTTTATCTGCAGAAGAACTATGGATTTCATTATACTCATTAGCAGAGACCCAAATAAGTCATTTCAAATTCAAACAGCTCCTGTCATGCTCAGAACACAGAGGAAGCATCCCAGAAATCTCCAGACTGTGGGCCAAGTTTCAGCCCTCTAAGAACGGCGCACCTCCATAAAGTGGGCCGACTTTCTGGAATAAAAAGGGTGCCGTATACTTACCCTGTGATTCTGCGAGCTCCTCAGGACGTCTTTGTGCTGGCGTGGCGCAGCACAAGGGGTTGGGGGCGGAGCCAGGTCCCGGCGCTGAAAACAGTGCTGGGACCTCTGCACATGTACGCTAGAGTGTGTGCGCATGTGCAATAGCTCCTTGCCCCCGAGGCTGTGTGGGAGGGGCCCAAAGCACGCTGGCCCTAGCCCTGGCCGAATGGGCTCCCTGGGCGAAGATCGGGACTAGGGCCTCCCTCCCTCCTGTTCAGCTCCCCCCCCCCCCCCCCAGTTCAGCCGTACCCCCTCCCCCCTTCTCTTCCCCCACCCCCGCTCCCTCCACGTCATCGGCAGGGCCCACCCGTCCAGCATCTCGCTGAGTGGCCCCGCCCAAAGTCTTCAGCGGCAGCCAGGCATCTGATTCGTTGTCGATGGGGCCCGTTCAGCCCTTCCCCCCCCCCCTCCTCTCTCCCTCTCCTCTCTCTCTCCCTCTTCTCTCTCTCTCCCTCTTTCTCTCTCTCTCTCTCTCCCTCTCTCTCTCTCTCCTCTCTCTCTCTCTCTCCCTCTCCTCTCCTCCCTCTCCTCTCTCTCTCCCTCTCCCTCTCTCTCCCCTCTCCTCTCTCTCTCTCCTCTCTCTCTCCCTCCCCCTCCTCCCTCTCTCCCTCCTCTCTCTCTCCTCTCCTCTCTCCCCTCCCCTCTCTCTCTCCCTCTCTCTCTCTCCTCCTCTCTCTCCCTCTCTCTCTCCCTCCTCTCTCTCTCCCTCCTCTCTCTCTCCCTCCTCTCTCTCTCCCTCCCTCTCTCTCTCCTCCTCTCTCTCTCCCTCCTCTCTCTCTCCCTCCTCTCTCTCTCCCTCCTCTCTCTCTCCCTCCTCTCTCTCTCCCTCCTCTCTCTCTCCTCCTCTCTCTCTCCCTCTCTCTCTCTCCCTCCTCTCTCTCTCCCTCCTCTCTCCTCTCCTCCTCTCTCTCTCCCTCCTCTCTCTCTCCCTCCTCTCTCTCTCCCTCCTCTCTCTCTCCCTCCTCTCTCTCCCTCCTCTCTCTCTCTCCTCCTCTCTCTCTCTCTCTCTCTCCCTCTCTCTCTCTCTCTCTCTCTCCCTCCTCTCTCTCTCTCCTCTCTCTCTCTCTCTCTCTCTCCCTCCTCTCTCTCTCTCTTTCTCTCTCTCTCCCTCCTCTCTCTCCTCTCTCTCTCTCTCTTCTCTCTCTCTCCCTCTCTCTCTCTCTCTCTCTCTCTCCCTCTCTCTCTCTCTCTCTCTCTCCCTCCTCTCTCTCTCTCTCTCTCTCTCTCCCTCCTCTCTCTCTCTCTCTCTCCCTCCTCTTTCTCTCTCTCTCTCCCTCCTCTTTCTCTCCCTCCTCTCTCTCTCTCTCTCTCTCTCTCTCTCTCTCTCTCTCTCTCTCTCTCTCTCTCTCTCTCTCTCTCTCTCTCTCTCCCTCTCCCCCTCCCTCCCCCCTCCCCCCTCCCCCACCCTTTGCTGTCAGAAACACAGACTGTCACTGACATTGACAGAGAGAGAGAGACAGAGCGAGAGACAGTGGGGCGGGGGGGGGGGGGTTGCGTCCCAGCACACTGTTGGAGGGCTCCCAGTGATGCAGTAGGTGAGTAGAAACTTATTTTTTTATTTATTGGTTTTTTAAATTAATTTTTAATTAATTTTTTTGATTTATTGGTTGATTTATTTATCATTTATTATTGATGATGGTTCTTTATTTGTAAAAGTGAAGTGTTTGTAAACCTCCATTCCCTCTTTCCTCCCCCCCCCCCCCCCCCCCAGCATAGGCAAGGTTTTTCTGAGCGTACAAAAATCTACACTTACTCCATTCTAAGTTAGTTTGGAGTAAGTTTTCTCTGCCTAAACTTGCAAAACAGGCATAAGTGGGAAAAAAAAATCTGTTCCAAAATGAAACTATTCTAACTCACTAGAACTGGAGCAAACTAAATGCCGAGAATTGCAATTTCTAAGATGCTCCATGCTAAACTAGTTGCTCCAAAAAAATAGGAGCAACTCAGGCGAAACTTGAGCCCGATGTTACTGAGCATTCTACGTTCTCCCTGCCCTTAGTCCTGATGTCTCTGGATCTTATATGGAAGGCTGACCAATGGGACAACAACAACAACTTGTATTTATATAGTGCCATTAATGTAGTAAAATGTCCCAAGCAGAGTCTTGATAGAAATGTCTCTTACCTCCACAATTTTATTTTTTTAGTCCCTGAAAGGTTGGTGAACTGTTCAATGTTTGTATGTACACTGTTCAATGACCTGTAATAAATACAGGTATGATGCTCAACCCTGATCACAGCCACAGTGTTCAGTAACATCCACATACTGTACATATGTCAAAGATAGTGACAGTATGGTACATACAGTCAAACCTCATTGTATAAAAATACTCTTGATGGCTGTCAAATCCAATTCATCTATTTGCTCATAAAATGAAATTCAATATGATCATTTAATAAAAGGTCTAACACTGGGAATTTGTTATCAAGAGCAATCTTTAATACTGGAGATCATGATAGTGAAAGGTCTTGCAGTCTGTTACAGTAAGAACTTTAACATGTTGTATGTTACAGAGAACTCTAACATGCAGTCTATTCCAGAGATAGGTCCATAGTATTTAATGTGTTACAATGAGATTTGTCTAATATACATTATGTTACAGTGGGAGCTCAATAACGCTATTGTGTTACAGCGAGAGCTGCGTTAAATTGCACAGTATTACAGTGAGAGCTCTAAAACACTAGAGTTTGTTTTTATTGTGCAAGTTCTGTAACAACAGATTCTTGTCATGGAATTTGATGTAATGAGGTTGAGTGTACATCAGTGTTTAAATAAAACAGACCTGTTTGTGTGGCCACAATTTACACCAGTGGCCACAATTTACACAAAGAAAATTGAGGAAATCATTTTCCATTTCCTTTTCACCGTGAGATGACCGCTTCTATCACTGAATTAATTTCTGCATTAATCTGCACGGCTTCTGAATCACACTTGGTTGTCCAGTGTGACCGTCAATACTCTAGGCATAATTTGCAAAGAGCTTTTTTTGTTGCATTTTCTCCTCTTCTGAAGGCACGGCTTCTTGTTGAGGCATACTTCCACAGGCATCAGCGAGCATCGGCAGCCACCAGCCTCTCCACATGCCCGCTCATCTTATGTGAGCCCAGGCATTGAGTATCAGCATGCTATTTTACTCTAGGGGCATCACTGCCAATTCTGAGCATGTCCTCAATTGTTGTCCACATGGGCTCTTTCTGGGGGTTGGCAGAGCGGGGGCTCACTGGCCGGCGATCAAAATTGAGAACATCAGCAAAGTTTTTTGTTCCACCCTCCGCTGCCTTGGGACACTGAGTTCAGTTGTATCATCCCGGGGCTGAAATCAGCTGACTCATGGCTGAAATCAACTGAAATCATCCATGCCTTTGTTACCTCTAGATTTGACTATTCCAACGATCTCCTGGCCGGCCTCTCTACTTTTACCCTGCTTAAATTTGAGGTCATCCAAAACTTGGCTCTCTGTGTCCTGACTCGCACCAAGTCTCGCTCACCCATCACCCCTGTGCTCGCTGACCTATATTGGCTCCCAGTTAAGCAACTCCGTGATTTTAAAATTCTCATCCTTGTTTTCAAATTCCTCAATGGCCTCACGCCTCTCTATCTCTGTAATCTCTTCCAGCCCTATAATCTCCCGGGATCTCTGCGCTCCACCAATCCTGGCCACTTGAACATCCCTGATTTTAATTGTTCCACCATTGGCGGCTGTGCCTTCAACTGCCGAGGCCCCAAACTCTGGAATTCCCTCCCTAAACCTCTCCGCCTCTCTGGTTCTCTTTCCTCCTTTTAGCCGCCCCTTAAAACTTAACTCTTAGACCAAAGTTTTGAGCATCTGCCCTAATATCTCCTTATTTGGCTTGGTGTCAAATTTTGTTTTTTGATAACACTCCTGTGAAGTGCCTTAGGACGTTTTATTACGTTAAAGGAACAATATAAATTTAAGTTGTTGCAGCTGCTGTTGATTCAACCTGATCACAATTGAAACACAAGGTATTTCTGGTCTATAGAGCTCCGAACGCCACCAAGCAACACTTAGCTGCTGAATCATCGGGAGAGCCACAGAGTATTATTTTGTGCAATTTAGAAAAGATGTACGCTGTACAAAAATACTATTTTTTTTTTTGCCCCTAGGTTGTGCATTTAAAACATCCCATGGAAATAAAGATTTAGATCGACATTTAAGAACTCATACGGGTAAGGCAAGTTTGTAGCAGTATTAATGCCTAAATGCTGACATTTTGTTTTCAGGCACAAACCGGTAAGTGAACAAAACCTGCAGTTTTATTTTAAATCTTTAACTTGAGGATGTAGATGCAGAAAAAAGCTGCCTGCTTCAAAGTTCTCTGGTTCTGTCAATATGGCCATCTCTAATAAAAATGTGAAACTTTGCTTTGTCGGCTGCGATACCTGCATTTCCTAACACTCGAGCAGTGCTTTTTGGCTCCTCCCATGTCCCCTCCTGCAGATGTTGACTCATGTTGGGATACCGTCTCAGAATCTCTGCCAACCCTGTCTGCCCATTGTTCATGTTTGACCATAAACAGTGATTGTTGGGAGGCTATTCAACTGCTGGTGGCCGGGGTGGGTACACATCGCGGCCGAGCCCAGTTCTAGCCTCACTTTACCTATTTGCACTTTTGAGAAGATATCACTGAACAGCAGTCACAATCGGGAACCCTTGCATGATTGTCATCTTCTTAGCTCAGGTGCACTAAAGTCAGTTGTAGCACCCTTACTGCCACACAAAATAGAATCAGCCAACTAAACCCCAGCCAGGAATTGAACGGGGATCTTCGGGTTTATATGACCCAGTAACTTGTTGGCTTTACCAACTCTGACCTCAGTGGAGCCAAAATTCATGGTTTTAACTAAAAGGTTTAATTGGATGTGGAAATAGAATTTTTATGTGCCAGCATAACACAACTCAAGGGCAAGAAAGCAGCTCTACAGACGTCTGAAGGCCGAGGTCCAACAGAAAACCTAAAGAATAGATGGTGGGTGCAGAAAGCTCAAGAAATCCAGCAGCTAGCCGACAACCACGTCGTGAGAGGATTCTTCAGCGCCACCAAGACAACCTATGGCCTAAGCACCCAAGGCCCTACCCCACGACTAGCCAAGAACGGAGAGGTGCTCATCAAGGATAGAGAGGCAGTCAGTGCCCGCTGGAAGGAGCACTTTGAGGATCTCCTCAACCGAGACTCTGTCTTCGACGTGAATGTCCTCGACTCCATCCCATAGCATGCCACCCGCCACCATCTCAGCACAACCCCAGGCCAGATCCAAGGTCGTCCCATCCTCCGTCATCGAACTACAGTACGCAGCCAACGCCTGCATCTGCACACACTCTGAGGCCGAACTCCAAATCATCGTCAACACCTTCACTGAGGCATACAAGTGCATGGGCCTTACACTAAAAGTCCGTAAAACAAAGGTCCTCTACCAACCTGTCCCCACCACGTAGCACTGCCTCCCGGTTATCAAAATCCACGACGACGCCTTGGACAACACGGACCATTTTCCATACCACGGGAGCCTAATATCAACAAGGGCAGATATCGACGA
The DNA here is from genome assembly GCF_044704955.1 of Pristiophorus japonicus. Classification (NCBI taxonomy): domain Eukaryota; kingdom Metazoa; phylum Chordata; class Chondrichthyes; family Pristiophoridae; genus Pristiophorus; species Pristiophorus japonicus. The sequence continues at coordinate 149,632,094 of NC_091988.1, read as the reverse complement.
CAAGGTCCAACACCGCCTTCAATGTGGCGGTGCAGCCTTCGGTTGCCTGAGGAAGAGAATGTTTGAAGACCAGGCCCTCAAACGCGGCACCAAGCTCATGGTCTACAGAGCAGTGGTGATACCGCCCTCCTATATTTGGAAAAGTATAATTCAATCAAGCAGAGTAAGCATGGTTTTATGAAAGGAAACTCATGTTTGACACATCCTCAAAGAACTTCAGCAAATGTAACGAGCAGGGTGGATAAGGGGGAACCAGTGGATGTGATGTATTTGGATTACCAGAAGGCATTCGATAAGATGCTACATAAGAGGTTACTGCACAAGATAAAAGCTCACTGGGTTGGTGGTAATATATTAGCATGGATAGAGGATTGGCTAACTAACAGAAAACAGAGAGTCGGGATAAGTGGGTCATTTTCTGGTTGGCAAACAGTGACTAGTGGGGTGCTGCAGGGATCGGTGTTGGGTCCTCAACTATTTACAATCTATATTAATGACGTGGATGAAGGGACCGAGTGTAATGTAACCAAGTTTGCTGATGATACAAAGATGGGTGGGAAAATCAAATTGTGAGGAGGACACAAAAAATCTGCAAAGGTATATAGACAGGCTAAGTGAGTGGCCAAAAATTTGGCAGATGTATAATGTGGGAAAATGTGATGTTATCCATTTTGGCAGAACTAATAGAAAAGCAAATTAGAATTTAAGTTGAGAAAAATTGCAAAGTGCTGCAGTACAGAGAGACCTGGGGGGTCCTTGTGCATGAAACACAAAAAGTTAATATGCAGGTACAGCAAGTAATCAGGAAGGCAAATGGAATGTTGGCCTTTATTTCAAGGGGGGTAGAGTATAAAAGCAGAGAAGTCCTGCTACAACTGCACAGGGTATTGGTGAGGCCACACCTGGAGTACTACATACAGTTTTGGTCTCTGTATTTAAGGAAGGATATAGTTGCATTGGAGGCTGTTCAGAGAAGGTTCACTAGATTGATTCCGGAGATGAGGGGGTTGACTTATGAAGATAGGTTGAGTAGGTTGGGCCTATATTCATTGGAGTTCAGAAGAATGAGAGGTGATCTTATTGAAGCATAAGATAATGAGGGGGCTCGACAAGGTGGATGCAGAGATGATACTTCCATTCATAAGGAAAACTAGCCCATTTAAAACTGAAATGAGGAGAAATTTCTTCTCTGAGGGTTGTAAATTTATGGAATTCTCTGCCCAAGAGAGCTGTGGAGGCTGGGTCATTAAATATGTTTAAGGCGGAGATAGACAGATTTTGAAAGATAAGGGAATAAAGGGTTATGGGGAGCGGGCAGCGAAGTGGAGCGGAGTCCATGATCAGATCAGCCATGATCTTATTGAATGGCTGAGCAGGATCAAGGGGCCAAATGGCCTACTCCTGCTCCTATTTCTTATGTCTTATGATCTTATATGGCTCAGAGACATGGACTATGTACAGCAGGCACCTCAAAATACTGGAGAAGTATTACCAAGGCTGTCTCCGCAAGATCCAGCAAATCCATTGGCAGGATAGGCGTACCAATGTCAGTGTCCTCGCTCAGGCCAATATTCCCAGCATCGAAGCACTGACCACGCTCGATCAGCTCCGCCTGGATCACATCGCCTGCCTGCCTAACACGAGACTCCCAAAACAAGCGCTCTATTCGGAGCTCTGACACGGCAAGCGAGCCCCAGGTAGGCAGAGGAAACGCTTCAAGGACACCCTCAAACCCTCCTTGAAAAAATGTAACATCCCCACCGACACCTGGGAATTCCTGGCCCAAGACTGCATAAAGTGGAGGAAAAGCATCCGGGAAGGCGCTGAATACTTCGAGTCTCTTTGCCGAGAGCAAGCTGAAGCCAAGCGTCGACAGCGGAAGGAGCGCCCGGCAACTCAGGCACCCCACCCACCCGTCCCTTCAACCACTGTTTGCCCCACCTGTGACAGAGACTGTAGGTCCCACATTGGACTCTTCAGTCACCTGAGAATTCCTTTCTAGTGTGGAAGCAAGTCATCCTCGACTGCGAGGGACTGCCTATGATGATGATGATGATGATGATGATGATGGTTTTACAATGATTTTCCCGGTTAAAAGTTTTGATACAGCTGTCCCCACACTGGGGGAGCAGACCTATGGGCTCAATTTTGGCCAGGGGTTGCTCCGTTTTTATTTGAGTAACTTGGTTTTTCTGGAGTATCTTAAAAATCCCCATTTTGCACATTCAATTTGCACCAGTGTAAGTGAGTTCGGTACAATTTTTTTAGTTTTTTATTCTCAAAAGGGGGCGTTACCAGCCACCTACGCCAGTTCTGCCTATTTAGGCAACTTTAGCCAGTTAATAGTTACTCCAAATCTACTTAGGCCAGCGTATGTGGCCACTTCAGAAAACCAATGCGGAGAATTAAGAAATCAGCGCAGCTAGGTACATTGGAGGCCAATCGGCCTGGGATAGAGGCGGGAAGGGAAGCAGAGAGGACCTGCACCTAAAGCACCAAGACTTACAAAGCATTAAACCTTGGAAACAAAAAATAATAAGCATTCAATAACAAATAAAAAAATTGAAGTAAGTCCTACCCTCATCTTAAAACTCAGCCTGGGAAGGCAGCGGACCAGCCGGTGCGGGAGGCCACTCAGCCAGGGCTAGGGGTGCACGGGCAGGAGAACTGATTGTGCTCCTGCCTGGATGATTTCTATCAGTTCTCCTGCCCGCCAACCCCTAGCCCTGGCCGAGTGGCCTCCCGGTGTGATTTCTAAGATTAAAGTGATTAAAGCTTCAAATCAAATGGAACTAAGCAGTCCATGAAATTGCCACTCGGTACCCCTACTCACAACAACATTTGGCCGGCATCGGGTCCCACACAGCGGCTGCAGCAAGACACAGAGGCTGGGGGCGAGGTACTACTACACATGCGCGGACACTCCACTGCGCATGTGCAGACGTCCCAGCACTGTTTTCGGCGCAGGACACTGGCTCCACCCCCGACTCGACTGGCCACGCTGTGCGACCACAGGGAGAAGGCTGGACAGCGGCCAAAGTGGGAAGGAAATTTTTGGGCGCACTTCTGTACGGAGAAAAGCGGCGCATCTTTGGTAAGTGGGCCGAAAGAAGGGCTGGGCCAAAATTGAGCCCTCTATCTCTGTGAATTCGCGGTAATAAGGGGGGAATTTGAAGACGTTTGGTTTGCACTGGCAGCAGCACTTCTTTCCCCTGATGGAGTGGCCATTTAACCATTCTGTGCCTGGGGGGAGAGTGGATGATGCACCCATGAAATCATTTTACTCTTGATTTTGTTTATTTCCTATTTACAAAGACGGTTGTTCCTTCAAGCTTGTTGCAGTTTATTCCCCAATACTTGCAATGACTGTCAGTGAGTCCTTTCTATGCACATATTCTAAGTCAGAAATCAGCAGCAGCCAAAATGAAATAGTCTTGAGAAATATCCCACCCCTGTCAACCAGTGCCCTCAAGCTTCCATTATACATTATCTCGAGCTATGCCCTAAGCCTGAATAGTTAATTCGCGGTCATGAATATCATCACTGCTGACTTGATTTGGGTCGTTAATTGAATGTGTTTACCTCACCTCAAATAAAGTTACTTTGCTGCACTTCAAATAGCACACATTTATATAGGAACATACAAGATGAGAATAGACCATTGCAGTCCATCTGAACAGGCCCATATTTCTTTCCGGGATATTTTTGTTTAAACTGTATTGTTTTGCAGGTGAAAAGCCCTTCAAATGTGATATTTGCAACAAGAGGTTCAGTCGTCTGGATAAGCTGAAGATGCACAATCGTTCACATACTGGAGAGAAGCCACATAAGTGCCAGCACTGCAACTACGCAGCAGCAGATAGCAGCAGCCTGAAAAAGCACCTGAGGATCCATTCTGATGAGCGTCCATTTAAATGCCAGATATGCCCTTATGCCAGCCACAGCTCTAGCCAGCTCATTATACATCTTCGTTCTCACACTGGTAAGTCTGCTTGCTCAGGGTGCCAGTCATAGTGAAATGACATGCATAAAGAGGTTGTTATGAATTGAGTGAAGAAAGCAGATTGTTACAGGAACTTAGTTGCACAGCGATTTAACGTGTGCTTTGAACCTCGTCACACTCCCAATGAGTTTTATTATTTCCTGTCTGGTTATTAGGATCTGCACCACACCTTGAGCGTAAAAGATGCTCTAACAACCTAGCTGGGTTATTTTTATTGGTTTCATTTAGATGCAGATGGCACAAAAAGGTTACACCCAAAGCTCTGATTTATCAGAAGTTCAGATGAGTCTCCTTCAGATGGTGCAGAGCTGAAGCGCTAAGTTCATTTTATATGGTGGGCCTAGCTCTTGGTGTGGGCCACATTCAGCAAAAGTTCTTAATATCGAAATAGATAAAGATAAACCATATTGTTACTTATTTACATTTAGATTTTATTTACTGCTGCTCCCCGATACCTGCAAATTCTTAACTTGAACCATTGCATTATCATTTGGAGAAATTGTCTGGCCTCAGGCTATCTTGAGCATCTAACCTTTTCTATAGATCACCTCTGAAAAGTCTAAGTTTCTCCAGTCTTTTCTCAGACACCTAATAGTTGAGATCGACCTCTTCTCTACATTGCCCCCAGTGTTCCTTGGCAACTGGAGAACTGGACGCAGTATTCAAGGTGCAGTCTGACCAGAGCACGATAAAGTTTGATCTTTACCTCCTTTGACTTGCATTCTACCATTTTGTCTATATAACCTTATTGCCTTTGTTAATTGTGGCTCTGCATGGGTTGACCATGTTTAGCGTCAGATTTATCAAGACTCCCAGATCTCGTTTAGCTTCATCGTTAACTATTTCAACATTATTTATCAATGTTCCCTCAAATTTTGTTTTTGGATGCGGGGCCCCTTTAACGGGCTGCACAAACCCATTCATATATTTCCGCGTGGTTTTTCCATTGTAAAGCCATTAAGCAGCCTGCGTGGGACCTCCCAGACCACTGTCGCGCAGCTAAACAGGGACATTGCAGTTCATGGAGTATTGCGTGTCACCTATTTTTTCTTCTTATGTACATCACTTTACATTTGTCTGCATTAAATTTTATCTGCCATTGTTATGTTTCGTTACATATCTTCTCCAACTCATTCTGTCATTTCTGAGCTGCCTCTTCTGATACCAATGCCCCTCCTAGTTTGGTACCTTCTGTAAATCTAACCATTTAGAAACATAGAAAATAGGTGCAGGAGTAGGCCATTCGGCCCTTCTAGCCTGCACTGCCATTCAATGAGTTCATGACTGAACATGCAACTTCAGTATCCCATTCCTGCTTTCTCGCCATACCCCTTGATCCCCCTAGTAGTAAGGACTACATCTAACTCCTTTTTGAATATATTTAGTGAATTGGCCTCAACAACTTTCTGTGGTAGAGAATTCCACAGGTTCACCACTCTCTGGGTGAAGAAGTTTCTCCTCATCTCGGTCCTAAATGGCTTACCCCTTATCCCTAGACTGTGACCCCTGGTTCTGGACTTCCCCAACATTAATAAGAACTTAAGAATTAGGAACAGGTGTAGGCCATCTAGCCCCTCGAGCCTGCTCCGCCATTCAACAAGATCATGGCTGATCTGGCCGTGGACTCAGCTCCACTTAACCGCCCACTCCCCATAACCCTTTATTCCCTTTAAACAGTTTCTTAGTTTCTCTTTATTTACTCAATTAAAATCCTTCATGACTTTGAACACCATGATCAAATCTCCCCTTAACCTTCTCTGCTCTAAGGGGAACAACCACAGTTTCTCTAGTCTCTCCGTAATTGAAGTCTTTCATCCCCGGTACCATTCTAGTAAATCTCCTCTGCATCCTGTCTAAGGTCTTGACATCCTTCCTAAGGTACAAATAGAACTTATCAAATTAAATCAAGGTTTTAACTGGGACGGAGACTTGGAATTATTAGAATTAATAAAATTCTAGAATTTTATTAGTAATTAAAAAATAAGTGTGCTTCCTAAAAAAACTGCAAAACAAAAAGGAAGTTAACTACAAGCTGCATTCCGATTTAAGTTCTGCCAGAATGATGCAGCTGTATGAGATATGCCTTAAGCAGGCAGTTGGTTCTTTCCAATGCAGTGTCGTCATGAGCATTCCAGTAAAGCATGGGATAGATGAAAATCAAGCATACTGTGTGAACTGTGAAAAACACAGCAGTACAATTATATATTTTGTCCTTCCACACTTGCACTTGTGCCTGAAAACAGTATTTTAAACACTAGGATCAAGTACTGCTCTTTATCGATCCACCACTACAGTTGGGAGTAATTTGAGGTAAAGCATATTACAACAGTGACTACATTGTACATTCATTGGCTGTAAAGCATTTTCCATTGAGTTTCTGATTCAAGGTGGTTTATATAAATTTAAAAACAGCAGTGGATGCAGTGAGCCCTGAGACACTCCACTCATTACTTCCTCCCACTTTGACATAACTCCTTTCATCCATATTCATCGTTTCAACCGGTTCCTTACCCATTCCAAGGGTATACCCTGAGTGGTCCTCGATTTAAGCGGCCACTTTTCCAGTCAGAAACAGGCAGGATCCCCATAATTCGATGCTAATCAGGATCTTATGATGTCATTAGGATTCCTTTGTCATTTCATGCAGTCAACCAAGGAACTCACTGAGTGCTGGAACCACCCACTGCACAGCGGAAAATATCCTGAGCCAGGATCCCTGGAAACGATCAAAAATCACTTAATTGGCATTTTTTGGACAGCAGGATGAGTTTAATTGCTCTCTCTGCACCTCGTTACTAATCTTTCTCCTTTCTATAATGCTCTTCACTTCCTTTCAAAATACAGGATACTGCTTTCTTGCTTTCTACGATTTTGCTTACTGGCAATGTAACCCTCTGCAGACATGTCAGTCAGTTGCATAAAATGGTTGCAGTAATTATAATCTTCAGCACATTGCTGTCGGGAGTGGTGTGTCCACAAAGATCTGAAACTCTCCTACTACCATTGTATCTAAATATGGTAATTGGAATTATATCCAATTGAAACTGGTATGTTTAATTACCTAAGTTTGTTCTGTTTTGTATTTCGGTGTCAATTCATTGATGTCCTATAGGATTGATTTTGGGGACAATTTTAAAAACTTATATCCCCTGTAACTAATTTCAAACCAAATCGGATTACAAACAGCTCAGTAACAATGGTTTTAATACAAATGTGATGCCAGTTTATGGTATTTCATTGAGCCGTTCTCTTTTCAGTGCACTCCCTGTAAACAGGCCTCATGTCACCTACAATCCATCAGCTGCAACTTCTTGGATTTCTATATAGCTCTCATACCCTGATTGGTCACCAGAGTCTTCTGCACCTTCACTTCACTTCCAAGTTGTTCCTGAAGATGAATGCACAACACATCGTTCTTGTGTTCATGTCAGGCTCAAAATTGGGTTACTAGCTTTATTTACACTGATTTTAACAAGTAAAATACATACAAAACCACACAAGTCTTTCACATGGCTGCACTAAGCTGTCCAGATGTTTGAAGCTAGACCCTGCTCCTTCAGCAATAATAGGTTCCTTCCACAATAGATCTTTTTCTCGGCTGTAACTATTTGCAACACCAAAGTTCTGATTGGCCCTTTGGAGGACAAGACCAGATTTCTGATTGGTCTCTTTGGAGGATAAGACACACCCAGCAGTTTGTCTGGAATTTATAATCAGATCCTGCCTGCCTGAGTAAGCAAGTACTTTGCAATTTGTAATTTAATCCTGACTGCCAGGCTCCAGACACAGTACTGCTTTCAGAGAACGGACAGGGCTCACCCTCATGGTTCAGGACCTTCGCCACCTACCCCCCGCTCCCAATAAATTCCTGACCTCTCCCCACACCCCCAAGTTCCTAACCTTTGCCCTCCTGTTCCTTCCCTCTTCCCCCCCCCCCCCCGCAACAAGTTCCCAACCTTCCCTCCCCAACAAGTTCTTGACCTTCTCTCCCCGCTCTCCCACCTTATTGGTAGCCTTCTCCCACTGCCCAGGTTCCTAACCTTCTTCCTGTCTCGCGAGTTCCTGACCTTCTCTTTCTCTTCCCCCCCCCCCCCCAAAGTTTGCATGTGCAACTGGATTGAGTGCACATGCGCAGTACTCGATAGGTGTGCATGTGCAGAAAATGCCGTGCACCCGCACCCCGCAACTTCCTCATTGTTCAGGCTTCGTCAGTACCCCTGCTGGGGTTTAAAATCCTATTTTGTCTTTTATTTGCCTGGAGTTCACACTGAATTTAATACAACCATTAAATACACATTTGGTCTACAGTATCTTGATTATTTAATTGTCTTATTAACAATCACCGTTCCAAATTGAATGAGGTACAGAATGGTGATATTCACACCCTGAAATGAGGTCGTCTTGATTCAATTAGCACATCAAACTAGCATGAATGTCAAGAATAAAGAACATCTTAAATAATCAGATCAACTGTTGTTAGTCAGTCATTGAACCCGTTATAGCTTTTAATTTATACATACATATATGCAAAGCTAGTCCTATTTCTATCTACCTTTTATACAGTGATATGACCACTGAAACTGTCACACTATTCCAATGCTCTCCTGGCCAACCTCCCACCGACCACTCTCCATAAACAACAACTCCTCCAAAACTCTGCTACCTGTATCCTAATTTGTACTAAGTCCCATTCACCGATTATCCTTATGTTCGCTGATCTACATTGGCTCCATGTCCAGCAATGCTTCAAATTTAAAATCCTCATCCTAGTGTTCAAATCCCTCCATCACCTCGCCCCTCTGTATAACCTCCTCTAGCCCTACAACACATCTCTGGGCTCATCCAATTCTAGCCTCTTATACATCCCTGACTTCTATCACCCCACCATTGGTGGCTGTGCCTTCAGCTGCCTAGGCCCCAAGTTCTGGAATTCCCTCCCTAAACCTTTCCGCCTCTCTACACCTCTCTCCTCCTTTAAGAAGCTCCTTTTATGAAGCTCCTTGAAACCTATCTCGTTGACAATGTTTTTGGTTATTTGTCCTAATATCTTTTTGTGGCTCAGTGTCAAATGTTGTTTGATAATGCTCTGTGAAGCACCTTGGGACGTTTTACTATGTTAAAGGCACTATATAACTTTTATGAATATTTATGGTTCATCTGTGCCATTTCCCCACCCTAAACCAGATGATAAACTGATAGAATAATATGAGCATTATACCATGTAATGCACAATATATTGGGCCAGATTTTGCTAATGGTGAGGTTAATGGCGCTCTCCTGTGTGAGAACACCACTGTAGGTTGGGGCTATAAATAGAGCTGGAGCGCCGGGGCTATAAATAGGGTTGGAGCGCCGGGCCCTGGAACATCGTGGGCGAAGGTGCGGCGAATGAGGGTACGGGGCCCAGAAGAGCCGAGGGCCCAGGGGGAACACGGGCCTGCCCACACTGCTATATGTGTGTGCACTAGGTCCGTGCAGCAGAGCAGATCTCCCGTCGTCCTGGTTCAACCTTGCCACTGGATAGAGGCCTAGCTCTGTCGAGCCCGTGTGGTGGCTGATGTGCGCAATGGTCATCACACTTTCGAAAAATCCACGCACAGGCATCTTCCACCCCCTCAATTGGATTTCAGAACTGGAACATCAGATCCTTCATTGAAACATCTGTGAACACTTGTGGAAGCAAGTCATCCTCGTTTGAGGGACCGCCTATGATGATGATGACTCCATTATTTATGTGCAAATGGTACAGCAACTGTAGGCGAGGAACAAATGCCAATATGCAAAAATTGCTGTCTTGAGTTGTCCCCCTCTGCCGTTGGCTTCGCAAAAACAGTATTTCACTGTCTGCCTCATCATTGACATGCATTGAATGTCATCAAGTTGCTGTATTTGTAGATACGAGCTAAACATGCCACAGAAAGTTAAGTCTTGTCAAACGTAAGTACCCTTTTAACAATGTGATAATTGTTCATTACTACCAGTCAACTTCTCTGGCACTGAAAATTAACTATTGCAAGTGTGGAGTCTCATTCTTTCATGCATGAATTGTTGGAGATATTCAAAATGTCAAATAAAAAAAATTAATTACTTTCCCTTTTCATCTCTCTTTTTTGCTTTCTTAATCCAATCTTTCTTTCCCTCGATTTCTCTTTCTATACCTGATTCTACATTGAATTCACCAACTCTAATTTAATATCTTCTCAGTCCTTGCGCTGTTAATTTCACAATCATGAAATCTGATTGGTTAAGTAGATACACCGTTGTTAGCCCTGTACACTCAGGTCCCAGATGTCCTTTTTACCTCTGCACTGTCATCAACCCACACTTTCAGCGACTTAGTGGGAAAAAATGTTTTGAGGTGAAGGGGCAAGTCTAAATTGGCAGACAGTTAGACGCCCTGCAACAGCAAAATCTGGCTATTATTCTGTTGTTCAGATGGAACTATGTTTTACTATCCCTTTAAGGCTATAAAGTTTAAATGCATTAAGTAAACACAGCATAAGGTCAATCAGAGTCTGTTTGTTTGATGAGGGAAGTTTATAAGTTGGTAGATGCTTATAAATTTCTGGCTTCAGTTATTTAAAAATAAATGTAGAATTTACCACTTTTGTAACAGAGCTCAATTTTTTGGCATATTGCAAGAGTTACGACTGTTATTTTTGGCCCCGACTACTCTAGAAAAATAACTTCCAATTTTCTCAGTTCCAATTTTTGAAATTGGCGCCACGCAGCCTGTCCTTTTAGCTTTGAGCTTAATGTCTCCGTCGAAAAAATGATGCCCCTGCCTTTTGAACATACGCAAAAAGAAAATGATGTTTTTGACGTGACTGCTCAGTACACCTCCCAGTCTGCATTCGGCCATTTTTAAAGAGCCAGTTGTGTGTGAGAACTTTAATGGAAGTGGAAAAATCGGAGCTGCAATACAATGCGCAGCGCGGTTCAAGGACCAAGAATTTCTCACAGGATGAAGTAGAGGCTCTAGTTACTGTAATTGAGCCCAGATGGCAGGAGCTGTACACCAGCAGAGGTCACACACAAGTTTCAGCAAAAGAAATGAAGAAACGCTGAAACCAACTTGCAGAAAATTACTGTGCAACGGTGACCACCCCAAGATCTGGAGGCCAATGCAAAAAGAAGTGGCAGGACATTGGTCAAGTAGTTAGTGTAAGTAATATTTTCATTTATTCACTGGAATTGCAATTGTAAATGTGACCATCTGTATGTCCCACCCAGCAGAAAGACACCCTCCCTAAAAAGTCATATTTCCATCTTTGCAGAGGAAGGTGGCACACAACAAAAGGGAAAGAACTTGAACAGGAGGAGGCCCGGCCGATCTGCAGCCACTGACACCCATGGAAGACAAGGTCACTGCTTTGATGGGTCTTGGCTGGAGAAAAGCTACCGCCACTGCACAAGCTGGGCCCACACTCAAGGGAGAAGGTAAATCCTGCAAATTCCACAGTCTGGCTTTGCTAAATGTTAAGTACTGCGTGAGCTAGCCATGCTTCGGTTCATGGGGATGTCTCCATCATTCATTGTGGTCCTTCAAATGAGCCTGCTGCCTGCGCTGTGTGAACCTCATACCATGCTGTCCCCTCCTCTTCTGCTAACCATCTGTCGGTTCTCTTATATTTTACAGAACTTGAGGCCAACCCTGACTAGGCTGAAGCTGATGCAGAAGATGATTCAGATGCGGACGAGCCTGAAGAGGAGAACATCTTCCAATCCCACCTTCCAGACCAAGAGCATGGGGGTGAGGGGGAGGTGAAGGGGAGGATGAAGCCCCCACTTTTGTACTCTGGAGGAGGTGCAGGTGCTGCCTATTGAGGTGCCAGCCCCTTTCCTGAGTGGTACGAGTGTTGGGACATTCCATGGTTTCTCACAGTCCAAGACTGGGGATTCCAGTGGGGAGCAGCGAGGCAACCCAGGGCCCCACTGTCCGAGGCTGCGGATCCTAGTGGGGTGCAGCGAGCTACACCTAGGGTGAGGAAGGTAAGGAGAGCTCGACAGATGTGGTTCAGGTGATGGAAATGTGTACGGAGATCATTAATCTTACGCGATCACTCCTGGGCATCATCAGTGGGGTAGGTGATGAGGTATCGGGACTGTCGGGAGAAGTAACAACACTCTCACGAGAAATGGGAACACTGTCCAGGCGCGAGGGAGGGAATGTCGGAGGTAGCTGCTGCAATAAGGGAACCCGCCCATACCTTGCAGCCATTGACAGAATTAACTGTCACTCCCGTTCCAATCCCCAGACAAGCCTCTAAACAGGCCCAAACCAGGCCTTCCACACTACCGCCTGTCCACGCCCCCATCAAGAAGTACGCATTATCCGAGATGCTCGAAAGAATAAGGTTGGTACCAACCCGAGAAACATTGCGCCATCGCCTGCAGGCAGGGGTGGAGTCACCAAGACCAAGTGCAGCGGGCGGTCTTAGAATAAGGTGGAGGAGAGATGGGTGCAACCTTTCTTTGCTGCTGTTATTATTACTGTTGTTACTGTTATAACTGTTCTGAAATTAAAAGTATTTTTGTAGGTAATGTAAATTTAAAAGTTTGTATGTGACCTTAAAGTTTGTAAGTGATCTTAACTGAAAACTTTAAAGTTTGATACAAGAATATTTTTATTAAAGTTAAGTACAAACAAGTGTTAAACTTTTGAATAAAATATATTTTAAATTATAACTGAATCATTTCCATTATTTATTCCATTATTAACACAACATTTTGAACTAAAGAATAATCATTTCCATTATTTGTTCCATTAACACAACACAACGTTATGGAACAGCTCCAAACAGTAAACATGGTCCATGTGGAATAGTTGCCGCTGAGCCTTCGGGCAGCAAAGCGTTCACAGATGAGCTGCTGACGCAAGGCTCGAGCAATCGTTAAAGGGGCACGATGGCCCGCCCTCCTCCGCCATCGTGCTCCGGGTTCAGGTAATTGCATGGCTTCCTCGTCCTCCTGCTCATCATCTACATCTTCCTTATCATCATCAGCCACTCTCACCTCAGGTGGGTCATCTGCTATCAGCTGCTGCTGCCTCATGATGACTAAAGCATGCAGCACACAACAGTGAACTGACTGCCAATCTCAGGGGAGTATTGCAAGTTGCCTCCGGAACGTTCCAGGCATCGGAAATGCTGTTTCAAGATGCCAATGGTCCTCTGTATAACATTGCGACATGTTGTTTTCCTGGTCAGCTTCCGTCCGGGTTACACGTAGAGGCATCATGAGCCAGGTGACGAGGCCATACCCTTTGTCTCCCAGCAGCCAGCTCTGCCCTTCTGGCTGCTGCTGCAACATGGCAGATATAGCTCTCTTACGTAGGATGAACACATCATGGGTGCTCCCAGGTTATCTCTCATCAACTGACATGGTGCGATGTATGTCTTCACACATGAGCTACACATTTACAAAGTGGAAGCCTTTTCTGTTCCTGTACATCTTGGAATCCTCCAAAGATGCTCACAAGACGATGTGGATGCAATCAATGCAGCCCTGTACCTTTTGGGAAGCCAGCAATCCTGGAGAAGCCCACAGCCCTGTCACGCATTGCCTGAACGGTCATGGGGAACTTTATGTAGTCATTCCTCCGGGCATATGGTGCAGCAGTCACCTGCCGAATGCAGATATGTGTTGCATGTTGAGAAAAGGCGCACACATCCCCAGTTGTAGCCTGGAATGATCCAGCTGCATAAAATGAAAGTGCAGCTGTAACCTTCACTTCAACTGACAAAGCAGTCCTCCTGATGCTTCTAGCAGTTCTGCTTTTGCTGACTCCCAGTTCTCGGTTACAACAACTTTGTGGAAGCACACCCTACTCTCACAGTCTGTATCACTCAAGTGCAGGTATGAATGCCTATCTCAATATACCCAATGTGGGTAAGGCTTCCTGCCCATCACCCTACGTGCTCTGAGATTCCTCATGCGATAATGTCGATTTAATCTTTTCCTCTGCAGCATCGTTGTGCAGAAGGCTTGCACGAGGTAGGGCATTGTCAATATTGTCCCCATAATTAAATTGTAGCTTTGCAAGAAGCTCAAAACAGCAGGACAAAGGACTTAAAGATTTTTTCCTCTCATTCTCTTTTTCCTCTCATTCTCTCTCTCTCTCTCTCTCTCTCTCTCTCTCTCTCTCTCTCTCTCTCTCTCTCTCCTCCTTCCCCCCCCCCTCCCTCTAAGGTCGACACCCTAGTATGGACCACATCCTGGTCTGCGCATGCATAATAGGCTTGCTAAGAACAGGAAGCTAGGCATTCAATGAAGACGTTTGGGGCAACGAAGTCAAATGCAATTGTTTAGTTTTAGATTTTTTTCAAAGTATGACCCCACCACCGACCGAACATCTCCTCACCGGGCTCGAGGGTCGGCCGGCAGAATTGGGCAGACATAGGGGCTCGGTGTCCACCCCCCACCCCTGGGATTCTTTTGAAGCTGCTGTATAATCTAAGAGTTCTCATCCCTTCAGTTCGGATTCCACCCGCCCCCTCCCTCCCTGCCCGGGACTTCTTTTGAAGCCGAGCCCTTGTGTCCGGGCGAGGGAGCGATTCTGCCAGTCGACACTCCGACCCTCGAGCCTGGTGAGCAGACGTTCGGTGGTGACGTGGTACTTTGAAAAAAATGAAAGAATTGCATTCGACTTCCATTTTCTTCCTTTTGAATTTGAAAAAAATTAAGCTTCATGATGCATATTCTTTGTCTTCTTGACTTCCTCCAAAAATGTTGCCTAAAAACAATGGCGTCTTTCTGCGACGAGTATTTAATGTGCGCTGGCTTTTCTTAAGTGCCCAGCAGGTTTTTTGGGAATGGTCACATCCACCATCCTAGGAAAAATGTAAGTTGGCCAAACTTGCTTAAATGTGAAAAGCTGACACAGACATCAGGTTACGCTCCCTATGACGCAAAAAAATCCCAACCTAATAAAATCGTAACTAACTGATTTACGCTGGTGCAGAAACTTTGGTGAAACTTGGATATTTTAATTTACGGCAAAAAAAGCGGCACACGACAAAAAATCGGCGCAGATAACTGGGGAAAATTGAGCCCATAGTTTTAACACTTTGAAGTGTGATGCATGATAGATGGTCTCAAAATTGTTATATAGATACACAGATATGAATAATGGCAATTCAACAACAATTTGTATTTATATAGCGCCTTTAACGTAGTGAAATGTGCCAAGGCGCTTCACAGGAGTATTATGATAAAAAATGTTACACTGAACCCCATAAGTAGAAATTAGCGCGGGTAACCACACGCTTGATCAAAATATTTTTAAGGAGCGTTTTGAAGGAGGAGAGAGACGGAGAAGTTTAGGTATGGAGTTCCAGAGCTTGGGGCCGAGGCAACAGAAGGCACGCACACCAATGGTTGAGAGGGCAGAATTAGAGGAGTGCAGACATCTCTGGGGGGGGAGGGTGGGTGGGGGTTGTGGGGCTGAAGGAGATTACAGAGATGGGGTGGCGCGAGACCATGGAGTGATTTGAAAATAAGGATGAGAATTTTGAAATCGAGGTGTTGCTTAACAGGTAGCCAGGGGTGAAGGGTGAGCGAGAGTGGTGCAAGTTAGGACACGGACAGCCGAGTTTTGGATCACCTCTAGTTTACATAGGTTAAAATGTGGGAGGCCAGATAGGAGTTGTCATGTCTAAAGGTAACAAAGGCATGGATGTGGCCTTCAGCAGCGGATGAACTGAGGCAAGGGCAGAGACGGGCGATTACTTAAGCCCTGGCCTGTACAGTGTAAGCTGATCACAGCCTAAGCAGTGAATTGGGTAATTTGGCTTCAGGACTCCTGGGTTAGTGTATCTGACTCCTCTTCTGGAGATGTCACTGTTACTGCAATGCTACTCATTGGCATCCTGTGGTTCAGGCAACCTTTGCTAACCGATATTGCCTGATATTGCCGTTCAATACAGACCAGCATGTGTCACCTTGTGTTAGTGATTCAGATTCCTTCATTTCACTGCTGGCCTTGTAAGGTCCGAATCATGAAGCGATTTAACAGGGCCCATAACTCTGCTGTATCTTCTTCTTAGGCAGTCCCTCGGAGTTGAGGCTGAATTGCTTCCACACTAAAAATGAGTTCTCAGGTGACTGTTGAGTCCAATGCGGGACCTACAGTCTCTGTCACAGATGGGGCAGACGATGGTTGAAGGAACAGGTGGATGGTGTGCTTGGGTTGTTGTGCGTTCCTTCCACTGTCTACATTTGGCTTCAGCTTGCTCCCAGCGAAGAGATTCGAGGTGTTCGGCGCCTTCCTGGATGCTTTTCCTCCACTTTAAGCAGTGTTGGCCCAGGGATTCCCAGGTGTCAGTGGGGATGTTGCACTTTTTCAAAGAGGCTTTGCGGGTGTCCTTGAAGCGTTTCCTCTGCCCACCTGGGGCTCGCTTGCTGTATCCGAGCTCCGAGTAGAGCGCTTGTTTTGGGAGTCACGTATCGGTCATGCGGGCGATGTGGCCCATCCAACGGAGCTGATCAAGCGTGGTCAGTGCTTCGATGCTGGGAATGTTGACCTGAGCGAGAACACTGACATTGGTGTGCCTATTCTGCCAATGGATTTGCAGGATCTTGCAGAGGCAGCATTGGTGGTACTTCATTGTTTTGAGGTGCCTGCTGTACATAGTCCATGTCTCTAAACCATATAGGAGGGCGGCTATCACTACTGCTCTGTAGACCATGAGTTTGGTGCCGGATTTGGGGTCCTAGTCTTCAAACACTCTCTTCCTCAGGTGACCGAAGGCTGCGCTGGCACACTGTTGGACTTCGTCGTCGACGTCTGCCCTTGTTGACAGTAGGCTCCCAAGATATGGAAAGTGGTCCACGTTGTCCAGGGCCTCGTCATGGATTTTGATAATCAGGGGGCAGTGCTGTGTGGCGGGTGTAGGTTGATAGAGGACCTTTGTCTTACAGATGTTTAGCTTAAGGCCCATGCTCTCGTACGCTTCGGTGAACGTGTTAGCGATGTTTTGGAGTTCGGCCTCCGAGTGTGCGCAGCTGTACCACCACGCAGCAAAGGCCCATCTATACTTCTTGTATCATCCGTGACTCATGCTGTGGTGTTTTGTCAAACACACTAATACCTTCCAAAGTGTGTGTGTCAGCAGTTCCATCCCCTTAATTGGAGTTCAGGACTGGAACATCGGGTCCTTCATTAAAACACCTGTGAACTCGTGTGGAAGCAATTCATCTACGTTCGAGGGACCATCTATGATGATGATGATTTTGAGTGATGTGGGTGGCACAGTGCTGAGTTGAAAGTGATGGCCCTGTAGTGCCAGATTACTCTTCCTAGGTTTATTCTCTTTTCTGTTTTAAAAAAATGACACGAGATGAGTAAATGGAGATTGTTATCCATATTGTTGTTGCAGTGACAGTATTGCTGTGTTTAGAACTTTTAAAATACTGCAGTTATATTGAAGGGGAGAAGAGACTGAACAGCACATTGGAGCTTTTGGTGATCAGCTATTTGCATTCCTGGTCAACATTGCTCAGCTATTCAACTATCATCCTCACTGGAACTTTGCTCAGAGTGCGTACTCTATTTTTAAATGCACTGTCGGTGTAGCTGCTTGGAATTAGCACAGCTACTTATAACTGCAACTTATTTTCTCCCCTTCTCTTTGGTGACCTTTGCAGGGGTACATTTTTCAAGTGACTAGCCTTTGTGTCTTAACATAGAGAAGATATTTGACTGTGGAAGGCACCCAACCAAACGCAATCCTGTCTTCAGCATCCACACGTGCACACTTTCCAGCAGGATTCACTCAGTAGTGATTGTCGTAGCTGATTTTACTTGTGCACCGACTGGGGAACTGAAGCCAGCTGGAGTTACCCCCACTGCTCCTCAGCTGAGATCTGCTACCTTGGTGCTGATTAGGTTGTGAATCTAACCTCCTTATCTTGATGATTCAGTACCACATTGGGTGGTGCATTTACCCAGTAAGGCATTGGAGAGCTTTAATTGTAAATTATTCTGTGCTGGTAAATACTCAGTTAGGATGTCAATTGCATTGTGATGACACGCTGACAATTCTGAAAAGCCACACAGGAAGCAAATAATTGTGCTGTAGATATGAGATTATGCTGTGACAAAGGAACTGACTATGTTTATGCAAACAACTGCCGTGTCACAGGAGTAGCACTTGCTGAAGGCACTTTGAGCAAAATGTCAAAGCATATGCTTACAGTTGTTAATAGCGTAAAATATTTTGGACAAAGCCCCAGATTGTTTATGTGCACAGCCACAGCTGGAGTTTGTCAGCTGCTTTGGAATGCGAATGCTGCCACTGTGTCATAATGAGGACCTGTCGCTCAAATCTCAAGCACGCTTGCAAATTATATTGCAAATATCTTATAATGAGGCAATTAGTTTAGTCGCACTTCACAATCATAATATAATAGAATCCATTAACTGACTAAATATATGTGTGAATATTACCTAGTTTCTATTGTGCGCACAAAACGTTCTTTCAGGATTAGTAGGAATTCATTTGGAAAAATTAATGTAAAGGTTCATAAAATTTCTGTAACAGTAAAAAATTAGAAAGGTAAGTACAGCCTGAAAAACGTTGATGATGTATTTAGTATGAAACAATGATGATCAAAAGCTGCTTAAAACATCCAGCACTCCAGTAACTGACAATTCTGTGTTTTTATATTTCCACATTTTTAAGAATGTGATTACTCAGTGGGTAGCACACTCGTGTCTGAGTCAAAAAGTTGTGGGCTCAAGTCCCACTCCAGGAACTTGAGGACAGAAATCTAGGCTGACACTCCAGTGCAGTGCTGAGGGAGTGCTACACTTTCAGAATTGTGCCATCTTTCAGATGAGGCGTTAAACCGAGGCCCCGTCTCCCCTCTCAGGTGGACGTAAAAGATCCCATGGCACCACTTCGAAGACGAGCAGGGGAGTTATCCCCGGTGTCCTGGCCAATATTTATCGACATAATGACCAGATAATCTGTTCTTGTTATCACATTGCTGTTTGTGGAAGTTTGTTGTGTGCAAATTGGCTGCTGCATTTCCCACATTGCAGCAGTGACCACCATCTAAAAGTACTTCATTGGCTGTGAAGCAATTTGAGATGTCCAGTGGTCGTGAAAGGCACTATATAAATCGAAGTCTTTCTTTACACTCAAGATTTGCTGCACTAGGTCTTTAAAAAGAAATTGCTGCTCAAACATAGGATTATGTTTTGTTTTTGTTTTTAAAAGCTGAAAAAATGAGCTTTTTGTAGCTATATTGTTCTACAAGATTGGTATCTGTTCATTCTAGAAGTATCAATCTACTGATCTATTTATTTGCATTAAAATAGTGTTCTTAGCAAGCCCCTCCTGTTCTTGCTGCTGTGTGCTCACATATTTCACATCTTTGATTTTTATTTCTTGTGCTGTTTCCTTGTTTATGTACTGATATATTTCACCTCTTTATGCCCTTGATTGAAAAGAGTACACACACTGCCATCCCTGTCTGTTCCATTCCCAGTTGAATCTATGCCAATCCAACCACATTTTCAAGGCTGAAGATATAGGTGCTGAAATTGACCCCTGACTGAAAGGGGGCGCACTCATTGTTTTTTTAGCTGATTCACCGTCCCAATCAATGGGGCGGCGTTTCACGCGGTTTTGCCCCTTTTATTCAACCACCAGTGTCCAGGCGGTGAAGTCGGGCATTTGAGGGGCGGAAGTGGTGTTGGTGTGGAGCGGACGTTAAAGGGGAGGGCCGCTGCGAACTCTGCAGTGAGTTTAGTTGGGCCCACTGGGCCACCAGGGAGGGCTTCGGCCGTGCCAGCAGCCTGATGCCTAAGAGGGGGTGCCGGGCTGCCGAACCCATTGCCGCTATTGTCGGGCCGACCTCTGAGTTGGCCGACAAGTAAAATAAAATAGCAGCCATGGCAGTGCGCCTGCCCCTTTAAGGGCGGATGCGCTGCCCAGCCTCAGGCAGCTGCCCACAAGGGCAATTTCCCGCACGGGGCGGCAACACGGCCATAGCAAAGACGTTCTCCGCCGGGTAAATCCACAAGGCAATTTGTGAAATGTCGGTGACTCCGTGCCGACTAGATGGTGATTGCTCACCTCTTTGAGACAGTCACGGCTCTTAAAGAAAGGGGCAATTCCGACCCCATAATGTTCATCATCCAGTGACTCGTGCGGAGATCTGTGCAGATTTTCTGCTCAGGGTATTTGGACTCTGCTTATAGAGTATTTGACTGCGCACATTCAGAGGCTGAACTCCAAGCCATCGTCAACATCTTCACCGAGGCATACGAAACCATAGGCCTTACACTAAACATCCATAAGACAAAGTTCCTCCACCAACCTGACCCCGCCACACAGCACTGCCCCCCCCGGTCATCAAAATTCATGGCGTGGCCTTGGACAACGTGGACCACTTTCCATACCTCGGGAGCTATCAGTAAGGGCAGACATCGACGACGAGGTCCAACACCGCCTCCAGTGCAGCCTTCGATCACCTGAGGAACAGAGTGTTCGAAGACCAGGACTTCAAATCTGGCACGAAGCTTATGGTCTACAGGGCTGTAGTGATACCTGCCCACTTATATGGCTCAGAGACGTGGACCATATACAGTAGGCACCTCAAATCGCTGGAGAAATACCACCAACACTGTCTCCGCAAGATCCTACAAATCTCATGGGAGGATAGACGCACCAACATCAGTGTTCTCGATCAGGCCAACATCCCCAGCATCGAAGCACTGACCACATTTGATCAGCTCTGTTTGGCAGGCCACATTGTCTGCATGCCCAACACAAGACTCCCAAAGCAAGCGCTCTACTTGGAACTCCTACTCGGCAAGTGATCCCCAAGTGGGCAGAGGAAATGTTTCAAGGACACCTTCAAAGCCTCCTTGATAAAGTGCAACATCCCCACCGACACCTGGGAGTTCCTGGCCAAAGACTGCCCTAAGTGGAGGAATAACATCCAGGAGGGCGCTGAGCACCTCGAGTCTCGCCACCGAGAGCATGCAGAAAACAAGTACAGGCAGCGGAAGGAGCGTGCAGTAAACCAGACTCCCCACCCACCCTTTCCTTCAATGACTGTCTGTCCCACTTGTGACAGTGACTGTAATTCCTGTATTGGACTGTTCTGTCACCTGAGAACTCACTTTTAGAGTGGAAGCAAGTCTTCCTCGATTTCGAGGGACTGCCTGTGATGATGATTATGATGATAGAGCATATGATTTGATGTCATAAGGACTGTTAACATTTGAGAGACAACATGCACTGAAACAGAAAGAGGGGGAAAAGAACACATTCCTCGTTTTTGAAAGATATTATTGTCCAAAATAACCAATTGCATTGGTCCCATCCCATCTTAATGGTGATAAAAATTGACGTATTGAAAGACATAATTCTTTTCTTTATCAATGAGCTCTGAGTAGAATCCAAAATTGAGAAAATGGGCAAAATAAATCAAAGCAAAACATTTCTCTCAGAAAGACTGCCATTAGTCCTGTATAATGAAATTATTTATCATGCCAATGCTGAGTATTGCACTTGAGAGCAAGAAATCGGGAGGTCTTTAGAACTATTACTTAATTTTCACAGTTGACTCTTAATAGTAAAATGTACCAATTTTAATCTTTAATGTACAATTTTGCTCTCCTACTCAGGTGATGCTCCTTTCCAATGTCAGTTGTGTGATGCCAAATTTAAAATCAACTCCGACCTAAAGAGACACATGCGCATCCACTCTGGAGAAAAACCTTACCAGTGCGACTTCTGTGATTACCGCTGCGCCATGAAAGGCAATCTTCGATCTCACATCCGTGTGAAGCACAGCATGGAGAACACTTTCAAGTGCCCACAGTGCGACTTCCAGTGTGGGAACAAATCCACGCTGCGGCAGCACACAAGGACCCATCAACCAGATAAGCCCATCAGATGTTTGCACTGCACCTACTCCTGTTCCAGCAAAGGATCTTTGAAGGTACACGAAAGAATCCATTGTGAAGATCGGCCTTTCAGGTGCAAATTTTGCTCCTTTGATTCAAAGCAACGTAGCAACCTTCTCATGCACCTAAAGAAACATCATAAAGGTAAGGATAAGCTGAGTTCCGGGAAGAAAGATGTCGATGGGCAAAAGCAAGGCAGTTCAAGGTTAGTGGTCAAACTGGATGCCAAAAAGCCTTTCAGATGTGATATGTGTGAAGCCAGTTTTGTCAGAGAAGATTCACTACGCAGCCATAAGAATCAACACCGTGATTTGTCCCACACCAATGAAAACAGTGCACTAGCAGTTCTACAACTACAGATGCATCATGAGAACCAAACCAATGCTCCTTCTGTGCCTAATCATCTTCAACCAAGTTCAGTCGCATCCTTTAGCAAAGGAGAGGTGAAGATTATAGTTAGCCACCAGCTGAATCCAACCAGCAACATTGTTCAAGCAGCAGTAAATGAACATCAGACAATAAGAGATACTGTGGTGTCTGATTCAAGTCATCAGAACAGGGACGATGTGACCTCTAGCAACCAGTTGCAACTGTTACAGCAGGTCAGTTTGATTGCTCCAACCCAACAAACCATATCTCAGAACGAAGCTGGAACAAACTCCTCTTTAGAGCAGGAAGCCACTTTACTTAGCCCTATTGATTCAAGTGCTACTGACAGTCTCCATCAGGCTCTACTGCAAACCACAACAGTTGCTAACCATGGATCTTCAAACAGCCAGACATTCATCACTGGTTCTACAATCAACTGCTCAGACCTGGATGGCCTAAATGCCCTCATTCAAGAGGAGGGCAGGGAGGTCACTGTAATTAGTGATGCTAACCAGACTGCTGCAACCTCCTCCTCATCCTCGGCATCACCTATCTTCTCTTCCCCATCTCCTCAGATGCAGGAACCTAAACAGACCTATTCTATTGTTCCACCAGGGGGTCCATCCAGTGTTACCTGCTCAGTATTGCAGATTCCAGCTCATAATTCTTCAGCTACAGGATTCCCCTCACAGTCCGAGGAAACAAACAGTCTTTTGGTATCCAGTATTGGCATCAGCACTTCAGGAGTGATTATACAGAGTCTTCCAATAGTTGTTTCAACGGCGCAGCAACAGCAAACTGATGATCAGCTCTCTGAGCGGGCGTTCTACACTGATTCCAATGCTCCATCAACCCTAGTTCTGCAGGATACCTCACAGCTTTCTGATAGACAATCAATGCACCTTGCCTCTGATGGGGACAGCACACAACCTACCTGTTCTGTAAGCGAAACCCAAGGGTGGACAATGTAGAATTTGTGGCCCAGAATTTGAGGTCCTGATGACGGCGAACTGGCAGCGTTCGCCATCATTTTGCCTTTGAAACTGACCGCAACTTCAGGATCTAGTGCATGTGCATCCCAACGCAGAAATCCTGAAGTTACGGTATGTCATTCACTGCTCCTCCACAGGCTACGCTGTGCACACCGTTCCCCCCCACCCCCCCCCCCCCGCCCCCGCCATTCCCCACAGAGCCGGCAACTAGTTAATTCTCTCAAATCATGGAAATTGATGGAAACTTCAGCTCTTCTGCAATAATTACGCTGTTAAATTCCGAACTAAAAGTTAGACCCAAAGGAATTCGGTGTAACTGGGGTTTTAACTGCATAATGACTGCTAAACAACAGTTATGGCCCAGAAAAACTCATTTTAATTTTGTGCAATGTGAATTTTTTTTTCTCAAAATTTTTCATCATTATTTTAGGTTTACCTTTTCCCCATGTGAGAGCCCCAATCTTTCTTTTGCTCTCTAAGATTTTTTAAAAGTTATAATTTTGAGCTTACCCACTTGTTTGCTGTTTGTGAGAATTCTACGTGTTGATTGGCTGCTTAGACAGCTTGTTGACGTCACAGCAGTTTGCACTATGGGATTCCCACTAAACTACATTGATTTGAATTACACGTCGGAAAACCTGAACTTCTCGTTGCTACTGACTGCAAATTCCGGGCCAATATTATATTAATTTGGATTCCTGAATGTGATTGACTAAAATGCAGTGATGAAGCAAAATTCAATGTTGAGTTCTGTAGACAGCTATAATCCTCCAATTTGTGCATGATTGTTTTGCACAGCAGACCATAAGGTGAAACCATTGCAAAAATAAATTATTTCATTAATAGTCATCTGAGATCCTGAACTAGCTTTGGTGATGGTTGACAGAGGTCAGATTCAAGCCTTAACCTTAATTGATATTCAAAAAAGTTATCCACTGTGGTCTTGGTGGGTCTCTATCCTAAGTACCTCATGGTAAATGCACATTGCAAAATAGGAGGAGAGGCAAAATCGTCTGTGAATCATATTGTGTCCTATGAAGAGTCTCACTTGGTTTCACCATGATTGAATAGCCTATTGTTAAACCAAACCATTCCGATGGGGTGAGGGCGGATGATGGGTGGGGCAGGCTGTTCCAGTTTTGATCCCTGGTCTGTGTGGAGTTATCTGGCCTTAGTTTAATCAGCAGCAGAGTTGCTACAATTGATATTCAACAACTGTAGACTCTGGAAGAGTTCCCATCCAGATTGCTATCTTCTACAGGTAAGTGTATGTGTGTGGCTGTCATGGGCCCCACAGTCATGGTCTGATGTTTACTGTCTAGGTTCACAGATGAGGAATGAACACGTGCAAACTACTGTAAATTGGTCTTCATCCATGTAACTCTCCAGCATGAGCTGCTTCAGGAGAGGAGAAAAGTTTGAGAAAGAAGAACAGTGGCTTTTGTCAGACCTTATTAAGTGACATTGACTAGCTGTGGCAAAGTAAGCAATATGAACTCTATCACCTGGAGGAAGACAACATTGAAGTAGAAAGGGGAAAAGGGTGTAAAGTTTCCTCTGTATGATGTATTTCAATCTTTAATTGAATCTAATAATGCAGTTGGTCACAATCATTGTCCAGTGGATTTAATTCTAAACTAAATTTATTTAAACCAGTAAATTATAGCAACCAAATATTTGACTGTTCTTGAGACACAAGGTCAAATGTTCAATCGATTAATAAACTGTACGCAGATAAAATACAGTAAGCATGTACAAATAATGTACTTTAAATAAAGAACATCTTGTATATTTGAGATGTTACTATTTTGTATAATTTCTATGAATAAAACAGCAAAACACCACAGACAATAAAAGATAACTGATACAAGAAGAATCATCTTGTGGGTCTTGCTTTATCAGTTAAGCATTCTTCTGAAATTCAAGAGGTTTACCATGGTCAGTATGAAGTGTTTTATCAAAGACCAACAGAGATGGAAAGGAAACTAACCCCAATGACCAGCCGGGATCGATCACTAAATGGGAACATTGGCCTGGAGTTTCCATCTGCGGCAAGATACTCCCAGTCTGGGCGCAAACCAAATACGTGGCTTAAAAGATTGTGGAATTTTGGGCCTTTATAAGCTCCCCGTGTAACTACAAGATGCCTAAATCTGCTCCATTGTTTATGTCCATCAATCAAAACCCTACATCCAAAGGAATCTCTGCTCACAAATTTGGCCACGCCCCAACTGTCAAATGTGAGTATCCCTCAATTGTGCTTACATTTTAAGGCATAGCAGGAATAGTCATTTTTCTGGTCCTTTTAATTGCAAATTTTTGAGCATTTAAAAAAAAATCCTCACTGAGACTGGCTCTGTATTTTCTGTTTCACTGAATTTTTCTGTCATAAGTATACGTCATGTTGAAAATTGAATAGCTACCCCTATTATTGTGCCTGGTGTGTGTGAATTATGGTTAAATAAGTTGAAACTTAAATTTGGAGACTCAAAGAAGAACTATGCTGGTTCAGTGTTTCCTTGGGCCCCAGTTGTTTATGCTGATTTATGCCCATTTTAAGTTTGGGTGTATTCTAATGAGATTTGGAGGATATCTGGGTGTAACTTGACATTGGCAAAATGATGCCAACATTGGACGCATTTTCAGTTCTAACTTCCGGGTTGCGCCCAAGGAGGAGCCGCCAGGCCATGGACTCCAGTGTTAAAAGAAAGACTTGCATTTATATAGCGCCTTTCATGACCACCGGACGTCTCAAAGCACTTTATAGCCAATGACGTACTTTTGGAGTGTAGTCACTGTTATAATGTAGGGAATGGAGCAAATGTGCTGTGAAGGCTTCCACTTTGCCTGAAACACCGCTGCTTCCATTCCATTATATATTCCTAAAATTAATGAATGGTGACTTCCCAGAGGAAATTTGCTTTTTAGGTGATTATGCCAGATAATATATAATAGGGGTTCTTTGCAGTTTGTAGTCCAGAGCAGGCTTTGTTTGCAGGATCTATTGACTCTTGTCATTGTCTTTCTCCTTCATTATCATGTTGGATCAGTGAAAGACCTGAAAATCAATAGTTATTTCACTTGGTCCAGGATGGGGTGACCGACTATTCACATATACTGTGCTGGGCATATTCTTAATCGAACATATTCTCAAACCAGGCACCACTTTTTAAAATATGAGTTCACATATTGCAGTACTGCGTGTCCATTTCAGCAATTTGTTGATCTCCACTGCAGCCAATAGTCAGACCACTTAAGGCATATTTACATAGAAGAACAGCATCAAGCAGCAGTTCTGCAGTGGTGCCTGAGGGTCTGGAAACCAAGGTTTTATGTTGTGGAATGAATTCCACAATAGCAGAACAACAAAAAACTTAATTTAAAGACACACAGTTCATGATTTTTGCTTCTAGGCAAAATGCCTTCCTCATGGCTGAGATGGTCCATAGAGGCCAAAAAGTGAAAGCCAGTGGCCAAAAAGAAGATGGTTCCGAACTTGGGTAATTATGTTTTTATTGTCTCCAGAGATGTGTGCTAATGAACACTACTCACAGTACCAAGGCAAATTCCAAATATTTACGGGATAGTAAAAAGTGAAGTTAGCTCTTCTGATAAAATAATGGAGAGATGAATACATTCAAACCAGCCTGAGAGCTGCCCCTGGGAAACCTCGTCACAGACTGTGAAATCCAACAACTATGGAACAAGTTACATGTCTGTTTGAAGTTGTGCCTCCACCATTTCCCAGTGTGGCTTGAGAGAGTAATCAAAATAACAGAATAGACTTCCAGGAAGAGTAGTGGGGTGAGAATCCTGGGATCTTTTCAGAAAAAATTGGATGCTGAATGGAGGGACTTTAAGATCTCTCTGTAGATGAGTGAAGAGGAGTTTTATTCATCCATAATTAGGTTGCGATCTTTCGACGTGTGATGCAATTAATCACTAGAGTGACATATCCGCAGCATAACTAAGATCGCCGATTTCCACCTCCATAACATTGCCCGTTTCCGCCCTTGCCTCAGCTCATCCGCTGCTGAAGCCCTTATCCATGTCTTTATTACCTTTAGACTTGACTATTCCAACGCATTCCTGACTGGCCTCCCACATTCTACCTTACGTAAACTAGAGGTGATCCAAAGCTCGGCTGCCCGTGTCCTAACTCGCTCACCCATCACCCCTGTACTCACTGACCTACATTAGCTTCCGATTAAGCAACGCCTCAATTTCAAAATTTTTATCCTTATTTTCAAATCCCTCCATGGCCTCGCCCCTCTCTATCTCTGTAATCTCCTCCAACCCCACAATCCCCCTGAGATGTCTGCGCTCCTCTAATTCTGCCCTCTTGAGCATCCCTAATTTGTAATCGCTCAACCATTGGTGGCCGTGCCTTCTGTTGCCTAGGCCGCAAGCTCTGGAACTCCCTGCCTAAATCTCTCCGCCTCTCTACCTCTCTTTCCTCCTTCAAGACGCTTCTTAAAACTTACTTCCTTGACCAAGCTTTTGGTCACCTGCGCTAATTTCTGCTTATGTGGCTCGGTGTCAAGTGTTTTTTACATTTTTTATCTCATAATAATCCTCTGAAGTGCCTTCGGATGTTTCACTACGTTAAAGGTGCTATATAAACACAAGTTGTTGTTGTTGTAGTTTGTGCTATTGTGACCTGTGCTGAGATTCATCACTCGAGTGGCTTCACAATATTTTTTTCTTATAAAAAGATGGAATATTTTGAACATAAAGGATTCCATTAGACTTTTCTTCCCCTTTAAGATAACTTGCATAACGCTCAAGTTTTTTTTGCAAATGCTGAAGCATTCCCTATGCAACATTTTTATTCCTATATTTTTGCTCCGTTTCCATCAGTTTAGTCCCCAACTTTAGATGTTAACTCCTTGCTGAGGTATGGCATCAGGAATGCCAGTCATCCTCCAGTAGTTTGTCCAAATGGCCATTATTCAAGTATAGCATAGACAGTGAGCGCCAGGAGATTATTGACCACAGTGATGTACATTACAGCAGAGCCCAATAATAACCTTCCTCAACGACAGGCACACTTGCAGGAATGGTCGCTTGTAACTGCAGCAACCTGGACTGATTTTTCTCTCCTCCAACTTGGGCACTGAGATCAATCGTAGCACCCCTGCAACCACTTTGGTTGAGATAATCTAACTCAGCACAAACCTGGAACCGTTCCAAGTTGTATGGCTTACTATTCACTACGTTAGCCCGCTGAATGGTTGGCAAGTTTCACTATCGAAAATAATTTATAAATACATTATGGTGCATCATCAAGCAATTAAGCAATGTACCTAATGAATCTTTTCTGATTATTTCTGAAGTACAGGCAAAATGTACATTGAGAACTTTAACATTAACAACATCTTTATTCTTTGTTATGAAAAACTGCCAGGCCATCTTCTTGCCACCTACCACATAAATATATTGGGAAGCCACCCCAATCCTAACCAGAAGAAGACTTTAACCTTGGAAGACCAGCCATCATTCTGCATGGCCCCATGTTATAAACCGCTTCAATAACAGCTTTGGAGGGGAAAAATGGAAGATACTGGACACACAAGTGAAAAAGGAGCATCTTTCCTGAAGCAACTAATGGTACAGGCAAATGCTGTAATAGAGCTCGCCTAGTTGACTACTAATCCACCTAGTGGACTACTGTGGTAATGCAACTCCTGCTGTATAATAATAAAAGGGTCATGTGACAAGGTCATGTGATGACAGTTTCCTAATAAAAGGGTCATGTGACAAGATAGTTTCCAGAAAGAGCCATCTTATGTGATGTGTTAATGATGTAAGAATATATCACATTGGTGACATTTAAAAGGATAATCTGATTCCCTAGCTGAAATTTTTGTTGAGGGATGATTCAGCCAGAGAGACTTTGAGAGGTTCTTTGTTTTGCAGAACAGCTAAAAATCAAAGGTAAATTACAAGCACACTTGGATGAACTATTAGATGGCTTCAGATGGCTGCGCCTATGGGATTAATAGGGTTCTTGGGTGAGCTCCATCATGACAGAGAGACTTTTAGAGCATATGTGAAGTGACTAGTATCGTCGAAGTCCCCGAAGATGAAAATCATAACTGGGTGGTTTTAAAAAGAAAATGCGCTATTTTCTTGACTGAAGCAGGCCCCGAGGTGCAGGAAACCTGAAAAATGTGCTTGTTCCTGTTAAGCCAAAGATTCCAGCATTACAGTCCTGAGCCCCTGGAAATTGCTGAAAGTTTTGGAACATGAGATCAATTAACTGACGAGAGTATCAGTGAGTACATTGTAGCTTTAAAAAAGCTATCCATTCACTGTCATTTCGGAAACCTTCAGGACCGAGCATTGCATGACCACTTTATGGGATGAAAAATGAAGCAATCAGAAGAAAATTGTTGAGAACCCCTAACTTGACTTTTGATTTCACTTGTCAGACAGCTATGTCGATGGATATGGCTGACCAATAATCCTGAGAATTTCGTGCCATTTCCAGTCGTCAGACAACCGAGGTGAATCGCCTACATGTTAGAAGTAAAAGGCAGTTGAGCCCCAAGGCCTCAACAACTGGCCATGATAACAGTACATTAAAGCCGTGTTTTTGGTGCCTGGGACAACACATTGCTCAAAGCTGTCCATTTGTGAAGGCAGAGTGTTTCTGCTGCAAGAGAACTGGACATCTTGTGAAAGCATGCTGACTGAAGAGTAAACCGATGTTCAATGCTAGAAGTAGAAATCGGCAGACACTACATAACATTGAAGAGAAGCAACAGGACGAGGAGGTTCTGGAGATGCACATCATCAAGAGCACGAGGGTATCCAACAAAAATTTGCGATGTATCGTCATCCAAGCAGAAGCTGCAGGATACCCATGGAAATCGACACTGGTGCATCCGTGAGCGTAGTACCAGAATCACTATATCTAGACAAGTTCCGTGATTTTCCACTGGAAAAATCGAAGATAGAGCTGCAAGGCAACTCAGGATAGCAAATCCCTGAGGTAGGATGCATCACCGTCATCATAGGAAGTCCCTCGAAACGAGGATGACTTGCTTCCACGCCAAAAAAGGATAAGTTCACAGGTGTTCCAATGAAGGACCTAAAATTGCAGGCCCTGAACTATATCCTGAAGGGTGGAAGGTGCCTGTGCGTGGATTTTTTTAACGTGTGGTGGCTGTTGCACTCCAGTCACCACATGGGCTTGACAGAGCTAGATTTTGATCCAGTGGCAAGGATTACCCAAGACAACTGGAGACCTGCTCTGCTGCACGAACCTAGTGCGCGCACATGTCGGAGTGTGGGCTGTCCCGTGCTGTCCCTGGCCCCGAATTCATGCCTCCTGGGCCCCGATCATGTTCCTCCACAGTCTCTCGCTGCTCCTGCTGTATTTGCCCACGATCCAATCACCGATCTGGACCTTGATGACGTCACTCTTCACTGCCATCGCAGCTCATGCTGCTCTCTGAAGTGGCCTCCACGCTGCTCCCAGGCTGCTGCTCGCCGCTCCTTTTATGGCCCCGACCTGCTGCTGGTGTTCTCACGCAGGTCAGGGCCTCCACACTGCTCCACGCTCCACAGATGTATCACCATACCAGTGAAATACAAAGATCAGTTTCAGAGCTTGACTCTCATAGTGACAGGAGACATGCCTGTAGGTGGGTAGAAATTGGTTGAGATCACTGAAGCTGGATTGGAATAAGATTTTTCGTCTGGAAACAAAAATTGCATCAAAACATGATATCATCAAGCAGAATCCGAAAGTGTTCCATGAAACAGGCAGTCCAATCCAAGACTTCAAGGCGAGTGTTAGAGTACAGAAGGACGCTAGACCAGTTTACTGCAAGCCAGGTCCCCTACCATACGCACTCGAGGAGAAAGTTGAGCAAGAACTCAAAAAGCTAGAAACTGAGGACATTATCTCTAAGGTAGAAGAAGTGTTCTATTTTTCATACATTGATGAGCTGCCAGTCACAGCTGAGGAGATTGGTAGAGCAACCAAACGTGAACCAGTTATGTCAAAGGTGTATGATTATATAGCAAATGGCTTGCCAGACCAGGTATCAGAGAAAGATATTCATCCATTCTTCATTCGTAGGATTGAATTATCAATGGATAAAGATTGTATCATGTGGGATGCAAGTGTAGTTATCCCAAATAAGTTTAGGTTCAAATTATTAGGAGATCTTCATGACCAGCACCTGCGAATGTGCTTGATCAAGCCTTTTGCAGGCAGTTACTTATGGTGGCTAGGTCTAGATAAAGATAGAGAGTACATCGTTAGTCAGTATACAACATGTCAATCTGTAAGCAAGAAACCACCATCAGTACCATTACAGCCATGGAAATGGCCTACCAGGGTGTGGCAAAGGTTACATGTAGATTTTTCTGCTCTAGAAGAACAACAATTTTTATTGTGATTGATAGCCATTCGAAGTGGGTAGAGGTGTTTCCAATGCAGAAAATAACAAGTAAAAAACTAGACAATTTGCAAAGATTGTTTTCTTTGTATGGCCTCCCAGAAGAAATTGTGTCTGATAATGGGCCACAATTTTGATCAGAAGAATTTGCACATTTCACGAGCAGAAACGGAGTGAAACATACCAAACTTCCACCGTACCACCCTACTTCAAATGGTGCAGCACAGCGGACAGTACAAATTGGAAAACATGCTCTCATCAAGCAAATGTTGGATTCAAATCCATGGAAACGGCAGTTGTTATTAGACCACAAATGAGCAATTTTCTAATTATGTATTGTAATATTCCTCATACAACTACTGGTAGAACAACAGCAGAGGTGTTTCTCAAACGACAGCCACAAACCAGGTTCTCGTTGTTTAAACCAAACTTAGCACAGTCAGTAGAAGAGAAACAATTAAGACAGAAAGAGAATCATGATAGAGGTAGAGTAAGAGCGAACTGTGAAATTGAATCAGAAGGTTAGAGTGAAAAACTATCACCATAAATGGTTAAAGTGGTTACCAGGAAGAGTAGTGAAATATGTGGCCCTTGCCCATATTTGGTCAATATGTTTGATCATGGAAAGTTAAGGTTTGTTCACATTGATCATATTTTAGTTGGAATGATTCAATTATTTTTGATGAGTCAGACAATCTTGTTACAAGTAGAATACCAGTAGCAAATTCTACACCAGATGTTCTGGAAATAAGTCCAAGAGAAAGTCAGAATTTAAGTCTGAGTCAGGCAGACAAATGGTCTGAAGTTGTAGAGAATCAAAATGTAGATCAAGGGTGTAGTATGGAGAAAGAGTCAGACTTAACACTGTGAGCTGAAAGTAAAGTGTGACCTCAGTCGTTTTTGAAGGTCTCCAGAGTGCCTCTCCAACCTGTGAAGCCTTCTTAAATACCTGTGCTCCCAAGGGATTATGGGATCCCTTGGGACTCCGGGGAATGAGCCCTCTGGTGGCTGTACAGAGTAAATACAAGTCAACATATATAACAACATTCCCCCCCCCCCAAAGTCAATAGGGTAATTATTTACAATGTGAGTCGATCTGGGGCCCTTCTTGCCCTGGTTGATCATCTCAGTGTGAAAGCTGGTGTTGAATCATTTGTTGGGCTGCTGTGCAGCTGGCCTTGCTGGGCTGCCTGGTGTGATGGGCCCTGCAGGGCTGCTGCGGATGATGAGTTCTACTTCGTGGTCAACCATGGTGTCGGTTGCCACTGGTGTGTATGTTGGGGGATGAAAAAAGGTAGGGTCCAAGGTGGGTTGCTCAGGGTAGTCCATGAATCTGAGTTTGATTTGGTCCAAGTGTTTCCGGTGAATGAGTCCATTTGAAAGTTTGACCCGAAACACCCTGCTCCCCTCTTTGGCCACGACAGTGCCGGGAAGCCACTTGGGATCTTGTCCATAATTTAATACAAATACAGGATCATTGACTTCAATCTCGCGTGACACATTTGCGCAATCATGGTATGCACTTTGTTGAAGCCGCCTGCTCGCTACCTGTTCATGTAGATCGGGGTGAACTAACGAGAGTCTTGCCTTAAGTGCTCTTTTCATGAGCAGTTCAGCAGGTGGGATCCCAATGAGTGAGTGGGGTCTCGTGCGGTAGCTAAGCAGGACTCGGGATAGGTGAGTCTGCAGTGAGCCTTCAGTTACCCTCTTCAAGCCTTGCTTGATGGTTTGCACTGCTCTCTCTACCTGACCATTGGACACTGGTTTAAACAGGGCAGATGTGACATGTTTGATCCCGTTACGGGTCATGAATTCTTTGAACTCAGCACTGGTAAAACATGGCCCGTTGTCGCTCACCAGAACATCGGGTAAACCGTGAGTAGCAAACATGGCCCGCAGGCTTTCAGTAGTGGCAGCGGATGTGCTAGCCGACATGATCTCACATTCAATCCACCTGGAGTACTTGTCTACAACCACAAGGAACATTTTACCCAAGAACGGGATTGCATAGTTGACGTGTACCCTAGACCACGGTTTGGAGGGCCAAGACCATAAACTTAGTGGCGCCTCCCTGGGTACATTGCTTAACTGCAAGCATGTATTACATCTGTGAAGACAGGACTTTAAATCCGCATCAATACCGGGCCACCACACGTGGGATCTGGCTATCACTTTCATCATTACTGTGGTGTCCCTGCACCTTGCTACTGAATCGCACGAGGCATGTACTGCAGACATGGTCACTGCGTGACCTTTCTTTATTCCCAGGACCAAGAAGTGATGACCCTGCGTGGGACCTCCCTTTAAATACCTGAGTGCCCAGGTGAGGAGTGTCTCCCACAAGTTCACCCCCTGTGGTCAAGGTGCGCACTTCCAGGACATATATACAGTGTACAGTGTGGTTGCATGAAGGTTACAGTTACACGAAGGTTGCATACATGACAATTACGATGCCTGGGTGGGTACTATGGAGGTCATTGATGAAGGTGTCTCTGCCCTTCTTGGGGACCACTCCTCGATTGCCC
This sequence comes from Pristiophorus japonicus, assembly GCF_044704955.1. Classification (NCBI taxonomy): domain Eukaryota; kingdom Metazoa; phylum Chordata; class Chondrichthyes; family Pristiophoridae; genus Pristiophorus; species Pristiophorus japonicus. The sequence continues at coordinate 149,597,865 of NC_091988.1, read as the reverse complement.
CACAGAAGGCAGTCTGCCTGTATAGACATTTCATCTTTGCGCCGCTGGAACGGCTTTATATCTCCCTGCATTTCGACTGGGACACTGGACCAGCTCCTGTGAAGCACACAGCTTTTGACTAGAGATAATAAGGGGTCCTGGCTTTGATTTGCCGGTCAGTGACTGGTGATTGCTCACTCTCAAATGCTTCCATAACCATGACTAGATCTGTGGGCTGTGCCATTTCCACCCCCGTGGTGGGCAATGGCAGCCTACTGAGAGCATCGGCGCACTTTTCTGTGCCTGGCCTTTGGCGGATGGCATAGTTGTATGCGGACAACGTGAGCGCCTACCTCTGGATGCGGGCCGATGCATTGGTATTTATCCCTTTACTCTCGGAAACCAGGAATATAAGTGGCTTATAGTCAGTTTCCAATTCGAGCTTTAGCCCAAACGGGTATTGATGCATTTTCTTTACCCCATAGACATATGCTAACGCTTCTTTTTCAATCATGCTGTAGGCCTTAGACAGACTCCTGGATGCATAAGCAACCGGTTGCAGTTTCCCGAAATCCTCAGCTTGTTGCAATACTCACTCGACGCCATATGACGATGCATCACACACTAGTACCAAACACTTACATGGATCATACAACACAAGCAATTTGTTTGAGCATAACAATTTTCTCGCTTTTACAAAGGCATTTTCTTGGCTTTTGCCCCAAACCCATTCGCCCCCTTTTCGTAGTAAGACATGTAGTGGTTCTAGCAGGGTGCTGAGACCCAGTAAGAAGTTAGCAAAGTAGTTCAAGAGTCCCAGAAACGACCGCAGCTCCGTCACGGTCTGTGGCCTCGGTGCGTTCTCGATTACCTCCGTCTTCACGTTGGTGGGACTGATGTCGTCTGCCGCAATCCTCCTTCCCAGCAACTCCACTTCAGGTGCCAGGAAAATGCACTTCGAGCATATTAACCTGAGCCCCACATGGTTGAGTCGACTAAGAACCTTCTCCAGGTTCTGCAGGCGCTCGACTGTGTTCCGACCTGTGATCAAGATGTCGTCCTGGAAGACCACGGTGTGCGGGCCTAATTTTAGTAAACTTTCCATGTTTCTCTGGAATATCACCGCCACTGATTGGATTCCAAACGGACATCTGTTATAAACAAAAAGACCTTTGTGCATGTTGATTCAGGTGAGGGCCTTCGATGATTCCTCCAGTTCCTTCGTCATGTCGGCTGAAGTCAGATCTAGCTTCGTGAATGTCTTTCCTCCCGCCAGCGTTGCAAAGAGGTTGTTGGCTTTTGGTAGTGGGTATTGGTCCTGCAGGGAGAAACGATTGATAGTTTGTAATCGTCACAGATTCTGACGGTGCCGTCTCCCTTGAGGACTGGGACAGTAGGACTAGCCACTCGCTGAACTCGATTGGTGAGATGATGCCCTCTCTTTGTAGCCGGTCTAGCTCGATCTCTACCCTTTCTCTCATCGTGTATGGTACTGCTCTCGCCTTGTGATGGATGGGTCGCGCCCCCGGAATTAGGATGATCTGCACTTTTGCTCCTTTGGAATTTCCCGATGCCTGGTCCAAACAGCGAAGAAAATGTATTTAAGACCTGGGCACACGAAGTGTCGTCAGCGGGCGATAGCGCTCGGATGTCGTCCCAGCTCCAGCGTATCTTTCCCAGCCAGCTCCTGCCGAGCAGCGTGGGACCATCACCCGGTACCACCCAGAGTGGTAGCTTGTGCACCATTGTAGGAGACCTTTATGGTAGCATTGCCAATTACAGGAATCAGTTCTTTTGTGTAAGTTCTTATTTTCGTGTGAAATGGAGTTAAGACTGGCCTTGAGGCCTTGTGGCACCACAACCTTTCGAAAGTTTCATTCAACACATATGGGGGCCGGAATTGCCCCTTTTTATAGCCCTGTTAGCACCTCCGGGAGGCTAACTTTGTTATTGCCCGGGTACGGCAGCCAGAGCGCCCCCTCCTCAGAATTGTCCCCGGGATTGTGTGGGTGAGAACGGGTCTGAGCTACGCCCCATAGTTTTCGCCCCTGGCGGGAGCGCACACAACAATGACATCATCAGCGTATGGGCCGACCCCTTATCACCCCGCTCTGACTCCTTTGAGCCTCGCGGGATGCGAAGTTGGCCTGACATTGCTGACATTTCCTACATTACAACAGTGACTATATTCCAAAAGTACTTCATTGGCTTTAAGCGCTTTGAGATGCTGGTGCAGCTGGGCCGCCCTCTTGGGTGCTGGGCCACTGGCCAGGCCGAAACCTTCCCTGGTGGCTCAGTGCGTGCCACAAAAGTGGATGCAGAGTTCGCAGCGGCCCTCCCCTTTAAAAGAAGGGGAGGGATGTTGTAACGCGTCGCGCTCCATTAACGCCCCGGCAGCGCCCCGCGGAGACCATTCCTGCCTCCGATATTGCCCCGCAACCTTTTCTCTTTCTAAGTGCCCAATTCAGCATGATTTAGCAGCCCATCTTGCTGGGAGATAAATCTTCACATAATTAAAATTGTGCATCCCAAACAAGGCACAGGGCAATTTACCCCCCACTGTCTCTTGGTTTCTTGCTCCAAGATAATTATTTTATACTTGCCTATATTAAACTACACTACACTACACTATACTTTTCAAATAGTGTCAGCTGTGGCTCAGTGGGGAGCACACTTGCCTATGAGTCAGAAGGTTGTGGGTTCAAGTCCTACTCCAGGGATCTGAGCATATAAATCTAGGCTGACACTGCAGTGCTGAGGGAGTGCTGCACTGTTGGAGGTGCCTTCTTTTGGATGAGACATTAAACTGAGGCCTCGTCTGTTCTCTCAAGTGGACATAAAATATCCCATGACACTATTTCGAAGAAGAGCAGGCAAGTTATCCCTAGTGTCCTGGTCAATATTTATCCCTCAATCAACATAACAAAAACAGATTATCTGGTTATTATCACATTACTGTTTGTGGGAGCTTGCTTGTATGCAAATTGGCTGCCATGTTTCCTACATTATAACAGTGACTACATTCTAAAATTACTTAATTGATTGTAAAGCGCTTTGAGATGTCCGGCGGTCGTGGAAGGCACTATATAAGTCTTTCTTTCATGGAGAATTTGCTTATATTACCTTTGTCTGAGTCATTACTAAGTCTTAGAAATCATATGGGTTCCAAAACAGACTTTCTATACAGTCTGGGCCCCAGCCAAATTGCATAATGCTATACTGCGGTGTCATGTCACTGTGTCATGTGGGATTTTCCAGGTCAAACAGTGAAGAGCATGATTTGTAGACTTGTGGCTGCATGCAAATCATCTCATCCGGATGTTAACTGGCAACTGACACCAGTACTCCGAGATTAATATTTCACCTCTGTGGACCCAAAATCTGATGGATTGCTGTTTAGGGCTTCTTCACTATGTGCATTGATGATGTCTGACTTATTTTTGAAATTATGGTAGTCTCTTAGCTGGACTCTGAGTTGTTGGAGCAGTCTTATCTGTGAATGGGCCTATATTTTCTGGAGTTTAGAAGAATGAGAGGTGATCGCATTGAAACGTATAAAATTCTTATTGGGATTCACAGGATAGATGCTAAGAGGCTGTTTTCCCTGGCTGGAGGGATCAGAGTCCCAGGATAAGGGGTCGGGCATTTAAGACTTGAGATGAGGAGAAATTTCTTTACTCAGAGGGTTGTGAATCTTTGGAATTCTCTGCCCCAGTGAGTGGGTGATGCTCAGTTGTTGAGTATATTCAAGACTGAGATTAATAGATTATTGGGCACTAAGGGAATCGAAGGATATGGGGATAGGGCGGGATAGTGAGGTTGATGTAGAAATCAGCTAGGATCTTATTGAATGGAAGGCTTGAGGGGCTCTATGGTTTACTCCTGCTCCGATTTTTTATGTTGTTAAGACACAAGGAACAATTTATATTACATGTTTTGTACATGTGCGGCAGGCTAGATGGATCAGTTGGTCTTTTATTGACCATCATTTTCGTATGTTTTGGATTATTAGGCATTGATTGTATGGATCTGTTGTGGGTGAAGTAAAATTGTTGTTAAAGACAAAGCAAAAATACTTAAATTATTCACTGGTAGTAAAAAAAAACAGGACATTATTATTAAAGGATTGACGAGGTGTTCCATATAGCTGGCATGCATATAATAATAGACCTTATGAGTTTTACAGTGATAAATATTTATGATTGCAAAGGAAATGGCAATTATGATATGACGCAGACAAAACAGGTAGCATCATGTCCCACAATAGTGTTGACTCATCAGAAGCTGATGGTTGGTAATAAATTCTAACAAAATGGTGTCAGGGTTTCAGAGCTATTACTGCATTCTAAATAAGCTCTCTTGTAGTGTAGTGCTATCTGGTTGTAGCTTTGTTATTTCCATACTTTGTCAAACATTTTTTTGGGAACCTTTGATGCTGGACTAGTATTATTTCTAGTTTTCTATAGTGATCCAGTCTTTTTTTAACTTGTTTGGGTAGAAATAAGGACAGACACTTGCAATACAATCTTCTTTATTCAGGATTTATGAGGCTTCTAATTTGACTTCTAATAGTTTTGAAATATGAGGCATGAAATGAAGTTGATGAGATACTACACCTTAAATTCTTTCCAGACTATTTCCCAGAATAAAACTTCACCAGGGTGGGCAGGCAGCCATGTCCAGTTCCAGTAAGTCAGCTTTATGGGTCATTTAACTGACTCATACATTTTGAGATTTACGCAACTCTGACTAACAGGCAGAACTGGTGATCCAAAGCTTTACAGTCAGGTTGGCCTAACCTGCATAATATTTAGAGATAAAAGTGGCATTTTTCCACCAGAATTAAGAAATAATATAATTATTATTCTGATGTATTAAAGGGCTGACGCCATCAGCAATAAACCCTTTGACAATAAAATGTTGTAATTTCCCTTGTGATAATGTTGAATCATAGAGGTTTACAGCACAGAATAACGCCAAGCCGCCCATTGTGTCCGTGCTGGCTCTGTGCTAGAGCAATCCAAAACTAATCCCACTTCCAGTTCGAGAGAGAGAGAGAGAAAGCTCTGAATCTCTGCTTCAAATGTCATGGAATCATAGAATCTTACAGCACAAAAAGAGGCCATTCAGCCCCATTGTGCCTGTGCCAGCTCCAGAGAAACATGTATCCATTGTTCCTTTAAAGAGTCCATTGGTTTCTGCACTTCTTTTCAGAGAGAGCTGTTGACTTCTGGAATAGAATGCCTGTATGTGTGGTGAGTGTCGATTCCCTGCAGTCCTTCAAAAGAGATCTGGGTAAATAGAAGATAGCTCGAATTATAGAAGGTAGATGGGTTAACTGGGACAGGTGACATCAGTGACCACAATCTCATGAAGCTTGATTGATTGCCTTCAGAAGAACGTCTCAAAGATTTTTCCTAAATTAGCTTAAAAATGTTCTCCTTTTTTTTGTCTATTGCAGGAGAATATGCAACTGGGGTGGGGGCGGGGGCAGGGGGCTAGGTTGATGGACCAGTTGGTCTTCTATCCTTTTTTTAAATGTTTGAATGTTCGTGTGTTCAACCAATTCCTGTGACAAAGCATTCCATGCTCCAACAACTTTCTACATAGAAAACATTCTTCTTGCCTCTCTCTTCATCCCTTCCACTGACGCCCAGTGTAATTGTCGAAATCATGTGCCCAAGGAATTTTCAGACTGTTATATGCTCTCTCTGGCCTTAATGTTCTTTCTATAATGTGGCGCTCAAAACTGCACACAGTATTCTAACTTAGGCCTAACCATTGTTTTGTGTAAATTGATCATTAAAACATGTTATTTTCGTTCTCTTATCGTTAATATTGCGTAGTCATTGCATTGCAAAAATGCTGTTTGCTTGCTTATTTTAAAAAAGTGCCATGTTCTGAGTCGTACCGAGCAAGAAGGTTCCAGGTTCATTACTTCATCTGTGTGGAGTCAGTGATCGAGGTGCTGATCTCAGCTGAAGTGGCGATACAGGTGCTACAGTTGGATTCAGCACACCTGGGTTGGGGAGCAGAAAGCTGGCCATCTGGCTCCGCAGCAGCTCCTGCTGGAAGTTGGGAGGATGGATGTTGACTGTGGACTCAATGCCTCTCACTGGTGATAAGCTTGTTGACACTGTGTGTTATGTATTGTCCAGGTACATTAAATGAATAAGTACAATGGTGCACCACAGAGGGCGCTGTGCTGGGAGACCTGAAAGTACCTGCAAGACAGAGTATAAAAGGCTGCCCACCACACCTGAGAAGGCACTCTGGAGTCAGACAATAAAGGACTAAGGTCACAGCAGTTACTACAACACCAGACCGTGTGGACAAGGACACGGACGAATTTCACGCATCACGCAACTATGGCTATTCTGGGCTCGTTAAAGGATTTTATGGTGGGAAATGATTGGGAGGCCTTTACGGAAAGGCTCGAGTACTACTTTACGGCAAACGACCTGACGGGGCACATGGACGCACTGAGAGAGAAGCGTAGGGCAATATTGCTTTCCAGTTGTTGCGATGAGGTTTACTGTCTCATCAGGGATTTTCTGGCACCCGGGAGTGCCAGGGACAAGTCATATGAGGAGCTGGTCGTACTCATTCGTGACCAACTTAAACCAAAGGAGAGCATTCTCACGGCCCGGTACAAATTCTACCACCACTGCAGACCTGAGGGCCAGGATGTCACCAAATATGCTACGGTCCTCAGGAGACTCGCTGCGCCGTGTGATTTTGGCACACACTTTGAAGACGTGTTGCGAGACGTTTTTGTTATGTGGATTGGCCATGAGGGTCTTCTTCACAAGCTGTTATCCACGGAACCTACAGTCACCCTGAAGCAAGCCATCACCACCAGCAGGGCGTTTATGGCATCGACTTGCAGCTCCAAGCAGATGATCCACACAGTCTCGAACCCGGCAGGCACTGTCCATAGGATAGCACCCACCATGGACAAAAATGCAGAACGTGGCTCTGCCCAGGGCAGAGAGCACAGACCTCGGAGTCCTGGAACTCAGAGTCCGCCGAGGGGGGCTAATCGAGTAGCACCATGCTGGCGCTGTGGAGGAAGCCATGGGGCTCACCGTTGCAGGTTTGCAGAGTACACGTGCAATACCTGCCACACGAAAGGCCACCTTCAGCGTATGTGTAAAAGACACCTGACTCACTGTGTGGCTGAGGCGATGGTAGAGGGTCCATTTTCCAGCGAGGAGCAGGTAGAAGAAGATGAGGTGTTGTTTGGACTGTATACGTATACCAACGGTTCGGCCCCGGTGATTATGGAGGTCAAGATTAACGGAGTCCCTGTGAGTATGGAAGTAGATACTGGCTCAGGTCCGTCATTGATGAGTCCGAGAACTTTTGAAAAACTGTGGGTTAACCCAGCTGCACGACCCAAGCTGCTCCCGGTCACGGCAAAGCTGCGTACCTACACCAAGGAACTGATACCTGTTCTTGGCAGAGCGGATGTGCAGGTATCTCACGGTGGCAAGACGCACGGTTTACCTTTGTGGGTCATTGCAGGCGATGGGCCGACGCTTCTCGGAAGAAGATGGATGGGAAAGGTCCGTGGGAGCTGGGAAGACTTCACTCCTCCACAGACCGCTGTCCCCCGGGTCCCCAAAGTTCAGCGCCAACCGAGCTGGAGAAGAAATAAGCAGTTCATCAGCAGTCTCAATTCCACAGGCCACAGAAACCCTGCAGCCCCAACCCTGGGAGAGCAGCTTTTCAACCCGGCTGCAGGAGCGGCGGCAGGTGCTGGAGCAGGAGCAGAGGCCACAGGAGAGGTGGCACCAGCGGCAGGAACGGAGGCTGCAGCGGCGGCGGAGGCTACGGAGGTGGCAGGTACGACTCGGGAGAACGCGATTACTCTGACAGATGCAGGAGCCAGAGCAGAGGATATAGCCAGATTGAAGATCATGTTTTGGCTGTTTTCTTTCCTTCTTTCTTTGTTATTTTTTCTTTTCCAGAGAGCAAAACGGCAGGTCAGCGAGCTCAAGATGGCGGCAGCAGAGCTCTGCAAAGAACAAAGGCAAGCAGTACAACTAAAATGGCGGCGCCCAAGCCTCGTGGGAACCACAAGGTGGTGTCTTAAAAGGGAAATGCACCCGGGAGTCTTAAAAGGGCCTTACATCGTTGGTGGTCCCCACAAAGAGACTTTTGTAAGGCAAGAGCGAGTCTAAATGACCAATGGGAATGTAGGATGACGGATTTATGATAATTAATATTTTAATGCTGAATGGTTGCTGTGTTTAAAATAATGGATATGAATTACGAAAAGAATTAATACCACGAGGTTCAAGTAAAAGGGATATGGACTTGTGACTAACATGACCAATGGGCTAATGCGATTTTCGATTTAGGTGATTCATGCAATGGTTCAGCAGCTGCTAAGGCGACTACTTCATGAGAACAGAGGCAATGCACCAGTTGCAATATCCTGTCTCAGCGCAACCCATTACCTCGGGCAAAAAGGGGCTGTGTACCGCCACCGTACCTCACCCAGAGGAGCTGGGATTAAATAACTGTTCAGTGTGCCTGCAACCTTTTGGCATAACATCTGCACCACATATTATATGTACCATACAAATGTACCGTCTATGTATACCTGCTTTCTGTTGGAGATTATGCTCGTGTGCTTTATCCACCATGTAAGGACTGCAAATACCATATGTTTGCACCGGGTCCTCCACATGGGGGAGAAGAGGGAAGTGGATGATCATGGACTCACACTCACAAACCAGGACGAACAAGGCCGAGGTCACCGGCAATGGCTTTTGGAACTGGGGATGGAGTGAGATGTTATGTATTGTCCAGGTACATTAAATGCATAAGTACAATGGTGCACCACAGAGGGCGCTGTGGTGGGAGACCTGAAAGTACCTGCAAGATAGAGTATAAAAGGCTGCCCACCACTGAGAGGCACTCTGGAGTCAGACAATAAAGGACTAAGGTCACAGCAGTTACTACAACACCAGACCGTGTGGAGTCAGTGATTTGAGTGTGACATACATCACACTGTGAAACCTCATATTTGAATAATGGCCACTTGTGCATAGTATCATATACATTTATAGAACTATATATCATAAGGGAGTCAGTGCCTTCAGGACTGGAAGGCAGAGAAAAGTGGGAAGACAAAAATTTCCTGTGCCTTTTCTTGGTTCTCGCTCTTCAGAAAGATAAAGATTCCTGATCAACCTGTGTGGATCGTTGAAAATAATCGAAAGGAAAATCAGGTGGTTTCTTTAACAGGTGCCCGATCTGCAATGATCGCTTTTATGCTTTACAGTATCTTTAAAATTATGTCCAATATGTGTATTTTAAAAGTCTACCAGAAGGTTTCAAAATTAGCTAAAGCAGCAGACCCTTTTATTATTACACATCAGGAGTTGCATTACCACAGTAGCTCACGAGGGAGATAAAGAAAAAGAAAGACTTACATTTATATAGCGCCTTTCATGACCACCGGACGTGTCAGCACTTTACAGCCAATTAAGTACTTTTTGCAGTATAATCACTGTTAGAATATGAGAAATGCAGCGGCCAATTTACGCACAGCAAGCTCCCACAAACAGCAATGTGATAATGACCAAATAATCTGTTTTGGTTATGTTGATTGAGGGATAAATTTTGGTCAGGACACCAGGGATAACTCCCCTGCTCTCCTTCGAAATATTGCCATGGGATCGCTCAGGTACGTCCACCTGAGAGAGCAGATGGTGCCTCGGTTTAATGTCTCATTGGAAGACAGCTCTGACAGTGAAGGACTCCCTCAGCACTGCACTGGAGTGTTAGCCAAGATTTATGTGCTCAAGTGCCTGGAGTGGGTCTTGAACCTACAACCTTCTGACTCAGAGGCAAGTGTGCTACCCACTGAGCCACAGCTGACATTACAGGCTGGATTTTCGCCGTTTTGCGATTTCGCCCGTTTTCGGGCGCAAATTGCAGTGAAATCAAAATTTTAGCACCGGATTAGTGTTAGTGCCAGAGCACGTAACTTTCGCCAAATGAAAGTTCACGATGAGCGTTAGTGCTAACTCTGGCATTGCACCTCAGAATTTTTGTGGCGGAGCCAAAAGTTCCGGTTCTTAATATATCAGCCGTTTTGCGCATGCACAATTTTTTTTTCCCCACGCACTTCCGATGTGCTGTCCGATCACAAACGCTCATGCAGGGTGTAGCCGCACATTTGCGCAGTCCACTCTGGGCTGAATCCGTCATTTTATAATTCGATTTTGATCATGGAGGAGCAGCATAGCAGACAGCGTGCCAGGCGATTTTCCAAGAGGTTAACGAAGCTCTTGTGGGGGCTGTGGAGAGGAGATGGCAAGAATTACACCGGGGAGGTGGATCTAGACCTCTGCCATCCATTTTTAATAGAATATGGAGGGAAGTTGCTGAGGAGGTCTCTGCCTCAGAAACAGTGGCCAGGAGTGGGAAGCAATGCCAAAAAAAGTTTAATGATCTTTCGAGGGTCATTCGAGAGTATAATTTTTATTGATGCACTCCTTTATTACTTAAATTATAAATCTGACATACTATTTGTTCTCATGCTGTGCTGTCTCTCAGCATTCTGTGGGTTGCCTCCTAAAATGCATGACACATAGATAGGCTTAGTTTAGCACCCTATTTGCCATGAATGATCTTTACACATTATTAAGATTGCTTTCTGAGATCTCATAAGATGTCTCCGCACTTCTATGTCCTCCTGATGAACCACTTGCAATTTCCAAGGCCATTAAACAGAGGTCTATATTACATTCAGACAGTATGGTATCAGTGCTTTGGTGGTTATCTGTGTGCCACAAGAGCAGATAGACGCTCTGATAACCAATTCCATTTCCATCTTTGCAGGCAAAGAAGTCCGACAATCACTGCAGGCAGTTGAGGACAGGCGGTGGTTTGCCTCAGAACCTTCCACTCACTGACCTTGAGGAGCGAGTGGCAGGCCTCATCGACATCTCAGGTACTTAGATACTGAGGGTAAGTCCTGCATACTTCCTGGGCTGGGTTGGGGCAATGTCATGCAGTGTCTGTGGACTAGGGTTGGGGCAATGTGATGCAGTGACTGTGGACTAGATATGATGGCGTAGCGGCGCTCCTTTAAATGAACCTGTGCTATGTGACCTTCCTTGTGTCACCCTGCGTCCTCCCCTGCTGCTAACCACTCGTCTGTTGCTTTCTACTTCCAGATGACCAATCACAGGCGCTGCATCCCTCAGATCAAGCCTCCATGTCAGGCCGTCATGTGGAAGAGGAAGAGGAAGAGGAGTTCACAGATCAGCTGACTCCAGGGGGGTAGGGGGTGGCACTGATGCACTCTATACCTCTTTTTCTACCGATACATCATCCTCGGACGAGGGGTTTAACATTCTTGGGCTTTGAGACCTCCAAGGCTTCTGGGACTAGTAGCGTGCAGCAACGCAGTTCTGGGGTCGAATCCCATATGCCATCTCTCTGGAGAGTGAGTCGGCAAAGTCGGTTTGCTGACAGACAGGCAGACGTGGAACTGGACATGGTGGGACTGTTCAGGGAGAGCATCCAGCTCACCCATCAGTTCCTTGATGTCCTGGGTAGGATTCCCGTGACCATCGAGATTGTCGGTGTGACCCGCGAAACCTGCAAGGCCATCACTGCCCACACAAGGCTGGTGGCCTCCAGCAGTGACACTGAAGTCCCGGAGAGTGCAGGGAGAAGTCTTGCGGAATATGGCACATCACAGTCACAAGCTCTGCTTCAGCTTGGGCAGGTGATGCAATCCATAAACTCTCCCGCCATACTATCTGCGTTCCCCAGTGTCACACACAAACCTAAATCGATGCCGATGAAGAAGTTCGCCAGGCCTTCTGCAATATGAGCTGGTCCAGTGTCTCCCCAGGCGGCATCCCCAATGTCTCTCTTCCCACCCCTCCGTCCCCCAACACAGCAGCGCTCTGGCAACTTTTGCTGCACACCATTGTGGTGCCACTTTGGTTACGAGGAGCAGGCAAGGGAGGGGGGTAAGGATAAGGGGACGGGAAAAGCCAGTGGTACAAGACAATGGGGCAGGGGTTGCTGCATTATGTTCTGCATTCTGTTGGTTATAATGTTTTTTGTTGTTGTTTAATCACACTGCTGGATGCAGATAATTTGTTATTTTATCAAAGTTTCAAAGTTTGCAAATTATGTTAACAAAGTTATAAAAGTTTACAATGTTAAATTCTTTTTTTCACCATAACCATTCTTGTGTAGTGACTCACTTTCAGACTAAGGGGGAATAGTCAACATGGTGGAATTAGAGTGGCCAGGCATCGGTCAAATGTGCCGTTCACTCTTCAAGCAAAGCGTTCAATTATGAGCTGCTGACATAAGGCTTTTGCAGCATCAAAATTTCCACGATGTTTCACCTATGGTTGTGATGGGGGTGGTGGTGGCATGGGTTCCTTGCCACACTCCTCTTCTTTGTCTTTCTCCTCCTCCTCCTCCTCCTCCTCCTCCTCCTCCCCCCACCTCCCTCCCCCCTCTCCTGAGGTGGTCCTGCAATACCCATTGGCAAATCCTGTCCCCTCAGTTGTGTAGCATGCAGCACACCACAATGAACTGCTGAGGGCCATATTGCAGACAGCCTCCAGAGTGGTCCAGGTATCGGAAGCGCTGCTTGAGCACGCCAATTATCTTTTTGACGATGTTGCATGTGGCTGCATGGCTCTCATTCTAGCAATGCTCAGTTTCTGTCTAAAGGTTCTGGAGAGGGGTCATGAGCCAGGTAGCGAAGCCCGTAACCTTTGTCCCCCAGCATCCAGCTCTGACCATGTGGTTAATAATAGAACATGCCTGGGACAGTGCTCTCACGCAAGGTGAAAGCATCATGGATGCTCCCTGGATATTGGGCATTGACTGCCATGATGCGCTGAGTATGGTCGCAGACGATCTGTACGTTCATGGAGTAGAATCCCTTTCGGTTTTGGTAAACCTCTGGATTCTGTGCATACAGTCAAGGGCACCCTGAACCTTGGGGAAGCCAGCAAATTGTCCAAAAACTACATTTTGGGTCTCCTTGATCATTGGGAAGTTTATGAAGTCCATTCTGTGTGAGTACAGTGCAGTAGTCACCTGCCGAATGCAGCAACGTGAAGCATACTGCGAGATGGAGCATATGTGCCCCGCTGATGCTTGAAATGAGCCGGAGACATAGAAGGCAAGTGCCGCAGTGACTTTCACCTCGATGGGCAGCGCAGTCCTATTTCCGCTAGTAGGCTGTAGGTCTGCCTGTAGGAGCTGGCATATTTCTGTCAGCACTTCCTTTCGGACACGCAGCCTTCTAACGCACTGTGCCTCAGAGAGCTCGAGGCATGAGCGATGTTCCCTGTAAAATCTTTGGTGGTAAGGCCTCCTCCCCATCCGTCTGTGACCTCTTCGATTACGTTGAAAATAATCATCAATAAACCTTCTTCCAGATCGACGTCGTATAAATATCGCAGCCAGGATTAATGGCTGACATAGTATGGCTTCCATCTTTTTAAATGTCCTTTAAAACAAACTATAATATCACGTAAACTTCACAATGAAAAGTATGCAGTAACGCAACGTTCTTCTCCCAATGCTTTTAATCACCCAGAACTCCGACTTTCTCCTCCGTTCACAAGTTAGCACCTGGTGCACCCGAGGTGTGACTGCATTTTGCTGGCGGGTTCCCGGGCGGGCGCTAAATTGTGCAATATGTCAAAAGTTCCACCCGGAGCGCTAGCGCAGTGTTGCACGATGATTTACTTCATCAGAATGGTGGAAATGGCGGGTGGCCGCTAAGGTTTAGCGCCGCCGCAAAACCTTTGCTGAAATTTGCCCCATGGGCGCAAAATCTTGTGTGCCTCATTTCACGCCAAAAAAAAAATCATTTTTGCGTCACACCCAGGCGCTAAATGGGGCGCAAATGAGCGGAATATCCAACCCTACATGTTGCTACTGCTTTGCAAGTTGCCATTTTGTTGCTATATAAATGCTGCAAGTACTATCCTACCTGATGGCTCAGTGGGTAAAGACACTACTATGGAACTGAGCCATACAGACCAGGGAGGAACCTTGATTTGTATTTTTAACAAGTTGCACTGGGTCTCTACAACGAACCTTGGTGTCCCTGGGCTAGAGAGAGATAAAAATAGCTGGAGTTCTTGTTCTTATTCTTGCTCTTCATCTCAGTCCAGGGACCCTTGCTGGAAAATGTGCACGTGGATGTTGCATGGGGACAGGACTAGGCTTGGTTGTAATACTCTCTATGATGGAATAGCCCATCAATACTCACCGTTTGGACTCGCACATGAAGAATGTCACATGGGTAACGTAGCGGAGGACAGCTGGTCAGGATGGAGAGAAAATATAAATAATTTATGCAGCACATAAATGCTGATTGATTGTAGTTAGGGTGCAGAGATTCAACAGGATCTGTTTGAGCTAACTCATGAAGGACATTTTAATCATTCAAAAGAGCCAGCTAATCATTGCTGCACAAAAGAATCAAATTACCAGCTCTAAAACTCTTTTAGTTCAATAATTTTGTACTGGTATTACTCCAGTAATTAAACTTATAGATTCAGTGCCAAGGCTGTTAGCTGGTCTCAGATTGGAAGATGTAGAGAGATAGGGGGAAAGGAGACGGGGGGAAGAGAGGAGGGGGAGAAGAGTGGAGGAAGGAGAGATGAGAGATAGAGGAAGAAGAGAGGAGGAAGAGAAGAGAAGTGGGAAGAGAGGAGTTGAAGAAGGATTACCTTACTGGCCGTATGCTAAGGAGTAGAAAAGCAGCTTCTGTTCCTGCTCCGGATCACTGTTCAGTGACCTCTGTTGGAAGTACATGTGTGTGGACATTAGGTGAAGGCAGAATCCGACTGGAGTGAAATGTCCTGCCAGCATGCAACATTCACTATCTCGGCACTCACATAAAGAATGGAAACTTAGGTGAGAGACTGACCTGCACCAGAAGCCAATGTTTCCAGGGGAGAAGAAGGGCCAAGAAGAAAAGGAGAAACATTTAATAAAATAAAAGTGTAACTTACCAAGAGGTTATGGGCTGGATTTTCGGCTTTGCTCATTTCGGGATGGTAATGGCGGCAGGACGGTAAAGTTTGCGCTCAGGAACAGTTTGTGCCTCAGACAGCAATAATTGGTAGCTGGGCCCTGAGGGTGTTGTACATACCACTTAGGGCACTAGGCCGGCTGAGCATGCGAAAATCCTGAGCTAAACAGCCGGTCTCCGAGCGCTCTAAGAGAGGCCTGGGGAGAAAAAAAACTGAAAAAACCCACCAAACACATTCCCAATAAATAACTCATGCCATCACAACATAAATTGCAAAAAATAAAAACCAATCTCACTTCCCTGAGGTGGACATTACTTACCTCACTGCAGCCGATACAGCTCAGACCTCCCGCTTTCACAGGCGGTCCCAGCAGGGCGCGCTACGGATCGAGCAGAAGCCAAAAATCGAGCTGGTGTCACAACCATGGGCGTTGCACAATGGCTCGCCTCTTCCAGGCATTAATGTTCTGCATCCCACCAAAACTGGCCCCAAAAACTCCAGCAGGGCGCTGAAAGCTGGCCGCCCACTCGGAAAAGCTGACCACCGTCATTGCTGCCCCTCCAGGATGAAAACAGAGGCGGCAACAAGCCGAAGATCCAGCCCATATATATCTTAATAACCATCTGACATGCACATATATTGAAGAAGAGCAGGGAAGTTCTCCCCTGTTTCCTGGCCAATATTTTTCCTCTGCCAACATCACCAAACGAAACAGACCTACACAAATATATAATAACCATCCTCGATATCCTTCTGAGCAACCTGGAATCATAATTGTGAGAAATTATCATTCTCCTGCATTACAAGTTCCAAGCCATGCCACATTGCTACAATTTAGTTTGCAAATTCCAATCCCAACTGCAAGATATAGTAACATCAGAGTCCACTGGGTGGTGCCAGTGAACAGTGAGAACTTCAGGTAGTGAAAAGCAGTTGAGAATTTCCACTGAAAATGATAGGAATTCCGCAGCTTTCAGATTAGGAAATAATAGCTCACAACTGTGCATTGATTGTAAGAGAACTAATTTGGCGAGTTTGATGTGGTTATATTTTGCCTGCTACAACTGGTTTAATACTTTGATCTCAGTTTAAGAGACATAAACAGCATGGTCAATGTTACGTTACTTTGTCGTGCATTAGATTGTTGGATGCGGATTCCACCAGGGCTTCCCCAGACGGCAGATTCCTGATAGCTGCCGAATTATCTTGCTGTTTTAGCAGCAGAAAGCTGGGAAAGCTCAAGGGATGGCTCATCCCCATTACTCTGGCCTGCTTTCAGTTGCGAATTACAGAGCAACTTTGGTGGGGTTGGTCCTGGGAGCTCACCAAACGGCTAATGATGGTGTTTGAAGTAGATGACGGCGGGGGGAGGGGCGGGAACTCAAAGAGGAATGAAAATAAATTTAAAGAAATATAAAAAATATAATAAATTATTAAATTGTGTTCTTTAACAGACAATACACTCTACACGGGATTGTTTTTGTCTAGTTGAAAAATTCTTGCAGTAGTTTCAGGCAATGTAGAAAATTAGACTTTGTTCTGTTGTAAATTACAGAACACTAAATCAAGTTATAAATCCACACACTGTTCATGTTGCACATACTGCCACAAACAATACTGAGCATGTTGGATAAGCAGCATAGATTGGTAACTTAAAGGAGCGGTCTTGTTTTTACAAATTTCTCCCCTTTTCTGTTGCAGGCTGTAACACAAGCTGAATGCCAGCAGTCCTCTGGTAGTTTACCCAAGTAGCCATTTTCACGTGAAAACCCAGAATTTGAGTTTAGTAAGTTATTCTAGCTTGGAGGCAGGACATCACAACAATAACTTGTATTAATATAGTGCCTTTAACATTGTAAAACGTCCCAAGGCGATTCATCGGTGTGTTATAAAACAAAACAAATATATTTGACACAGATGAATTTAATCCCATTATTCCACTGGTTCTGCATATAGCGCACATTCCACAAGTGGGTCACTAAATAGTAATGAGGGGCTGCAACGTTAGCCAAATTTCCCCCACTCTCACCAGGAATGCTGAAGCCAGTTGTGGAATCCCTACTATTGCATCAGTTGAGATAGGCTAACTCAACATGTATCAGCAATATTGCTAGTCCATATGGCTCATTATGGTAGTGCATATATCCACTGAGCCATTTGGGCATTCTACACTAATATTTGTTAACTAATATTGTTCCTTCCTGGCTCTATAAATCAAGACTAGCCGATACAGTGCTACACTCCCATCAGTCCAACTGTTTGAAGACTTTCAGTAAAGACTGTAACCCTTTTAAATTGTAAAAAATAACTTAGTGCATAAGTAAATATTGAACCTACCATTCTTAAACTTTTTCAGGTACAGTTTCAAACAGGAAGTGGTAGCACTGACTCAAGCTCAATCAGCAATCAGCATCACACAAGTTGCCCCACATTCTGTAGCACCGAGCTGAGGTGAGGAAAAGACCACCATCATTTTAATTTATAAATGGTCAAATGCAGCAGTGTTCACAATGACAGCAACACTGTTCTGAACTGTCCATGAGATTCATGCCCAAGTGACAATTATAGTAACTCTAGTGCTCAGGACATTATGATGGAGTGTTAATATCAAAAGTGTTGACACTTTAGAAAATGATACTGCAACAAACAGAAATCACCTGCTTGCTGTCGTTTAAGGCCCATAATAGGAGTATTCAAACTGCAGCCTGTGGCCCCATTACATTACCTGAGCCCGGGTAATTCTGGCCCAAGAAGCCCAGGCTTCTTATATTTACTTATATTTCTTATTTACTGGCTTGACCCATTCAAATTTTAAGAGTTTGAGGTTTACAAATCTGCTCTTGGTGCTGTTGTCTCATTGATGGAGAAAGCCTAAATCACAACACAAAAATCTGTTATCACAAGCAACTTGAGATATATTCAAATAAATGGAAAATTGATTTCAATTTTATATATGGCCACTGAGGCTGCATGGTATGCATCTGTGCGGCCCACAAAGACACAAAGTTTGGTCAACCTTGGCCTCAGTTATCAAAGCTCTGTTGATGGCTCAACAGCAACTTGTTGACAACCTTCACGAGCTCAACAATAACTTCCTGACACCTTCACTGTTGACCAAACTTGGAAGAGCATAAGATGCAAGCACAAAGGGGGAGGAAGAAGAATGGAAGAGCTATAGTGGTAGGGGATTCAATAGTCAGGGGAGCAGACAGGCTTTTCTGTGGCTGCCGACGTGACTCCAGGATGGTATGTTGCCTCCCTGGTGCCAGGGTCAAGGATGTCACCGAGCGGCTGCAGGGCATTCTGGGAGAGAGAGGTCGTGGTCCATATCGGTACCAATGGCATAGTTAGAAAAAGAGATGAGGTCCTGCAGGCAGAGTTTAGGGAGCTAGGAGAGAGATTTAAAAGCAGGACCTCAAAGGTTATAATCTCTGGATTACTCCTGGTGCCATGAGGTCGTGAGTACAGAAATAGGAGGATAGAGCAGATGAATACATGGCTGGAGAGATGGTGCAGGAGGGGGGGCTTTAGATTCCTGAGGCATTGGGACTGCTTCTGGGGGAGGATGGGACCTGTACAAGCCGGATGGGTTGCACCTCAACAGAGCCGAGACCAATATCCTCGCGAGGATTTTGCTAGTGCTGTTGGGGAGGGTTTAAACTAGCTTTGCAGGGGGGTTGGGAACCGGAGAATAGATTCAGTAGGGAGGGGAGTAAAGCTAGAATTGGAAAACAAAAGTGTAGAAAGTGAATTTGAAGGATAGAGGAAACAAGGGCTAGAAAGTAGTCAACAAAGAGGTCTGGCTGTACTAAATGGTATATACTTCAATGTAAGAAGTAGAGCGAATAAGGCAGATGAGCTGAGAGCACAGGAAGACACTTGGGAGTATGATATTATTGCTATTACAGAGACATGGATAAAAGAGGGGCCGGTATGGCAGCTCAACATTCCTGGTTACAGGATCTTCAGGCCGGATAGAGAGGGGGAGGGATGATATGTTAGATCATCAAACAAGGCCATATGGGTCGAACGAAAAACAAAAAAAGGGTGATCACACTGCTGGGAATGTACTATAGACCCCAAAACAGTGAGAGGGAAATAAAAGAGCAACTATGTACGCAATTTTTTTAGAGATATGCAATGCAAAAACTATAGGGCAGTAATAGTAGAGGATTTCAACTATCCTAATATTAACTGGGACAAAATTAGTGTGAAAGGTATAGAGGGTGCGGAATTCCTAAAATGCATTCAAGAGAACGTTTTTAGCCAGTATATAGCAAGCCCAACATGGAAGGGGGCGGCTCTGGATTTAGTTTTAGGGAATGAAGCTGGGCAGGTAGAAGGGGTATCAGTGGTAGAGCATTTAGGTGCTAGTGATCATAATTCAGTTAGATTTAAAGTAGTTATGGAAAAGGGCAAGGATAGACCAGGAATAAAAGTTCTAAATTGGGGAAAAGCCAACTTTACTAAGCTGAGAGGTGATTTGACCATAGTGGACTAGGAACAGTTACTTGAAGGTAATTCAGTGTCAGAGCAGTGGGAGGCATTCAAGGAGGAGTTCCAGAGGGTTCAGGTCAAATATGTGCTCTTAAAGTAAAAGGGTGGGGCTAACACATCTAGAGCCCCCTGGATGTCTAGGGACATACAGGGTAGGATGAAGAAAAAAAGTAGACTTAAGACAGATACCGAGGGCTAAATATTGCAGAATCGCTAGAGGAGTAAAAAAAAATTCCAGGGTGAAATTAAAAAGGATATTAGGATAGCAAAGAGAGAGCATGAAAAATGCTTGGCAAGTAAAATCAAGGAAAACCCAAGATGTTTTATAAATATAATAGCAAGAGTATGAATAAAGAAAGTGTAGGACCTATTGGGGAAATTAGGGATAGTGTTAAATCCAAGGAAGAGGCATATAAATTGGCCAGAAAAAGCAGCAACCCTGAGGACTGGGAGAAAGTTAGAATTCAGCAGAGGAGGACAAAGGGTTGAATTAGGAGGGTGAAATAGAGTATGAGAGGAAGCTTGCAGGGAACATAAAAACTGACTGCAAAAGCTTCTATAGATATGTGAAGAGAAAAAGATTAGTGAAGACAAATGTAGGTCCCTTGCAGTCAGAATCAGAGGAACAAAGAAATGGCAGACCAATTGAACAAATACTTTGGTTCTGTCTTCACGAAGGAAGACACAAATAACCTTCCAGAAATACTAGGGGACCGAGGGTCTAACGAGAATGAGGAACTGAAGGAAATCCTTATTAGTCAGGAAATGGTGTTAGGGAAATTGATGGGATTAAAGGCCGATAAATCCCCAGGGCCTGATAGTCTGCATCCCAGAGTACATAAGGAAGTGGCCCTAGAAATAGTGGATGCATTGGTGGTCATTTTCCAACATTCTATAGACTCTGGATCAGTTCCTATGGATAGGAGGGTAGCTAATGTAACCCCACTTTTTAAAAAAGGAGGGAGAGAGAAAACAGGGAACTATAGACCGGTTAGCCTGATATCTGTAGTGGGGGAAAATGTTGGAATCAATTATTAAAGATGTAATAGCAGCGCATTTGGAAAGCAGTGACCGGATCAGTCCAAGTCAGCATGGATTTATGAAAAGGAAATCATGCTTGACAAATCTTTTAGAATGTTTTGAGGATGTAACTAGTAGACTGGACAAGGGAGAACCAGTGGATGTGGTGTACTTGGACTTTCAAAAGGCTTTTGACAAAATCCCACTCAAGAGATTAGTGTGCAAAATTAAAGCACGTGGTATTGGGGGTAATGTATTGATGTGGATAGAGAACTGGTTGGCAGACAGGAAGCAAAGAGTAGGAATAAACTGATCCTTTTCAGAATGGCAGGCAGTGACCAGTGGGGTACTGCAAGGTTCAGTGCTGGGACCCCAGCTAGTTACAATATAGATTAATGATTTAGATGAAGGAATTGAATGTAATATCTCCAAGTTTGTAGATGACACTCAGCTTGGTGGCAGTGTGAGCTGTGAGGAGGATGCTAAGAGGCTGCAGGGTGACTTGGACAGGTTAGGTGAGTGGGCAAATGCATGGCAGAGGCAGTATAATGTAGATAAATGTGAGGTTATCCACTTTGGTGGCAAAAACAGGAAGGCAGAATATTATCTGAATGGCGGCAGATTAGAAAAAGGGGAGGTGCAACGAGATCTGGGTGTCATGGTACATCAGTCATTGAAAGTTGGCATGCAGGTCGTGAAGAAGGCAAATGGCATGATGGCTTTCATAGCGAGAGGATTTGAGTATAGGAACAGGGAGGTCTTACTGCAGTTGTACAGGGCCTTGGTGAGGCCACACCTTGAATGTTGTGTACAGTTATGGTCTCCTAATCTGAGGAAGGACATTCTTGCTATTGAGGGAGTTCAGTGAAGGTTCACCAAACTGATTCCCGGATGGCAAGACTGACATATGAAGAAAGATTGGATTGACTAGGCTTATATTCACTGGAATTTAGAAGAATGAGAGGGGATCTCATAGAAATATATAAAATTCTGATGGAATTGGGCAGGTTAGATGCAGGAAGAATGTTCCCGATGTTGGGGAAGTCCAGAACCAGGGGTCACAGTCTAAGGATAAGGGGTAAGCCATTTAGGACTGAGATGAGGAGAAACTTCTTCACTCAGAGAATTGTGAATCTGTGGAATTCTGTACCACAGAAAATTGTGGAGGCCAGTTCGTTAGATATATTCAAAAGGGAGTTAGATGTGGTCCTTACGGCTAAAGGGATCAAGGGGTATGGAGAGAAAGCAGGAATGGGATACCGAAGTTGCATGATCAGCCATGATCATATTGAATGGTGGTGCAGACTCGAAGGGCCGAATGGCCTACTCCTGCACCTATTTTCTATGTTTCTAGAGACCATGAGGGTAATCTGGAGGTGGAAGATGTGGGTATGGTTCTTAATGAATACTTTGCATCTGTTTTCACAAAGGAGAGGGTCGATGCAGACACTGCTATCGAGGAGGAGTGTGAAATATTAGATGAAATAAACATAGTGAGAGAGGAGGTATTAAGGGGGTTAGCAGCTTTGAAAGTGGATAAATCCCCAGGTCTGGATGAAATGTATCCCAGGCTGTTAAGCGAAACAAAAGAGGAAATAGCAGAGGCTTTGACCATCATTTTCCAATTCTCTCTGGCTTCAGGTGTGGTGCCAGAGGACTGGAGGACTGCAAGGGAGAAAGGGATAGACCGAGTAATTACAGGCCAGTCAACCTAACCTCATTGGTGGGAAAATTATTGGAAAAAATCCTGAAGGACAGGATAAATCTTTATTTAGAAAGACACTGATAAATCAGCATGGATTTGTTAAGGGAAGGTTGTGTCTAACTTGATAGAATTTTTCGAGGCGGTAACTAGGAGGGTCGATGAGGACAAAGTGTATGATGTAGTGTATATGGATTTTAGCAAAGCTTTTGATAAGGTCCCATATGGCATACTAGTCATGAAAGTAAAAGCCCATGAGATCCAGGGGAAAGTGGCAAGTTGGATCCAAAACAAAATTGGCTCAGAGGCAGGAAGGAGAGGGTAATGGTTGATGGGTGTTTTTGTGACTGGAAGGATGTTTCCAGTGGGGTTCCACAGGACTCAGTACTAGGTCCCTTGCTTGTTATGATATACAACAATGATCGAGACTTGAATATAGGGGAATGATTAAGAAGTTCTCAGATGATACTAAAATCGGCTGTGTGGTTAATAATGAAGAAGAAAGCTGCGGACTGCAGGAAGATATCAATCAATTGGTGAGGTGGGCAGAACAGTGGCAAATGGAATTTAATCCAGTGAAGTGTGAGGTAATGCATTTGGGGAGGACTAACAAGGAAAGGGAATACACATTACATGGCAGGACACTGCGAAGTGTAGAGGAACAAAGGGACCTTGGCGTGTATTCTACAGATCCCTGAAAGTAGCTGGGCAGGTAGATAAATTGGTTAAGAAGGCATATGGAATACTTGCCTTTATTAGCCAATGCATAGAATACAAGAGCAGGGGAGGGTTATGCTTGAACTGTTTAAAACACTGGTTAGGCTACAGCTGGAGTACTGCATGCAGTTCTGGTCACCGCATTACAGGAAGGACGTGATGGCTTTGGAGAGGGTACAGAGGACATTTACGAGGATGTTGCCAGGAGTGGAGAATCTTAGCTATGAGGACAGATTGGATAGGCTGGATTTGTTTTCCTTTGAACAGGAGGCTGAGGGGAGACCTGATGGAAGAATATAAAATGATGAGGGGCCTAGATATAGTGGATAGAAAGGTCCTATTTCCCTTACCAAAGGGGGCAACAACCAGGGGGCATAAATTTAAAGTAATTGGTAGAAGGTTTAGATGGGATCTGAGGGGAAATTTCTTCACGCAGAGGGTTGTGGGGGTCTGGAACTCACTGCCTGAAAGGCAGAAACCCTCACATTTAAAAAGTACTTGGATGTGCACCTGAAGTGCCGTAACCTGCAGGGTTACGGAACTAGAGTTGGAAAGTGGGATTAGGCTGGATAGCCTCTTGTTGGCCGCCACGGACACGATGGACCGAAATGGCCTCCTTCCGTGCTGTAAACTTCTATGATTCTAAGCAGAAATTGTAGGTCAGGAACACGCTGGAGTGATAGGTTGTAGCAAAGACGTGGAGAGATTTGTAACTAACAATGAGGATTTTGAAATCAGTCCACTGGAGCATAGAAAATAGGAGCAGTAGTAGGCCATTCGACCCTTCGAGTCTGCACCGCCATTCAATATGATCATGGCTGATCCTCTATCTCAACACCATATTCCTGCTTTTTCCCCATATCCCTTGATGCCTTTTGTTTCTAGAAATCTATCTATATCCCTCTTAAATATATTCAGTGACTTGGCCTCCAAAGCCTTCTGTGGTAGAGAATTCCACAGGTTCACCACCCTCTGAGTGAAAAAACTTCTCCTCATCTCGGTCCTAAATTTCCTACCCCGTATCCTGAGACTGTGACCCCTTGTTCTAGTTAAATACCTTTTAACTATATGTTAAGTACCTTAATTGACTGGCACGCCACTTGCTGTTGGGTCTATGAGCCGCATGCAGACCCGCCACTTGAGAAACTGACGCGGAGCTGGGTTCAGAGGGAATGGAAAGTCAGTGGAGGTAAACAAGGACCAAGATGATAGATGAGCAGATTTAGAGCAGGATAGGATGAGGGTGACCGTTCTGGAGGAGATTGAGTTGATGTACCATTGGTAAAGGCAGCACATAATTGACCAATTTGGAGTGGAAACTCTTTTAGGAGTCTACCTGCAAAACATAAACAACATTAAACTGTGCCACCCGACCTGGGTGACACAGCAGACATTTTCAAGCCCCCAATTTGGAGTGGAAGTCCCAGGTTGGAGCCTCAGCTGAGTTAACTGATCTCAGTAGTTGGGATGTTACATTTGGTCTAGGGCAGGGACAGGGAGAAATATAATCCTGACTGTTACATAGGACATTGCATATAGACATCAGGTCGGCTGTCACAGCTCACTGTTGAGGCTCATACATGAAGAATGGCCACTTGCGTAAAGATATAAAATTAAATGTAAGAGAATTAGAACCGAGAAGAGGAGAAACCTTTTTACACGGAGAGTTGTGAGGTTGTGGAATGCATTACCGGAGTTGGTGATTGAAACAGAGACCATGGCCAGGAATTTCTTCAGAGCTGCTTGCGCTCCCCCACCATAACTTCACCAGAAATGTGACAGAAACCCTGTTGAAGCGTATACAGGCTTTCCGCTGCACTTCCAACCAAGTTATAGTGGCGGAGCTCAAGCAATGCCAAGGAAATTTCCAGCCCATGTCAACACTTAAGAATAGGCTAAACATATGGTTGAAGGAATGGGGAATAAAGAGATATGGGGTCAGGGTGGGCACATGGGATTAAGACTCTATTTATGTAGAGGACAAATGCCAACATGGACTGGTTGGACTGAACTGGGTGTATCTGTGTTGTAATTTCTATGTAATTCTATGGAAAGACCAGAAGTTTATCACCACCCATGGAACTGTATCCTAGTGAGACTCAGCAGCTTCAGGACAGGGCGGGGGCAGGGGGCGGGGGGAGGGGGGGGGGGAGGAAACTGGGGAAAGAAAAAAAATAAAGCAGGAACACAATAGTTAAAGTAGTTAATTTTTTGAAAAACTGTCTGCAATAAATTATATTTCAACATTAAAAAAGTGAACTTTCTGCTGTTCACACTGTTCTTGTAAAATGATGTACACGTTTCTTTTGAAATAGGAAACTAGAAGTGTCAATGTTAATAATAGTAATATAAATTATACATTGAGCTCAAGGTTCTATAGAGATGTCAGTTGTGATAAGGCTGTGGCTAGAATATAAAGACAGGAGGGTAAGATACACAAGGTGGAGGCATCCTACCTGGTGGGTCTACTGACTTCAGTCAAAGAAGATTAACGTACGCAAGTAATTACAGTTGTTAAAAGGACCTCGCAGCATTACTGCCTGATCATTTTGTTTGCTTTTTCAGTCATGACAGTTCCTAACTTGCTCCCTGAAAAAAATGTTAAACCAAATAGCCACATCCTTTCCTGTAACACAGTCATTTGGTCAGTGATTGCAAAGTCCAAAATTCAGAGTCAGCAAACTACCTTCCAACAGATGAATTCATGCACGTTCTCTGTGTTTTACAATTACACTATCATTTTAGCATGAAAGCTTTGGCCTGGAGAAAATAAAAACATCCTAAAACACACTTAGCTGAGGAATTACATTTAATCAGAGATGTTGTCACCTTGCTATGTTTCTCTAAAAGTTGTACGTGTTTCCTGTTTAATCTTTCAACGACTGGGTTGCCCATAACTCACTGAGCTTATCCAATGAGTAGTTCAGCCACACAGGCTAGGAAGGTCCCAGGTTTAAACCCTGACTTGTGCTGGGTTAGTTAACTTCAGCTAGGGGAGGTCAGTCTGCTACAATTGGCCTCAGTACCTCAGGGAAGATTCCAACTTCTAAACAATCTCCAATGACCACACTGCTGAAAAGTGTGGACATTGGGTGAGGATAGGATTTGGGTGAGGATAGGATTGGGCTGAACTGTGTTGTCCCCCTGGTCGAACAGCCTACTGAGATTTACTGGCTAGGTTCTTGCTCATGAAGAATGGCCACTTGGATAAGGCAGAGGAGCCATACCCAAAGAGTTTATGATTTGTAGGGGAAGAGTACATTGTAAAACAAGAATTACCACTTTGGGCTTGGCCTCAAGATAGTGTCAAATCCCTTTCTCGTTCTCTTCCTCTTGTATGCAATTAGCATTTCCAACATAAAGCTGAATTAATCTCCCAAACTCAATTGCTGGCTTTTTTCTTTCAGTCCAACACAGCGCATATAGGGAGGCATTCGTGGGACTGGGAAATGAACATGTGCCCAGGTGGCAACATTCACTGTCTAGGCTCAACATAAAGAAGGCCATTTGGCTGAGGTACCAGTTGGTGCCCATTGAATGATAGCCCAGTAAGAGTCAGCTCCTTCAGGAAAGGAAGGAAAAGAAATCAGAGGGAAACATTCTGAAAATGCTACAAAAATGGTCTTATGCATTTCATTAAACTTATTTATACTGTTCAACATCAGAAATGTAGAGGGAATTAATATTTTTGAAGGAAAATGTACTAAAAAGTTGACTGTTCTTCAAAGTTGATGGGTCACTATGTCATAAGGAGCCACCATAATGTACATTTTCCAAATGGCATTATTTTAACAGCAATGGTAACCCAAGTAAATGTGATGCCACTGTCAGTCAGAAAATAAGATTTAGTTGTGATGTAGAATAGCCTATTGAAATTCAGTGTCCAGGCTTTTATGTGGAGTGGACAAATGGGATAGGTATTGTGAAGGAGACTATGTCAGTAAACAGTATCCTCGTCTGAGTCACTCACTACCATCAGGAGCAGATGGGAGAAAATTGATGAGTGGCAGGGAGAGAATCAGTAAAGAATTTGAGGAGAAAAATATATACAACTTTTCTTTAGCGATAAACAGATAACCGTTCAGTGAGTAGCTAGTAATACGCGCCCTCCTGTACGGCTCAGAGACATGGACCATGTACAGTAGACACCTCAAATCGCTGGAGAAATAATCACCAATGATGTCTCCGCAAGATCCTGCAAATTCCCTGGGAGGGCAGACGTACCAACGTTAGTGTCCTCGACCAGGCCAACATCCCTAGCATTGAAGCACTGACCACACATGATCAGCTCCGCTGGGCAGGCCACATTGTTCGCATGCCAGACACGAGACTCCCAAAGCAAGCGCTCTATTCGGAACTCCTTCACGGCAAACGAGCCACAGGTGAGCAGAGGAAACTTTACAAGGACATCCTCAAAGCATCCCTGATAAAGTGCAACAACCCCACTGACACCTGGGAGTCCCTAGCCAAAGACCGCCCTAAGTGGAGGAAGTACATCCAGGAGGGCGCTGAGCACCTTGAGTCTCATTGCGGAGAGCATGCAGAAATTAAGCACAGGCAGCGGAAAGAGCGTGCAGTAAACTAGTCTCACCGACCCCTTCCCACAACGACTATCTGTCCCACGTGTGACAGGGACTGTGGCTCTTGTATTGGACTGTTCAGCCACTTAAGGACTCATTTTTAGAGTGGAAGCAATTCGATTCCGAGGGACTCCCTATGATGATGATGATGATGATGTGTTATGTTATGTGACTGTTAACCCTAGTAGATATATAAGCTTGTACCTGTACACTGTTAGTTTGCCAGTTACTACTACAGATATAAAGATATAATAAGAAAAGTAAAGGATGACAAAAGGCTACGGGGCTGAAATTTAGGTCTGCCCGAAACGGGTCGCACCTACCGCTATTGAAGTGTTTTTTCCACTGCTGTGGATGAGGTGGCCTCTTTGGCGAAATTCAGCTCTTTGCCAATTTTTTTGGAGCGGTCCAGAAGCTGGTCGTAATGCGGGTGCAAGTGCAGCGGTGAGCACTCTAGAGGGGCGGAAGTGGAGGCGGAGTGGAGTCTCTGCCGCTGTCAGTCATTACTCGTGTGTGTCACCACGTCTCTCCCCTTCGCCATTTTTAAACTTCGGTCCACTGGCCCACCAGGGAGGGTTTCGGCCGAGCTAGCAGCCTGGCACTCAAGAGGGGGTGCCAAGTTGCCTGTTGGCGGCCCAGCCGATCCCGGCACAATTGTTGGCCCTACCTGGCAGTCGACCGACAGGAAAAAAAACATGGTGGCCACGGAAGTGCACTGTCCCCATAAATGAGCGCCGCCTGGCCATGCCGCTCGCACTGAAAACACAGTGCACCGACTGAAAAAGCTGTCGGGGGCACCGTGCGGCAGGACAAAGATTTTTGCAGATGAATTTATATGGAGATGCAAGAGATCTACGGTGCACGCTTTAATTACGCACTTAGTGTTATATATGTGAACTTGGATTTACTCTGTATAGTCACCAGAGGGCTCATTCCCCGAAGTCCCAAGGGATCCCATTATCCCTTGGGAGCACAGGTATTTAAGAAGGCTTCACAGGTTGGAGAGGCACTCTGGAGACCTGCAATAAAAGACTACAGTCACACGTTACTTTGAGCTCACAGTATTCAGTCTGACTCTTTCTCCATACACCACAACTGGCGATGAGATACAGATAGTGAACCCAAAGATGCAGAGAACAGTGGACATCCTGAAGAAATTTACGGCGGGAGATGATGGGAAAATGTTGTGGAGCAACTCGACCATTACTTTGTGGCCAACGAGCTAGATGGGGAAGAGAACGCTGCCAAACGAAGGGCGATCCTCCTCACCGTCTGTGGGGCACCAACGTATGGCGTCATGAAGAATCTGCTCTCTCCAGCGAAGCCCATGGAGAAATCGTACGACAATTTGTGCACACTGGTCAGAGAGCATTTGAACCCGAAGGAAAGCGTTCTGATGGCGAGGTACCGGTTCTACACCGACAAGAGGTATGAAGGCCAGGAAGTGGTGAGTTATGTCGCTGAGCTAAGATGCCTTGCAGGTCATTGCGAATTTGAAGGACATCTGGAGCACATACTCAGAGACTTTTTAGTACTTGGCATTGGCCACGAAACCATACTTCGCAAACCTTTGACTCTAGAGACCCCAACCTTGAGTAAGGCCATAGCGATAGCCCAGGTGTTCATTGCCACAAGTGACAATACTAAGCAAATCTCTCAGCACACAAGTGCTGCTACAAGTACTGTGAACAAAGTAATGATGTTTTCGAATCGTAAAGTACAAGGCAGGTCACACATACCTGCAGCAACACGTTCGCAGACGCCTCAGAGTCCACCATCAAGGGTGATGAATGCAAGTCCATTAAACCTTGTTGACGCTGTGGAGGTGATCATCGTTTCCATTAATGCCGATTCAAAGGATACATATGCAAGGGCTGTGGAACAATGGGACACCTCCAACGAGTGTGCAGGCGAACTGCTAAGCCTGTTAAACCTGCAAACCACCATGATGCAGAGGAGGATCACAACGAAACAGAGCCTCAGATAGAGGAGGCAGAGGTACATGGGGTACACACATTCATTACGAATTGTCCCCCGATAATGCTGAATGTTGAACTAAATGGACTCCCAGTGTCAGTGGAGCTGGACACGGGCGCAAAAAGACTTTCGAAAGGTTGTGGTGCAACAAGGCCTCAAGGCCAGTCTTAACTCTAATTTGCATAAAACTAAGAACTTACACAAAAGAACTAATTCCTGTAATCGGCAGTGCTACCATAAAGATCTCCTACAATGGAGCGGTGCACAAGCTACCACTCTGGGTGGTACCGGGCGATGGTCCCACACTGCTCGGCAGTAGCTGGCTGGGAAAGATACGTTGGAACTGGGACGACGTCCGAGCGCTATCACCTGCTGACGACACTTTGTGTGCCCAGGTCTTAAACAAATTTCCTTCGCTGTTCAAACCAGGCATCGGGAAATTCCAAGGAGCAAAAGTGCAGATGCACCTAATTCCGGGGGCGCGACCCATCCATCACAAGGCGAGAGCAGTACTGTACATGATGAGAGAAAGGGTAGAGATCGAGCAAGACCAGTTGCAAAGACAGGGCATCATTTCACCGATCGAGTTCAGCGAGTGGGCCAGTCCTATTGTCCCAGTCCTCAAGGGAAATGG
Organism: Pristiophorus japonicus; assembly: GCF_044704955.1. NCBI lineage: Eukaryota > Metazoa > Chordata > Chondrichthyes > Pristiophoridae > Pristiophorus > Pristiophorus japonicus. The sequence continues at coordinate 149,567,706 of NC_091988.1, read as the reverse complement.
CACCGTCAGAATCTGTGGCAATTACAAAGTAACTATCAATCTTTTCTCCCTGCAGGATCAATACCCACTACCAAAAGCCGACGCACTCTTTGCAACGCTGGCGGGAGGAAAGACGTTCACGAAGCGGGATCTGACTTCATCCCAAATGAAGCAGGAACTGGAGGAATCATCAAAGGCCCTCACCTGCATCAACACGCACAAAGGTCTTTTTGTTTATAACAGGTGCCCGTTTGGAATCCGATCAGCAGCTGCAATATTCCAGAGAAACATGGAAAGTTTACTGAAGTCGGTCCCGCACACCGTGGTCTTCCAGGACGACATCTTGGTCACAGATCGGAACACAGTCGAGCATCTGCATAACCTGGAGAAGGTTCTTAGTCGACTCAACAGCGTGAGGCTCAGGTTAAAATGCTCGAAGTACGTTTTCCTGGCGCCTGAAGTGGAGTTCCTGGAAAGGAGGATTGTGGCAGACGGCATCAGGCCCACCAACGCGAAGACGGAGGCAATCGAGAACGCATCAAGGCCACAGAATGTGACGGAGCTGTGGTCGTTTCTGGGACTCTTGAACTACTTTGGTAACTACTTACCGGATCTCAGCACCCTGCTAGAACCACTACATGTCTTACTATGAAAAGAGGGCGAATGGGTTTAGGGCAAAAGCCAAGAAAATGCCTTTGTAAAAGCGGGAAAATTGTTATGCTCAAACAAATTGCTTGTGTTGTATGATCCATGTAAGCATTTGGTACTGGCATGTGATGCGTCGTCATATGGCATCGGGTGTGTATTGCAACAAGCTAAGGAAAACTGCAACTGGTTGCTTATGCATCCAGGAGTCTGTCTAAGGCTGAGAGAGCCTACAGCATGATTGAAAAAGAAGCGTTAGCTTGTGTCTATGGGGTAAAGAAAATGCATCAATACCTGATTGGGCTAAAATTCCATAAACCACTTATATTCCTGTTTTCCGAGTGTAAAGGAATAAATACCAACGCATCGGCCTGCATCCAGAGATGGGCGCTCACGTTGTCCGCATACAACTACGCCATCCGCCACAGGCCAGGCACAGAAAACTGCGCCAACGCTCTCAGTAGGCTGCCATTGCCCACCACGGGGGTGGAAATGACGCAGCCCGCAGATCTAGCCATGGTTATGGAAGCATTTGAGAGTGAGCAATCACCCGTCACTGCCCGGCAGATCAAAACCTGAACAAGCCAGGACCGCTTATTATCTCTCGTCAAAAGCTGTGTGCTTCACGGGAACTGGTCCAGTGTCCCAGTGGAAATGCAGGAAGAGATAAAGCCATTCTAGCGAAGATGAAATGTCTATACAGCCAGACTGCCTTCTGTGGGGCAATCGAGTAGTGGTCCCCAAGAAGGGCAGAGAAACCTTCATCAATGACATCCACAGTACCCACCCAGGCATCGTAATGATGAAAGCGATAGCCAGATCCCACTTGTGGTGGCCCGGTATCGATGCGGACTTAGAGTCCTGTGTTCACAGATGCAATACAAGCAATGTACCTAGGGAGGCGCCGCTAAATTGGTCCAAGTGGTCTTGGCCCGCCAAACCATGGTCTAGGGTACACATCAACTATGCAGGCCCGTTCTTGGGTAAAATGTTGCTTGTGGTTGTATACGCAAACTCCAAGTGGATTGAATGTGAGATAATGTCGGCTAGCACATCTGCTGCCACTACTGAAAGCCTGCGGGCCATGTTTGCCACACACAGCTTACCCGATGTCCTGGTGAGCGACAGTGGGCCATGTTTTACCAGTGCTGAGTTCCAAAGAATTCATGACCCGTAACGCAATCAAACATATCACATCTGCCCCGTTTAAACCAGCGTCCAATGGTCAGGCAGAGAGAGCAGTGCAAACCATCAAGCAAGGCTTGAAGAGGGTAACTGAAGGCTCACTGCAGACTCGCCTATCCCCAGTCCTGCTTAGCTACCGCACGAGACCCCACTCACTCACTGGGATCCCACCTGCTGAACTGCTCATGAAAAGAGCACTCAAGACAAGACTCTCGTTAGTTCACCCTAATCTACATGAACAGGTAGAGAGCAGGCGGCTTCAACAAAGTGCATACCATGATAGCGCAAATGTGTCATGCAAGATTGAAATCAATGATCCTGTATTTGTTTTAAATTATGGGCAAGGTCCCAAGTGGCTTCCCGACACTGCCATGGCCAAAGAGGGGAGCAGGGTGTTTCGGGTCAAACTTTCAAATGGATTCATTCAACGGAAACACTTGGACCAAATCAAACTCAGATTCACAGACTACCCTGAGCAACCCACCTTGGACCCTACCTTTTTTGATCCCCCAGCACACACACCAGTGCCAACCGACACCACGGTTGACCACGCAGCAGAACCCATCATCCACAGCAGCCCTGCAGGGCCCAACAAATGATTCAACAACACCAGCTTTCACACCGAGACGATCAACCAGGGCAAGAAGGGCCCCAGATTGACTCACATTTAAATAGTTACACTATTGACTTTTGGGGGGGGGAATGTTGTTATATATGTATACTTGTATTTACTCTGTACAGTCACCAGAGGGCTCATCCCCCGGAGTCCCAAGGGATCCCATTATCCCTTGGGAGCACAGGTATTTAAGAAGGCTTCACAGGTTGTAGAGGCACTCTGAAGACCTGCAATAAAAGACTAAGGTCACACGTTACTTTGAGCTCACAGCATTCAGTCTGACTCTTTCTCCATACACCACACTAATGAGGGGTAGGCAGCAGCAGGGTGGAAGTGGAGAACGCCGGAAAAACCCCGACGTAAATTTCGCTGGCGGCGGCAATTCGACCGCAAATCGTCGGCCACTTGACTCTGCTGTTTGGCCGCCGCTTTCCGTGGTAAGAGACCTTTTTTGGGAGGCTGAATTTCGGTCTCCACATGTCCAAATTAAAGATCATTCCTCCAGTGTCCTAACTCTATTTACATAGTTGCATTTTGAAGATCCCTGTTTTTGCTCATACTGCCCTGACCTACCCATAAAGTTATTTGGAACACTCACCATTGTAGTAAAACCAAATCTTTCTAATACATAATTTAGATTAATTTTTCACGATTTTATGCTTATCTGCTCATGTCCTACTTTCCTAGCTTAATTTTAGGTAATACTCTTGGTTTACCTTAACTGTACTATTTAATAATTTCTGTACTTCAGTGACATACCACCTTTTAAACGCTTTGAAACATCCAGTGGTCGTGAAAGGCGCTATATAAATGCAAGTCTTTCTTTCTTTATCTTCATTCCAGATTAGATATATTTAATTTTCTTTATTGCTCCAGCAGTCTTTTCTTCTTTGTCCATTTACCCTCCCACCCCAGGCTCTCTCTTTAATCTGTAAGCTGGATACATGGCAATTGAGAGGGGCATTAGCATAACTTCAAGAGTGTTAGCTTAAAGACATAATCAGTCAATCCTCTCTGGAGGATCAGATGCATTGAAGACAGATCTTTGTTCCTAATGGTACACCATCAGCGATGGACAATGACACAAATTTAACAGGCAGTTTGAAGTTGTAAGAAATGCTGTAATTCAAATTTTTAGCTTGTAGCAAGCATCATTTGGAGAAATAGCCTCTACCTGGAGATGCACAGAGTAGCTCAAATTTTGCTTTTGGTACCAGGAAAGGATCTGCTTTTTAACTGGAATGCTCTGGAATCTGGTTAAAAAATTGCCCTGCGAAAGTTTCAGATGGCACCAGTTTTACACAGTAACATTTTACCTTGGAGTATCCATCACAATTGACACCACTATGAAACTGACTAATTAAAGAAAGTATTTACAGGTTTGTTTTTCTTCATTACGCTTGCTGAATACTGATCAATGCCCCAAATCAAACTGTTGTTGTACTGCTGTATAATCTGAAAGGCTTTGTGACTTTATAATACATCAAATAGCTAAGAACAAAGAAACCTTTTTTGTGCTCCAAGCAAAAAGCATCCTATGCTACAATGAGGATATTGTGTGCAGTTCTGATCACCCCATTATAGAAATGACATTAAAGCCGTAGATTCATCTAGGTCCAACCTAGATTCATCAGGAACACCAGGGATAAGAAACTCATCACAGGCAGTTCTCGAAATCAAAGAAGACTTGCTTCCACTCTAAAAGGGAGTTCTCAGGTGACTGTATAGACCAATACAGGAATTACAGTCTCTGTCACAGGTGGGACAGACAGTGGACGGTCTGCACTTGGGCAGGACTGGAACTGATGTCCTAGGGGTAACATTTGCTAATGCAGTTCGGGAGTGTTTAAACTAATATGGCAGGGGGATGGGAACCTATGCAGCGAGATAGGGCGAAGTAATATGGAGTCAGAAACAGATGGTAGAAAGGTAAAAAGCAATAGTGGAAGGCCGAGTAAACAAAGGCAAGAAACAAAAAGGGCCACACCACATCATCATTCTAAAAGGACAAAGGGTGTTAAAAAAACAAGCCTGAAGGCTTTGTGTCTTAATGCAAGGAGTATCCGTAATAAGGTGGATGAATTAACTGTGCAAATAGATGTTAACGGATATGATGTGATTGGGATTACGGAGACGTGGCTCCAGGATGATCAGGGCTGGGAACTCAACATCCATGGGTATTCAACTTTCAGGAAGGATAGAATAAAAGGAAAAGGAGGTGGGGTAGCATTGCTGGTTAAAGAGAAGATTAATGCAATAACATTAGCTTGGATGATGTGGAATCTATATGGGTAGAGCTTCAGAACACCAAAGGGCAAAAAACATTAGTGGGAGTTGTGTACAGACCTCCAAACAGTAGTAGTGATGTTGGGGAGGGCATCAAACAGGAAATTAGGGATGCATGCCTCTGTCAGTGTCTCTATCTCTCTGTCTGTCTGTGTGTCTCTCATTCTCTGTCTGTCAGTGTCTGTGTTTCTGACAGCGAGGGGAGGGGGTGGAGGGGGGTAGAGGGAGAGAGGGGGGGAGCAGAAGGAGGGAAGGGGGAGAAGGGGGAGGAATGGAGGAGAAGGGGGAGGGATGGGGAGGGATGGGGAAGAAGGGGGAGGGATGGGGGAGAAGGGGGGAGGGGGGAGAAGGGGAGAAAGGAGATGGGGGGGGAAAGGAGATGGGGGGAGATTGGGGGGGGAAGGAGATTGGGGGAGGGGAAGGAGATTGGGAGAGGGGAAGGAGATTGGGGGGGGAAGGAGATTGGGGGGGGTGGGGGGGAAGGAGATTGGGGGGGGTGGGGGGAAGGAGAAGGGGGACTGAGGCTGAACGGACCGGGCCCGAGACATCGGGCAGGGCCCGTCCCCAGCACCAGATTTACAGATAGGTGGCGTTGGATCAGGTCGTGGGGTTGGTGGGAGGGAGGTCGGTTCGGGTCGGGGGGAGGGAGGGAGGGAGAGGGAGGTCAGGTCGGGGGGAGGGAGGTCAGGTCAGGTCGGATCCAGTCCGGGGGCAGTGGGGGGGGAGCGGGTGTCGGGTCCGGTCTGGGGGCGGGGGGGGGGGAGCGGGTGTCGGGGGCGGGAGCGGGTGTCGGGTTCGGTCCGGGGGCGGGGGGAGGGGTGTCGGGTCCGGTCCGGGGGCAGAGGGGGGGGAGCGGGTGTCGGGTCCGGTCTGGGGTCGGGGGGGTGGGGGGAGCGGGTGTCGGGGGCGGGAGCGGGTGTCGGGTCCGGTCCGGGGGCGGGGGGGGGGGGAGTGGGTGTCGGGTCCGGGGGCGGGAGCGGGTGTCGGGTCCGGTCCGGGGGCGGGGGGGGGGGGGAGTGGGTGTCGGGTCCGGGGGCGGGAGCGGGTGTCGGGTTCGGTCCGGGGGCGGGGGGGTGGGTGTCGGGTCCGGTCCGGGGGCAGGGGGTGGAGCGGGTGTCGGGTCCGGTCTGGGGTCGGGGGGGTGGGGGGAGCGGGTGTCGGGGGCGGGAGCGGGTGTCGGGTCCGGTCCGGGGGCGGGGCGGGGTGTCGAGTCCGGGCCGGGTGGGGGGAGCGGGTGTCGGGTCCGGTCCGGGGGCGGGAGGGGGGGGGGAGCGGGTGTCGGGTCCGGTCCGGGGGCGGGAGCGGGTGTCGGGACCGGTGCGGGGGTGGGGGGGAGCGGGTGTCGGGTCCGGTCCGGTCCGGGGGCGGGTGGGAGCGGGTGTCAGGTCCAGTCCGGGGGCGGGACCGGGTGTCGGTGTCGGATCCGGTCCGGAGGCGGGAAGCGGGAGTCGAGTCTGGTCGGGAGGAAGCAGGAGCTGGCCGTGGGTGGAGCCTTATTCACGCAGCCTCAGTGAGGCCATTGGGCCAGGGCTAGGGGCTGCGTACTTCGGGCCCCTCCCACACAGTTTTGGGCGCCTGGAGCTACTGAACATGCGCGCCCACTGTAGCGCGCATGTGCAGAGGTCCCGGCACTGTTTTCAGCGCAGGGACCTGGCTCCGTCCCCTACAGCTCCTGCTGCACTGCGCCGAGGGCCAGAGGACCTGCAGGGAGGTGGAGAATACGGAGGGTTTTTTTAGGCGCACTTTGTGGCGCGAAAAATGGGCGTCCAGGTCGGGACTGCGCCGTTCTAGGCGCGGCTCGATACTTGGGCCCAGTGTTTCTGGGCGAAGGAGGGGATTAAATAAGCCATGGTTTCCACTCCTTGTTGCTATCCAATGATCCCAGCAGCAAATTTCAGAGGTGCTGAAGGCAATTGACTGAGAACTTGGCACCGTCGTGGAATTGAGCCAGAGATATTCTTGCTCTGCTGACAAAGTATTACACCAGGCAGTGGCTTTTTTTTTAAATTGGGAAATCTAAGTAAAGACAAAAGGCTCATAGTACAGGACACCAGCATGGTTAAGAAGAAAAGATAAATTAAATAAATTTACTCACTGAATTAGCAGAGATGTCGCCATTGATTATTGGGCTAGTGTCATAATCTGGTGAGCCTTCCACCTTTTGTCATATGAGATAAAGCTGCGTGACAAAATTCAGAATTTGGAAACATATATCAAATGATAAAATATGGTTGAGAGAGTGTTCACAGTTGCTACATAATTCTACGGGTTCGCTTATAAACTACTTGACCTTGGCTGTCACGGTTAATGACTTTGTTCAAACATCCTGCATATGCTACAGATTTGTAACACACTTCCTATATGCAGTCTACACTTGATAATTCAAAGTTGCTTTTTTATATCAAAAGAATTGAATGATCAATAATGCAAATTACGAAGATAATTTAACACAACAAAGTGGGAATTTAGTCCTGAATAAATACTGAAATGTCAGATGAAGAAGACAAGGAGGAGCAAGATGAAGAAGAAGATGAAGCAGTTAAGGATGAAGAGGGAGAGCAAGGGCCAGCACCTGTGTGCTCCATGGTTGATTAAATGGTCTCTATGCAACCCCTGCCCTTGCTCTCAGTGCAGACCCCTCTACCTGACACACTACACTATGCGGGATGCCAGATTCTGATTGAATTTTTTGAGGGGGTAACCAAGAGGGTCGATGAGGATAGTGCGTACGATGTAGTGTATATGGACTTTAGCAAAGCTTTTGATAAGGCCCCACATGGTAGACTAGTCACGAAGTAGAATACAAGGCAAAGCGGCAAGTTGGATCCAAAATTGGCTTGGAGATAGGAAACAAAGCGTAATGATTGATGGATGTTTTTGTGACTGGAAGGATGTTTCCAGTGGGATTCCGCAGGGCTGAGTACTGAGTCCCTTGCTTTTTGTGGTATATATCAATGACTTAGATTTGAATATAGGGAGTATGATTAACAAGTTTGCAGATGACACTAAAATTGGCTGTGTGGTTGATAATGAAGAGAAAAGTCATGGGCTGCAGGAGGATATCAATCTACTGGTCAGATGGGCAGAACAGTGGCAAATGGAATTTAATTCCGAGACTTGTGAGGTAATGCACTTTGGGAGGGCTAATAAGGAAAGGGTATATACATTAAGCGGTAGACCACTTGATAGTGTAGATGAACAAAGGAATGTTAGACTGCTTGTCCACAGATCCCTGAAAGTTGCAGGCCAAATGAATAAGATGGTTAAGAAGGTATATGGAATGATTGCCTTTATTGGCTGAGGCATAGAATATAAGAGCAGAGAGGTTATGCGTAAATTGTATAATACTTTGCTTAGGCCACACCTAGAGTACTGCATGCAGTTCTGGTCGCCGTATTATAGGAAGGACATGATTGCACTAGAGTGGGTGCAGAGGAGATTTACTAGAATGCTGCCTGGAATGAAGATTCTTAGTTATGAGGACAGATTGGATAGGCTGGATTTGTTCTCATTGGAACAGAGGTTGCGAGGAGACCTCATTGAGGTATACAAAATATTGAGGGGCCGAGACATAGTGGATAGTAAGGGCCTTTTCCATTGGTGGAGGAGTCTATTACGAGGGGGCATAGTTTTAAGGTGGTTGGTGGAAGGTTTTGAGGGGATTTGAAGGGGGGGCTTCTTTATGCAGAGGGTTGTGGGGATCTGGAACTCACTGCCTGGAAGAGTGGTGGATGCAGAAACCCTCCCCACTTTTAAGAGATGGTTGGATGGGCACTTAAAGTGCAGTAACCTGCAGGGTTACAGACCTAGAGCTGGTAATTGGGATTAGACTGGATGACCTTTTGTTGGCTGGCATTGATATAATGGTAAGTACTGCAGGGAATCGAATACAGCCAGGGTGATCTCCTGGACTAGTTTTGATCGCCTGGATGGGTCGGAGAGGAATTTTCCCAGATTTTTTTTCTCCCTAAATTGGCCTGGGTTTTTATCTGGTTTTTGCCTCTCCCAGGAGATCACATGGCTCCGGTCAGGGTGGAGTGTAGAATGTTTCAGTATAAGGGGTGTCGCAGTTGTGTGAGGAGGACTGGTTGGGCTGGGTGCTCTTTGCTTTTCCGCCATTGTACATAGGTTCATATGTAACCTTCAGGGCTGCTGACCCTGGGCCATGCGGCTCTTTGTCGGCCAGCGCGGACATGATGGGCCGAAATGACCTCCTTCTGTGCTGTAAATTTCTATGTTTCTATGTTTCTATTCTAAGCTGGTTCCTGCAGGAGTAAGGATGAGTGGCAGAGTGTGATCTAGAAAGCTGTTCTCATCTTCCTTTGATCCGAGGGTCCTCTATTTCTGTTGGACATAGAAAGGGAAGTGAGGGACATGGGTTAAGAGTTGGGGGCAAGGTAAGTAGAGAGAGATAAGTATGAGCTCCAAAGGATCACTGTCATGCAGAGTGTGTGTAGGGAGGGATTTCAGTGAGAAGAGAAAAAGAGTGGAAGATGGCTAACTACACTGCCTTCAGCATTACTAGTTGCAACTCCCCTAACATGCCTCATGCCCACAAAATCCTCTGTTTGAAAGAAAGAAAGAAAAAAGACTAGCATTTATAAAGCACCTTTCACAATCACCAGATGTCTCAAAGCGCTCGACAACCAATGAAGTACTTTTGGAATGTCATCATAGGCAGTCCCTCGGGATCGAGGAAGACTTGCTTCCACTCTTAGCATGAGTTCTTAGGTGGCTGTACAGTCCAATACGAGAACTACAATCTCTGTCACAGGCCGGACAGATAGTCGTTGAGGGAAAGGGTGGGCAGGGAGCCTGGTTTGCCGCACGCTCCTTCCGCTGCCTGCGCTGGATTTCTGCATGCTCTCGGCGACGATACTCGAGGAGCTCAGCCTCCCGAATCCACTTCCTCCACTTCGGGCGGTCTATGGCCAAGGACTCCCAGGTGTCACTGGGGATGTTGCACTTTATCAGGGAGGCTTTGAGGGTGTCCTCATAACGTTTCCTCTGCCCACCTTTGGCTCGTTTGCCATGGACGAGTTCCGAGTACAACACTTGCTTTGGGAGTCTCGTGTCTGGCATGCAAACTATGTGGCCTGCCCAGCAGAGCTGATCAAGTGTGATCAGTACTTCAATGCTAGGGATGTTGACCTGGATGAGGATGCTAATGTTCGTGCGTCTGACCTCCCAGGGGATTTGCAGGATCTTGCGGAGACATAGCTGGTGGTATTTCTCCAGCGACTTGAGGTGTCTATTGTACATGGTCCACGTCTCTGAGTCATATAGGAGGGCAGGTATTACTACGGCCCTGTAGACCATGAGCTTGGTGACAGTTTTGAGGGACTGATCTTCAAACACTCTTTTCCTCAGGCGACCAAAGGCTGCACTGGCGCACTGGAGGCCGTGTTGGATCTCATCATCAATGCCTGCTCTTGTTGATAGGAGGCTCCTGATATAGGGGAAGTGGTCCACGTTGTCCAGGGCCACGCCGTGCAGTCACTGATATAATGTAGGAAACATGGCAGCCAATTTTGCACACAAGCTCCCACAAACAACAATGTGATAATGACCAGATGATCTGTTTTTAGTGATGTTGATTGAGGGATAAATATTGGCCAGGACCCCAGGGATAATACCCCTGCTCTTCTTTGAAATAGTGCCATGAGATATTTTACGTCCACCTGAGAGAGCAGACGGGGTTTAACGGCTCATCCGAAAGACGGCAAGGAAGGCTATATTAATGATCTCTTCCTTGAGATTACTTAGAGAAACCATCCTTTATGGTTTTAATCTCTTCTCTGACTCAACTATTTCTGTTCTTTCATGATAATGTGTTTAGTCTCAGTTGCTATGCTTTTTTGCAATTGAAGAACTGCGATGGCCTTCTTAGCAGAGTAGAGCTAAGTTAATACAGATCATGAATCAAACCAAGGAACTTTCATTGCCTGTATGGCTCAAAGCTCACCAAGGGTTGCTCTTACCCTCTCAGTCAGGGAGAGCCTGCTCTGTTTCACGATAATAAACAGAACATAATTTACACTACTGGAATTCCCAAATTTACCTTAGGAATTTTGCTAAAAAAATATTTTCCATTACCACCGCTTGTGGATTTCTAGGCTTTCATGGCATTAGTCCAATTTGTCAGAAAGGATTTTCCTGAACTCGGGAAATTATACAAGTGGCTACACCATAGCTATGAAAGAAATCGCTCTTGGAAACATGTATTGTTGCTGAAATCAGAGAGTTGGTGGGGATAGAACTAATTTATTTGGAAAGTTTATTAGCTGCTCATGAGAATTCATTTCATCTTCATATTAATCTGTTTCTCTATAGTGTAGATTTAATTTTGTGCTGGTGCAGATAGTTGGGAGGATTTTTTGCAACAATGTCTTTTCTTCCTCATTTGTTGCTTTCTTTTAATTGCTGTTTTTACACAGGTGCGTTGGGTTTGAGAAGTTTACCCTCTTGATTGGTTAGTTTTACTGTCAATGGGCAATTTAAATAGATGCCATTTTCATGAAATATTTGTATAACTTTTTGTCACTTATTTACCACAAATACAATAGTCCGGATTTTGTGGTCTGTGGCGATTATGCTCACAGCTGTCCATAGACTTTTCATGGGCTTTTGCGCAGAAACTTAGGGCTAGACTTTTGGCACATCATTGGCCATTTATCACCCATTTATCGTCCATTTAGCATCCATATAAACGTGGAGATGCAGGCTATCGTCCATATTTGCTGAAAAGAGGAAACTAGCGCCCGATTACCAGCCATTTATCACCGGCCCAACTTTCGGCATACATGAATGAGCTGCATCGCCTGGTCTATTTTTTTTTAAATGACGTCATCTCGTGCAAGGCTGAGAATAGTGGAAACTAGCGCCCGATTATGGCCCAGATTATTGCCGAGCGGCACTTTCGGCATTTCTCCCATAATTTACCCAAATGATCGCTGGCCCAAAAAGATGCTGAAGAAAAGCTGCAATTACCTGACTTTAACTCGGCACTATGGATGCCATTTTGTAACTTGGAGGATCTGTAATAAAGGGCTGCCTGAAGTGCTTGTCAGGAGAAGCAATTTGTGAGTGATTTTAAAGGCCTTTTTGACTCTTGCCAATCATCTAATCACATTTGTATTTGTTGAGGATAAATTAAGGGCATTTATTGTGATGGGACCTGTAATTTCTCAACCAGTATTGATGACTACTCACATGCTGCAGAATAGAGATGGGAGAAGGTTTATTGAAGAGCATTATGTGCCCAATCAAAGAGGTGGCAGACTGATGAGGAGGAGGAGATGTTACGCCCAACATATTTACAGGGATAAACGATCATACCTGAACTTGTCTGATAACACATGCATTAGAAGATGGTGCTTCCGAAAGGAGGTCATCAGTGAGATATGCCAGCTAATTAAGGGAGATCTGCAGCCTACCAGCACCATCAGGACTGCACTGCCTGTTGAGGTTAAGGTTACTGCAGCACTTTCCTTCTATGCATCGGACTTTATTCAGGCCTCAGCTAGCGACAATTGTGGTATCTCTCAGCACACCATACATTGCTGCATTCGACAGGTGACTGAAGCCCTTTACACATGCAGGATGGATGTAATAAACTTTCCTATGACCAGGGAGGCACAGAGTGAGAGGGCTTTGGGTTTCTCGAGAATAGCAAACGTCCCCAAGGTGCAGGGAGCAATAGATTGTACGCACATCGCCCTGCGAGCACCTTTACAGGATACAGAGGTGTTTCGGAACTGAAAGGGATTCCACTCCCTGAATGTGTAACTCGTTGTCGATCGCAAGCAAATAATCATGGCAGTAAATGCACATTTTCCAAAGAGAATCCATGATGCGCACATCTTGCGTGAGATCACTGTGTCTGACCTGTTTAAGAGTCAACCACAAGGTCACGGTTGGATGCTGGGGGATAAAGGATATGGCCTTGCCAGCTGACTCACCCCTGCATAAGCCCCAGACAGAAGCCAAGAAGTGCTACAACGAAAGCTATAAAGCTACGCGCGATATCGTCGAAAAGACAATTGGAGTGCTTAAGCAGCGCTTCAGATACCTGAACCATTCAGGAGTCAACCTACAATACCACCCTGAGCAGGTCGCTGAGTTTATTGTGGTGTGCTGCTATTGCATAACCTAGCTATCAGGAGAGGACAACAATTGGCAGGCAGATGAGACTGCCGGTCCACCTCAGGAGAGAGGGGAGGCAGAAGATGAGGATGAGGAGGAGGAGGAGGACTTCGGGGAGGACAATCAGCCTGGCAATGAACCCATGCCCCCCCGCAACACTGGAAAAGCCCCATGGTAGTTATGCAGCTGCAAAACTCTTGCTTCAGCAGATCATAAATGAACGCTTTGCTTGAACTTACATTGGTGACAGTTACAGTTGCGTTACATTTCACCCTTGCCTGGCGTGGCCATGGCCATTGTTTCCAACCATTGTATGGATGTTTTACCTTATGTTATTAGAAAACACTTCACGACAATTGTAAAGTTAAATAAAAATGTTTAATAATTGAAGACGTAATTTTTTTTTAACAAACATATATAACACCACCCCCCAACCCCCAACAGTCAACATTTTAACACAACAATATAACAACACCATCCCACCATACCCAACAGTGAACATTCAACAAAATGTTATTTTGAACAACAACAATATACAGCAACCCCCTCCCTACCTGCGGCCGTGCTTCCCTCCTGCACCTTGACTCTCCCTTGTAGTAACCCCCCATTTCCCACTAACTCCCCGAGTAATGGGATCAAGACGTCTTGCAGCAGAGCACCTCAAGGCCTGCTGCTGTGGAGGGGGGGGGAAGAGAGCGGGGGGACGTCAGCTGAATGACCTCAGTGGCTGGAGGAGAAGACGTTTCTGAAGAAATGTCTTCCGAGTCAGAAGGAAGTTCTTCCTCCTGTCTCGCATCTGTTGTGCTGGTTGGTGTTACGGCACCTTGGGGTGTAGTGCCATATCGCGAGACTATCGCATGTCGCAAGGCATCGCCAGAGTCGGTCGTTCGCCCCATTGCCACAACTATCTGTTCCATGCCCTCCGTTATTCTCGCAGATAGTGTGGCAATGTTGCCAGTCAACCCACCAAGCTCCCGGAGGAGCTCGCGATCTATGTCAATGCTCGCCCTCGACAGTGAGGCCATGTCCTCATTTGGATCTTCCCGTCACAGCATGTGCCTACCTCGCCGACACAACCTCCGCGGGGTTGGCATGGGCACTGGAGGACTCAGAGTGACCTGCTGCAAGCCGCTTGGCCCCGCTATTTCATCTGTTGATGATGACATACCGCAGGTACCACAGATGAAAACTCTGGGTCTTCATCCTCCTCCTCAGATTCCTATTCCTCACCCATGGTGATGACGACCTGCAGTGCTACAGGTGTTGGTGCAGGGGCCTCCCATTGCGTCTGGGGAGCTGCAAAACATAATTGATGTTATTAGAAGAGAAGGGGATACATGAGAATGCTTGCGCTGCCCTGGCATATGTACGAGGAGCAACACTACTGCAATAAATGTGAATGAGAGACATTACATATGATTAACCTGAGAGTACAGAAGCTGCATGCATAACATTACATCATTCATATATTATAATGAAATGCTATTAAATTACTTTAAATTACCACTGGTTTACCACTGCTTTACACATTACTCATGTGGTGCAACAACGGGATCTGCATCACCACGGATAGCAGAATGATTGTGAGTGCCTACTAATGCTGCGGCACGTTCCTCTAAGTCCGTGAATGGGTGGAGCTCAGCAGGTCCTCCTCCGGTCCACCTCCGCTCTGCCTGATTCTTCGATATCTTCCTCTGCAAACGTGACAAGAGCATGGCATAAGCTAATTGACTAGGTACTATTACGGAAACACAACAGATATTGTACTCCACAATAAGTCACCCTACATTCTATTCATCTATAAAGTTAACGTTATATGCTAATATGGTTTGTATCCACAATAAATGCATGGTTATAACATCTACGTCAGAGAAAATACTTAATAAAATCGTGTTTAGGAACTGATGCTTGACACCAAACATCTCGCATACAATCTCCAGGAAAGGCCCCATCCACGGGCCGTGCCATTCAGCGCCTGAGGGGAGATAGGCAGTTTATTTGAATTGATAGAGATCCCTTCCGTCGGGGCAAGGGGTGGGGGAGGAAATCAGGACCGCTGGTGAGCTCGGCAATTACAGGAGTGTAATGGGAAGGGGCACCTTGTCCATGGGCTGTGCTCAGAGACCTCCGTGTGGCCAGAGCTAATGTCCCAAAGTGTCCAGGGTAATAATTTAAAATGTAATAATTTAATACTTACTCTTGCTGAAGCAACCAGGCTGTTCTACCTCTTGTGGCACTGGTCTGCCTCATGCCTGGTGTGGGCCACTGATGATACTACGGTGGCAATATTGCCCCATATTTTTTGATAGGTCCAGGGGGGAGGTTTCCCACGCCCAACCCGGGTTAATTGGCCCCACCTATTCGCAACCTCATTTACGAGGGCCTCATTCGCCTCATCCAAGAAGGCTTTCGCCCCTTCTCCCTGACAGTTCCTCCTGCTGCATACTCATATCACTAGACATCCTTAAAAGTTAACAGACTGCTTCCCTTCTCTCTCCTTCTCTCTCTCTCCCTCTCTTTCACTCTTCTGAGCATGCGCAGATGACCCCTGAACTCCCGAATCACGGGAAAACTTCTTTGCTAAAAAAAACCGCGCATGCACAGAATGACCGTTGCTATGGACACCAGCCTTACACGACTGAAAACATTGCTAAGGCCCATTTCACATCGCTAAGGCTATAGCCCAAAGTAAAAAAGGCAAAACCAGTGCTTTTTAAAATGGGCGTATTCCAGTGATCATGAAAAGTAAAAAAAGCACTAAGGACAGAAATATTGCCCATTTTCGGGCAACAGCGATCATAGTGGAAAATCTAGCCCTTATTCATCAGGAGTCCGAAACAGCATGGCACCCTCTACAGGGGATCTGGGACCTGTGTGAGCAGGAAAGCAAAAGCGTGTCTCTTCAACCAATCAGACTCTAGAATCTTTACTGAGGTATCCAGAGTCTAAACCAAGAAGTTTATGTTGGAATATTTAATTCAATGTAAAACCATATACAGAAAGTGCAATAAAGAGAGGGAAAGAAAGATGAGATTAAAAGAAAGAGATAAACGAGACAGAAAAAAAATAATTTTTATTTTAATTAAAAAAAAACTCCAACAATAATTAATATGTGAAGGAATGAGACTCTAGACTTGTAAAAGTGAATTTTCAGTGCCAGAGGGCTTGTTTGGCAGTAATTAAGATTTATTATGCTGTTAAAAATGCACTTACACTGGAATGGACAAGCCCTAACGTTTTCTGGCGTGTTTAGTGGGTAGCTAGTGGGAAAGTACTGCAACTTCACACCCTGCATGTGTTTGAATGCCAAGTCTCTCGGCGAGGTACTTGTGTAGCGAAGCTTGTGGACGAGCAGGGATAATCAGACAGCAACTTCCTGATTTCCATGTTTAACTGCACATGTGCAGTCGCCGGAAGTTACTGTCTGGTTTACTCCTTAATAACAGTGAGCGCTGATAGCATCATTGTTATTCTTACCACAAAATTCCGGCCAATGAGTTACATAATGGGTACGGTAGCATAGTGGTTATGTTACTATTAGTGACCCAGAGGCCTGGACTAATAATCTGGAGATGAAAATTCAAATCTCACCATGGAAGTTTGTGAATTGAATTCAGTTAATTAAATAAAGCGGGAATGAAAAGCAAGTTTCCATAATGGTGATTATGTAGCTATCTGATTATTGTAAAAGCCCAACTGGTTCACAATGTCCTTTAGGGATTGAAACCTGCTGTCCTTCCCTGGTTTGGCCTATATGTGACTCCAGACCCACATCAATGTGGTTGACTCCTAATTGTCATGTGAAATGGCCCATCAAGCCATTAAGGCAGCTCACCACCACCTCCTCAAGGGCAATTAGGGATGGGCAATAAATGCGGGTCTTTCCAGCGGTGCTCACATCCCATGAATAAGTTTTTAAAAACATCAAATCATCTTGTTGCCTTGTTAAAATGGCATTAGAGGCAGTGGTATGTGATGTAACTTAATCTAAAATGATGTGCTTCTCCTCTGTATTTTTCTCCCCATGTGGTGAGGAAAACAATGACCCAGGATTTGTAGTCAGCAGGGAAGCAAAGACCCCAAAGTACACTTCGCACAAGGATCTCGCAATCACTGTATTGAGAACTTTGGGTTTTCCGACCAATTCAATTCAATGGAACTTACTGGGGATCCCTTTGTTCTAATTGCTGTGACATCAACAGACTGTCTAAGCAGCCAATCAAAAGGCAGAATTCTCAGACAGCAAACAAGGAAGCGAATAAGCTCTTAATATTCTAAACAGTTATTGGGGCTTTCACATGGGGAAAAGGCAAACCTGAAATAAAGATGGACAAACTTTAAAAAAAAAGTAAATTCTTTTTTGAAATGTTTATTAAAAAAATTTTTTTTTTATTAAAATGGACAAATTTCACACCGCGCAAATTAAAATAGGCCCTTAACATTTGTTTAGCAGTAATAATGCTGTTAAAACCCCAGTTACACCTAATCTTTTTGGATCTAACTTTTAGTGGGGAATTTAACAGTGTAATTACTGCGGAAGAGCCGAAGTTTTCGTCAGTTTCAAAGATTTGGCTGATTGCACAGATTGCCGGCTCTGTGGACGGGTGGGGGGGAGGTGGGGAGATGACACAGTGTAGTCAGTTTCGGAGCTGTCAATGACTGACCGCAACTTTGGAATTTCCACAAGCGCCTGCGTTAAATCCGGAAGTTGCAGTCAGTTTCAGAGGTGGAATGACGCCGAACTTTGCCAATTCGCCGTCATCACGACTGTAAATTCCAGGCCAATTTCTCTTTAACCAATGACTAGTAATTACTAAGGTCAGAGAGTAGATGAAGTAGTGAGGAGACAAACTAAGGATGTTGTTAAAAAGAATGCAAGTATGTATTTTCAGATAATATTGGACTTGGTTCTAATATTAATATTTATATCAGAAGTGCCTTTATGCATCAAAACAAATACAGCCAGAGCTCACTGATTTTTGGTAAACCTTTCTGTTTTTGACTTCTTCTCATAATCTCTTTGTAAATATTATGTTTTTAAAATCCATAACTGTCCATTGAGATATAATTTGATGTGAAATCAACATAACATAAATTACACAGTCCCGCATGTAGTTTTCTTTTCTAATTGAGGAGTTGGTTTACTTTAGCTATTAATTTCATTGAAATTTATTTCTGGAATTTGATAATGATGCAATAATATTAGAAGTATTCATGCGCAATGGAAACCCACTTTAATCTGGAACACTTGTTGATTTTATATTATACAAAAAAGTTGCAAATTAATTTATGATTTACACACTTTCACTTGGTACGGTTACTGTGTTACATTTATGCATAAACTGGCATTCTTTGAAAATGTGATTCTTTCCTGTATTTAAAGTTTCACTAAAATTGTGACTTTTAAAAGAATGTATTGGACCATTTCCTTTAGTCTTTTTTTTGATCCCCTTCTCCTGAAAATGTTGAGTTATGCTAGGTTCTGATTTATGGACACCACCAGATACCCAATACTTTTCTCCAGAGACCATACATCCCATGTGGCCACCTGCTCCCAGTCCTCTGCTTTGCTGCTGTCCACGTAAGAGGTGCACCTGAATGGCCAAAGAAAAGAGGAGTCTTGTATTTATGTGGCGTCCATCACACATCTAAAACATTTCTCATTTGAATTACCTTTTGAAGTGCACTCACTGTTACGTGGTAGCCAAATTGTGATTAGCAAGAGCCACAAATATCAATGAAATGAATTAACTTTTTATTTGGTAGTTTTGGTAAAGGGAAGAATGTTGGTTGTGACAGCTCCCTGTTCTTCTTCGAAAAGGAAAAGTGTCACGGAATCTTTAACATCCAGTTGAACATGGAGCCAGGTCTTAAGTTTAACATCATCCACAGAGGGATATGATCAGGGCCCAGGGGAGGCATGAATCCGGGGCCCAGAAGAGGCGATGGTCCAGGGGCAGCACGGGCCAGCCCACATTGCGATATGTGTGCGCACTCGGTCTGTGCTGATCTCCAGTTAGTCTTGGGTAATCTTTGCCACTGGACCAAGACCTAGCTCTGTCAAGCCCGTGTGGTGGCTGGTGTGTAACGGCCACCACACATTAAAAAAATCCACGCACAGGCATCTTCCACCCTTCACGATGTAGTTCGGGATCTGGAATATTAGGTCCTTCATTGAAACACCTGTGAACTCATCCCTTTTTGGCGTGGAAGCAGGTCATCCTCGCTTCGAGGGACTGCCTATGATGATGATCATTCAAAAGATGACACCTTCAACAATGCCACTCTATCTTGGTATTGCTCTGAAGTATCACCTTAGTACTCAAGTGGAGCTTGAATTTACCATCTTCTGACTTAGTGTTATGAACTGACCCAAACTGAAGATTAGATCCCCTCAAACTTTCCTATCTATCCTGCATGGAACTGCTGATTGTTTCAATGTCGAGATCGTGGGTGCAAACCTATCTCCGACCACTCCATGGCGCTGTGCTGTAAGAATTATATTTGATATTGTTGATTCTCTGACAGTGATACCAATTAAGGCATAAAGCTCCATTAAATGTTCAAAATTAGCGTCTCACTTGCTGAAGTTGGGGATTCATGAAATTCGTTTGTTTCATGGAACATAACATACTTTCCCCAGAAAGAATTATTCTCTTCAATGGCACATTTAAAGCTAATGGCAATAGTCTTATATGAGCACAAGGAAATCCTATTCAGTCAGGCTCAATTCGCTATCTGGGCAAAGCTGAGCTCAACAATGGCTAATTGCAATAAAACATATTCTGCAGCAGAGGGATTTACTGCTGCAGAATATGTTCATTTGGTCATTCAGTATTCGCTTGTCTCAATGCCAACATTCTCACCTCTCAGTCACAAGGTTGTGGGTTCAGGTTCCAATCCAGGACTTGAGCACATAATCTAAGCTGATACGTCAGTGATGTATTGAGGAAATAGTGCATTTTCAAGAGTTGTCATCTTTCGGATGAGATGTTAAACTAAGGCCCTGTCCTCCTGTTTAGGTAGATGGAGAGATCTCTTAATACTGTTCAGAAGAGGTTTTCCTGGTATCTTGACCAACATGTATCTGTCAAACAACATCAGTAAAACAGATTAATTGATCAATCATCTCATTACTGTTTGTGGGATCTTGCTGTGTGCAATTGGTTGCCACCTTTGCCTATAAAACAACAACTTGCATTTCTATAGTGCCTTTAATGTAGTAAAACATTCCAAGGCACTTTACAGTAGCAGTATTAAACAAAATTTGACACCGAGCCACATAAGGAGATATTAGGACAGAGGACTAAATTCTTGGTATAAAAGTTAGGTTTTAAGGCATGGCTGAAAGGAGGAGAGGGAGGTAGAGAGGCGGAGAGGTTTAAGGAGGGAATTCCAGAGCTTAGGATCTTGGCAGCTGAAGGTGGAGCAATTAAAATTGTGGATGCACAATTGGCCAGAAAAAGAAACGCACATATCTTGGAGGGCTGTAGAGCTGAAGGAGATTATAGAGATAGTGGAGGGATTTGGAAACAAGGATGAGAATTTTAAGATTATGAGAATTTTAAAATCGAGGCGTTGCTTAACCGGGAGCCAAAGTAGGTCAGCGAGCACATGGGTACTCAAAGCCTTCTCGATAAAGTGTAACATCCCCACCAGCACCTGGGAATCCCTGACCCAAGATCGCCCAAAATAGAGGAAGAGTATCCGAGCGGTCGCTGAGCACCTCGAGACTCGTCGCCGAGAGCATGCAGAAATCAATCGCAGACAGCGGAAGGAGCGTGCGGCAAACCAGACTCCCCACCCACCCTTTCCTTCAACTATTGTCTGTCCCACCTGTGACAGAGACTGTAATTCCCATATTGGACTGTTTAGTCACCTGAAAACTCACTTTTGGAGTGGGAGCAAGTCTTCCTCGATTCCGAGGGGCTGCCTATGATGATGATGATGATGGGTGAATGGGACTTGGTACGAGTTAGGACACAGGCAGCAGAGCTTTGAATGAGTTTAAGTTTATGGAAGGTGGAAGATAGGAGTCCGCCCAGGAGTGCATTGGAATAGTGAAGTCTAGAGGTAACAAAGGCATGGATGACGGTTTCAGCAACAAATGAGCTGAGGCAGTGGCCACAACTTAAAAAGTGGCTGTGAGCATTTGGGGTGTCCTGAGTGTTATATCTCAAATAAAGTGATGTGACTGAGTACTGTAGACTTGAGTAAGTATGACCTTAGTCTCTTTATTCTGACTCCAGAGTGCTGGCACAGCATGGGAGACCTGCTTATATACAGTGCTCCCAAGGGATGCTGGGATCCCTTGGGACTCCAACAGATGCGCCCTCTGGTGGTGGTAGAATGCTGGTTACAAGGTGTTGCATACATAACACTGAGGACATGAAAGATGCTATACAAATGCAAGTCCTTTCATTGAGCCAAAACCCAAGCATAGCCAGAATCGGAATGCCCAGCCAGACTTGTAACGTAGGTTGGGACCAGTTCAACCTGGACAATCACTTCCCAGCCTCCACTTCGCAGTGACTGATACTCCATTTGATTATTATGCTGCTGCTGTAGGCAGCCCTTATTGTGGGTCTGGGCCATAAGTTAAAGGAGGCATCGTTGCTAACTCTCGGAATACTGAGAGTGCTCCCAGAAGTGAGTTTTGCTTATACCACTGGAGGCAGCACTGCCTGACGACAAGGGTAAATGCTGTGTCTCTAGATGGAAAGACTTCCAACTTTTCTCGCTACAGGCATATTGAGCACTTGACCTTCCTGTACCGACTAGTGATGTGATTGCTCACTCACTGTCTTGTAGGGACTTTCCCCATATATGTGGGGACTGTTTGATGGTCAGGAACAAAGTCAGAACTTCCAAAGTATCAGCAGCATTAAGCTACATTAGAGTAGCACTTCTTAAAGCTGTTGTACAATTTCAGAAGGCATCAGTTTGTAAACACAGAAGTAATAGAAAATATGTATAAAGTGCACTTTTGGTAATAGATGGTAAAATTATTAATTTCTGGCCAACAGAAGAGCTTTTTTCAGAGTTAATTAATGGCAGGCAGATGGAACAGGAACAGTGTATAGCTTTTAATAGATTGCTATCCATGCTGGGACGTAGAAAATTCCTTCAAATCTAATTAGAAGTGTTTCTTTGCTGCATTTTGTATTGTTACTTTTGTCCCCCGCATTGATGTGATCTGCAAGTCATCAGCATATAAAAAGGAAGCAGTTTAGTTTTGTAGACTTCAGTACTACCAAAATCTCACTGACATTCTGTCAGATCTGTTCATCTATTGTTTGTGACTTTGATTAAAGAAACAAAAAGCAATTACTCGGGTACGAGTAATCTTTACCTATCACTCATACAGATGACCCCCCAGATAATGACGGTGGTTGATTTAGTGACTTTAAGGGTTTAAGCCTGAGGAGATTGATTCTCAGGTTTCATTGTATTGTTTGAAGGAGATTGAAAATTCTGACACAAATGTGACAGATCAGTTAAACTATTTTTTTAAAAAAGAAACAACATTTACACTGTGGCCCCATATTGTGCCTCTGGCAAGCTGCCAGTGCAGACTGTGTGATACATTGGCAGAACGCCAGAGTGATAAAACTATATCATAGCTTTAACACAAGTGTTTTATCTCAAATACAATGTCATAAACACAATAAAACAATTAGCTTGCGCTACTGAACCTGTCTGACAGTGAAAACGTGCAGCTTTTGCCCTTGAACCATTAACTCATTCAACCGCCTGCTGTGTCTGTTGAGAGTCTTGAGTTCCTCACGGCCATGCTATACCCTGGCTGCTATAAGCATGTGTTCCAAGTTCACTTTTGTTTTGAATTAGCTGATTTGAAAAAGAAATTGGTAAAAGTCTTTATTGAATTACATTGGTTGAGAGTGCACTCTATCCCCAAGAATGTGACACTGATATACACGACCATTTTATTATGTGACCACTCTGGTTATCTCCATTGCTCCCAAAAGTAGATGACAGAACACATTATTTTTTTCAAAGTCACTTGAGGAATTATATGCTATTTTATCCCAAGATAAAATGCTTACTTAAAATTGGCTATCTATCAATCATTTATCACTAAATGTCAAGGAGCCCAATATTATGTTGTACTTCCCTGGTGGAAAATCCTTTATAGTAAATTTAATGCCTGCTGTAATGGAACGCAATTGGAACGTGTTCCCAATAATAAATGTTGGATGAATTCACCTGCGAGACGATCGTTTGATCCTTACCCAAAGGAATAAAATGAAGAAATTACACGAAACACTACCCTTTTTCAGAAGTGTGAAGAGCATGATAGAAAACATCATACTTTGCTTCATTTCTTGAACTCTTGCTCAGTATATTTCAAACATTTAGTGCTGAGGGCAATATCAAAGAATCTGTTACATCGCTTATCTGAATGTCTTTGAATTCAGATTTCAGAGAGAAGATGTAAACCTTTATCAGATTTAAATATTTATGGACAATATTATGCAATTATATAATTTGTACTTTGAATAGTATACATTTTCGGATTATATTTCTAAGTAAGCATATTATAATTTATTTGAGCTGCTATATATTCTGTATGTTTCTAACTCTTCCATTTCTAATTAGTATACAATAAGGGACAGTTATTTATGTATATGATTGGTACAGGTTTTTTTTATGCGCTCAATTATTCCTTAACATTTTTTATCCCACAATGCCACAGAAATCCTCTAGTAACGCATTAAACTCTGCCAAGCCTGTATTTTGCTCATTATCTGAACGCACATATTTCCTGTCTTTCACAATGTTTTTCATTCATTTATGATTCAGGCTCTTCTCCAGCATTTTATGTTACAGCCCCAACAATGGAAGTACTATAGGACAAAAAGAAATGGATTTTTTCCTAGGCAGGATGACATTTTCAGGCACAATCGCATTCCTATTGCTTTCAGTGCGAAAGAAAGTACAAACGCAGCTCTCTCTGACCCAATCACCCAACAATTAAGGACTCCCAGCCCAAAAATTAAATCAACTAAAGTAAACACAAGCCACACTAAAATAACAGTATTCTTTAAAAAAAACGCTGCTATCATGATCTGAGATGGATTGCAAAATTCCTTTCAGGTCTGTTCTCCTGGTCGGTGATCTGTCCTCAATCACAAAATGACACTCGTCAATAATCTGTTACTGTTGAATTGTTTGTAGTTTTAGTCATGACTTGCAAATTTGACCTGATCTGAATTGGGATGATTTTGATTTATTCAAAGACTGAAGTTGTGTAGAGTTTCTCTTATGACACAGTGGATAAATGCAGTGCATATGGTACTGAGCCCATTTAGACAGGAAGCACCTAAGTTTGATACCCAGCCTGTGCTGAGTTGACTATTATCAGCTCTAACAACGGGTGGTGTGCTTCAATGGTCCTAAATTTGATAGCCCCTGATAACGGGTGCAAAATGGTTGGCGTGCTGGACTCACATACTGGAAGAGAGAGGTTTCGAGAACTGTTCGAAATTCATCCTCGGGCCACATAGGAATAAAGCGGGCACTCTGATGCAGCTCGCCAATCAGAGCCTTTTAACCCGTGGGTACATCCAGGGAGGAAGGAAGTCATGGGGGGTCGGGGGGGCAGGGGTGAGTGTGAGCTAGTAGCAGCTGCTACTCCTGGCTCCACATTAAACAGATACGTTCGTAATAAAGGATGAAACTGAGTACTGTGTACAATGAGCAAGTGTGACCTTAGTTCCTTTAATAAGACTCCAGAGTACAGGTACCTCGTGGGTGGCCTGCTTATATACCGTGCTCCCAAGTGATGCTGGGATACCTTGGGACTCCAACAGGTAGGCCCTCTGGTGGTAGTGTAATACAGGTTGCAAGGGGTTAAATACATAACAAAACATACCTGCCAGTAACTGCGGAGACCTCCAGCGCTCCCTTTATCGACTGCTGGTTAGGCCACTGTAGTGCCTGGAAAACTATTTGGAGCTTCCGCAGTGCAAGCTCCAACTAGTTTAAGTGAATTTAGTAAACCGGTCCTAGAATAGGCGCAGGGCCCTCAATTCAATATTAAAATGGGGCCTGTACTCATTTCAGGTGGGTTCCAGGGCCGCCTTAAAGAATTGGCCCCGAAGAATTTAGCAGTGGCCTGAATGCCTATGCAAATTGGGCTGTGCTGTTGATCTGCTGAATTCATCATCGACGCACCTGTTTTATTCCTGAATTTATGCCCCAGTGATCCTGGACTAGAGAGAGAATTCCTGCTCCTTATCCCTATATAGTGACTTTTGGTGGGATCATCTTTGATTTTTGCATATTTGAATATTTGAATATCGTGCCAATACTCACTGATAAGACTCATGCAGAACTTTGGTGAAGTACAGAGAAATGCCAGCAACTTTGAAAACATTTGTGACATCCAGTTCTTATTGTGATCTGCTTCTCTCATAGTAAGTATATTCTAATATTATAGACCAGAACCACTGGCGGGTTTCATCAAATGCTGTGCTGTTGCTTAGAAGCACTGTTAAGGATTTGTTCTTAAGTTCCACATAGAATTGTTACTATTCTAACTTAATTGTACACAACTTCAAGTGTCCCCAGAGTTGTATTTCAATAAATTAATAATATATTATTGCATTTCAGACTGGATCAATGGTTTAGGTCAGATGAGACAGATTGAGATATAGTTATGATCCACTCAAACACTAAGAAGGCACTGTACAATTGAGTAATTTTCAATAAAACACCAATTTTTTAACAGAAATGGTCTCCTTTCCTGAAAGCATTGGCTCCATCCTGGAGCATGTTTCTATGGGTATCGGTCACTTTTTGATGCCTTGCTCATAGCCATTGCTTATGTGAGCTGTAATGGTGAGTGATGGGCGTCAAAGCAGAGTCCAAGACTATTCTCACCATCAAGGTCCTCATCTGAGTTCTGTGCAGCAGAACTCACACCCATACTCTCCTTCAGGGGGGTTGGCTCCCGAGCTACCCTTCCACCAGGTCGGACAGCTGCTGGAGCTGAGGTTCAACACGCCTATCGTCTGATGCTTCCTCCAATTGTGTGTCATCTTGGCCTGCAAAAGAAAGGAATTTGTGTGATAAGAGTCCAGCAATGTGTGTGGGTGTTATGCCTGCCATCGTTGAATAGCTGTGAATGTAGGCAAGGCATGAGATGAGGAGGTGAGCTTGAGCAGCTACACATTTTCAGTGGGGGAGTGTTGGTTTGCACAGTGTGCACAGACAGAGGTTCAGAGGCTGGTATGTAGCAGGTGCGGAAGCATGTACTCACCACCACCTGACTGAGGCCGTTGAATTTTTTCTGGCACTGTTAGGGTTTGTTGAACTACAGTGCTGGCCGACACCTCCTCTGCCACTCCCCTCCACATGGCTCTGAAGATCTGGGGCAATGGCCTCCTTCCAGTTTCTGGGATGAGCGCTTCCCTCGTTCTCTCGATTGTCCCCCAACATTGCCTCCAATGCCATGTCATTAAAATGATGAGCTCTCTCCCTTGCAGCTGGATTAGCAGCAGACATACCAAAAGAATCTTCCAGTTCCTCTCAGGTCTCCTTCAAATGCAGCACTGCTAAAAATTAGCACCTGCAACGATATAACCTTCCCTTTAAGAGCTGGAATGAGCCAGCGTGAAGGATTGAAGGATGATTCTTCATCATCATCATCATAGGCAGTCCCTCAGAATTGAGGAAGACTTTCTTCTACTCTTAAAATGAGTCCTTAGGTGCGTGAACAGTCCAATACGAGAACCACAGTCCCTGTCACAGGTGGGACAGATAGCCATTGAGGGAAAGGGTGGGTGGGACAGGTTTGCCACAAGCTCTTTCCGCTGCCTGCACTTGATTTCTGCATGCTCTCTGCGATGAGACTCGAGGTGCTCAGTGCCCTCCCGGATGCACTTCCTCCACTTAGGGCAGTCTTTGGCCAGGGACTCCCAGGTATCAGTGGGGATGTTGCACTTTATCAGGGAGGCTTTGAGGGTGTCCTCATAATGCTTCCGCTGCCCACCTTTGGCTCATTTGCCGTGAAGGAGTTCCGAGTAGAGTGCTTGCTTTGGGAGTCTTGTGTCTGGCATGCGAACTATCTGGCCTGCCCAGTGGAGCTGATCAAGTGTGGTCAGTGCTTCAATGCTGGAGATGTTGGTCTGGTCAAGGGCGCTAATGTTAGTGCGTCTGTCCTCTCAGGGGGTTTGTAGGATCTTGCGGAGGCATCATTGATGGTATTTCTCCAGCGATATGATCCATGTCTCTGAGCCATACAGGAGGGCGGGTATTACTACAGCCCTGTAGACCATGAGCTTGGTGGCAGTTTTGAGGGCCTGGTCTTCAAACACTCTTTTCCTCAGGTGGTCGAAGGCTGCACTGGCGCACTGGAGGCAGTGTTGAATCTTGTCATCAATGTCTGCTCTTATTGATAAGAGGATCCCGAGGTATGGGAAATGGTCCACGTTGTCCAGGGCCGCACTGTGGATCTTGATGACTGGGGGGCAGTGCTGTGCGGCGAGGACAGTCTGATGGAGGATCTTTGTCTTACGGATGTTTAGCGTAAGGTCCATGCTTTCATACACCTCAGTAAATACGTCTACTATGTCCTGGAATTCAGCCTCTGTATGTGCAGGTGTCATCCGCGTACTGTAGCTCGACGACAGAGGTTGGGGTGGTCTTGGACCTGACCTGGAGACGGCGAAGGTTGAACAGGTTCCCACTGGTTCTGTAGTTTAGTTCCACTCCAGCGGGGAGCTTGTTGACTGTGAGGTGGAGCATGGCAGCGAAGAAGATTGAGAGACAGTTTGGGTGATGACGCAGCCCTGTTTGTCACCGGTCCGGACGTGGATTGGGTCTGTAATGGATCCGTTGGTAAGGATCACAGACTGCATTTCATCATGGAGAAGGCGGAAGATGGTAACGAACTTCTGGGGGCATCCGAAACGGAGGAGGACGCTCCATTGACCCTCACGGTTGACAGTGCCAAAGGCCTTTGTAAGGTCGAAAAAGGTCATGTATAATATAGAAACATAGAAACATAGAAAATAGGTGCAGGAGTAGGCCATTCGGTCCTTCGAGCCTGCACCGCCATTCAATGAGTTCATGGCTGAACATGCAACTTCAGTACCCCATTCCTGCTTTCTCGCCATACCCCTTGATCCCCATAGTAGTAAGGACTACATCTAACTCCTTTTTGAATATATTTCGTGAATTGGCCTCAACAACTTCCTGTGGTAGAGAATTCCACAGGTTCACCACTCTCTGGGTGAACAAGTTTCTCCTCATCTCGGTCCTAAATGGCTTACCCCTTATCCTTAGACTGTGACCCTTGGTTCTGGACTTCCCCAACATTGGGAACATTCTTCCTGTATCTAACCTGTCTAAACCCGTCAGAATTTTAAACGTTTCTAAGAGATCCCCTCTCATTCTTCTGAACTCCAGTGAATACAAGCCGAGTTGATTCAGTCTTTCTTGATATGTCAGGTCCCGCCATCCCGGGAATCAGTCTGGTGAACCTTCACTGGTGCTTTCTCCTGCATTTTCCCTGCAGCTGTCACACTGCAAAAATCATGTCCGTTGTGCCCCGTAGGGGATGAAAACTGCGCTGTGACTCCGGGAGGAGTTCCTCAACCACAGGGAGAAGATGGTTATAGATATTTTGTCAGGAGTAAGGTTGGTTTACCCTACTCCCTCTCCCAGAGGGCTGTGTCCTTGCCGACCCTGGCGTTGAAGTCACCGAGGAGGATCAGTTTGTCGTCCGCGGGGACACGAGACAGGGATTTTTCGAGGTTCGAGTAAAAACCCTCTTTGGTCTCATCTGTTGCGTCGAGTGTTGGGGTGTACGCACTGATGACTGTGGCGCATTGATTCCGGGATAGGGTGAGTCGAAAAATCATGAGGCATTTGTTAACCCCGCAGGGGAAGTCTTTGAGGCAGTCGACCAGCTCATTTTTGATGGCGAAGCCGACTCCGTGGAAGCGCCGTTCTGTCTCTGGTTTCTCTTTCCAGAAGAAGGTGTAACCTCCACCTTGTTCCTTGAGCTGGGCTTACCCTGCCCACTGGGTCTCACTTAGGACGACGATGTTGATATCAAAGCGTCTAAGCTTCCGGGCAACTATGGCACTGCGGCGTTCCGGCCTGTCGCTGTTGGAGTTGTCCATGAGGGTCCTGATGTTCCAGATCCCGAACTTCATGTTAGAGGAGTGGAAGATGCCTGTGCGTGAGTTCGTTGCACAGCGGCTAGTTGATCAAGGTCTTGATCCAGTGGCAAGGGGATCCAAGACGACTGGAGACCAGGCACTGCTGTATGGGCCTAATTGCCTACGGCGAGATGTTGGCCGCAGGCTCGGCGATGATTACAGAATATAGGTCACCTAAAATTGGGTTAGCGCTCTGGAGCTAGTGCCCCACTGAGGTCATTAGTGCATGATTTACCGCCCCCTTTCCTGGGCATTACCGCCCCCTTTCCTGGGCAAGAGTTAACATCCCAAATGGGCGCTACTGGATTCATCCCCCATATATCTTTAAAAATGTAATGCAGATTGAAACAAGCATAAACAGGGAAAATTGATTCTAGGTTTTGTGGTTAAAGTATATTGAATACAAAAGCAAGGGACTTATGTTGAATTTGTACATGCCATTGGTTAGACCAAAATTTGAGAAAAATACTCATCCTTGTTTTCAAATCCCTCCATGGCCTCACCCCTCCCTAACTCTGTAACCTCCTCCAGCCCTACAACTCTGTGAGATATCTGTGCTCCTCCAATTCAAGCCTCTTGAGCATCCCTGATTTCAATCGCTTCACCATTGGTGGCCGTGCCTTCAGCTGCCAAGGTCCTAAGTTCTGAAATTCCTTCCCTAAACCTCTCTACCTCTCTTTCCTCCTTTAAGATGCTCCGTGAAACCTACCTCTTTCACCCTCTGCTAATATCTTCTTATGTGGCTCGGTGTCAAATTTTGTTTGATAACACTCCTGTCAAGCACCTTGGGACATTTTACTATGTTAAAGGCACTGGAGCCAAAATTTAGGTACGCCAGAAAGCTGGCACGCCTATGAGTTTCCTACCTGGTTTTACCGCTAGGATCCATGAGGCGACCATATGATCGATTTTCAGGATTTTGATATTTTTTCGGTCCCACCGGAAGTCGGTCATAGTGGGGGTGGGAGATCGACAGGAAGGCAGGCTGAGGGGGCTGAATTTTGATCGGGACCGGGACTCCACCGCTGTCGATCAGCTGTCATTTTTTATTTTCAGTTACTGGGCCACCAGGGAGGGTTTCGGCCGGGCCAGCGGCCTGGCACCCAAGAGGGGATGCCAGGCTGCCCGTTGGCTGAACCCATGGGCACTATCTTGCTGGCCGATCGGGAAGTTGGCTGGCAAAAATAAATACATGGCGGCCACGGCAGTGGGCCTTCCCTTGAAGGGCCGCTGTGCTGCCGAGCCGCACTCACTCCGGATAAGGTGCGCCGACAGAAAAAGCTGTCGGGGGCACCGCGTGGCGGGGGATCGATTTTATTAGGTGAATTTCAGGCGGTTAATTTTGCAGGCGAAGGAGAGTGGCAGTGCGCGTTCTGATGACAAGCTTGCGGCGGTCATCAGCATCACGGCGGAATAGGGTCCAGGCCGAAAAATCCCCGACCTGAATTTGGGTCGGGGCGGCCATTTGATGACAAAGCGGCGGCCACAGGATTCCCCCACATGGCCGCTGCAAATGGGCAGTAACGGGTCTTTCTGAGACCCTGAATTTTGCCCCTACTATATGAATACAAGTTATTGTTATTGATGTTCCAGTCACCCCATTAGAGGATGGATTTTAGAGCAAAAGGAAAGGTACCTTGGAGATTCACTCGAATTATACCAGGAATAAGAGGTTATAGTGATGAAGAAAGGCTTGAAAATTAAGGCTTTTTCACCAAAATCGGAGAAAGAGGGATCTAATAGGGTTTTATTGAAAGATTTTGAGGAGATGAATAGTGAAAGTTGTTTCCATTGATTAGCAAATTAGTAACCAGTGGCATAGACAACTGAGGATTATCACTAGAAGAATGAAGGGGGAAGTTAGAAGAATGTGTTTCACACAGGGAGTTATTGGACCATGGAATGCCTTATCACAAGTAGCTATTGAGGCAGAAACTATAACATCATTTAAAAGGCAATTGAAGAAGTAATTGAAAAGGACGAATATAAAAGGATGCAGAAAAGGGATTGGAGTTTGGGATTACAGTAGACAGCTTCAGTTGAAGAGGGCTCAGTGGGCTGAATGGCTGCCCGATTCTATTATTGCAATGTTGCTATCCTATAGTGTGGGGTGTCTGTTTTTATTTGTTGTTGGTGACTGACCAGAGATCAAACCTGTGTCCTCTGGTCTGTGTGACTTTCTGTAAATTTGCTAAAGCTGTGGAAGATCTCTAATTTGGATTCACAACTAGCATATTTCCCCAAGTCAGTGCAACTTGATGTCTAATATTTTGTTTAATGAATTGATGTAAACAGAAGGAAAACAAACATTTACATGCATATGATTTAAAAATGACATTGCTGTTTAAACTGATGTAAGTTATCTTGCATCAAACTGCCAGAAATACATCTTGACACATGTAGATGTAGAGATTAGCATGTGGATTGGAAAATGAAGCTTCTATAGATTGCAACGGGAGGTATAGGGAAGGCAATGCAGGATGGCTGGCAAAGATACTGCTCTGTATAAACAAAACTATTTCTGTGTCTTGGAATAGCTTTAGTGCACTGAAGATTGCAAGTGAATTTACACTACAAGATTAGCACCAATGTGAAGCAGTTTCAACTTTGCACCAGTATAAAACTTACTTAGTTGGGTCAGATTTTGAAACCCAAACTTGCTCTGAAGTGGAGTGAGACCACCTCCTCCACGGAGTTTAATTTTGCGTCACTTCGGTGTCTATTCAGATCTTAGCTCAAGATTCAAACTCATCATCATAGGCAGTCCCTCGTTTCGAAGATGACTTGCTTCCACGCCAAAAAGGGATGAGTTCACAGTTGTTTCATTGAAGGACCTAATATTCCAGGTCCCGAACTGCATGTTGAAGGGAGGAAGGTGCCTGTGTAGCGTGGATTTTTTTAACATGTGGTGGCTGTTACATACCAGCCATCACACGGGCTTGACAGAGCTAGGTCTTGGTCCAGTGGCAAGGATTAACCAAGACGACTGGAAACCAGCTCTGCTGCATGGGCCAAGTGCGCACACATATTGCAGTGTGGGCTGACCCGTGCTATCCCTGGCCCCTCGCCTCATTTGGGCCCTGAACTCGCACCTCTCCTGGGCCCCGATCACGTCACTCTACAATCACATGCTGCTCCTGCGCCCTAACCTTGCCGCTCCTGCTGTAGCTGCCCATGCTCCAATCAACGACCTCGGTTATGGTGACACCCAATCCAGTCGCCCTCTTCATAGCTGTCGCTCTCCAGCACGCGCTGCACCTTGAAGTGGTATGCTCCTTTGAAGGCCCTGACCTGCAAATACCATCAGCAGGTCGGGGCCTTGAAAGGAGCAGCGTGCGGCTCGACTCGGAATTCAGCGCTGCAGCCCCGCCCTGCAGGTTCAAACTATAACTGCAGTGTCATGCATACCAATGCCACAGTCGTGTAAATGTACCCTGAGAGGAACTGTTCCAAACAGCTCCACTAGTTATGCTCCCTTTTGACAACCCCTCGACTTTAAAAGGTGGTGACAGTGATTCTAATATTTTTAATGCACTCTCCCAAGTGTCAAAAGTTTTCCTTGGACAGGAGATAAATGGGAAGAAGAATCAGCAAAACATATTGAAATTGTTGGAAATATTCAGGCAGTGAAAAATACAGCTTTTTTGTTGTTTAAATCCAAACTATTAATTGTGGTCCCACTCTAATTATAATGCTCCATATTCAGCATAGAGGAGTTTTCCCTCCATCAGCATGAAAGAGTTTTTCCACCATTGTGATCTGTTGTTGCTGTTCTCCAAATGCTGGTAATTGCTGTTAGGTGATGACTCTGCTCCAGAAGTGCTCTCTGAGGAAGCATTTGCCATTGATTTTTCTTTCATTGCTAATAGCAATAAAGCCTACACCACAGAGAGTCGGCTTTTACTTATCCTAAATCATTGCCCGTAAATCTAAAAACTTGACAGGTTGATGGAGGAGCTCAGCAGAAAATTAAATGGTGATCTTGCTAGATTCACATACTGTACTGTCATATACTTGACTCAAGCAGATCAAGCAGGCCTTTTGCTATTGATAATAAACCACATGCAAATGGATAAGTGGAACGACTGAGTAAATTACTGCGCAGTAATTGCTCAAGTGTAGGCTAAACGTGCATTGTCAGCACACACAACACAAATTGGAAAAAGTTACTTCAGATCTTTTCTTTGTCCATTGCACTATTGATTTTGAGCAAAGATTTAATTTTTTTTCTTTTAGACAGTGTAGCGAGTGGGACCACCTACAGGGACATTCGCAAAACTCCAACCCCCATATTATATTTGTATAAAAGCTGTACTTTAGATTGAATTAAAATGACATTGCTCCTTTGCTGTCCCAAGGAGCAAAGGTACTACCTGGTGTGACACTACGTAAAAGTCCTGGATTTAATATCCTGATCTTAGCTGGGTAGTAGTGGCAGGGGCGGGGTTCTCTACAATTGCAGGGAGAGAATCAGCCAGGGTTCCCATTCTAGATCAGTATCTAATGCTCCTTGCTGGAAGTGCATGTGTTGGATATTGTGTGAGGACCAGATTGGGCTCATTTGCCAATCCCTCATAATCTAAGTGCCTGCCAATACTCCCTGTGTAGGCTTATACCTGACCATTACAGCAAGTTCTTTGAGGAAGTAACAGAGAGGGTTGATGAAGGTAGTACAGTAGATGTTGTATATATGGATGTTCAAAAGGAATTTGATAAAGTATCACATAACAGACATTTGGAAAATAGAAGTGGATGAGATGAGATTTAAGAGATGTTGGGTATTTAGGTACACATTTGGTTAAGGGGTAGGAGGCAGTGTGTAGTGAAAACAGATGCTTTTCTGACTGGAGAGAAGAATGCAATGGGGTCCCCCAAGGGTCCCTATTAGGACGATTGCTTTTCTTGTTATCTATAAATGATCTGGACTTGGATATAGAGTACAATTTCAAAGTTTGCGGATGATACAAAACTTAGTAATGTAGTAAATAGTAAGCAGGACAGTAGCAGACATCAGGAGGACATGGACAGACTGGTGAAGTGGGCAGACACATGGCAGATGCAATTTAATACGGAAAGGTGTGAAGTGATGCATTATAAGAGGAACATGGAGAGGCAGTATAATCTAAACATTGCTACTTGAAGGTGGGTGCATATTCACCAAAATTTTTGAAGGTGGTTAAAGTGGCTACGAAAGCATATGGGATACTTGGCTTTGTAAATAGGGGCATTGAAGTCATGCTAAACGTTTACAAATCACGAGTTAGGCCTCAGCTGGAGTATTGCATGCAATTCTGGGCACACAATGCAGGAAGGATGTCAAGGCCTTGGAGAGGGTACAGGGGAGGTTTACCAGGATGATACCAGGGATGAGGGACTTCAGTTATGTGGAGAGATTGGAGAAGCTGGGATTGTTCTCCTTAGAGCAGAGAAGGTTAAGGAGAGTCCTAATCGAGGTTTTCAAAATTATATGAGTTTTGATAGAGTAAGTAAAGAGAAACTGTTTCCTCTGGCAGGTGGGTCAATACCCAAAGGTCATAGACTTAAAATAATCAGGAAAAGAAATAGAGGAGAAATGGAGATTATTTTTCATACAGAGGGCATTAATGGTTATGAATGCACTGCCTGATCGGGTGGTGGTAGCAGATACCATTGGAACTTTCAAAAGGCACTTGGACATGTATGTGAAGCGGAAACATTTGCAGGGTTACAGGAAAAGAGCAATGGGGTGGGTTTATTGGATAGGATTTTCAAAGAGCCAGCACAGGCACGATGGGCTAAATGGCCACTTTCTGTGCTGTAAGATTCTATGGGAATGAATTTGGGGGAACGTCCAGTTTGGATCACTAACTTTTAAAAGTTTGAAAAATTAGCGTCAGGCGCTAATGATTTCAAACTTTAAAAACACTTGGTGTTTGCGCTCCAGGAAGGAAGTGGGTCGCTAAATCAGGCGCCTGATTTATCGACCCACTTCCATCCTGAAGCGCAATCGGCAGCAGGTGGGACGGTGAATGGAGCAGCGCTGCACACTGAGCAATGCAGCGCGGACGCATTGAAAGGCTTGTTCCCTCCCTTAAAGAGAAGGGCCATCGCTGCAGGCTCTGTAAAGAAAAAAAAAAAAATTACCTTCTCCACAACAGCCGCCGCGATTGCGTCTGATCAGCCTGGCACTCAAGCAGGAAGATTCTGCAAGAGAGAAGGTACGTTTTTTTTTTTAACTTACCTCGGCCACCTCGCCTTTAAGCATCACCCTGAAGTGGCCGGCCGATGCACGCCTCCTCCAATGTTGCAGCGGACGGTGAATGCAATTTCATGTCCAGGGTGCTACCAGGGCAGTGCGCACAGCGATGGCGTCACCATCAGCGGGGCGAAGGAGATTGGGGTGTAACACCGTAGTGCCGCCACAAAATCTCGCTGAATTTATGGATTCCATGGTTGCTCTCCCCCCCCCCCCCCCCCCAAGGGGCTAATGAGAGGCACAAAGGAGCAAAATTTTGCCCCCTATGATTCTATGACACCCAAAGAACAGTACCCCCACTCCTCCAGCAAGAAGAAGATAATGAAAAAGGAAAAGAAAACTGCAAAGATTATCAGTTTTACTATTTGGAAAAGTCATGCAATGGATAGAAACATAGAAACATAGAAAATAGGTGCAGGAGTAGGCCATTCGGCCTTCGAGCCTGCACCACCATTCAATAAGATCATGGCTGATCATTCAACTCAGTACCCCTTTCCTGCTTTCTCTCCATACCCCTTGATTCCTTTAGCCGTAAGGGCCATATTTAACTCTCTCTTGAATATATCCAATGAACTGGCATCAACAACTCTCTGCGGGATGGAATTCCACAGGTTAACAACTCTCTCAGTGACAAAGTATCTCCTCATGTCAGTCCTAAATGGCTTACCCCTTATCCTTAGACTATGTCCCCTGGTTCTGGACTTCCCCAACATCGGGAACATTCTTCCTGCATCTAACCTGTCCAGTCCCGTCAGAATTTTATATGTTTCTATGAAATCCCCTCTCGTTCTTCTAAACTCCAGTGAATACAGGCCCAGTCGATCCAGTCTCTCCTCATATGTCAGTCCAGCCATCCCGGGAATCAATCTGGTGAACCTTCGCTGCACTCCCTCAATAGCAAGAACGTCCTTCCTCAGATTAGGAGACCAAAACTGAGCACAATATTCCAGGTGAGGCCTCACCAAGGCCCTGTACAACTGCAGTAAGACCTCCCTGCTCCTATACTCAAATACCATTTGCCTTCTTCACCGCCTGCTGTACCTGCATGCCAACTTTCAATGACTGATGTACCATGACACTCAAGTCTTGTTGCATCTCCCCTTTTCCTAATCTGCTGCCATTCAGATAATATTCTGCCTTCCTGTTTTTGCCACCAAAGTGGATAACCTCACATTTATCCACATTATATTGCGTCTGCCATGCATTTGCCCACTCACCTAACCTGTCCAAGTCACCCTGCAGCCTCTTAGCGTCCTCCTCGCAGCTCACAATGCCACCCAGCTTAGTGTCATCTGCAGACTTGGAGATATTACACTCAATTCCTTCATCTAAATCATTAATGTATATTGTAAATAGCTGGGGTCCCAGCACTGAGCCATGCGGCACCCCACTAGTCACTGCCTGCCATTCTGAAAAGGACTCGTTTATCCCGACTCTCTGCTTCCTGTCTGCCAACCAGTTCTCTATCCACGTCAGTACATTAACCCCAATACCATGTGCTTTGATTTTGCACACCAATCTCTTGTGTGGGACCTTGTCAAAAGCTTTTTGAAAGTCCAAATACACCACATCCACTGGTTCTCCCTTGTCCACTCCACTAGTTACATCCTCAAAAAATTCCAGAAGATTTGTCAAACATGATTTCCCTTTCATAAATCCATGCTGACTTGGACCGATCCTCTCACTGCTTTCCAAATGTTATTTCATCTTTAATAATTGATTCCAACATTTTCCCCACTACTGATGTCAAGCTAACCGGTCTATAATTACCCGTTTTCTCTCTTCACTCCTTTTTTAAAAAGTGGTGTTACATTAGCTATTTTCCAGTCCATAGGAACTGATCCAGATAGACTGTTGGAAAATGATCACCAATGCATCTACTATTTCTAGGGCCACTTCCTTAAGTACTCTGGGATGCAGACTATCAGGCCCCCGGGTTTATCGGCCTTCAATCCCATCAACTTCCCTAACACAATTTCCAGCCTAATAAGGATTTCCTTCAGTTCCTCCTTCTCATTAGACCCTTGGTCCCCTAGTATTTCCAGAAGGTTATTTGTGTCTTCCTTCGTGAAGATAGAACCAAAGTATTTGTTCAACTGGTCTGCCATTTCTTTGCTCCCCATTATAAATTCACTTGAATCTGACTGCAAGGGACCTACATTTGTCTTCACTAATCTTTTTCTCTTCACATATAGAAACATAGAAAATAGGTGCAGGAGTAGGCCATTTGGCCCTTCTAGCCTGCACCACCATTCAATGAGTTCATGGCTGAACATGCAACTTCAGTACCCCATTCCTGCTTTCTCACCATACCCCTTGATTCCCCTAGTAGTAAGGACTTCATCTAACTCCTTTTTGAATATATTTAGTGAATTGGCCTCAACAACTTTCTGTGGTAAAGAAAACCACAGGTTCACCACTCTCTGGGTGAAGAAATTCCTCCTCATCTCGGTCCTAAATGGCTTCCCCCTTATCCTTAGACTGTGTCCCCTGGTTCTGGACTTCCCCAACATTGGGAACATTCTTCCTGCATCTAACCTGTCTAACCCCGTCAGAATTTTAAACGTTTCTATGAGGTCCCCTCTCATTCTTCTGAACTTCAGTGAATACAAGCCCAGTTGATCCAGCCTTTCTTGATAGGTCAGTCCCGCCATCCCGGGAATCAGTCTGGTGAACCTTCGCTGCACTCCCTCAATAGCAAGAATGTCCTTCCTCAGGTTAGGAGACCAAAACTGTACACAATACTCCAGGTGTGGCCTCACCAAGGCCCTGTACAATTGTAGCAACACCTCCCTGCCCCTGTACTCAAATCCCCTCGCTATGAAGGCCAGCATGCTATTTTCTTTCTTAACCGCTTGCTGTACCTGCATGCCAACCTTCAATGACTGATGTACCATGACACCCAGGTCTCTTTGCACCTCCCCTTTTCCTAATCTGTCACCATTCAGATAATAGTCTGTCTCTCTGTTTTTACCACCAAAGTGGATAACCTCACATTTATCCACATTATACTTCATCTGCCATGCATTTGCCCACTCACCTAACCTATCCAAGTCGCTCTGCAGCCTCATAGCATCTTCCTCGCAGCTCACACTGCCACCCAACTTAGTGTCATCCGCAAATTTGGAGATACTACATTTAATCCCCTCGTCTAAATCATTAATGTACAGTGTAAACAGCTGGGGCCCCATCTATAGAAGCTTTTGCAGTCAGTTTTTATGTTCCCAGCAAGCTTCCTCTCATACTCTATTTTCCCTCTCCTAATTAAACCCTTTGTTCTCCTCTGCTGAATTATAAAATTCTCACAGTCCTCAGGTTTGCTGCTTTTTCTGGCCAATTTATATGCCTCTTCCTTGGATTTAACACTATCCTTAATTTCCTTTGTTAGCCACGGTTGAGCCACCTTCCCCATTTTATTTTTACTCCAGACAGAGATGTACAATTGTTGAAGTTCATCCATGTGATCTTTAAATGTTTTTCATTGGCTATCTACCATCAACCCTTTAAGTATCACTCGCCAGTCTATTCTAGCCAATTCACGTCTCATACCATTTAAGTTATCTTTCCTTAAGTTCAGGACCCTAGTCTCTGAATTAACTGTGTTACTCTTCATCTTAATAAAGGATTCTACCATATCATGGTCACTCTTTCCCAAGGGGCCTCGCACAACAAGATTGCTAATTAGTCCTTTCTCATTACACATCACCCAGTCTAGGATAGCTAGCCCTCTAGTTGGTTCCTCGACATATTGGTCTAGAAAAGCATCCCTAATACACTCCAGGAAATCCTCCTCCACCGCATTGCTACCAGTTTGGTTAGCCTAATCAATATGTAGACTAAAGTCGCCCATGATAATGCTGTCCCTTTATTGCACTCATCCCTAATTTCTTGTTTGATGCTGTCCCCAACCTCACTACTACTGTTTGGTGGTCGTACACAACTCTCACTAGCGTTTTCTGCCCTTTGGTATTCCATAGCTCCAACCATACCAATTCCACATCATCCAAGCTAATGTCCTTCCTTACTATTGCGTTAAGTTCCTCTTTAACCAGCAATGCCATCCCACCTCCTTTTCCTTTCTGTCTATCCTTCCTGAATGTTGAATATCCCTGGATGTTGAGTTCCCAGCCTTGATCACCCTGGAGCCATGTCTCCGTGATGCCAATCACATCGTATCCATTAACAGCTATCTGCGCAGTTAATTTGTCCACCTTATTACGAATACTCCTCGCATTGAGGCACGGAACCTTCAGGCTTGTCTTTTTAACACACGTTGCCTCTTTAGAATTTTGCTGTAATGTGGCCCATTTTGCTTTTTGCCTTGGCTTTCTCTGCCCTCCACTTTTACTTTTCTTCTTTCTATCTTTTGCTTCTGCCCCAATTCTAATTCCCTCTGTCTCCCTGCATAGGTTCCCATCCCCATGCCATATTAGTTTAACCCCTCCCCAACCGCACTAGCAAACATTCCCCCTAGGACATTGGTTCCGGTCCTGCCCAGGTGCAGACCGTCTGGTTTGTACTGGTCCCACCTCCCTGATACTGATGCTTTGTGGAATTATGTAATGTCTGATTTTAAACATTTCAACTAATTGACCCTTTCCATGCTCAATAAAGAGGCAAAGAGGCACACGGTATGTTAAGCACAACAAAAACTTCGATAAACCAGCACTAAAGTTTTACAAAAAGGAATGTGTAGGTGTACTTGCAAGGACCTCAATTTCTGCAAGTTAATAGGCTGTGCTGAGCTCTTTGGTGGTTGACACCTTGGTTTTCCTGACAGTGGCAGACCAATAAGTCCATGTCATGTGACCATAGACTATCTGTGGCCTGAATTGTACATATATGAGATCTTCAGATCGGGGAGGTGGCCTCATGGAAGAACTGATACTATTTTTTGTCACCAAATAATCAAAATGCTTTAAGTTACTGGCACAGACTCCATTTAATAAAGTTGACATAGAGATCTTTTATAAAAGAAAGATTGCTCATTGATCCACAGCAGAATTTCCAAGATAATCTCTGTAAGAAGAGGTCGCTGCAATCAGAGCTTAATAAAATCAGGTTGCTGAACTGTCCAGGACAGCTCTGACTGGCGTGAGTCTGTAGTAGTCTAGGGTGCGTTGTTGTGACATGGATTCCATGATTTCCCCCGCCCCTTGCCCACCAGTCAATGCTGTTACCAGCCAGTCAACACAAATACACCTAAATCAGAGCTCTTTTTTACTTTTGGTCGCTATAATGGCCCTGATAATGGGGGTGCAAGGGGAACGCAGTAACACACGGAAAACTCGTAATGGCAGGGGACGTGGAGGCTCTGCCGAGCTTAAAGACAGGGCCTCATTTAAATAACATGCTGCTGTCTCCCTCCGGATAGCCGGCCAGATTGGAAGCCTAGCCAGGAGCACAGACAAGTGGCTAGAGGCCGCAGCCGAGGATCCATGGGGACGGTGCCCTGCTGTTAGTGGGGGTGGGTGGAAGATCTTGGCTGCGATTGGGAGAGGTGGGGGAGGTTGGAGCCGCGATTAGTGATGGTGGGGTCTTGCTACGATCAGGGAGACAAGGGGGGTAGGTGCAAGGGAGGTCCAAGGTCTTCTTGTGAGGCCTGAAGGAGTACTTTTGCCCCTTCTGGCCTGCAAGAAAACCTAAAAATACATTTTAAACTTTACTTCTGCTCCTCTTCTGGCCCAGGATTTGGCTTCCGTCAGGCAAAACCTGTCGGGGCAGCCGACACTGCCCCTCACTCAGGCCTCTGGTTGATATTGCAGATTGGGTCCTGATGACATCATCAGATCTGATCTGCATATTTAAAATAGGACCCTGCTTCCTTCCAACGGGTGTCCCGCTTGCCTGCTCAAAGGGTACGTTAATATGGTGACACGGTGGGAAGGAAACATAGAAACATAGAAACATAACAAATAGGTGCAGGAGTAGGCCATTCGACCCTTCGAGCCTGCACCGCCATTCAATGAGTTCATGGCTGAACATGCAACTTCAGTACCCCATTCCTGCTTTCTCGCCATACCCCTTGATCCCCCAAGTAGTAAGGACTACATCTAACTCCTTTTTGAATATATTTAGTGAATTGGCCTCAACAACTTTCTGTGGTAGAGAATTTCACAGGTTCACCACTCTCTGGGTGAAGAAGTTTCTCCTCATCTCGGTCCTAAATGGCTTACCCCTTATCCTTAGACTGTGACCCCTGGTTCTGGACGTTTCCAACATTAATAAGAACATAAGAACATAAGAATTAGGAACAGGAGTAGGCCATCTAGCCCCTCGAGCCTGCTCCGCCACCCAACAAGATCACGGCTGATCTGGCCGTGGACTCAGCTCCACTTACCCGCCCGCTCCCCATAACCCTTAATTCCCTTATTGGTTAAAAATCTATCTATCTGTGATTTGAATATATTCAATGAGCTAGCATCAACTGCTTCTTTGGGCAGAGAATTCCACAGATTCACAACCCTCTGGGAGAAGAAATTCCTTCTCAACTCGGTTTTAAATTGGCTACCCGTATTTTGAGGCTGTGCCCCCTAGTTCGAGTCTCCCCGACCAGTGGAAACCACCTTTCTGCCTCTATCCTGTCTATCCCCTTCATTATTTTAAATGTTTCTATAAGATCACCCCTCATCCTTCTGAACTCCAACGAGTAAAGACCCAGTCTACTCAATCTATCATCATAAGGTAACCCCCTCATCTCCGGAATCAGCCTAGTGAATCGTCTATACCCCTTCCAAAGCCAGTATATCCTTCCTTAAGTAAGGTGACCAAAGGAAACGGCATTGCTGAGGGTAAGTGACTCTTGTTATTTTAATGGTCCCCCCCGCATCCCCCTTCCCCCATCCAGTTTTTGCCAGATGGGGGGCTATTAAAATCGGAGCTAATGAGTCTGAGAATTATGTCAGATTGGCATTCCAACAACCCCTCTCCCAAAAAGCTACAATTTTCTGTTTAATTTGAAAAAATTGCCAGAAGAAAACCCACCCGCTCACTTTTCTGCAATTCCTGTGTTTAAGCAACTCTCTTTTGGGGTATATGTTTAAAATTAAGGCTTTCGGCTAAATTCTGAAATCATTGGTTATTAAGTTCTCATTTTTGATATTGATGTGTTCCTCATTTAATCCTCTGTTTATTGTCATTATTCTTTACAAACAGGACAGTCTACAAGCTTTGGAAAATTAAATGCTGAAGTCTCTTGAAACTGTAATGTGCTTGTCTGAAACAAGTGCACTCTACCCCTCACATTTTCTCACCTCTCGAAAAAGTCATGTGGAAGGGAGGCAGACAGGTGTCTCGGTGTGTTTGGTACACGGTATCATGACTCTATGTCCAGCTTTGTAGCTTTCTGATTTGGGGATGTGTCTTTTGTTCTCATGATAAAACCGACATGATAAATAAAGTTGTACATGATGTATATAATGGGCTTAGATTGTGAGATTTCTGAGTCAATCCTTCCTTGATGCAGTCCACTCTACTTATAACAGCTACCTGATTCATGTATAAAGTTGCTGTCTAACAAATCACTTTGTGATCTATATAGAATCTACAGCACAGACACAGGCCATTCAGATCAACTGGCCCATGCCGGTGTTTATAGTCCACATGATCCGACTCTAATTGACGCTTCCCACCCTATCCCCCAAATACTCCATTTTCCTTCTTCCTCATGTATTTGAATGATTCCGTTGCCCTGTTTTGTTGCTGATGCTCTACAGGCAATTTAATAGGTTCTTATGTCTCATTACTCTGGCTTTATTTTTGTCAGGCATTTTATTTTAACCTCATGTAAACTTTTCTGTTCCCTGAATACTTATGTTATCTTTATCTACTTTTAATACCGTTAAATGCAAAATTCAGATCAAAGTGTGAAATATTTCTTTAGTTTGTAAGACTTTTAATCAAATGACTACAAATACGATGCAAAATACTGTACAGCAATTACAGAAACTCTGAACCAGAAACAGAAAAAGCTGGAAACACACAGCAGGTCAATCAGTATCTGCTGAGAGTGCCAAAAGTTGACCTTTGAGGTTTGTACTTTTCTAAAAAGATTATGAAACGGAAACATCGACTGCATGACTTGCCCAACCAGCAAGTGTTTGCATTCACAGGCTCAGACTGTGCGCAATCTTTGTCTCAAATATCATCTTTGACTGTAGCAATTGGAAAAATCTTTTCTCAACTGTGCAACGAAGAAAGGATTCTGCAAGCTGGCTTTCAGCAGTTTCCGACAAGGAAATCTTTTGCTTTCCATCCTTCTGTCATCCAGTTCTTAACCTGGGGTTCACGGTGGGTAATTCCCATATATATCCTTATGATGGAGGCAGAACAGGAGAAAAAGATAAGAAAATCTCAGAGGCACATTGGATAAAGGGATACCGAAG
This sequence comes from Pristiophorus japonicus, assembly GCF_044704955.1. Classification (NCBI taxonomy): domain Eukaryota; kingdom Metazoa; phylum Chordata; class Chondrichthyes; family Pristiophoridae; genus Pristiophorus; species Pristiophorus japonicus. The sequence goes on along the minus strand of NC_091988.1, from coordinate 149,524,038 downwards.
AAGAAGGTGACCAACTAGGAGGTACCCTTCCACCAGAGACTATAGACAATGCCACTCTCTCGATACTAAGGACTTCTGATTACGATGTGTCTACTCCTGGTGCCTCCCTGTATTGTTCCTAGAATTATCCTGATGCTACACCAAGATGCTAGCTGAGGGCCAGTGGCATTGTGAGCGTTTTGTGATGTAGGTGGCCCTGGTCTCAGGGCGTGTGAATGCTCAGATGACAGTTCAGCAGGCTGCGTCACCACCACAGGTGCATGGGCAGCCTGATCCTGCATTCTGCATCTATATGAGCAGTAAATATGTCGACTATGTCCTGGAGTTCAGCCTCTGTATGTGAGCAGACGCAGGCGTTGCCCGCGTACTGTAGCTCGACGATAGAGGTTGGGGTGGTCTTGGATCTGGCCTGGAGACTATTTACTGAGGTGTACAAAAGCATGGGCCTTATGCTAAACATCCGTAAGACAAAGGTCCTCCACCAATCTGTCCTCGCCGCACAGCACTGCCCTCCAGTCATCAAGATCCATTGCGCAGCCCTGGACAACGTGGACCATTTCCCATACCTCGGGAGCCTCTTATCGACAAGAGCAGACATTGATGACGAGATTCAACACCGCCTCCAGTGCGCCAGTGCAGCCTTCGGCCGCTTGAGGAAAAGAGTGTTCGAAGACCAGGCCCTCAAATCTACCACCAAGCTCATGATCTACAGGGCTGTAGTAATACCCGCCCTCCTGTATGGCTCAGAGACATAGACCATATACAGTAGACACCTCAAGTTGCTGGAGAAATACCATCAACAATGTCTCCGCAAGATTCTACAAATTCCCTGGGAGGACAAATGCACCAACATTAGCGTCCTCGACCAGGCCAACATCCCCAGCATTGAAGCACTGACCACACTTGATCAGCTCCGCTGGGCAGGCCACATTGTCTGCATGCCAGACACGAGACACCCAAAGCAAATGCTCTACTCGGAACTCCTTCATGGCAACAAGCCAAAGGGCAGAGAAAACGTTACAAGGACACCCTCAAAGCCTCCCTGATAAAGTGCAACATCCCCATTGACACCTGGGAGTCCCTGGCCAAAGACCGCCCTAAGTGGAGGAAGTGCATCCGGGAGGGCTCTGAGCACCTTGACTCTCATCGCTGAGAAAATGCAGAAATCAAGCGCAAGCAGTGGAAAGAGTGTGCGGCAAATCTGTCCCACCCACCCCTTACCCTCAACGACTATCTGTCCCACCTGTGACAGGGACTGTTGCTCTCGTATTGGACTGTTCAGCCACCTAAGGACTTATTTTAAGAGTGGAAGCAAGTCTTCCTCGATTCCGAGGGATTGCCTATGATGAAGACATGAGCAGGTATCTGAGGGGGCTGCCAGAAAGGTGACATGAGCTGTCATCAGGAAAATGATGGCCTCTAACCACACCTTGTATGCTTGGTCCTGGATTTGACTGGCCACAGACCTAATACTAATATTGAGGTCTTGAAACCTTGAGACAAAATCTCACTCTAAGGTGGCTGTTATGGACAATTGAGATGTCACACTGATTTCACTTCTTAGTTTGTGATTAAGGCATATCATTGGGCCACAGCCTTTATGTAACCAATGCTATACCAGACCCAAGAGCACTTGATTCTGTGTCTTGTTACCAAAAAGGGAATATATATATTTTCTCAAAACTTGAATTCCTCCTGCCCCAAAACACTGTAACATAAAGAAATCACTGAATGCAAATCGAAACCAAAAAAATCTGTGCACTGAGTTCGCAGGGGAAGATTCTCAGTGGAACTATTGGCTTCATATATGGGGTGGATTCTCTGTGGAACTACTGCATTCATAGGGGAAGATTCTCTGTGGAACTACTGGGTTCATGGGGGAAGATTCTTTGTGGAACCACTGGGTTCATGGGGGAAGATTCTCTATGGAATCATTCTATAACATCTTTTGCATGCACCCTGTAAAGCTTGGTATATGCATGATTAGACTTGACCAGAATGCAAATATTATTCAACACTTTCCCGTCTTGTCCATTCTTCGCTGCTGGGTGATAAATGGCCTTCTAATTTGTTTGATGATGAATATGAAGACATGAATCGATGGGGACCAATGTGTGGACATTCAAGGGGTGGTTTGTTGGTTGCAGGACTGCTTTGTGTCAGTGTCATTTGGAGGGAGGTGGAGGCAATGGGAAGAGCGTCCATTGCATTATCTGATGATATGGGTCCACTGGTGCAATCTGTGAACCTTGCATGAATAAGGGCATCCTTGGAATCTCAGGCAGTAATGTGAGCAGCTTGGGTGGATTGCCTTCATTACCCTCCTCCTCCTCCTCCTCTTCTTCCTCCTCCCCCTCCGAATAGTTCAAGGCAGATGTGAGCTCTTCTCCTTGTTCCTCCTGCAGGCCCAAGCCTCGCCGTTGTGCAATGTTGTGCAGAGCACAGCAAACCACGACCATTCTCAACATAGAAACAGTGGGGTCAAGTTTCGGTCTGAGTTGCTCCTATTCTTTTGGAGCAACTGGTTTAGAATGGAGTATCTTAGAAATTGCAATTCTCAGCATTTGGTTTGCTCCAGTTCCAGTCAGTTAGAACAGTTTCATTTTAGAACAGATTTTTCTTTTCAAAAGGGGACGTGTCCGGCCACTTACGCCCATTTTGAAAGTTTAGGCAGTGAAAACTTACTCCAAACTAGCTTAGAATGGAGTAAGTGTAGATTTTTGTACGCTCAGAAAAACCTTGCCTACACTTTACAAATCAGGTGTAGGTTACAAATCAGGCGTAGGGAACGGTGAGGGGTGGGGGGAGGGGCTGGGGAGGCAAGGGAAGTAATTAAATTTTACAAGCATTCAACAGTCTTACTTATATAACTAAAGAGCCATCCTGACTAAAAAATTATAAACAAAGCAAAGACAAAATATTGAATATTCCTACCTGTGAGAAGCAGCAGCAGCCTTCGAGCTGCGGTGCTTCAGAGAGGCCTTCCATGTTGGAGAAGGGGGCGGCGTCAGTGACTCGGCGGCAGCCCAACAACAACGGCAGCAAGCAGTCCTATTCGAGTGGGAGGCGCAGGCTCGGACGGTGGTGCACTGGCTGTAAACTGCTGCATTACACCAGCAGCACCACTGGGACCCGCAACATCGGAATCAAAACCATGGAAGGTGGAACCAGAACCTATACAAAGGGTTGAAACTCTGATGCCCCTTAATGGGGGCTCATAAACATTAATTTGGAAGCTCTCCCGTGTAGACATTTCAGTCATCGCCGCCATCATCCAGCCTGGATCATCTGCATCTGGTTGTACTGGTTCTTCTGTATCTTCAGGATCCTCAGGGTTGGCATCATCATCATCATCATCATCATTGTTCTGCAAAATACATCAAATGTTTAACAGCAAGGGAGGGGACCGGATGGGTGACATGAGTACTCTCACACATAGCAGGCCAGGCAGCAGGTTGATTTAAAGGGCCACGATGCATTTTCAAGACTTACCCTCTTCTTCGCGTGCGGGCCCAGCTTGAGCTGTACCGATTGCTTTTCTCCATGTACGACTCATCATAGCAGCTACCCTTTGTTCCAAGGGTGTCAGTGGATGCAGATTGGGCACGCCTCCTCCTGTACGAGTTGCCTCCCTTTTGTTGTGGGCCAATTTCTTCTGCAAAGAGTAAAATATAACTTTTTACAGAGTGCGTCTTTCTGCAGGGTGGGACATACAGATAGTCACATTACAATTACAGTTACAGTAAAAATGGAAACTATTACTTACACTAACTACTTGACCAAGGTCGTGCCATTTCTTTTTACACTGGCTTCCAGATCTCATGGTATGCACCACTGCGCAGTAATCTTCTGCAACTTGGTTCCAGCGTTTCTTCATTTCTTTAGGTGGCACTTTTAGGCAACCTCTGTTGCTGGTATCTAGCTCCTGCCATCTCTGCTCAATGACGTTGACTAATATCTCCACTTCCTCATGCAAGAAATTCTTTGTTCTTGGTGGACGTTGATCCATTGCTGTATTGAATTGACACTCTTATTTTTCAAAACACACAGTTCTTAATTTGCATGCACCTATGCAGCACCTGTTCTGGAAGTTTAGCGGTGAAAAGCAGCACTCACTGATTTCAGCAGGTGATTTATTCAACAGTGCTGCTAAAAGCACTCCTTCAGACACAAAGAAATCACCAAAATTAAATCCCAAGCCTTTTCAGGAGTCCACGAGACAAATCAACACTTTTCTTTGAGTCCCTTTAAAAATGGCTGAGTGCCAATGTTTCTGGGCTATTGCCCATGCGCGAGCGCTCCAACGCGCACGCGCAGGGCTGCCGGCATGATGTTGCCTCATTTAAATTAGCCCCACCCCCCCCCCCCACACTATCAGAATTGGCGTGACTCTGTGGCTCTGCCCCTCGCTGCTGTGTGTGCGCTATGCCGAGCTCCCAGGGACCTGCAAGGAGCCGGAGAATTCAGAGGTATTTTTCTGTCGTACTTTTAGGCGTGAAGAACGGGTGTCCAGGTTGGGGCTGCGCCGTTCTAGGCGCAGCCTGAAACTTGACCCCATAGAAACATAGAAAATAGATGCAGGAGTAGGCCATTCGGCCCTTCAAGCCTGCACCACCATTCAATAAGATCATGGCTGATCATTCCCTCAGTACCCCTTTCCTGCTTTCTCTCCATACCCCTTGATCCCCTTAACCATAAGGGCCATATCTAACTCCCTCTTGAATATATCCAATGAACTGGCATCAACAACTCTCTGCGGCAGGGAATTCCACAGGTTAACAACTCTCTTGAGTGAAGATGTTTCTCCTCATCTCAGTCCTAAATGGCTTACCCCATATCCTAAGACTGTGTCCCCTGGTTCTGGACTTCCCCAACATTGGGAACATTCTACCCACATCTAACATGTCCCGTCCTGTCAGAATCTTGTATATTTCTATAAGATCCCCTCTCATCCTCCTAAACTCCAATGTATAAAGGCCCAGTTGATCCAGTCTCTCCTCATATGTCAGTCCAGCTATCCCGGGAATCAGTCTGGTGAACCTTCGCTGCACTCCCTCAATAGCAAGAACGTCCTTCCTCAGAATAGGAGAACAAAACTGAACACAATATTCCAGGTGAGGCCTCACCAAGGTCCTGTACAACTGCAGTAAGACCTCCCTGCTCCCATACTCAAATCCCCTAGCTATGAAGGCCAACATACCATTTGCCTTCTTCGCTGCCTGCTGTACCTGGATGCAACTTTCAATGACTGATGAACCATGACACCCAGGTCTTGTTGCACCTTCCCTTTTCCTAATCTGCCGCATTCAGATAATATTTTGTCTTTGCGTTTTTGCCTCCAAAGTGGATAGCCTCACATTTAGCCACATTATACAGCATCTGCCATGCATTTGCCCATTCACCTAACCTGTCCAAGTCACCCTGCAGCCTCTTAGCGTCCCCCTCACAGCTCACACTGCCAACCAGTTTAGTGTCATCTGCAAACTTGGACATATTGCACTCAATTCCTTCATCTAAATCATTGATGTATATTGTAAAGACCTGGGGTCCCAGCACTGAGCCCTGCGGCACTCCATTAGTCACTGCCTGCCATTCTGAAAAGAACCCGTTTATACCGACTCTCTGCTTCATGTCTATCCATGTCAGTATATTACCCCCAATACCATGTGCTTTGATTTTGCACACCAATCTCTTGTGTGGGACCTTGTCAAAAGCCTTTTGAAAGTCCAAATACACCACATCCACTGGTTCTCCCTTGTCCACTCTACCAGTTACATCCTCAAAAAATTCCAGAAGATTTGTCAAACATGATTTCCCCTTCTTAAATCCATGCTGACTTGGACCTGTCCTGTCACTGCAAGATCCTGGCTGGTGCATGCTGAAGGGCACCTCCAGATCTGTCAAGGCACCTGCAGCACATCTTCAGCCTACCGATGGCCTGTTCTATCACACACTGGTGATGATATGGCATTCATTGTAGCACTGTTGGGCTTCAGTGTTAGGGTTTCTGATGGGTGTCATGAGCCAAGTTTGCAGTAGTATTTCTTGTCACTTAGTAGCCACCCCTTAAGCCTGCTTCCAAGCCCGAAGAGACCAGGGAGCATAGACTGCCACGGGATGAAATAATCATGGGGGCTGCCTGGGAATCTTATGCACACCTGCATAAGCAGATTGTGGTTGCACACCAGCTGCACTTTGAGTGGAAGCCCTTGCAGTTGACACATATTCCTGGTTGTTCTGGGGCTTCCCTGATTGCCATGTGTGTGCAGTCAATGGTGCCCTGCACTTGTGGGAAGCCAGCCACAGCTGCAAAGCTGAGCACCCATTCATTCCGTCAGGCATTATCGCAGGCAAAGTTGACATAATTCCCAGCCCTGGCAAACAAGCCATCAGTGACCTGCCTAATGCATTTGTTGGTGGCCGACTGGGAGATCCTAGAGATGTCTGCGGCAGAGCCCTGGAAGGATCCGCAGGCAAAAAAGTTGAGGGCGGTGGTGACATTGACTGGTAATCATGGCCACCAGGCCCAGCAGGGAGCAGGTCTTCATTTTAGGAGGCTGCAGATGTCTACCACCACCCGACATGATATCCTGAGCCTCCTGAGACACTGCTGTTCAGACATGTAAAGGAAACTAAGCCTCTTCCTGTCGATCTTATTTCTTGGGTATTGCTTCCTGCAAGCTACATGTCTCTGCTGCTCCTCTCTCTCCTGTGTAGCTACAGGTCTGTGACCAACAGGCTGCAGTGCTGTTGCTGGTCATTTTCATAGAAGAATCATAGAAATTTACAGCACGGAAGGAGGCCATTTCTGCCCATCGTGTCCGCGCCGGCCAACAAAGCGCTATCCAGCCTGATCCCACTTTCCAGCTCTTGGTCTATAGCCATGAAGGTTACGGCACTTTAAATGCTATCTAAGTATTTTTTAATGTGGTGAGGGTTTCTGCCTGTACCATCCTTTCAGACAGTGATTTCCTGACCCCCACTAACCTCTGGGTAAAGAAATTTCCCCTCAAATCTCCTCTAAACCTCCCGCCAATTACTTTAAATCTATATCCCCTGGTTGTTGACCCCTCTGCCAAGGGAAACAGGTCCTTCCTATCCACTCTATCCAGGCCCCTCATAATTTTATACACCTCAATCAGGTCTCCGCTCAGCCTCCTCTGTTCCAAAGAAAACAGACCCAGCATTTCTAATCTTTCCTCATAGCCAAAATTATCCAGCCCAGGCAACATTCTTGTAAATCTCCTCTGCACCCTTTCCGGTACAATCACATCTTTCCTGTAATATAGTGACCAGAACTGCACACAGTACTCCAGCTGCGGCCTAACCAGTGTTTTATACAGTTCAAGCATAACCTCCTTGCTCTTGTTTCCATGCCTCGACTAATGAAGGCAAGTATTCCATATGCCTTCTTAGCCACCTTATCTACCTGGCCTGCTACCTTCAGGGACTATGGACATGCACTTCAAGGTCCCTTTGTTCCTTGACACTTTTCAGTGTCCCACCATTTAATGTGTATTCCCTTGCCTTGTTAGACCTCCCCAAATGCATTACCTCACACTTATCCAGATTGAATTCATTTGCCACTGTTCTGCCCACCTGACCAATACATTGATATCTTCCTGCAATCCACAGCTTTCTTCCTCATTATCAATCACACGGCCTATTTTAGTGTTATTTGCAAGCTTCTTAATCATACCCCCAACATTCAAGTCCAAGTCATTGATATATACCACAAAAAGCAAGGGACCCAGCACTGAGCCCTGCGGAATCCCACTGGATACAGCCTTCCAGTCACAAAAACACCCATCAACCATTACCCTTTGCTTCCTGCCTCTGAGCCAATTTTGGATCCAACTTGCCACTTTGCCCTGAATCCCATGGACTTTTACTTTCGTGACCAGTCTGCCATGTGGAACCTTATCAAAAGCTTTGCAAAAATCCATACACACTACATCGTATGCACTGCCCTCATCGACCCTCCTGGTTACCTCCTCGAAAAATTCAATCAAGTTAGTCAGACACGCCCTTCCCTTAACAAATCCATGCTGACTGTCCTTGATTAATCCATGACTTTCCAAATGAAGATTTATCCTGTCCGTCAGATTTTTTCCAATAATTTTCCTACCACTGAGGTTAGGCTGACTAGCCTGTATTTACTCGGTCTATCCTTTTCTCCCTTAGACACAATCTAAGGCAACATAAGCGGCACCCATCCTGATATGATAGAACAAACCTCCTAAGTGTAGAAAGTAACCTCTCAACAAAAGTACTGTGAACAAACCCTTTCCCACTAGCAGGTAAGAAAGCGGGTGTGAGTACTGAGTACTTATTGGCATATTTCCCGGAGATTAATTTAGCCGGCTGAATTGCCTCTGTGCTCTCGCTTTGTTTGACTGGCGAGTTTCAGGAAGCCCGGGAAACCCATGGACCTGATCTTAAACTCGAAAGTGTGTTAAAATATCATACTAATTGAGCGATTAACATATGGTAATTGACAACCTGCCTCACTGCTGGGGATTACGCGCGCACAGCCTAACATGCTCGAGTGAAAAGAAGAATCAGCAGCTTGGAGCCGGCTTCCCGACTCTCTGTCAGTTTTGTCAGTTTTAAACACCTGCCTGCCCCCAAATCCACGCACTCCTGCACATTCAAATCCAGCCCTTTGTTTCATCTCTGCCCTGCTGCTTCATTGGGTTTGTGAGCATTGGTATAGAACAGAGGTGTTGCACTGACTGGTAGAAGGTTTGGACTGTGAGGGCCGATTTTAACTTAAGATGGGGCAAGACAGTCTGAGGCTGGTGGCAGTGAATGCCATCATTGGTGCAAGGCCAGCCCGACTCGCTGGGCCTCATTTACATATAGCTCGATGCCCACCCGGCCAAAACCATTACATGGCTGGTGCTTGCTAATATATGAATATTGCTGCCGTTGGTTTACAACAGACATTGGGAACTGAAAAATAGCATAGAGTCAGAGCTGCATGTTGCAGACGTACAGAATTAGCACCGTAATTGACCTAATATTGGGCTGTATAGGAAACATTAGTACTACAAATTTAAGTGTTATAAAGCTGTCTTGGTAGTTTTGCCTGTGGCAGAAAATACATTTAGAATGAATTTTATTTCTTGACTGACAAGAAACATTCTTTTGTGCATGCTTTAAATCCTACCTGCTTAGACAGACCTAATCAAAATAGCTTTGCACACTGAATCAGTGTACCTCTAATGCACCATCAATGGGACTAAATTCCAGCATAAATATTGTTGATCAGCAGAGAAAGAATAGTGAAGAAACTGAAGACACAGAGGTCCAGTTCCTTAATGACACTTCAGTAAGGATCTTTTTCTTTGCTATGCTGATTTTCAAGAAGCCTTCAATTGTGTTTGGAGAAAGGGCCTTTGGTGGCTGGCTAGAGTGCTACTTAGGATGCTTTGAGAAGATAATCTGTATCCTATAGAGTTAGCGGGTCCAAGAGTTATAGGAGAGTTGATTAGAGTTAGCATAGTTTTAGATAATTATTGCAATGTATGCCATATTAATGACTCCCCCATTCCATTGCTCAGGGTAACCTGGATGATATGCTCAGAAAATACAGGAAATACTCAGCAGGTCAGACAGCATCTTTGGAGAGAGAAACAGAGTTAATGTTTCAGGTCGATGACCGTTCGTCAGAACTGGAAAAAGTTAGAGATATACCAGGTTTTTATGCAAGTGTAGAGGCAGGGAAAGGGGGAGGAAAGAACAAAAGAAAAGATCTGTGATAGGGTGAAAGGCAGAAGAGATGATGGTGCAAGGCAAAAGGAAATGGTAATGGGATAAGTTAAGAAACAGAAGATGAGTCTCAATAGGGTGTAAGTGTAAATGGCAGAATGTTCAACAGCTGCCATGGGAAAGAGAGAATAAAAACAGAAATAAAATAGGGGCAGAGGTTATGGTTTGAAATTGTTGAACTTGATGTTGAGTCCAGAAGTGTAAAGTGCCTAAACGAAAGATGATGTGCTGTTCCTCGAGCGTACGTTGATCTTCATTGGAACAGTGTAAGAGGCCGAGGACGGAGAGATCAGAGTGGGAGTGGAGCGGAGAATTAAAGTGACAGATGACAGGCAGTTCGGGGTCACGCTAATGGACTAAACAAAAGTGTTCTGAAAAGCAGTCACCAATCTGCGTTTAGTGTCCCCAATGTAGAGAAGGTCACAGCGTGAGTAGCGAATACAGTATACTAAATTGAAAGAAGTACAAGTAAATCTGTGTTTCACCTGGAAGGTGTGTTTGGGGCCCTGGGCAGTGGTAAGGGAGGAGGTAAAAGGGCCAGGGTTGCATCTCCTACGCTTGCACGGTGTTTTATCTTCAGTACAACTCACAAACACACACAAGCCTTAAGATGGAAGAACACTCCAGTCAGGTGACGTGTTCTCTCTTTATTTGTACACAGCACTGGTTGCAGTGCCACAGTAGTCCAAAGGTGGAGCTATATATATTACTCATGGGAAGGTGCTGTGGGAAGGGGAGGCGTGCTGGGGGTAATTGAGGAATGGACCAGGGTATCGTGGAAGGAGCGGTCCCTTCGGTATGCTGAAAGGGGAGGGGAGGAGGAAAATTTGTTTGGTTGTGGGATCACGCTGGAGGTGGCGGAAATAGCGGATAATCCGTTGAATGTGGAGGCTGGTAGGGTGAAAGGTGAAAACAAGGGGAACTCTAACGTGGTTCTGGGAGGGATGGGTAGGGGTGAGAGCAGAAATGCGGGAAATAGAACGGACATGGTCGAGGGCTATGTCAACCACGGTAGAGAGGAATCCTCGGTTGAGGAAAAAGGAAGACATATCGGAAGCACGAGTATGGAAGGTGGCGTTGTCAGAACAGATTTGACGGATACGGAGAAACTGGGAGAATGGAATGGAGTCCTTACAGGAAGTGGGGTAGGAGGAAGTGTAGTCCAGGTAGCTGTGGGAGTCAGTGGGTTTAAAGTGAATGTTTGTCAATAGCCTATCCCCAGAAATGGAGACAGCATTCCGAAGGGACCGCTCCCTCTGCGACACCCTGGCCCATTCTGCAATCACCCCCAGCACCCCCTCCCCTTCCCACGGCACCTTCCTGTGCAAGCGCAGGAGCTGCAACACTGGCCCTTTTTACCTCCTCCCTTCCCACTGTCCAGGGCCCCAAAGACGCCTTCCAGGTGAAACAGCGATTTACTTGTACTTCTTTTAATTTAGTATACTGTATTCACTGCTCACGATGTACATTGGGGAGAACAAACACAGATTGGGTGACCGCTTTGCAGAACACTTCTGTTCAGTCTGTAAGCATGACCCCGAACTTCCGGTCATCTGTCACTTTAATTCTCCACTCCACTCCCATTCTGACCTCTCCGTCCTCGGCCTCTTACACTATTTAAATGAAGCTCAATGTAAGCTCGAGGAACAGCACCTCATCTTTCGTTGAGGCACTTTACAGCCTTCTGGACTCAACATTGAGTTCAACAATTTCAGACCATAACCTCTGCCCCTATTTTTTTCTGATTTATTTTCTTCTCTCTTTCCCATGGCAGCTGTTGATCATTCTGCCATTTACACTTACACCCGATTTAGACTCATCTTTTGTTTCTTAACATCCCATTACCATCTCCTTTTGTCTCATTGGGCTAGAAATTCCCCAGCCTGTCGTTATTTGATAAATAACAACAAAATAATGAATAAATAAGAATAAAAATGTTGCCATTTTTTAAGGGGATAAATTTGGCCACAAAATACGTCTGTTCTTAAAAAACGGCGTTCCACGATGATTCGCGTTAAAAACCGCGATGTCGCCAACTTTAGCCCAAGCCTATCAACACGAAAAATACAGGCCCTGGGAGGGGAGAAAACACAAAAAAAATAGCAAAAAACAAAAAAATAAAAAATCACAAAATATTTATTTATAAGACCTTTAACGAAGTAATTGCTGTGAAAGAATTAAAAAATAAAAACTTTAACTAACCTTTTTTTGTAGGTCTTCATATTTACCAATGTGTCTGAGGCTGCAATGCCTGCTTTTCTCCTACGCTTTTTTCTCCAAAAACGGGTTCGCGAACAACCAGACTTAGGCAGTGCGTTTTTTTTTTGCGATTTTTTCGCGTTACACATTGACGATCCTCTTTTTGTCGATATTTTCAAAATGCCATTCTTAAGGTTTGGGGAATTTTGACCAGTTCATTTTAAGAATAAAAAACCACTTTTAACATGAAAAAATCGTGTTAAAAAGTGTGTTAGGCTGGGGAAATTCTAGCCCTTAATCTCTTCTGCCTTCCACTCTATCACAGACCTTCCCTTTTGTTTTTTCCAACCCTCCCACCTTTTCCTGCCCCTAAGCTTGCTTAAAAACCTGTTACATCTCTAACTTTTTCCAGTTCTGATGAAGGGTCATCGACCTGAAACATTAACACTGTTTCTCTCTCCACAGATGCTGCCTGACCTGCTGGGTATTTCCAGCATTTTCTGTTTTTATTTCAGATTTCCAGCATCCATAGTGTTTTGCTTTATTATTGGATGGCGTGCTGTTTTATAAGGACAAGAGTGTTATGTAGGCACTATTTTATCAAGACAACAACAAGAATGTGCATTTATATAGCGCCTTTAATGCAGTAAAAGTCCCAAGCAATGTTCCCTCTAATGTTTTGGGGGCACATGGCCTCTTTAAACTTCTGCGTATGCGCCTCTTTTTCCATTGAGAACCCGGTAAGCGGCCTGCGCGGGAGTTTCAGACCGCTGCATGACTGTGTAGCCGTGCAGCTAAATGAGAACATTAATCCCAAGGCACTTCGCAGAAACGTTATCAAATAAAATTTGTCACTGAACCACATAAGGAAATATTAGGACAAGTGACCAAAAACTTGGTCAAAGAGGTAGATTTTAATGAGAGACTTAAAGGAGGAAAGAGAGGTAGGGAGGTTTAGGGAGGGTATTCCAGAACTGAAGGCACGGCTGCCAATAGTGGAACAATTAAAATCAGGGATGCGCAGGATGCCAAGTTGGAAGAGCACAGAAATCTTGGAGGGTTGTAAGGCTGGAGGAGGTACCAGAAATAGGGAGGTGGAAGCATTTGAAAACAAGGATGAGAATGTTTAACTTGAGGCTTTGCCGAACTGGGAGCCAATGTAGGTCAGCGAGCATAGGGGTGATGCATGAATGGGAATTCATATGGGCAGCAGAGTTTTGGATGAGCTCAAGATTACATAGGGTGCAAGGTGGGAGGCGTAATATATATAGCTGCACCCAGTGGTAATGCAGCCATTGCTGTTTACAACAATAAAGAGGGAACAGATCACCTGACAGGTTCCTGAAGTCATCAGCCATCTTAGAACCTGTGTGTTTGTGAGGTTGTACAGGAGATATCACATTGGCGATGAAGGATAGAATTTCTGGATAACCTAGCTGAAATTTTTGTTGGTGGATGATTCAGCCAACCGACAGAGAGGCTTTGAGGACTTCTTTGTTTTGATTAACAACTAAAAATCCAAGGTAAATTACAAGCACACTTGGCTGAACTGCCAGAGTCCGGATGGCCTTGCCTATGGGAATATTAGGGTGCTTGGGTGAGTTTCAACGTCACCGTGAAACTTTCAGAACGTATGTGGAGCGACTAAAAATGTTTCTCATCGCAAATAGAAGTCCTCGATGATGAAAACCTTAACCGTAATCAAGTGGTGTTGGAAAGAAAACGGCCTATTTTCTTAACTGAAGCAGGCCCTGAAACTGGCCAAAAATTTGCTTGTTAAGCCAAAGGACGCATTACTTAAGCAGATTCTAATCGCACTACAGTCCTGAGCTCCTGGAAATTGCTGAAAGTTATAGTTTCAGAAATATGAGATCAGTTAACCGACGAAAGTATCAGTGAGAACATTGTAGCTTTAAAAAGGTTATCCATTCACTGTCATTTCGGAAACTTTCAGGACCGAGCATTGTGTGACCGCTTTGTTTGTGGGATGAAAAATGAAGCAATCAGAAGAAAGTTGTTGACAACCCTTAACTTGACTTTTGATTTAATTTGTCAGACTGCTATGTTAATGGACATGGCCGACCAATACTCCCGAGAATTTCGTACCATTTTGAGTCATCAGACAACCGAGGTGAATCACCTGTAGGTTAAACATAAAAGGCAGTTGGGCCCCAAGGCCTCAGAAATTGGCCATGGTACATTGAAGTCATGCTATCGGTGCTTGGGACAACACATTGCTCAAAGTTGTCCATATGTGAAGGCACAGTGTTTCTTCTGCAGGTAAACTGGGCATGCTGACTGAAGAGTAAACCAACTTTCAAGGCTATAAGTAGAAATCGCCAGAGACTACATAGCATGGAAGAAAAGCAACAGGATGAAGAAATACACATCATCAGGAGCACGAGGGTATCAAACAGCAATTCGAAAAGTATCATCATCTAAGTATATGTTGCAGGAAATAAGATACCCATGGAAATCGACACTGGTGCATCCATGAGCGTAGTATCAGAATCGCTATATCTGGACAGATAACATGATTTCCCATTGGAGAAATCCAAGGTAGAACTGCGAGGCTACTCAGGAAAGAACATTCCTGTGGTAGGTCATATCATCGTACCGGTGAAATACAAGGATTAATTTCAGAGCTTGACTCTCTTCGTAGTGGCAGGAGGCAAGCCTGCCTTACTAGGAGGAAATTGGTTGGGATCACTGGAGCTGGATTGGTGTGAGATTTTTTGTGTTGAAATGAGATTTGCATTGAGGGATGATGTCATCAAGACGTATCCAAAGGTGTTCTGCGAAACAGGCAGTCCGATCCAAGGCTTCAAGGCTAGTGTCAGGGTACAGAAGGACGCTAGACCAGTTTACTGCAAGCCATGTCCTGTACCATATGCACTCAAGGAGAAAGTTGAGCAAGAACTCAAAAGACTAGAGACTGAGAACATTATCTCTAACGTAGATCTATGTAATTGGGCTGCACCCATTGTTGTTGCACCTAAGTCCGATGGTAAGGTAAGGTTGTGTGGTAATTATAAAGTAACTGTAAACCAAAGTTCTATAGGGTAATCTCCCCAATACATTGCCAAATGTAGATGTGTTCACAACACTGACAGGTGATCAGATCTTCTTAAAGTTAGATTTCACAAATGCTGACTTACAACTTGAACTAGATGAGGAGTCCAAGTCATGCTTGACTATAAATACTCATCGAGGCCTATATCAATTTAATAGGCTACCATTTGGAGTGTCTTCCACCCCCGCTATATTCCAAGAGGTGATGAACCAGATTTTGCAAGGTATTGAAGGGGTAGTATGCTATTTAGACGACATACTAATTTCAGCAACAAACAGGAAATTCATAATAACATATTGAATGAAGTGCTCAAATGGCTAGAGAAGCACAAAGTACGTATGAGTGTGTGTTATTTCAAAACTCAGTGCATTACTTAGGGCACACAGTAGGAAAAGGTGGTTTACATCTAACCAAGGGAAAGCTGGATGCAATCAGAAATGCACCCACTCCCAAGAATGTCACTGAACTTTGATCATTTTCGGGTCTTTTGAACTATTATGGGAAGTTCCTACCAAATTTGGCTACAGTGTTACATCCACTGACTGAACTGTTGAAAAAACAGGTCCATTGTAAGTGGTCAGAAGAATGCGACGCAGCATTCAAGGAGTGTAAAGCCAATTGGTAGAGAGCACCATGTTAGTTCACTATGACGTATCTAAGGAGATCAAGCTAGCACGTGATGCCTCTCCTTATGGAGCTGAGGCAGTGATCTCTCATGTACTACATAGTGGGGAGGAGAGACCAATTGCTTTTGCTTCACGCACTCAGTGCCAGTGACCGTAATTATGTGCAAATCGAAAGGGAAGCTTTGGCATTAATTTTGTGTGTCAAGAAGTTCCACAAATAAAAACATAAGAACATAAGAAATAGGAGCAGGAGTAGGCCATATGGCCCCTCGATCCTGCTCTGCCATTTAATACGATCATGGCTGATTCGATCATGGACTCAGGTCCACTTCCCTGCCCGCTCCCCATAACCCCTTATTCCCTTGTTGGTTAAGAAACTATTTATCTCTGTCTTAAATTTATTCAATGACCCAGCTTCCACAGCTCTCTGAGCTAGCGAATTCCACAGATTTACAACCCTCTGAGAGAAGAAATTCCTCCTCATCTCAGTTTTAAATGGGCGGCCCCTTATTCTAAGCTTATGCCCCTAGTTCTAGTCTCCCCTATCAGTGGAAACATCCTCTCTGCATCCATCTTGTCAAGCCCCCTCATAATCTTATACGTTTCGATAAGATCACCTCTCATTTTTCTGAATTCCAATGAGTAGAGGCCCAATCTACTCAACCTTTCCTCATAAGTCAACCCCCTCATCTCCGGAATCAACCTAGTGAACCTTCTCTGAACTGCCTCCAAAGCAAGTATATCCTTTCTTAAATATGGAAACCAAAATTGGACGCAATATTCCAGGTGTGACCTCACCAATACCCTGTATAACTGTAGCAAGACTTCCCTGCTTTTATACTCCCATCCCCTTTGCAATAAAGGCCTTGATTTCATTGGCCTTCCTGATCACTTGCTGTACCTGCATACTCATGCACCAGGACCTCCAGGTCCCGCTGTACTACAGCACTTTGCAATTTTTCTCCATTTAAATACTAACTTGCTCTTCGATTTCTTCTGTCAAAGTGCATAACCTCACACTTTCCATCATACTCCACCTGACAAATTTTTGCCCACTTGTATGGTTATCCATCGTTACGGACCATAAACCCCTGACACCAATCCTCCATCCAAAGTCGCCAGTTCCAACATTAGCTGCAGCTCGAATGCAGAGATGGACTTTGATTTTGTCAACATAAACATATGATATTGAGCCTAAAATTCCGATGTCCCGGGTCCGTATGAAGTTTCTACGGACCCGGGAAGGCATCGGAAAAGCTGGTTTTCAGTGCGCATTGCGCATGCACTGAAAACCGGCTTTTATGATCTGTCAAGTTTCTGGCTTGACAGATCTCACGCATGTCAGGAGCGAGGACATTTGTACGTGCAAATTTGCGATATTTACGCATACAAATGTCCTAAAAAATCTTGCGTCTGAAAAAGCAGCCTTATAGCCTACTTTTACAGGCGCAAGTTTTTTAAAACACACAAAACATATAAAAATAAAGTTATGAAAACATATTTTATTGTTAAAAACCCTCCTCACAACGGTAAGTTTATTTTAAGGCATAACTAAAAAAACATTTTTAAAAATCGGGAAAATATTGTCATGTATCTTACATTATTATATATAACTGTATCCTAACATGCTATACATGACTGTAATAAGATATGACCTGTAACCACCAGCATACCTTACCACCAGGAGACAGGTATATAAGGACAGGTCTCAGGCAAGTGCAGCATTCCAGAGCTGTGAAATAAAGGTGCAGGTCCAGAGTGACCTTGACTTCACTACATGCCTCGTGTGAATCTGCACTGAGGAGACAGGACTTTATAGTGGCGACCGGTTACGGGATTACAGAATCCACAGAATGGCGAACAACGGATCAGATGAAAAGTACAATGTGGGAGACAATTGGGAGGACTTTATAGAAAGGCTCCAGCAAAGCTTTGTAACCAAAGACTGGTTAGGCGACGATAAGGCAGACAAGAGAAGAGCCCATCTCTTGACCAGCTGTGGCTCGAAAACATACGCTTTAATGAAGGATCTGTTGGCACCCAAGAAACCAGCAAGCAAGTCATTTGAAGAATTGAGCACACTGGTAAGAGACCAGCTGAAGCCAGCGAGCAGCCTACACATGGCCAGACACAGGTTCTACAACTACAGACGCTGTGTGGGCCAGAGCATACCCGACTTCATGGCGGAACTTTGGAGGTTGGCTAGTTTATGTGAGTTCTCCGATGAACTGAGGAGAGAAATGCTGAGAGACTTTTTCATTGAAGGAATAGGCCATGCAGGCATATTCTGAAAGCTTATAGAGACCAAGAACCTGACCTTAGAAGCACTGGTTGCACAGACATTCTTGGTAGGGGAAGAAGAAACGAGGTTGATTTACAATGCAGGTACGACAACTAACGAAATATCGGAAGAAGTTCACAGCACTAAACAAGCTGCTACCCCCATACACAGACAAAACCGGGAGAACAGGCTCTTGACAGCAGGTAGAAGCCATCAAGCTGCTACCCCCACACATAGACAAAACTGGGAGAACAGGCTCTCGACAGCAGGCAGAGGCCATCAAGGGCCACAGGAACGGCCATTCACACCTCATCAACCCACAATGCGAGCAATCAACTACAAACTGAGAGAAGCTCAAGAGAGATTAGCCAGACACTGCTCATTCTTTGGGAACTTTTTGAACAATGGAACAGGTCTGTGCTGGAGGTGTGGTGGTGGGCACTCGTCAAGGGGATGTCGATTTCAGCAGGCTGTTTGCAAAAATTGTGAATATACAGGGCATTTGGCCCGCATGTGCAAAAAAACAGCAGCACGGCTGGTATACGAATCAGATGGGTCGGAAAGCGGACCAGAAGATGGTGGGGACAGTACCCGGGACACTGGTGTACAGCGGGTCAACATGATAAATGGCCGCTGCTCCTACAACAGGACGCCTCCTATAATGATGAGGGTCCTACTCAACGGGATATCTGTCAACATGGAGCTGGGTACGGGAGCGAGTCAATCTCTCACGGGCGCTCAACAATTTGAACAACTGTGGCCGCATAAAAGAAACAGACCAAAACTCACAAGAGTCGACACCACACTAAGGACCTATACCAAAGAAATCGTACCAGTCCTCGGCAGCGCCATGCTCTCTGTCACACACAAAGGGACAGTGAACCGACTTCCCCTGTGGATTGTCCCTGGAGACCCCCCAGCACTGCTGGGGAGAAGCTGGCTGGCAAAACTAAACTGAAATGGGATGATGTTCATGCCATGTCATTAGAGAAACGGACCTCCTGCTCAACAGTTATAAAGCGATTTGAACATCTCTTTCAGCCAGGTGTGGGCACTTTCAAAGGGGCCAAAGTCAAATCTACATCACACAGGATGCTAGACCAGTCCATCACAAGCCCAGAGCTGTACCCGATGTGATGAGGGGAAAGATTGAACACGAACTAGACAGGCTTCTGCGGGAAGGCATTATATCCTATCACCTGTGGAATTTAGCAACTGGGCAAGTCCCATCGTCCCAGTCATGAAGCCTGATGGATCCGTATGAATCTGTGGGGACTACAAATCTACCATAAACAGAGTCTCCCTGCAGGACCAGTACCCGCTGCCCAGAGCGGAGGACTTATTTGCCACATTGGCTGGAGGTAAACTTTTCTCAAAATTAGACCTCACATCTGCAAGAATTGACCGAGGAATCCAAGCTACTCACCATCATCAACACACATCGAGGCCTTTTCATGTACAATAGATGCCCATTCGGCATCAGGTCGGCAGCTGCCACATTCCAGCGCAACATGGAGAGTCTGCTCAAGTCCATCCCGAGGACGGTTGTATTTCAAGACGGCATACTTATCACGGGCAGGGACACCAACTCCCATCTCCGTAATTTGGAGGAAGTACTAAAGCGGTTGGATCGGGTCGGCCTACGAGTCAAGAAATCCAAGTGCCTGTTTCTCGCACCCGAGGTTGAATTTTTGGGCAGAAGGATTGCCGCTGATGGAATCCGCCCAACAGAGTTCAAAACAGAAGCAATTCGCCTGGCACCCAGGCCTCGAATGTCTCAGAACTGCGCGCCTTTCTCGGGCTACTCAATTACTTTGGGAACTTTATGCAGAACTTAAGCATGCTGCTGGAGCCTCTCCACGTGCTACTCAGGAAGGGGTGCGATTGGTTTTGGGGAGCGCCCAGGAACGCGCCTTCAATAAGGCACGCAACCTTCTGTGTTCCAACAGTGTTTTGACTTTCTTTGACCCAGGTAAAAAGCTAGTTCTCACATGCGATGCGTCAGCGTATAGGGTCGGGTGAGTTTTGCAACATGTCAATAGTGCGGGCAAATTACAACCCATAGCTTATGCCTCCAGATCACTTTCGCGGGCAGAGCGCGGGTACAGAATGGTAGAGAAGGAGGCGCTCGCGTGCGTGCACAGTGTCAAAAGATGCACCAATACCTTTTCGGGGTCAAGTTCGCGTTAGAAACCGACCACAAGCCCCTCACATCCCTCCTATCTGAGAGCAAGGCAATAAACGCCAACGCCTCGGCGCGAATTCAATGGTGGGCACTCATGCTGGCGTCCTACGACTATACCATAAGGCACAGACCAGGTACAGACAACAGCTTCAGGTAGGTGCGAATTTTTTTCTCTAAAATCTAGTCGATCGCCCGCGGGAAGGAGAATGAATACAGACGATTAGCTGATCACAGGAATGCTGATGCTATGTCTAGATTGGCTTCCCCATCACAAGTTACACCCGATAGGGAAGAAGTGTTCTATTTTTCATACATTGATGAACTGCCAGTCACAGCTGAAGAGATTGGTAGAGCAACCAAACGTGACCCAATTATGTCAAAGGTGTATGATTACATCGTAAATGGCTGGCCAAACCAGGTATCAGATAAAGATATTCATCCATTCTTCATTCGTAGGAATGAATTATCAGTCGATAAAGATTGTATCATGTGGGGTGCAAGATTGGTTATACCAAATAAATTCAGGTCCAAATTATTAGGAGATCTTCATGACCAGCACCTGGGAACGTGCTTGACCAAGAGTTTTGCATGCAGTTACTTATGGTGGCCAGGTCTAGATAAAGATATAGAGTACATCGTTAGTCAGTGTACCACATGTCAATCGGTAAGCAAGAAACTACCATCAGTGCCATTACAGCCATGGAAATGGCCTCCCAGGGTGTGGCAAAGGTTACATATCGATTTTGCTGAGCTAGAAGAACAGCAATTGTTCATTGTGATTGATAGACATTCAAAGTGGGTCATAGAAACATAGAAACATAGAAAATAGGTGCAGGAGTAGGCCATTCGGCCCCTCGAGCCTGCACCGTCATTCAATGAGTTCATGGCTGAACATACAACTTCAGTACTCCATTCCTGCTTTCTCGCCATACCCCTTGATTCCCCCTAATAGTAAGGACTACATCGAACTCCTTTTTGAATCTATTTAGTGAATTGGCCTCAACAACTTTCTGTGGTAGAGAATTCCACAGGTTCACCATTCTCTGGGTGAAGAGGTTTCTCCTCATCTCGGTCCTAAATGGCTTTCCCCTTATCCTTAGACTGTGACCCCTGGTTCTGGACTTCCCCAACATTGGGAACATTCTTCCTGCATCTAACCTGTCTAAACCCATCAGAATTGGTGTTTCCAATACGGAAAATAACAACCATTAAACATTAGACATTTTGCATAGATTATTTTCTTCATTTGGCCTCCCTGAAGAAATTGTGTCTGATAATGGACCACAATATTGTTCAGAAGAATTTGCACAGTTCACAAGCAAAAATGGTGTGAAACATACCACGGTTCCACTGTATCACCCTGCTTCAAATGGTGCAACTGAGCGCACAGTACAATTTGTAAAACAAGCCCTCATCAAACAGATGTTGGATCCAAATCCAAAGAAACAACAATTGTCATTGGACAACAAATTGGCAAATTTTCTAATTATGTATTCTAATACTCATACAACTACTGGTAGAACACCAGCAGAGTTATTTCTCAAACGACAGCCATGAACCAGATTATCGTTGTTAAAACCAAACTTGGCACAGTCCGTAAAAGGGAAACAATTAAGACAGAAAGAGACTTATGATAGAGGTAGCGTAAAAGAGAAGTGTGAAATTAAATCAAAATATGAGATTGAAGAACCATCACCATAAATGGTGAAAGTGGTTAACAGGAAGAGTGGTGAAAATATGTGGTCCTCGCACATATTTGCTCAAGATGTTTGATCATGGACAGGTTAAGTTTGTTCACATTGATCATATTTTACCTGCAGATGTGGAAGGAGTTTAAAGTTGGAATGATTCAATTATTTCTGACTCGTTAGATAGTCTTATTACAAGTAGAGTACTAGTAGTATATTCTACATCAAATATACTAGAAACAAGTCCAAGAGAAAGTCAGAATTTACGTCTGAGTCCGAGTCATGTGGATAAATGTGAGCTTATACACTCTGGGGGCAAAAACGCAAAGACAGAATATCTGAATGGCAGCAGATTAGGAAAAGGGGAGGTGCAACGAGACCTGGGTGTCATGGTTCATTAGTCATTGAAAGTTGGCATACAGGTACAGCAGGCGGTGAAGAAGGCAAATGGTATGTTGGCCTTCATAGCTAGGGGATTTGAGTATAGGAGCAGGGAGGTCTTACTGCAGTTGTACAGGGCCTTAGTGAGGCCTCACGTGGAACATTGTGTTCAGTTTTGGTCTCCTAATCTGAGGAAGTACGTTCTTGCTATTGAGAGAGTGCAGCGAAGGTTCACCAGACTGATTCCCGGGATGGCAGGACTGACATATGAGGAGAGACTGGATCAACTGGGCTTTTATACATTGGAGGTTGGAAGGATGAGAGGGGATCTCATAGAAACATATAAGATTCTGACGGGTTGGGACAGGTTAGATGCGGGTAGAATGTTCCCGATGTTGGGGAAGTCCAGAACCAGGGGACACAGACTTAGGATAAAGGGTAGGCCATTTAGGACTGAGATGAGGAGAAACTTCTTCACTCAGAGAGTTGTTAACCTGTGGAATTCCCTGCCGCAGAGAGTTGTTGATGCCAGTTCATTGGATATATTCAGAGGGAGTTAGATATGGCCCTTACGCTAAAGGGATCAAGGGGTGTGGAGAGAAAGCAGGAAAGGGGTACTGATGGAATGATCAGCCATGATCTTATTGAATGGTGGTGCAGGCTCGAAGGGCCAAATGGCCTACTCCTTCACCTATTTTCTATGGCCCCAACTTTCCACATGATTTGCTCCTGATTTTTAGGAGCAACTGGTGTAGAACGGAGTATCTTAGAAATCGGAATTCTCCACATTTAGTTTGCTCCAGTTCTAGTCAGTTAGAACAGTTTCACTTTGGAACAGAATTTTTTTTTTCAAAAGTGGGTGTGTCCGGCCACTTACGCCTGATTTCAAAGTTTCGCGAGTGAAAACTTACTCCAAACTAACTTAGAATGGAGTAAGTGAAGATTTTTGTACGCTCGAAAAAACCTTGTCTACACTTTAGAAAATCAGGAGTAGGTTACAAATTAGGCGTAGGGAATGGGGGGGGGGGGGCGAAGGGAAGTCATTAAATTCTACAATCAATCCTTAGTTATACTTATACAAATATTATACAAATAAATCCAACCTGAATAAAAATTTATAAGCAAAGAAAAGATTAAATAAACCATGTTCCTACCTGTGTGAAAGTGCTTCAGGCAGGCCTTTCATGTTGGAGACAGGCAGGGGTGTGGCGTCAGTGTCTCGACGGCAGCGGCAGCAAGCTTCGAGCTGAGCTGCAGTGCTTGAGGCAGGCCTTCATTCTCTTCGTGGCTGGCCGCGAAGAAGCAGCACCGGACGGACCAGAGGCCATTCGGCCATGAGATATCAGCGGCGTCAGTGGCTGGCCGGCAGCCGAAGAATCAACGCAGGAGACACGCAGCTCATTAAGGTTCTTGAGGCCATTCGGCCACGCTTTAGGGGCGGCGTCAGTGGCTGGCCGGCAGCCAAAGATTCTGCAGCGGACGGACATGAGGCCATTCGGCCATAGGATATCAGCGGCGTCAGTGGCTGGCCAGCAGCCGAAGATACAGCAGCAGCCTTCGAGCTGTGAGGGGGACTGAGGCCATTTGGACAGGGAGAGGCAGCCACATCGATAGTTTTATATTTAAATTTGCAGAATGGGTGCTGCATTGTCAACACCACGTATTATTGCAAAGTTGAATTGCCACTCTTATTTCTCCAAACACACAGTCCTTAATTTGCATGCACCAATGCAGCACCGGTTCTGCAAGTTTAGCAGTGAAAAGCTGAACTCACTGATTTCAGCAGGTGATTTATTCAGCAGTGCTGCTAAAAGCACTCCCTCACACACAGAAATATTAAAAAAAATTTAATTACAAGCCTTTGCAGGGGTCCAAGAAACAAACCTTCACTTTTTCTGCAGTATTTTTTAAAATGGCCAAGTGCCAATGTTTGTGTGAGACAGCGCGTGCGCGCACGCTCCAACGCGCACGCGCAGGGTTGCCGGCACCACGAAGGCTAATTTAAATTGTACCCGCCCCCTGCTACTTAGAAAATCGGCGCGAGTGTTAGGCTCCGCCCCCTGCTGCGAAGAGCGCGCCGCGCCAAGCAGACATCGAGCTCCAAGGAGCTCGAGAATATCGGACTTTTTTTTAGGCGCAGTTTTCGGCGCGTAAAACAGGCGCCCAGCTCGGAGGTGCGCCGTTTTCACCGCGGGACAAAACTTGGGGCCCATGTTTCTATGTTTCTATGGTTCATGCAGACAAACAGTCTGAAGTTGTAGGGAGTTCAAATGTAAATCAAGGGCATTCCTTGGAGGAAAACTTTCCTTGGGATCAGCCGAGAATGAATCTAAGTTCGACACCATGTTTGGGAAGTTCTGTTCGAGAGCAAAGGTTTCCTCTTCGAAACAGAAAAGAAGTGGTTAAGCTTGATTTGTAAATATGGCAAAATAAGTCCATATCCTTTGTTATGTATAACCATGCAAGTTATGTATGATGATTGTTTGTTATAAATACTTCGTCATTCAGGAGGGAGTAGTGTAATATATATAGCTCCACTCAGTGGACTACTGTGATAAAGCAGCCATTGCTGTTTACAGCAATAAAAGGGAACAGGTCACCTGACAGGTTCCTGAATTTATCAGCCATCTTCGAGCCTGTATGTTTGTGAGGTTGTGCAGAAGATATCACAGGAGACTGGCCAGGGAAGTACTGGAATAGTCAAGTCTCGAGGTAATAAAGACTTGGATGAGGGCTTCAGCAGCAGATGAGCTGAGGCAGGGATGGAGATGGGCGAAGTTATGGAGGAGGAAGTAGGCGGATTTGGTGATGGAGCAGATATGGAGTCAGAAGCTCATCTCAAGACAGGATTATTACACATGTAACATATAATGTTACTGAGGTGTACATCTACATCCCTTTGAGATTACAATTGCTCAGTATTCGCATGCCAGACACGAGACTCCCAAAGCATGCGCTCTACTCGGAACTCTTCCATGGCAAACGAGCCAAAGGCGGGCAGAGGAAACGTTACAAGGACACCCTCAAAGCCTCCCTGATAAAGTGTGACATCCCCACTGACACCTGGGAGTCCTTGGCCATAGACCGCCCTAAGTGGAGGAAATGCATCCGGGAGGGCGCTGAGCTCCTCGAGTATCGTCGCCGAGAGCATGCAGAAATCAAGCGCAGGCAGAGAAAGGAACGTGCGGCAAACCAGGCTCCCTGTCCATCCTTTCCCTCAACAACTAAATGTCCCACCTGTGACAGAAACTGTGATTCTCATTTTGGACTGTTCATCCACCAAAGAACTCATTTTAAGAGTGGAAGCAAGTCTGATGAGGGTAGTTCTAATTACACATTCCAGAGATACTGCTGGTGTGTCTTATCCTCCAATGGGACCAATCAGCAATCAGGTCATGTGATAAAGAGGACCCAATCAGAGCATTTTCCTGCTGCAAATAAGCCCGTCCTTTTTTTAAATGTTTAACAACACAAGGTCCAATTGTTAACTAAACAAAGGCTGAGATGAATAAGGTGTTAATTGTTGCTTAGTCAAGGAATTTTGTACATTGGAAAGGGCTTGCCAGTTTCAGGTGCACATCAGAAGCAGGCAGCATTAAGTCACTTGCTTTTTTCTCAAAGATTGATTTGTATATGTAATAAAATGCAACATCTGCAGTGTGATGTTGTGTGATGAATGTGGCGATAATGTACAGTTTTCAATTTATGAATTAGTAATGGTATGAATATAGACGTCTGATGAACATAATGTTGATATTTGAATGTGTGTCAAAGATAAGATTTTCGGAGAATATTATTCTAAGTGATGGACCAAAAACAGAAGTATAATAAATGGCAAGAAAAAAAATAGCTTCGTGTCTTGAGAGAATGTTTCAACTTCCTGGGGTTATACCTCCAAACATCTATGAATAGAACAAAACATTCTGTAACTCATACAACAATACTGGCTATGTATTTTGGATATAATACACAAGAAAAATATCCAAACCTATTGTAATGGGGAAGGGTTGGAAGAAGTGATGGTTTGATAACATCTAAGAAGGTTCTACCTCCATAACATCGCCGACTCCGCCCCTATATCCACTCATCTGCTGCTAAAACCTTCATCCATGCCTTTGTTACCTCTAAACTTGCCTATTGCAATGCACACCTGGCCGACCTCCCACGTTCTACCCTACATAAACTTGAGGTCATCCAAACCTCTGCTGCCCGTGTCCTAGGTCCCGTGCAGCACGAAGTCCCGTGCAGCCACCACCCCTGCGGTCGCTGACCTACATTGGCTCCCGGTTGGGCAATGCCTCGATTTTAAAATTATCATCCTGGCTTTCAAATCCCTCTATTGCCTCGCCCCTCCCTATCTCTGAAATCTCCTCCAGCTCCACAACCCTCCGAAATAGCTGCGCTCCTCTAATTCAGGCCTCTTAAAGCATCCCCGATTTTAATTGCTCAACCATTGGTGGCCGTGCCTTCAGCTGCCTAGGCCCTAAGCTCTGGAACTCCCTTCCTAAACCTCTCCACATCCCCACCTCTCTACCTCTCTTTCCTCCTCGAGACGCTACTTAAAACCTACCTCTTTGACCAAGCTTTTGGTCATCTGCCCAAATATCTCCTTATGTGGCTCAGTGTCAAATTTTGTTTTATTTAACGTGCCTGTGAAGTGCCATGGGATGCTTTTACAACGTTAAAGATGCTATATAAATACAAGTTGTTGTTGTTCTTGTTTCAAGGAAGTAGATCAGGCTTCGTATATGTTAAACTGCACACCTGCCTTTGAGCAAACTGAAATCTATGTTGTCATTAATGACATTAAGATTATCAACAAACAGAATATCAGGTGAATATCACATCACTGTCTGTGAAATCTTATTGTATGCAAATTGCTTGCCGCTTTTCCTATATTACAACAGTTACTTCATTTCCAAAGTACTGTAACACGTTTTGGGATATTCTGAGGCCGTTCAAGGCGCTTTATAAATGCAAGTTCTTTCTTTGTTTCTTTATTTATTTCTAAGATGAAAAGCATTTACAAGAAGAAATACAAGCTCAATCACAGAACAAAATAAATACAAATAGTTGGCCTATAATATTTAATCAGTATTGAAAGGGAGTGGGAAAGGAACATTGAGTTAAGACAAGGCTAATGTTGCCCTTTTAAGCGGCAGGAATGTTGTGCCATCTAGGGGAGATGTCACCAATAGCATTTAAGAACAAAAGCAAAATACTGCGGATGCTGGAAACTGAAATAAAAACTGAAAATGCTGGAAGTACTCCGCAGCTCAGACAGCATCTGTGGAGAGAGAAACAGAGTTAACGTTTCAGGTCAATGACCTTTCAGGTCAGAACTTGGAAAAGCTAGCAATGTCACAGGTTTTAAGCAAGTACAGAGGCAGGGGAAGGGGGAGGGAGAGGAATAGCATTTTGTTTCCATTTTAAGTGCACTGGTACAACAAAGGTTATAAAGAGATTTTTGGAGGAGGGACATTAATTAGTAATGGGGCACAACAGCAACTTTTCTAGCTGGTCACATGGCTAACAAACTCTTGGCCCTGTAAATTAATAATATGTAATGCAGCAATTATTGGCAACAACTTTCTCCCCACACACCCCAACCACAGCCCAGAAAAAAGTTAATACAACAAAGCATTGGCCAAAGCAGTTGGCTGTTGCTGTGTCGCACCTCATTAGCATTTAAATGGCTGCATAGTGGCCCAAATACATCATTAAATGCAAGATAGACAGAGCCCAACATGTGCAATTAACTTTAGTAAAGCAAGAATGTTAAATTTAAAGCATTATTTCCCTACTGTAATGCAAGTCGATGTCAAATATAACACTTTTAATTAAATGCAACTTAAATATAGTTGTGGTAAATGACATTTGACATGTTTATTATAAACCTTTATTATGAACCATAAACTGTTTATTCAATCCAATCCAATCTACACAATCTCAAGCCGTCAAGGGCTGGTTTGGACCAGATCTTTTGCTGCTTTAATAATAGGTCAAGTGAGTGACATCACCTATATGACAGGAATGGATTGCAATGCGCAGACAGTGAGTCAAACTGCATGACTAAAACCAAGCCAACATTTCCTACAGTTTTATATCACTGCCAAAATAAACTAACAATTACTATTGTGTAAAAATGTGCTACTCAGCCAAATAAGAATCAATTAATAGAAAGCCAGACAGAGTACAGAGACAGAGTAATGCAACAGCAATGCAGTTAGGCTGAGATTACTGATCTATGGCTGGAGGCCTCATAAATAATAGTATGGGAAACAAAAGAAGGCAACTTTAAAATGCCAGCTAACCAGTTGTGAATAAAACCACAATGCATCAATTATACTCAGGAGAAAATACATTAAGTGTGAATAACTTTCAAGTTATGGACAATAATATTGCAGGGACTGGGGGAGGAAACACAGCCCTCGAACCACCAAAACCATTGAGTTTGCATAAAAGATAATGATCAGCAGGAGCTCATCAATTATATGTAAGAGAGGTACAATGCAGTTTTTCAGTGCTGTGGGGTGCACTATTCAGGAGAAAATGAAAGGAATTACGCAGGCTTAACCTAAATTCCCTTAAGAGGTAGGTTAACAATGGGAATTTTTCCTTAAGGTTAATTAAATGTTTTTTACTACAGAAATGGAAGGCAGGCATATTATACTGAGGCTTTGAGATTATAATAAAATCATGTTTTATGATCCAAAGCAACTGGTGAAAAGCATCAAAGCTGTGAAAATTATTGATGAGTAAATCAAAAATAAATGCCCCTCCTCCTCCACTTTCCCTGAAGGTATTAAAGTTTTCCTGCAGTAGGATTCTACGAGTGCCCTCAACACTTCGGCCAAGTGATTATTCAACCACAAGGGCCATCACAGTAGGGTCCGATCCTGCCCTTAGCCAACATCCAATCATGTGCACTTCCAACAAAAGATGTTGAATCATGATTAAGAATTGGAACCATAGTTGCCACTTCATTCCCCCCTCCCCCCAACTCCCCACAACCTCCCCCAACCCAACTCAATTGATTGTAGTGCTCCTATCACTGCTCTGTTGAGACAATCATTTTTAATGTAACATATGTCCTTGAAGCTTTCAAAATTAGCAAATATTTCTCTCATTTTCATCTTTTAACTTTTTTTATAAGCGAACTCCTGGAGAATGTCCTTGTTCTAAAGGAAAATGTTGGGAACGACCCTTTCTCAACCTCTCTTTTGTCAGCTTCTCCAATGAGGGTACTTCAAAACAGCCAATCTATTAAAGGTATTAATAACTTTTTGCAGGCTGCACATTTTTTTTAAACTCTTAAGAAGATTACTCTTTTGTTTAATGCTTCAGTCGTGCAAAGTCCTTTGGCTCTGTAAATTGAATTCTATTCTATAATATTTAGTATTTAAGAATTCTAGAAAGTTATTATGAGTGATATTATAGAAAATGCTTAAAATTTCCAAAGAATAGATGTATTTTTGTGTAGGTTTCCTATCACTGTTCTGTTGGTATCAATGCTGATTGGTTAATTCTGTTGACCAACAGCCTTTCTCTTCTTATTCTTCTCTCACACATGGTTCTCACGGAGCAATCAGCTATCCTAAAATGACAAGAGAAAAAGAGGATGAACGTCACTCAATGTTTTCTATCATTTCAGTTGGTTTTGTCCCATTATTGCACCAAATGTGTGAGGGTAAATTTTAATATTAAACATATACAACTAACAAAGGTTTAGCACTGTTTAGTTTGAATATTTGTTTAGTTTTGCCATAACTTATTGCATGGGCCCAATTGGTCAATTTACTCTTTATTGGATTGCTCAAATAATTGAAAAATCCATAAATTGCGTGGATAGCAAAATAGCTTGGTGCTCTGCAGCAATATCAATTCATTAAGATGCATGGATCGCATCAGGAGGCCTATATCTATAGAATAAGAAAATACTGCGTTCCAGATGTTCTTCCACTCCTCAAAAAAACAACCCTCGACCCCTCTGCCCTTGTAAACTACCGCCCCATCTCCATACTCCCTTTCCTCTCCAAAGTCCTTGAACATGTTGTCACCTCCCAAATCCACAATTCCATGTTTGTATCCCTCCAATCTGGATTCCATGCCAGCCACAGTACCGAAACTGCTCTCATCAAAGTCACAAATGACTGTGACAAAGGCAAACTATCCCTCCTCATCCTTCTTGACTTGTCTGAAGCCTTTGACATGGTTGACCACTCTATCCTTCTCCAACGCCTCTCCTCCATCGTGGGTGGGACTGCACTCGCCTGGGTCCATTCTTATCTGTCTAATCGTAGCCAGAGAACCACCTGCAACGGCTTCTCTTCCTGCCCCTGCATCGTTACCTCTGGTGTCCCCAAGGATCTATCCTTGGCCCCCTCCTATTTCTCATCTATATGCTGCCCCTTGGCGACATCATCCGGAAACACAGCATCAGTTTCCACATGTACACTGATGACACCCAGCTCTACCTCACTACCACTTCTCTCAACCCCTCCACGGTTTCTAAATTGTCAGACTGCTTATCTTAGATGAGCATAAATTTTCTCCAATTGAATATTGCCAAGACTGAAGCCATTGTTTCCAGTCCCCGCCACAAATTCCGTTCCTTAGCCACTGACTCCATCCCTTTCCCTGATTTCTGTCTGAGGCTGTTCGCTCCCTTGGTGTCATATTTGACCCTGAAATGAGCTTTCGACCACCTATCCACATCATAACTAAGACCGCCTATTTCCACCTCCGTAACATCGCCTGTCTCCGCCCTTGCCTCAGCTCATCCGCTGCTGAAACCCTCATCCATGCCTTTGTTACCTCTAGATTTGACTATTCCAATGCACTCCTGGCTGGCCCCCCACATTCTACCCTACATAAACTAGAGGTGATCCAAAACTTGGCTGCCCATGTCCTAACTCACACCAAGTCTCGCTCACCCATCACGCCTGTATGCTGACCTACATTGGCTCCTGGTTAAGCAACGCCTCGATTTCAAAATTCTCATTCTTGTTGTCAAATCCCTCCATGGCCTCACCCCTCCCTATCTCTGTAATCTCCTCCAGCCCCACAACCCCCCCCCCCCCCCCCCGAGCATCCCTGATTATAATTGCTCAACCATTGGTGGCTGTGCCTTCTGTTGCCTAGGCTTTGGAATTCCATGCCTAAACCTCTCCGCCTCTCTACCTCTCTTTCCTCCTTCAAGACGCCCCTTAAAACCTATCACTTTGACCAAGCTTTTGATCACCTGCCCTAATGTGGCTCGGTGTCAAATTTTTAAAATCTCATAATACTCCTGTGAAGCGCCTTGGGACATTTCACTACCTTAAAGGTGCTATATAAATGCAAGCTGTTGTTGTTGTTGGGTGAAAGACCATCATTACTCATTTGAATCCATAGTTCTTATGAATAACGGATGGGCCTTCCAACCTTCTGATACTGTTATTACTCATCACCTTTTATCAGCTAATCTTGCTTCCATTTATCTGCCCCCAGTTCTAACAAATTTATATTTGCTCTCGATACTTCAAGCATGCCATCATTTGGTTGCTGATATACTTCATAAATATATATAAGTGAGTGAAAAAATGGAAATTTGACAGCATGCTGGCTGCATTGGACGGATCTGAAAGCCCTATCTTCAATCAATCTGCTTGAATGCCTGTTGCAATAGTTGATAAAACTGTCCGTCATAATCTTCAGAAATTCAAGATGGTCTCCGGGGTGGAAGCTCCTTTCTGACCTGCTCAACTGTATCTGTGGTCATCCAGGGCCATCCTTTGCCCTTCTTCCCCAAATTTATTTTCTTCCACTGCTTTAAGTTATCCTGATAGTGAAGGCATTTCATTTGCACCCAGCATCTCCAATGACTCCCTCCAGATGCTTATGGAGGGAGTCACAGCATGTAGGGAAGTTCCCTTTCCTTCCAATCGGTGGAAGAGACCTCCCCAGGACACCAACACAGCCTGGTTGCACATTGCACGGAGGGCACAAGCAGGGATGTCATCAGGAGGACCTGGCTGCAGTGGCGCAAACCTTTATATGATCTCAGCAGATCACGAAACGTTACTGCAAAGCCACACTCAATCTCATCCTGTTGTGACACTCATCACATCCCCATCCCTCTGCCTTCCCTACCCTACTCCTGCACGTCCTTACTCGCACCAACTTACCTTGCATGTCCATCCATTCCTCTCTTTCTATCTACATTATCACATCCCCATCTCATTAGCCACCCCTCACACTGACCATCATCCTTGTCCAATCATACCAACTAACACACAAGGGTAGGCACTTGCGTCTTTTAGCCAATGTTCATGTACAGTTTCTGCTAATGTGTTGTCAAACATTGAAATCTTTATTTTTAACACTTCTTGGGCAGATTTGTGTGCACCTTTGAAAGTGGCTTAGTGAGTTGCAGTAAATGGTGAGACATAACGGTGTCCCCCCAATGTGTGAAAGGAATGGCTTGGGCATTGCAGGGATGCTTTATGTTGTTGGTGTGGGGTGGTGCCAATCTGGCACATCATGTGGCAGCCAGGGTGCACATTGTCAAGTGAAGTAAATCCGGCCTTGGTGAGGCCATCCCTGGCCTCCCGGGCAGCAATGTGGTCGGGTGCGGATGCCCTGTGTCCTGTGCAGCATCAGGTGATTGCGGAGAAGGCTGATGTTGTTGCTGGTGATGCTGGTGTGCCTGGTGATGTTGGTTTTGGAGCTGATCTCGGTGGGATTCTGAGGACCAAGGTGAGATTTTTTTCAAGGACACTGATGCTGATGGAATAGATGACAGCTGAAGTTGAGATGACAGAAGTGATCTGTCAATAGTGAGAGAGGTTTCTCCAAGGAGATGAAAGTGGATAGAGAGTTCACTGCAAACACTGCATACAGCTCAAAAGTGTCTTCCAAATCCTGAAGACCTCAGCTTCTGAGATTGGAAAGTGAACAGTTGTGAAAAAGTAGCTTTTATACTTCTCCAGCTGTCAACTAGTCAAAGCAATGGAGATTCATTGAGAACCCGACACACTTTCCTGACGTGTTCCCCGAGGGACGTGAACCTCATTAAAAAAAACTTGGAAAAATGGTTAGTACCTGGTAAAATTCTTTTTAAATACCTTTAAAGTACCGCTTAATGATTTTAATTGGCTGGCCCACAGCTTGGTGTCGGGTCCGTGAAGCACAGCTAGACCCGGCACTTTCGATACTTGCAAGGACACGGGTTCAGAGCAGGATCCCGCTCTGCTATCAATAACAGCCATTTTGACAGCAGGCCTGCCTGCAAACCCGCACTCGCAGGGCTGGTAAAATTCCGATCTTTATGTGTGATCCCAGTCATTGATGTGGGCAGGCTATTTGTTTTTTTTTCTCTCTATAATAAATGATGAACATAAACTACAATAAGAAACATTCAACCCAAGATGTAAAAAATACAAACTTTAGGTTGAAAAACATCTCAAAGTGCTTCCCAGAGATGTAAGGGGAAAGGAGTAATCAAATGCAGTATATCTATTTTTAATGAACCCCATTTACACCCTGCACACCCCGTTAAATCACGTGACTAAAACCAGAAAGAAACAATAAGAAAAAAGGTGCTTCATCCCAGGAAATAACTAATAGTGCCCATCTTGGCTCCCTTATGTACTCTGATCTCAAGATAGAATCTGGGTCATAGACAGACAGGAAGAAGTCTACCTTCTATAGTGCAAGTATCCGCATATTAATCCAAGTCCCTTCTCATTCTGTCACAAATCACTGCTATGAATCTCCAGGTACATATTCTCACAGACCGCATTCACTCTGTGGGAATATATAGGTGGCTTTTTCCAACTAGGACAAGCCAGTTCACCGCCAACAATGCTGATCGAATCTCTCGGTGTAAACATCTTGGAGCTTTCATCTCATCATTATCAACAGCTACACCTTTGACCTGGCTACAGATTCCTCTCCCCAGAAAGGAGAAGATTTAGGGCAATACCTTAGAAGGGTATCATCTGCTGTGTCACAAAGCCAACAACTACCTGGCCATTTTACTCATTCAATGCAGAGCATAATAGAGTCTGTGGAGGATCTTCAATTGGAATCAACCTCATCTTCACAGCACCAAATATTAACAATGCATTGGACCAAATTGTTGACCAGTTAAATGTGAGTTCAAGCCCAAGATCTTTCCAGAGCTTTTGGATTTTGTAAATTCTACTGAGGGTTGGCAACCACATCTGCATATCATGAACATTACAGACAAATATATGGGTAGGAAGTAGGAAGAAACAAATATTTACTATATTTGTAAAATAGCTAATAAAACATGGGCCAAGAATTGTAAAAAGGTTGAGAAGCTGCGTGATACTGAATGAAAAGGAAAAAAAGGATTGTTTACGATTGTCCTTATAAACATTAGCAAAAAATGTCTCCGATGATTACTTTTTGTGTTGCCAATTTAGGCTAATTCTGTACAATGTCATGTTTATACTGATTCCTGGGACTATTAACTTAGGCACAGTATACAAGTTGTTTATGCTGGCTCTTGGCAACTGTAATGTATGTACCTGTGATTATGCTCACAGGTTTGTAGAGCTGTTGTCCATCTTGCTGTCCGGAGAAGGCGGGGGTCCCCAATGGAATGCTCCCTACACGGGAGTCCTCCCTTTATTTATTGGGGACTTAGCCTAAAGGGTGTTGCAAGGGGCAGTCCCATACAATAAGTTTTTAAGTCGGTTTGCGGACTCCCAGGCCGCCTGCAATTTCTACAGTCTGGAGGAGTCCGTGTTCCATGTATATGTCAAATGTGAGAGTTGCAGCTCCTATTCCATTATTTAAAGGGGCTGTTCCTCAAATTCTGGTTGCACTTCACTCCTGATCTTTGGGCGCCCTGTGCGGAGGGGAGCGGGCAGGTCGGAAGGCCTCCTCGTAGGATTGCTCCTGGACATGGCCAAGGTGGCCATCAACCGGTCCAGGCAGCAGGTGGTCGAGGGGGTCAATCAGCCCAACTGCCTTCCTCTCTTCTGCGGTTACATCCGAGCCAGGGTGTCCCTGGTGATGGAGCACGCGGTGTCCACCGGTACGCTCGCAGCCTTCCGTGAGAGGTGGGCGCTGGAGGGACTGGAGTGCATCATCAATCCCGGCAACCAAATTTTAATTTGAACCAGTTGACTGTCTAAAGTTTAATTTGATTAAGTTTGTCGGTTTTAGTGCCCCCCCCCCCCCTTTAGCCAGGGGGCACTTAATTTAATATTTTATTGTTTTACCGATACAACAAAATATTTGTAGAGCTATTGCAGTGAGTGGCTTAGCCAGTTACATGATGTTCATAAGATTCAATAAAACCCCAGTCAGTTGGGTCTAGGTAATCCATGATGAGGTATGCAGTTGTGAGCCTAGTGGATGAACTGGTAAAGTGTCCTCTGATTGTTTAACCTTTCTTAATAGCAACGTGCTGCTATGAATTCTAAAGCAAAGAATCCATGAAGCAAATACATTACAGTAACAATTATATATGTGTATGTCAGCTGCTGAATATATGCACACAAGCAGATTCTTTTTGGGATGGGAATGGCAGAACATATGCAGGCATATATGGCAAGAGCTATGGGTTGAACTGTTCATCCTACACTAATAAGTTGGACTTCACATGGGTTTACTTTCAGCAAATTTTGATTCAATATTAATGATTTGTAATGTTCATACGTAGATTCACAAATTGAGTTTTGGTAGCTTTTGATGTTATCTATCCTCCAATTGTTAGTGTCGATAAAGAATAAGTTTCTTTTTTTACTATCCACTTTCACCCCTCCTTTCCTCAAATGAAGATATTCTCACTGTAGTTCCATGGACACCAGTCACTTGTGGTTCCTCACCAAATGACTATTATTGATGGGTGAGTTTTGTCACTGAGTGTTGATAGTGAATATTGAATTTCAGGGGCATCATAGACAAAAATAATTAATGTACATACTTTCATGTAGCTAGAAATCTTTAAAACATTTAACATTGTAGCATGGGAGATTTACAGTGCGTGAAGACTTCAATTTTTTAAACATTCCATTTGAAGGATCAAATTTTCTGGCATTATCCATTTGAAGGGAATGCCACATAACCATTGGTGCAGCCATGGTTCAATGGTAGCACTCTTGCCTCTGAGTTATAAGGTCATGGGTTCATAGTTCCACTCCAGAGACTTAAGTACATAATCTAGACTGACTGTACAATACTGTGGGAATGTTGCACTGTCGGACGTGCTGTCTTTTGGATGAGACGTTAAACCAAGGCCCCGTGTGCCCTCTCAGGTGGATGTAAAACATCCCATGGCATTATTTCGAAGAAGAGCAGAGGAGTTCTCCCCGGTGTCCTGGCCAATATTTATCCTTCAACCAACATCACTAAAACAGATGATCTGGTCATTATCACATTGTTGTTTGTGGGAACTTCTGCGCAAATTGGCTGCAACGTTTCCTATATTACAACTGTGACTACACTTCAAAGGTATTGACTGTAAAAGCATTTTGGAATGTCTTGAGGTCGTGAAAAGCGCTATATGAATGCAAGATTTTCAGTAACTGGTTTGTAAAACGGTTTGTAAAATGCTGAAATATGCCAGAAATTACAGGCTATATGTTTACAGCCTGTAATTTCAAGTAATTCTTAGGTCTAGCTAGAAAATTAATAATACGTTGATTCTTCAAGTACTCTCAAAAAATGATTGGGGAAATGAATAGCCCTGAAAGGAACAGTTGTTATATGGTGGGCCACATAGCTCTTCATATTCACACAGCACAAACAGAAAAGAAATACATGCTGCACACAGGTGTCATATTTGGGAGTTTTCTTCACAGAAAGGATTTTGAGATTGTTATGTTTAAATGTGTTTTAAAGCATTGAATTTACATCGTTTTTTAAAATAAAAATCCTTAGTCTACAGGTATTGAACACATGTATTGGAGCTCACAGACCAATTTGTGGAATGTCATAGTTTACAGCTTATTTCAAGCTGTCGCAATGAGGGTCGATAGTGGACTGGTGCTGGGTCAGGGGATCCTCTATCTTCAAGAAAGGTGACAAGTCCGACTGCGGTAATTTCAGAGGAGTTTCCCTGCTGTCTGCTGCAGGGAAAATCATCGCAAGAATCCTCCTCAATCATTTCCTCCCAATCATTGCTGAAGAGCTCCTCCCAGAGTCGCAATCCTAAGGGGCACAACGGACTTAGGGCTGGATTTTTGACAACTTTGTGACTGGGTTTTCGTCGCGATTTGACCCTCTGCGGCGAAAACCCAGTCAGCGGAATCGTCGGTGACCTCTTTGCAGCGGCACTTCCACGTACCGCCGGGGAGAGGTGCGCCAACGTGCAACAATGCGGACTGCATTTGTGTCGCACTTTTGGCACTCTCACAACCCGTACGGCGCGTCCAGAATACCAACAAGGTCAAACCTGTCGGTACAGTCCTGCCAGCAGCAGTAAGTATGAGGACCTGCAAAAAGGTAAGTTAAATGTTTTATTTTTTTTATTATTTTAAAGCGATTTAGTAAGTAAGGATTTTGTGAATTTTTTTGAATGTTTTTTGAAATGTTTTGTTTTTTGTTTTTCCACCCTCCCAAGGCCTCTCTTGCAGTGCAACCAGGACTAAAGTTGCCGAAACTCACGGTTTGAGCCGCGAATCTTTATGCAATGGCGACTCAAACCTAAAGGCCAAAAGTTAGGCCTAAACACGGTAGCAAAGCGAAAATGGTAATTTTGGCGTAACCGAAAATCTAGTCCATGATCTTCACCGTGCGACAAATCCAAGAAAAATGTAGAGAGCAGCATCAGCCTCTGTACATGGCTTTCTTTAACCTCACAAAGGCCTTCGAAAATCTGTCAACCACGAGGGATTATGGAATGTCCTTCTCAAATTCATCTTTCCCCAAAAATTTGTCATCATCCACCGCCTATTTCGCGATGACATGCAAGCCGTGATTCTTACCAATGGATCCACCACTAACCCAATACAAGTGCAGACTGTGGTCAAGCAAGGCTGTGTCATCACATCAACGCTCTTCTCAATCTTCCTCGCTGCAATGCTTCATCTCACCCTTAACAAGCTCCCCGCTGGTGTGGAGGTACTCTATAGGACAAGCGGGGGATTGTTCAACCTCCAACACCTCCAGTCCAGATCCAACCTCTGTCATTAAATTACAGTATGCAGATGACGCTTGCATTTGTGCACACTCGGAGTCCGAACTCCTCACCATTGTTGATCCCGTCACTGAAGCGTATGAGAGTCTGGGCCTCACATTAAACATCAGAGGGTCAAAGGTCCTCTACCAACCTGTCCCCACCACACAGTACTGTCCCCGGTTATCAAGATCCATGACGATGCCCATACCTTGGGAGCCTACTATTAGCAAGAGCAGACATTGAAGATGAAGTCCACCACCACCTTCAGTGTACCAGTGCAGCCTTCAGCCACCTGAGGAAAAGAGTGTTCGAAGACCAGGATTTCAAACCCGGCACCAAGCTTATGGTCTACAGAGCAGTAGTGATACCCATCCTCCTATATACTTTAGAGACATGGA
Source organism: Pristiophorus japonicus (assembly GCF_044704955.1). Taxonomy (NCBI): domain Eukaryota; kingdom Metazoa; phylum Chordata; class Chondrichthyes; family Pristiophoridae; genus Pristiophorus; species Pristiophorus japonicus. The sequence continues at coordinate 149,485,292 of NC_091988.1, read as the reverse complement.
CTATGTACAGCAGACACCTCAAAGCACTGGCGAAGTACCACCAATGCTGCTTCTGCAGAATCCTGCAAATTCATTGACAGGATAGGCACACCAATGTCAGCGTTCGCTTTCAGGCCAACATCCCTGCATCAAGGCATTGACCACGCTCAACCAGCTCCGGTGGGCGGGCCACATTGTCTGCATGCCCGATGCTAGACTCCCGAAACAAGCGCTCTACTCTGAGCTACCTCACGGCAGGCGAGCCCTCAGAGGGAAGAGAAAACGCTTCAAGGACACCCTCAAAGCTTCCTTGAAAAAATGCAACATCCCCACCGACTCTTGGGAATCCTCGGCCCATGACCGCTCAAAGTGGAGGAGCATCCGAGAAGACACCGAACACTTCGAGTGTCTTCACTGGGAGCACGCGGAAGCCAAGAACAAAAAGTGTAAGGAGTGAACGAAAAATCAAGTGCTCCAACCACCCGTCCCTCCAACCACCATCTGCCCCACCTGTGACAGAGACTGTAGGTCCCGCATTTGATCTCATCAGTTACCTTAGAATTCATTTTAGTGTGGAACCAAGTCATCCTCGACTCCAGGGGACTGCCTAAGAAGAAGAAGAAGAAGAAGTGCTGGTGCTGGTACAAAGCCAGGAGTGATGTATGCACCCCTGGTGTCTATCTGCCTTGTTTCTTGGGCCTCAATACCAGGCTGCTGGAACCTTCTCTGCTTTGCCAGATTTTCTATATTTCCCTCCCCCTCTGCTATTCTGCTCACACCTCCTCTGGGTCTGGGATATATCTATTATTTCTCTAATTTCTCTGATTACTGCCTCCTTTTGTCCAACACCATTATCACTACCATTTCATCATCTCCTGTCCTCCGCCTAATCACAGACTATTCATTCCGTTTTTTTCTCATGGCCCACCCTATTTCAGATTCTGTTCCTGTTTATAAACTGTTCATCAGTTACAATTTCCAAATGATTAGAAGCAATGTTTCCCCTTATTTTGTTTGGCGCGGGCCATTCTTAATACTGTTTATGTGCATTTTTACATTTTTGAGAAGCAGGCTGTGTGAGTTCCCTGGAGCGCAGTGCGGCCATGCAGCTCACAGGGAACATTGGATATAAGTTCTGAAACATTAACCCTATCTTCCACTTGCCACAGATGCTGCTGAACCTGCTGAGTGTTTCCAGAATGTTTTTTTTTCTAATTTGCAGCCAGGGCACCAATGCGTACCCTATAATTAAACTCAACATCTCCGAGCTGAGGATAGGCAGAAGTGTCAGTTGTGGCTCAGTTGGTTCCACTCTTTGAGTCAGAAAGTTGTGGGTTTCAAGCCCCACTCCAGAGACTTGAGCACAAAACTCTAGACTGACGGGGACATCAGAAGTGACCCTGACTCTGTTCTTTCCTGAGGGCCACTCGCGTGCACTGTCCAACATTGTAGGGTTGCCCCAGCTGAAATCAGCTAACTCAACACACACACTGGGGATCGAACCTTGTGCCTTGCCTTGATCCACTTCTGTATTGGAGAGACTTGAATCTTTGCCACTTTTTTCATGTATTTTGCTCAACCTCTAGAAGTATCAATCGTAGAAACATAGAAACATAGAAATTAGGTGAAGGAGTAGGCCATTCGCCCTTCGAGCCTGCAGCACCATTCAATATGATCATGGCTGATCATGCACTTCAGTACCCCTTTCCTGCTTTCTCTCCATATCTCTTGACCCCTTTAGCCATAAGGGCCACATCTAGGGCACAGAAACCAGATTCTTGCCCAATATCTACACACATGCACTTTCCAGCAGGAGTCACTGGATAGTAATCAGAAGTGAGAACCTTGGCCAATCTTCCTCCATCGCCAGCTCAGAGGTGCTGAGGTTAATTATAGTGTCGTTGTTGCTGCCTTGGCTGCTATCCACTAGCTGAGCACAGACCCAAGATCAAACATGTAACCTTCCTGTTCTATATGGTTTGGACCTACAGTCATATAACCACTGGATCATTGAGAGTCTGATACAGTTCAGTTTTAGGTTGATTCATCTTACCCTGGATAACTAGTGGTGTTTTGTCTAGCCCTTATCACACACACTTTATAACCCAGAGACAGGTGGCACCCTGGTCCTAGACTTTTGCCAGTGTAGTTCTAAGCCAATGGAATAAAGTAAATTTAATTAGATACCCTGCAGTGATTGCGCCTCTGATTTATGCTTGGTGATTTCCTCACATTTGAGATCACGCTATCCATCGTTCCAATTTTTTTAAACCAATAAAAAAGAAAGCATTGCATTTATATAGTGCCTTTCACGGCTTCAAAACATCCCAAAGTGCTTTCAAGGCAATAAATGTTACCTTAAAATTCATACATTTATGCAGGAAGGATGCTTTATTAAAATATTAACTCATTGGTGAAAATTAGAAGAAAGAAAGGACTTGCATTTAAAAAGCACCTTTCACAACCTCACGATGTCCCAAAGGGCTGTACAATCAATGAAGTACTTTTGAAGTGTAGTCACTATCATAATGTAGGAAATGCGGCAACCAACGTGCACATAGCAAGCTCCCACAAATAACAATGTGATAATGACCAGATAATCTGTTTTAGTGAAGGATTTATATTGATCAGGATATGGGGAGAACTCCCCTGTTCTTCTTTGAAGTAGTACCATGGGGATCTTTTATATCCACCTGAGAGGGCAAATGGGAGCTTGGTTTAACATCTCGTTCTAAAGACAGCACTTCTGACAGGGCTATGCTCCTTCAGTACTGCACTGGCTTGTTGTCCGAGATGTTGTGTTTAAGTCTCTGGGGTGGGACTTGAACCCATAACCATCTGACTCAGAGGCAGGAGTGCTACCCACTGAGCCAAGGCTGACAACTTTCCAGCCATATTCTCCCAAGTAAAATAAACCCCGTGTTTATGAGAGTGATGTTTTCACTAATGAAAAACAGGCAATTCTCTGTTCATTTTAAACATACACCATTAAGGGGATAGTGGACAATATAGGAGCACACAGGCTTTTCAGACTATATTCTTATGTTGCTCTTTAAAAAAGTCATAATAGAGACTTTGTTTAAACCCTCATGCTGATTAATTTAAAATAAACCATAACACATGGTCATAATTCCCAGGAATATCCATTGTTGTAAATTAAAATTGACATGAATCAACAACTTCAGCATTCAAAACAGATAGCATGTCCTTCTCAGGCAAGTGTTAAATCAAATCAAAGAGGATCTTGTTGCAATGGCCTCAAAAGATGGACATTGCTTTATGAAGTGTCGCCAGCTGCATTTGATATATTTAAAAAATGAAATCAAAAATATATAATTATATTCAACAAACGTTAAATTGCTTCCGCGGACAATAGCACTAAAATATTGCTCCATGGATTTCCAGTGATTGAGAGGATTTATCATACTGTACTTGAAATGACATGCTTCAGGCATTATAACACACTTTTGGTCACCTGTAAGCCTTGGGGCAACATTTTAACACTTGTAGCCTGAAAATTGGAGTATGTATTTGTTTTATTGTACACTTAGAGCACATTAACTTACCAGTACTTCAACTGGAGGGGCCAAAGGCTAAAGGTCACTCCATTGTGGCATCACTTAGAGGGCACCAACCTTCTATGATTGCTGGAAATTGTCGCTGCTCTGTTTCCATGTCAGTGGATTCAATGTTATTTCAAATTCTAGTTGAAAGTTGTAACAAATACATATCTTATAGTTATAAGCAATGAATAAGTTCTAACATACAAATCCAAACCAAATTAATCTAATTGAGAATCCCTTAAAAATGAATGCTTTTTTAAAAATTGGGGCGATCAATTTCTGATGAAAATAATTCTGCAGTCTCTTGAAGGTATTTAATGCTAATGTGTTTTATTGAGATATATTAAAAAAGGAAAGTAGTCATATAGTAGGAATAGTGTATTCAAATAAAAAAAAATTTTTACCCCTCCCTTCAGCTGCATCTCTCATTTGAGCAACACTTCAAGCGTACAGCAGAGACTGGGAAATCATCTTTGTGAGGAAACACAATCTTGTCCAAGTAACCATTATGCATTTAAAAGTCCAAATCATGAACCAAGCTTCACTAGATAGCCACATACATGACCTTCCACTGGATTGTGGAAGAGGTATTCTCCCTCTTCCACAATCCAGTGGTGCTGAGGCTAATAGTAGAGCACCTACGAATACCCTACCTAGGATTAGCACAGATTGGGGATCGGACTGGCTCCCATTGGTGCTCTTATGCTGGCATCTCTTTGGATCCGATTGCAAGCAACCAGCATTTGCAAGCCAGCTCCCCATGTGTCTGCTAAATCCAGCTCCCTTATTAGAGCAGTATGAAAAAGTGGTTCACAATTCTGCGAGGATGTAGTGTGAACGCGGGAAGTCAGTGCTCGAATGCTGGCCTTCCAGATTTTGATCTGAACAAGTGCTGGTGTAAAAGCACCGCAGCTCAGCCACTGACTGGATAAACTCGTTGCGCTATCGGGAGGGCAAGAATAAAGACTTTGATGTATCAAGGGATATTAAGCTTACTATTAACATCTGTGCTTCCCATTCATTGCTTGTGTCATCCAGCTGGGCTGGACTAATACTTAATCAGACATACTGCAGAAAGCATGCTGGGAGGATAATTCAGTCAATTATAAAAACAAAGCAGGTATCAGTGGCATTCTGCCAAGCAAAGAGATAGATAAAGGGATGACTGGAAATTATTACTGCATTATCTTTTGAATCAGATTCAGTGAGTGGTGGTAGTGGGGTGGAGGGAGAAATTATTTTATCCTCATTAAACAGCTGATAGTGATTGGTTTTTAAAATGACTCTAGGTCCAGTATTATCAGGTCAGGCATCTGCAGCAAAGTTAAATTAATTTCATTGCAGTGTGAAATGAGTAACTCCATCTGGCTAAATATGATCAGACCAAAATATATCTCCTAGGTTTTAGCTGACAGTTATATATTTACTTACATTGAGAGGTAAATCACTGAAACATCAAACAGATGGTAATTTTTTAATATATACAATAGTTAATTGCCAATTTGTCTACCAAACAGTCAGTGCACTTCAATGTAACTCATTGCAAATGAAGCACTTTGAAATGTGATAATGTCCTGTTTAAATACAAGTCTTTGTTTAATTTAGTTCCTCGCAGAATTTAAGTTTTGTTAATGGCAGTTGTTGTCGCAAACAGGAGTGAGCTTTTCTTATTAGGGTTCGGAACTGTGGATATGGATAGTTTGTGCCGAAGCCATTAAAAAAGAAGGAAGAAAGAATTTGCATTTATAAAGCACCTTTTGCGAACTCGGGACGTCCTACAGCGCTTTAGAACCAATTAAGTCATTTTTGAAGTGTAGTCACTGTTGTAATGTAGGAAACGCGGCAGCCAATTTGCGCACAGCAAGTTCCTACAAGCAGCAATGTGATAAACAACAGATAATCTATTTTAGTAATGTTGTTTGAGGGATAAATATCGGCCGGGACATCGGGGATTAGGTATTCGGATGAGGCTGCTTCAAATCACTTTTGGTTTGGAAAAAGGGAGCTTTCACCTCATCAGCCAGAGTTTGATTTATATTCACAGCCACGAGATTAAAGAAAAGCAGGTTACCCAGCACAGACCAGGGACTGTATTTGGGCCTTTCAAGCACTGTATGGCTCAGTACTACACCATGCAATGCATACATCTATGTAGGGAGGAGGGGGCTCAGAGTTTATCCTTTAAATACTCAGCTTAGATCAGTACTACAGAAAGCAATATAATGATTTTTATATCTCTTGTGCTATGAAATAATTTTTAAGCGTTCTCAAATAAAGCAGTTGATTTCTGAAGGAAAATTAGTTTGTGTATGGATATAATTTCCCTTACATTTATTCTATAAAAAGTAATGGCAAGGCCAATGTTCCAGTAAACAAGTTGTTAGCTTCAGGGATACCTGTGAAGTCCTACTGACCTAAGTTATGTATCTAAAAAAAAATACATTGATTTTATAACCAACCTGGAATCTCCCATTGAATCACCCATTGGACTATTCTCTTGAAATCACTCCCAACTATCTATTTTTCTCCATTTAATCTGCAAACAGAAATTGTTTATCAGTCTATTAGGCAAAGGTAACAAATAGGCCTTCTGCTGCCTAGATCCCAAGCTCTAGAACTCCCTGCCTAAACCTCTCCGCCTCTCTACCTCTCTTTCCTCCTTCAAGACGCTCCTTAAAACATACCTCTTTCACCTGCACTAATTTCTACTTATGTAGCTTGGTGCCAGATTTTAATCGCATAATATTCCTGTGAAGCACTTTGGGACGTTTCACTACATTAAAGGTGCTATATAAATACACGTTGCTGTTCTTGTTGATGACTACTCAAGTATCCTCTACAACATTAGCTTCATATTTTGGTTGGTATCCTTTCTGCAGTATTCAGCTATTCAAGTGTGATTTGCAATTCCTTGGAATATCATCTGCCTAAGTTTTCCAGACTTGTTTACCACAGCACCAAGAGTCTGGACAATAAAGCATTCTCAAAAATATAACATGAAACATGTTATCAATCGTGCTTTCTCTGAATCTCTCAATTTAAAAAGATAAATTATAAGGTGTTGTTCATTCTGGGAATATAAGTAGATATATTGCAATGAACAGTGTGCAGCTATTATCCTATAATCAGCTCGAGGATAAAAACAGCTATTACAGTCTACAGTCATGTACTGCCGTGAACATTCAGGTCCTATGTTATTTTCATGCTTAATACCGTTTATCTGTACCATACCACTGTTACTACGCTCAGGGCACTTGTCAGTGCATTTTGGTCTCAAATAAATGTCGGGTGGGAGGATGAAGTAGTAATATGATCTCAAGTTTTCCAGGAATTCACAAATCACTTGAATTTTTCTGTCTCAGTTTGTAACATATTTTATCCTGCATAATAAAATATGCACTCATCAATCTTTCTGGATGAGGAAATGTCCTTATTTACTGATGGGAAAACCACCCACACTTTCTATTCTTGATCACTATCCAGTGACGTGTGTGTGTGTGTGTGTTCGTCTGAGGCCCGACAGGAGACTCCCTAAGCAAGTGCTCTATTCGGAACTTCTACAGGGCAAGCGAGCCCCAGGTGGGCAGAAGAAAGGTTTCATGGACACCCTCAAAGCCTCCTTGATAAAGTGCAACATCCCCACCGACACCTGGGAATCCCTGGCCCAAGACCACCCTAAGTGGAGGAAGAGCATCCGGGAGGGAGCTGAGCACCTCGAGTCTCATCGCCGAGAGCATGCAGAAACCAAGCGCAGGCAGCGGAAGGAGCGTGCAGAAAACCAGGCTTCCCACCCACTCTTTCTTTCAACCACTGTCTACCCCACCTTTGACAGAGACTGTAATTCCTGCATTGCACTGTACAACCACCTGAGAACTCACTTTTAGAGGGGAAGCAAGTCATCCTCGATTTCGAGGGACTGCCTATGATGATGATGATGATGGGGGAGTGTGTGTGCTTGTGTGCATGTGTGCGTGTGAGGGTTGTGGGGGGGTGGAGCATGGATTTACATGAGGAATAGATAGGCCTGGTTGCATTACCTTCTCACCATCTCTTTGCCTCCTCCCTCACCCCCCACCCCAAGCCAAGAGACCTGCTAATATTCACTGTCTATGCTCACACTTCAAGAATGGCGATTTGGTTGTGGTTAGCAGATTTACGAAAATTCTACTGCTGTTTGTGAAACCTACAGCCATTTGAAGTTTGCAGGTTTAATTCTATGGGGAGATTTAGATAAGCTAAATGTGTTACATTGTATAATAGTAAATGACATGCTGACACACAGTGAACTGGGTATGTTAAGTAATGGCAATAATAAACAAGAAACGGTAGCAAATAAGGTTAGTCAGTAAAGTAGAGGATCAGGAGTATTTAGGCTCATATAAGGAAGAGGCAGTTGGACAAAGTACTGGCGGGAGAATGACTGCAACCTGTGGGACCCGATTCTAGCAAGAACTCAGCACCTTCAGGCGAGGAGTTGGAATTATTTGCTATCACAATGTCTATCTACTAGAGGTCTGGCTAAGAATGGAGAAGCTGGCAGAGGTGTGTCCTCGGTGATCCTCAAGCTCAAATCTGCAACCTCTGGGTTGTAACCGAGCTCCCTGATGTAAGATCTCTAAATCTCTGACATTAAATTGACAGCGAGACCAATTCTTTTAAAACAATTTGGAATAGTTTATTAAATACACACACATGCACATCTATCAGCAGTTGTCAGCTATCCTACGGATCGACTTTAGTTACAACAGATACAATGTTACAATAATGATTTATAAAAAGATATACGTCACTTTCCTCTGGCTGGTTGGCTGAGCACACGGCCTGCTCTATCGGCTGGTCTTGAGCAGGCGGTTTGCCGTGTGCTCAGGAGAGAAGGAGAGAAAGAGCAGTATGTGCTTGGGTTTTTATATCACTTATGTCTATTGTTCATCAGAAAGCCCCAGGATTGGGTCTTGGTTCGAGGGCAGTTCCTTGTTGGCTCTCCTCACACATGTGTCTGTCTGGAGGACCCGGTGCCATACCTTGATTAGGTTAATGGCTTTCCAATTGACATCTTTTCTAGTTTGGTGAGTTTCAAAACCATGGAGACATGAACTTGGGGAACGTATCCATTTTGTCTCTTCAAACTGCAGCATTTCCATATAATCTACACTTTCAACATTTATACATACACAGAATCAATGTTGTCATTACCAAACACTTTTATTCTTATACTGACTATTACAAGACTAAAAGATGGCATCAGTAAGGACACGTGTGGGAAATCATCAAAGCTAAAACCTCTATCTGCGCTTGGATCTGTTTCAGACTAAGCTTTATTGACTTGTGTCACCCCCTTTGGTGTAGATCTGCCTACTCTTCTGCAGAAACCAATAAAAACAAAACAATACATTTTGGATGTTAACATATCATTTGTAGGATGTGCAAGAAATATATTACACCTGTCTGGGGTTTTACAAGTTCAGGCATATCACTGGAGATCTATGCTTCCGACATGTCCTCTCATGCAGCCAACCATGATGCACAAATCCTATACAGTGCAAGACCACATAATACTGTTCAAGTATTGTGGTCAAGCATCAGTGCTTTGTCTCGGTAAAGGGAATAAAATAACATATCTCAGATTTCATCAAATCTTTCACTGCATTTCCTAATTAGTTTTCCTATGAAGTGAATGAAGCATTAATTCCTTGACAGGTGTAATTCAAATCCCTTAGTCACTTGTTAAAGAGTGTTTACTTGAAGATATTAATTGCTGCAGAGAACTGAGAAATACTGGGGTTGCCACAGCTTAATGGAGCATACAGATTTAGGATGTGTTCACACTGCCCCTTCCGATGAAACCTGACACTCCTTAAAATGTATCATCCTTTGTCACCGTTTGAGCGTTTAATGAAGCGTGCCGTTTCTGATCCAGTTGCCGGGCACCATTGATTTGGAAAGAATAATTGTAAAGAAACAGTGCAAAATCTTGCCCACACCAGTTTTTGGAAATCCCCCTCTTTTGTCTGATTTTTTTAATAGCGAAATGGGAGGCTCTGCATTTATTTATGACCATCTGTTTATCATTACCTAACCCCACTTACTGTCCCCTTTGGAGATGCTGATTCTTGTACACAACGGCCTCAAGTTCTACCTGTTGTTAGGTTCACTGTAAGTTTATAAAACAAAGGCTGAGAATTTCCTGGCCGGCGTTTCCTGCTGACTCCCCGGCTGTTTTGGTTGGGATGCAGCATGTTAATGAGGCCCGGGCCTTAAACTCGGCCAAGCCTCACTGCTGCTGTTCAATTCGCCGCGTTCCCGTCTGCGAGTTAAAATCGAGCCCCATGAGTCTTGGCAGACTCATCATCATAGGCAGTCCCTTGGAATCGAGGAAGACTTGCTTCCACTCTTAACTTGAGTTCTTAGGTGGCTGAACAGTCCAATACGAGAGCCACAGTCTCTGTCACAGGTGGGACAGAGAGTCGTTGAGGGAAAGGGTGGGTGAAACAGGTTTACTGCACGCTCTTTCCGCTGCCTGCGCTTGATTTCTGCATGCTCTCGGTGACGAGATTCGAGGTGCTCAGCGCCCTCCCGGATGCATATCCTCCACTTAGGACGGTCTTTGGCAGACTACTCAATCAGGCAAAGCATCGCATCTGAGCCAACTCTATTCTCGCCTGATGTTCAGGAGGTGCATTGTTCCAGCAAGGGTCACTAAATAGTAATCAGTAATGGGATGCTGGCTATTGTATTTTAAATAAGTGTTCTCTCTCTGTCCCAGAGACATTGAAGACCACAGTAGTGCCCCAGTTTTGATTAATTCAGCAAAACCTGGGATTGAATCTGGGATCTTCCTGGCATGTGTGGCTCAGTTTCACTGCCATTGGCAACGGCATTTATTAATGGAGCTATCAGGGTAACCTCAAATCCCATTCAAACCATTCAGTGGTGCAGCATATCGGCACACCGTGACAACTGGCCAGTAAAAGTGTTAAATGTACAGTGTCAGCTTTGGAGTTCATGGACGTTCCAATTAACTGAAGGATCAGGTTAAACAAAGCAACATAAAGCTTAAATTAACATGTGATTTCTGTGGAGCCCTTTAACCTTTGAAGCAGCACGTTGTGCTAACTGGAAAGCATTTAGTACGACATAGGGGTCTACAAGTTCACTACTCAAAACAGCCACAGGTGACGTGCCTGTGGAACTTTGATCAACTGGGGTGAAGAGGATTAAATGCCTCATCTATTACGAAGTGCTTTATAGTATCTACCTTCCTGTAAGACTGGTCATATTGGACAAACATAGTATTGTATCATATTTATACACCTAAAAAAATTTCAAATGGGCTACATTGTACTTAACACAATGATGGCAAGTGTTGAAAAAGACCATTCGTGTACACTTCCCTCACTTCATGCCAGGGTGCCTGGGTACTTTCCAGGACCTTGTCCAACTGGCCATTCACCATGTGTGAGCCGAGACAGTGAGTACCAACAGGTTATGCTATCTTCGGAGCTTCACCACCCAACCAATTCCTATCCTCACCATTTCTCAGCAAGGATCACTGGATGGGAATTTTCCCCTGATTTGCTTTCCAGTTAGTAGCCCAGAGGAGCTGAGGACACTTATACTGTCACCAAATCTGTAAACTAATCTATTTCAATACAGTCACTATTTTGTGCCAACAGTGGATTTACTAACAAATCTAGAAAAAAAAATGGTTTAGTAATTCCCCAATATTTGATATATGAAGCCAGACAAGCAGTCAACTACAGTACTCTTGCCTTTTGTCAGGGTCAGAATCCTGCTCTGAACTGGTTTCAGCCTCCAAGGTGGTCATTTCTGAAAACAAAACATGCTGCTCCACAAATGTGCAATTGCTTGTGCTGGCATTGCACATTAATGGTGAGGGAATCTGACCCTGAACTGGTTCACTGTGTCAGTGTGCAGGGATCGTGGTGCTTTTATCATAGAAACTTACAGCACAGAAGGAAGCAATTCAGCCCGCCGTACCAGTACTGGCTCTTTGAAAGAGCACTGGTGTTTAGTCCCACATCCCTGACTTTTGTCTGTAACCCTGCAAGTTCCTCATCTTCAAGTACCTGTCCAAACCCCTTTTAAAATTATTTATGGAATCAGCTCCTTTTCAGGTAGAGCATTTCAGATCCTGACAACTTTCTGAGTGAAAAAATTCTCCTCATCTCCCCTCTAGATCTTTTGCCAATTATTTTAAATTTATGACTGCTGGTTATTGACCCACTCATCAGTGGGAGTCGTTTTTCTCTATCTCTCTATAAAGACATCTCGTCATCTTGAAAACCTCTATTAGGTCACCTCTTAGCCTTCTCTGTTCTAACTTTTCCAACCTCTGCTCATAACTGAAGTCCATCATCCCATGTAAACTTCCGTTTTCTAAGGCCATTACATCTTTCCTGAAGTGTGGTGCCCATGATGTATCCATGATGTATGCACACTGATGCACTAATCTGATCGTACTAAAGGCAGAAAGGTGGGAGACCCATGAGAAAGTGGGACAGCTGTAATGAGCCATGTGGAAGCTGGTGTGTTTAGATTTGACATCTCTGACCAATGGCAACAGAGTAGCGTAAAAGTGCCTCTATATGTGGCACAAACCAAGTCTGTAGGCTCTTGTCTAGTTTCCCTTATTTGCCAAGACACTGTAAGCAGAAGCAATAATTTCCTTTTAACAAATCTGACTGACTGGTTTATAAGTAAATTTCAGAATTTGCTAACAAATGTCGATGATTCTCCCAATCTGGCCAAACTAAGCCCTGTACCAAATAGAGAAATGCACTTTTTCTAAATGTTATAATCCTGTGAGCTAATCATTAAGACATAAAAAAACAGATATATGCTCATCAGCAAACATGTTACTGAACAATGCATATTATTCGGAATGGCAAAGATCAATGTAATTCCACACACCAAGGACTAATCTGTTACTGAGGGCAGTTACAGAGGGGCATATTATTGCAAACAGCTTGGGCTGCTCTTGGTTGCTCTAGCATCATGTATGGATCTATAAAGGTTGGTGAGTGTTCCGGGCCCTTTAAGCCTGATTTAAAGACTCTCCTAATAACTAAGTTGGCAACTGCATCAGCCAGCATGGAAGTGAGCCACACAACCAAGATGATCTCAGCAGGTTGATGGTAAGACTGCTATGGTTGGCTTCATTGGTACTGGGCTGGTGTTGGGGCACAACTCTATGGGCCCAAGTTTCCGATATCTGCTAGAACGGCGCACCTCCGAGAGGCCCGCCTATTTTGTGGAATGAAAAGCGCGCCAAAAACTTACCTTGCGATTCTCCGAGTGCAGCAGGTCTGTTCAGCAGTCAGCGTGATGCAGCACAACAGTGGGGGGGAGCAGAGCTACAGCCTTGGGCCAAAAAGAGTGCCGGCAGCTGCGTGCGTGCGCAGTAGCACCTGGCCCCCAGATTCTGTGTGCGTATGCTGCTGGCTGTGTCAGAGGGGCCCGAAGCATAGAGCACCTAGCCCTGGCCGAGTGGGCTCCTGCAGAGTGCCGATTTCCAGCCTGCAGCACCAGCCCTTAGCCCTGGCCAGACTCCCGGTGCTCCCGAACGGGTAGGTGAGGTCGGAATTTTTTATTTTTTATTTATTGAATTATTTTTTATTTTTTTATTTATTGATTTATTGCTTTAATTATCATTTATTATTGATAATGGTTCTTTATTTTTTAAAGTGAAGTGTTTAATGCTTTGGAAAATCTCCTAACTTCCCTCTAATTTCCCTTCCTCCCGCCCCGACCCCTCCGGCCCCCCCATCTCTGGCTACCTGCGCCTAATTCTAAAGTGTACACAAGGTTTTTCTGAGCATACAAAAGTCGACACTTATTCCGTTCTAAGTTAGTTTGAAATAACTTTTCGCTGCCTAAACTTGCGAAACAGGCATAAGTGGCTGGTAACGCCCCCTTTTGAAAAAAAAACTGAACTAAAATGAAACTAAACTAACTCACTAGAACTGGAGCAAACTAAATGCCGAGAATTGTGATTTCTAAGAGACTCCAAACTAAATCAGTTGCTCCAAAAAAATAGGAGCAACTCCACCTGAAACTTGGGCTCCTAAAAGGGTTCCCACTACAGTAGTGGGCATGTGTGTGGATGTCTGGTGAGGGCAGGATTGTGCTCAGTTATGATTCCCCATGATTAAACTGACTGATGATCTGTATATATTAGTGTTTTCATAAGTGGAAATATTATTTTGAGAAAAAAACATAAAATTGAAGGCCCGTCGGGGTGCTCGAAAAATGATTATTTTGGGGCCGAGAACACTTAATTCTCAGGCCCTGGTCATTTCGACAGCCATATTATAAAGTTTGTGGCAAGGGGGAATTCCTTAACAGCCTGTTGAAATGCTCTCTATTGACCACACACGTTCATGTTGAAGCAGACATTGCAACTAATGCACAGCTCAAGCTCTTTAACATTTACTTCGCTTTAAAAATTATTTTACCATTTTGTATCGACATCAACATCATTATCATTGCCTTTGCTTTTAAATCTGCTAATGTCAATGTGTCAGTGCTCTTTGAAACCTTAATTGCATTCTGTGAAAATCAGTTACTTGTGCAAATAAGAAAAGTATCCATACAAGGCAAAACACAGACACATTCGATCCCAAAGCTAGATTTTCAATGGGGTCACTTAGAAGAGCATTCGGCAACATACAATTCATGACCTTTTTCACAAGGTTTTTGAGTTGTATTTACAGAAATTCTTTAAAAGATTGAAATATATCAGGTAGGACATTGCTTCCAATGTTACTGCAAACACCTGCCTTTTTCCCTGGTCAATTTAGTCTTGAGAATTGCATCCATTTCATTCACAAAATGCTTCACAATTGTGGTAATTTAATAATAGTTAACAAAGAAATGAAAAATGTATTTTTCCACCATGCTTAGATTATTCAAAGAGTAGGCTTGTGTTGGAAAAAGAGTTAAACCTTAAGTGAAAAGAAGAGTGGACCTTTTCAAGATCACACAGTTACGAAATTGCAAGCTAATTTTAGATTCTGTGTTATATTGTCTGACGATATTGTTGCACTTGGGTGGAAGTTTCACTCTTTGTTCGACCATTTTCTCTTCCCTCTTGAAGATGTGACTCTTGCTAGGGTGCAGTTCCACAGATACTGCAGCGCTGTGGAGCAGGAAACCTAGCTGAATTTTCTGCCTCGCTCCCCCTTCAGTACTGAGGCCAACTGTAAAGAAACAGTAATGGAGCCGGAATTGATGGCCTTACCGCTCACTGCTACCAACTGCCGCCCACTGCCGCCGATATTCCTCCTCGAGTTGCGCACAGTGTCAGTTTCGATTTGGTGTGGAGTGGGCGGGGAGGGGAGAACCGCCGGGAACCGTCCGCTGACGTCAGCGGATAGCCAAGTGGTGCAACTGACCTCCCGCCCGCCGAGATGCCAGATTGGTGCAGACGGGAGTCAGCACTAGAACGGGGTTGGACCGCTGCGAGGAGGAGCGACAGTGAGTATGAAGAGCAGAAAAAAAAGGTTAGTAAACAATTTTTTAACAATTTCTTTACAGTGACATTCCTTACTGGGGTCCCCTGAAGTTTTTTTAATGCTTTTTGTTTGCAGCTCTTCGACCTTTCGTGGGTCCGACTCCATCCTCGGTGGCACTTGGGTGGCAAGCACCTTTGCCGCCGAGAATGAGAGCTCCCGCCCGCTGCTACCCAGATTGGCGGCGTAAATCCCTCTTTTGCCGCTGGCCGCACTTTCAAGGGCCCTTTTGCCAAAAACCCCGCCCAGAGTACCGAAAGGTATCTCGGCGGCCATCAGCGGCACTTGGGCAGCCCTTGCCCTTCACCAATTTCATTAAAGTCTTTTATGTAGAGCCTTTAATATCCTCAGGACATCCCAAAGAGCTTCACAGCTAACAAAGTGCTTTTGAAATATAGTCACTGTTATAATGTAGGCAAATGCAGCACCTATATACATATGTACATAGCAAGGCCCGACAAACAGCAATAAGATAAATGATCAAATAATCTGATCTAGTTGTGTTGGTTGAATGATAAATGTTGGCCAGGACATCAGAAGAACTCCCCTGCTCTTTTTCGAATCATGCCATGAGATCTTTTGCATCCACCTGAGAGGGCAGAAGGGGCCTCAACTGTAGTGTTCCAGCTAAGATCAGATAACTCAGCAGAATCTAGGATCGAACCTGGAACTTTCAGGACCTGTGTGGCTGAGTACCATTTACCCACTGAGTTATTTCTGGAGCTCCTCTGTCAAATGATATGGACTGTGCCATTCTGATTTCACCCAATTAGTTTAGCAGTGTGCGTCACTGTAGTGCTTAACCATACAATCCAGTAGCCCCATATCAGACAAATGTAGCGGCAGGCAGCCTGTCTCTGGGAGCATTTAAAGGACCCACCCAGTCTAGACTGTGGAGTGGCGAGGTCGGGGTGCAGCATTGGCGAGTGATTGTAGAGGGGACGTGATCGGGGCCCAGGAGAGGCATGAGTTAGGGGCCCAGAAGAGGTGAGGGCCCAGGGGCAGCACGGGCCAGCCCACACGGCAATATGTGTGTGCACTAGATCTGTGCAGCAGAGCTGGTCTCTAGTCGTCTTGATTAATCCTTGCCACTGAACCAAGACCTAGCTCTGTCAAGCCCGTGTGGTGGCTGGTGTGCAACGGTCGCCACATGTTAAAAAAATTCACGCACAGGCATCTTCCACCCTTCAACATGTAGTTCGGGACCTGGAATATTAGGTCCTTCATTGAAACACATGAACTCATCCCTCTTTGGCGTGGAAGCAAGTCATCCTCGATATGAGGGACCACCTATGATGATGATTTAATTAGTTGCCTGGGCCAAGTTAACTGATTACACCCAAGGTAACAATTGGGCAAGGACAGGATTGGATTCAGCTTTGATGCCCTCCACAATTAACTACTGTTGATGCTCGCTGCTTGGGATTGCACTTGAAGAATGGACCCGAAATTCAGTACTGCTGGAAAGCTGTTGCTTCCCCCACCTTTTTGTGGCCATTAGTGCCAAAATTTTTGAGTGGCTGGGCGACCCAATATTCAGCTCCAAAAGTGAACAATTGGGATCCAGCACTAATGAACCCTTCCAAAGTGGATTTTTCAGTGGTGTGGCTGTCTTAATTTGAGCGTTAGCACCACTGAGAAATTCTGTATGCAAGGAAGGGTTTCTAATGAGCCAGAAGAAGAATACTATTTCCTGATGTGGGGAGACCTGGCAGACGGTATAATGTATGGAGGGAGATTGCAGGGGAGGTGTCAGGAACCTCCATATATGTGAGGATGGACCCTCCCAAGAGGGTGCTGGCCAGTCTGCAGCCGGCCTTTCCAGGGTGGCGATGGATCGCACCTCCTAGCTCTGGGGCAACAGGGATCCTCTTCCTTCTGCGCCTCATCCTCCTCAGGTGGTACTGCTGGCTCGACCTCCAGCGGCTGTCTCCTCATGATGGCCAGGTTGTGCAGCATTCTGCAGACCACGACGATTATGGAGACCCATTGAGGAGAGTACTGCAAGGTGCTACTAGGCACTGGAATCTCTGCTTAAGGATGCCTATGCACTGTTCGATGATGCACCTGGTGGCACAATGAACATCATTGTATGTATGCTCTGGTGCTGTCCTGGAGTTCCACAGAGGAGTGAGCAGCCAAGTGGACAGGGGATATCCCTTGTCCCTAGGCAGCCAACCGCAATCCTGATTCAGGCCGGTGAAGATGTCGGGCACACTGGTCTGGCACAGAATGAACGAATCATGGCTGCTGCCTCCCTTGCCTGCTGGCTGTCTGCACAGTGCTGATGGTGACGACTTCTCCTGTGTGCCACCCTGCTTCTAAGCAGGTGTACCGGGTGTAGCCTTGCCATCACTCCTCCCATCCTCAGGGTGAACCCTGCCAAGCAGGTCTCTGCAGCCCACAGGACCATTAAAGAGTCAGACTTAAAAGTTGTACAAAAGTAAAGGGGTATGTGCAAACCTCTGAGCAGCACTCAGCAGGTTTAATGGAGCCAAAACAATTAATAAAACTATATGAACAGCTAAATACTGTGGATTCTGGAAAATGAAATAAAAACAATAATAATTAATAAAACTATATGAAAAGCTAAATACTGCGGATGCTGGAAAATGAAAAAAACACTAATAATTAATAAAACTATTTACCTACCACATCGAGCACCACATCGAAAACCTCGTGGGGGCACTGCCGGGGAAAGTTCTACCTTTTCCTCGGTGAATTTCGCTATCCTGATGGCTTTTCAATGGCCTTTTACGCTGCTTCCCTCTCTGCTGAAAACTTACCTTTACAGCGGCTTCACCATGCCGTTTCCGGCGGAAGTGAACATCGCTCAAATCCTCCCTGAGCTGAATATGGCTCGGGGAGGGAAAAGTACCCGACCGCCCAAACTCTGCGGTAGCCATCCCTTCGGGGACAGTGAATTTCGGGACCATTATCTCTTGGTCACTACTGAAAAGAACTTGACAATTTACTTCTGTTTGTAAATTATGGAGCTATTGTTTCAATAGTAGCACTCTGGTCCCTGAGTCAGATGATTGTAGGTTAAAGCTCTACTCCAGGACTTGAGCACATAATCTAGGCTATGCAGCATTGAGGGAATGCTACATTCATGGCGTGGCCATCTTTCAGATGAGACATTAAACTGAGGCACTGCATGCCCTCTCAGTTGGATGTAAAATATCCCTTGGCACTATATGAGGAAGGGCAGGGAGTCTCCGGTCAACATTTATCCTCAACCAACAGCATTAACACAGATTAATTGGTCATTCATCTCATTGCTGTTTGTGGGACCTTGCTATGTGCAAATTGGCTGCCATATTTGCTGACAAAATAACAGTGACTACACTTCAAAAGCAATTTGTTGCCTATAAAGTCCTTGGGGATGTCCTTATGAAAGATGCTACATAAATGTAAGTTCTTTCTTTCTTGTAAAATTAACGCAATAATGCATCCTTTGTAAGTTCCCTACATTAAAACATTGACGACATTTCAAGAAGTACTTCATTGACTGTGAAGCACAGTGCTTTGGGATGTCCAGAGATTGTGAAAGGTGCTAGATAAATGCAAGTTCTTTCTTTCTTCCTTTTACCAGTGAGTGGAGCAAACCTTTGGCTTAGTGGTAGCATGCCTGCCTCTGATTCAGAAGGTGAAGCATTCAAACCCTGCTTCAGATAGGCTCATCAAGTGCAGACCTGAGCTCCATCTGGGTTGATATTTAACAGGGTACTCGAGTCCAGTGGATTATGAGTGCGCCCCTCATTGTATGGGATGTGGGAGCCCAGTTTGTTGGATATATTCAAAAGGGAGTTAGATGTGATCCTTACGGCTAAAGGGATCAGCGGGTATGGAGAGAAGGCAGGAGTGGGGTACTGAAGTTGCATGATCAGCCATGATCATATTGAACGGTGGTGCAGGCTCGAAGGGCCGAATGGCCTGCTCCTGCACCTATTTTCTTTTCTATGTTTTTATGTAGGACTAACCACCCTATCAGCTGCTATAAAGATGAATAGGGCCATGGAAAGAGGCTTCATGCTGTGGCCTGTCAGATTGTTAATCAGCCTGTGAACCCTTCCACTACTTTGTATTATTCTCCAAGGGTTGAGTACGAAGAATCGAAAACAACAACCTGCCAGTAGCATCTACTTCAAAGGTAACTCACTTTAGCATTCTGCTTAGGACTGGATGTTGATTTATGGATGTAAAATGATGCTGGTCACCTTGCCATAGGTCACTATCCTCGGAGTAACTATTTCTGTAGTCTGGTGGCACAGTGCATCAGAAGACCAGCCAGCCTGATTTGAATGTCGGACACCGTTATTATTTGCACAGGGCACAGAGGTGATTACATTTTGGATGAAATATCAGGTAACTTTGTCAAAGCCCCGCTGCTGGCTCCAAGATTAAGCTGAGTTGCTGGAATAGGCTGTTTGCTTTTCAGTGTCAAAACGATGCATGTACCAACAGAGAGAATGGTGTTGCTGCAGGTGGAAATAAGGTAATGTTCAAGAAACAGACTATTCAAACTATGTCAGTCATACTTTATGCAAGTCATGAAACAAAGTGACATTTTTATTGTTAATGCATTAAAATATGTTTCATTATTTTCTTTCATTACCAATATCCTGTTATGCTACCAAGTTCACACCAGAATGACCCTATTAAAGCGCTCTACTGCAGGATGAGTCTGGTAGCGTAAGCTCTTTGAATTTATATAGAAAACGAACCCCTCTGTCTGTCTTTATAATGCCAGTACCCTAATAATGTAAACAGTGTGAAGCTGGACACGGTTTCCCCCATACATACTCACACATCTGCCGATATAGAACATAATGGGGGTGACTCGTCACTGTACAGATGCCCAGACCCATTGCCTGCTTGAGATTTTGAAGATCAGAGGTCTGTAACATGGTGAACTCAGCAGATTTCAGGCTGGCACGTTACATTGTGAGGTCCCTGGAGTCACTCCAGCTACGAGTGTGATGCAAGACTGTGTCAGTTGAAGGATTAAGAATAACTATTATACTTTTACATGATTCTGGATATAAAAATGTAATTATTTTCGGGAAATAAATTATGTTTTTAACTTTTAATTTGCTTTTAATAACTTGTATACAGAAGAGAAGTTCTGATGAAATGTAATTGCATCCTGGTTTAAAAAAAATATGCAATAATTTGTTAGTAGTTCTTGGCGACAAGTTTCAGGAAAGTCCAGTATAACGAACCTTCCCTGGCCCCTGACCCAGGGAGCAGTTGACCTTTGTAACCTTGCTTGGGCCTCTTTTATGAGGCTTTTGTGCTCTGACCAGATGGCCAAACTATCAAACGGTTTATGAGAAAATTGCCTTCTAAATTCTGCTAGTTGCATGTTTCATCCAATCTTAATGTGAACTATCAGCCCAAAAAGCTTTAAATTGAAAACACAAAAGGTGTTATGGAGTCAAAGCAGGCACTGAAAGGGCACCTTGTATATTGTGATCAGCTGGCCGTACAGGCCTTGGATTCCACAGCTGAATTCCAGATGACAGGTCATACAAAAACTTTAGCGAAAAGAAAATCAATCGTGTTTTTTTTCTCCTCATTCCCTCAAGTTCTTGGGTCAGGTTCAGATCTAAGAACAAAATATGATTTGTTATGTTTTCGAGCTACATTATTTCTTGGTGATGAGGCACATTATTCTCTTCCTGTTTTATAGCACGTTGCAGATTCCGAATGTACTGGAGAGTGGAGAAAAATTGCTCACACACATATATATTTATATTAAAAGAATTTAAAAACTGGCGGTGACTTTATCTGACTCATACATTTTATTAACTCTTGTAATACTGATGCAGCAGCTGATGCTGCGGCAAGCATTTTGAAGGTTAAGTGGTAGATGATATAATCAATTAATTTCTGCAAGTCCAATCTGGCTGACGATCTATCATCTTTCACACATTTGAGCATTCTGAGTAGTCCATATTTGTTAATGCACCATCCTTTATTTTTCCAGCAATGTTTATTAATGACAAATGTGCCAAGCTGATTGAGTTATGACAGTACATTACAAGAATATTAAAGCTGGGGTGAAAAGGTGATTTCTTTATAACAGCTGTAATTTATCCTTGGCTTTAGTTGACCCTTTGATTTTAGCCTGGCTCTGGATATAGTATTCCTGCTGATTGCATTATAATAGCCCTTAGGGGTCATGCTGCATTCCAGACCCCTGGAATCAGTTAGAATAATGGCAGATGACCATATGTGCAGGTCTAAAGGAATGATAATAGGACACAACAGAAACACCAATGGCTATAGGCAAACATTTGGAGAACCACTTACTTATTTTCAGTTTGAAGAAATTGTAGCCCTTTTTTCTTGACTTGCCTAAGGTGTAATTCAAAACTTCAGAAGTCACAATAACTTTTAACATATGTCATCATCTGCACAAAGTTCCCTGTGTGTCTTTTAATTCAGTGTAAGTGCTACAGTACAATTTTGATTAAAATACTTTTTTAAAGCCAGGGCGGGTGGAAAGGTTGTCACAAACTTATAATAAGCTTTGCAGTGTCGGAAATTAATAGCGTGAAAACGCGGCCGAGCTTCTTTATGAAGAGTTAACCAGCATAGGAAAAAAAACGGACAGCTTTGCTATCTCACTCTCAGTAAACTCAGCTCCTTCTGTTCCGCAAATGGTATAATCTTATTGTCAGTGGTCAATCTGACGCACTATAGCTTTATTTACACTACAAGTGACTGCTAAAAGTGCTTGACATTTGTATGACATTTGCAAAACTGGTGGCAGTTGCTAGCAATGTTGCAAAACATTGCAGAATTATCACTAACAATGGTAGAGTGAAAGCTTTGTGGCTTACTCACAAGCTCTTTCAGTCAGAAGAGGTTGATTAGTTAAATCTCAGCAGTTTTGGGCCAAAAATCTGCCTTTCAAAGAGGTAGTACCTTAACGACATAGCATCCCTTCATATTTATTCTCATGTTGATGAGCATTATTTGCATAATGTGATGGAAGTAATATGCAATAAAAGTACTGAGTAAGTCCCATCATAGCACTAATACAGTAATGTTGATCAGGTAAATATTGGCTCATTAATTTGGGTCTGGTCTTTTTCTGTATTGCTGACACATCACCCCTCTCCACTCCATTATAGAAACAGTCCAACTCCCAATAAATAGTTTTCTGCCTGAGTAATTTCTAAGATGTTAAAATATATCATTTTACTTCAGTAGAAGAAAATTGTAAAAAAAAACATTTTTTTAAAGGATGCTGTTAATCAACGTATGTCACCGCTTGCCGAGACATGTGCCTTCTGTGGGACATCTGGTGTTTTTGAAACCTGTGTCATAAAGCTTCAAAGGCTGCATGGTTTTAGCATTTCATTTTAAAAAAAAGAATAGCTTAAGTAGAATTTCAAAAATGTCATGGAAAATAAGGGGAATAGTGACTTGTGATAAGTATTGAAAGGGTTAATTTTGCCAAATTGACAACATTTACAGTCCATTTGTATAGGGTCCGAACATGTATTCCCTCATAGTATCAGACATCATCTATGTACACGCTGGGGAAATTGTCAATGATTTTTTTTCGGCACATTTTTTCTGCGGACTTCCTGAAGGTGCTGGGGCACGATTCCATGAGTGCCAGCATGATTCCTGTGATACCTGGCTCCCACAAGTGGCCACCCCTTCGGTGCAAGTTTAGACAGTGAGCATTGCCAGATATTTAACTATAAGGAGTTAACCATAACAGGCAAGCCAAGTCTTGTCTTCACCTAGTGTCCCCACAACAACAACAGGTTGCATTTATATAGTGCCCCTAACGTAGCAAAATGTCCCAAGGCACTTCACAGGAATGTCACCAAACAAAATTTGATACCGAGCCACATAAGAAGATATTGGGACCGGTGACCAAAAGCTTGGTCAAAGACGTAGCTTTAAAGGAGAATCTTAAATGAAGAAAGAAGGGTAGGGAAGTTTAATGAGGGAATTCTAGAAATGAGAGCCTAGACAGCTGAAGGCACGGCCGCCAATGGTGGTAAGATGAAAATCAGGGATGCACAAGAGGCGGGAATAGGAGGAGTGCAGAGATTTCACAAACATTCCTGCAAAAGTCACTGTATAGTACAGAAGCGGGACCTTGGACTGAATTTTGCTCTCACTAGCCTGGGGTGGGGTGGGGAGATGTTGACCAGGGCACTGAGACCAGTTGTAGTCAACGTTCTCCCTAATTATTATTTGTATTGGGCGGGCCACAAACTCCTTTGAGTGCATTTTTTTTTTGTCCATGGGTAATTTACATTTTACACCATAACCACTGAAAACTTATATACAACAATGCAAGTAAATAATGTTAATATTTATTCAACATGACTTACAATTACATCATGCTTGAAATTTCTCCCATCTGTCTTTCTCAGTTTTCCAGTAAAGGAAAAATCGGTCAAGGTTGACATCTTTGTTTGCTGCTAGGATAGGATTTTATCCTTATAAGGTGGTCCAGATGGGTAACTTCCAGTCGGTTGCGATCTGATTCATTAACCTGAAGCCACGCTCGCAATTAGCACTGGAGGCTTGAAAGGTGCTACATCTATCAACCAACCCAGCCAAGTCTGCAAACTGCTCTTCTTTCAGGGTGTAAGTTGCCATGTCGACAAATGTACTAATTGCACCTGCTTTCAGTTTTTCCACGACAATAAATTTATAGTCTGTGTACTGCTTGCAGATGTGATCGACGATTGACCTATCGGTTTGCACTGGTAGATTCAAGACTGCTTGGCACGTGTGGTCAAGTTTACTGAGCAGTAATCAAATTTGGTTGAAACCGGTGCTTTGATATCGAATGCAGACCACTCTTACATGCTATCTGGAAATCAAGCATCTAAATGTTCACATGGTCTTATAATGAAACAGAGAATACCTGTTGTATCGATGGTATTGGCAAGAGATGCCATTTCTTGTTTCATTGTCTCACTCCAGTGAAGTTTTTTTCTGAGGTACTGGGCATGCATTTATTTGAATTTTGGCCTTTGCATAGCGATAGGCTTCAACGACACTGAGACTACTTCTTTGAAAAATGTGGCACAGTTCAGACAATTCCACCAAAATATCATCGAGCACAATCAGTGGCATACGATACTGGAGATCTGTAGGCTTTTTGAGACAGTAATTTGCTATAGGATTATTATTATCATTGGCTTCCACCTTACAGTAGTCTACTAGTGCATTATAATTTCTCAGAAGGGCATTTACAGCAAATTTACGTGATGACCAGTGCACATCATTCAAAGGCCAGAATGATAATACATCAACTTCTACAATTCTGGTTAATTCCTCATACTTAGCTTTCTTAACAGATGATCTGCTACATATTGCATATACAATTCATTCTAGTATTTCCACTTCTTTCATGATTGCTACATCTTTGCAAGCATCATTGATTCCCAGATTGTCTTGCAGCAGTAAGTGCGGCACGCAATCTCTGGGCTGGGAAGCTATGCCATTATACCTACCTAGGATGACTGGAGCGTCATCTGAATTCAGCATCAACATTCTCTGTAGATCCAGATTGTGATCCGTGTAGAATTGCTGGATAGCATCTGTAATGCTCCGAGCATGACAGGCACTTAACCGGATAATGCCAGCAAACACAGCCTTGTGGCTGACATCATTCTGCTCTCGAAATTTGATGTACAGAATTAACATTTTATGCACAACAACGTTGATGCTTTCATCAACTATCAGCATATAAACTCTGGAATAGCGTTCAGTCACCATTACCTCATTTTGCATTAGAGTGTTAATAGAATGCACCGATATAGAGGCATAGTTCTTGCTTCTCCAGCTCGCAGGAACAATGGCCCCAAGTTTTGCCATGATTTGCTCCTGATTTTTAGGAGCAACTGTTGTAGAACGGAGTGTCGTAGAAATCGGAATTCTCGCCATTTAGTTTGCTCCAGTTCTAGTCAGTTAGAACAGTTTCACTTTGGAACAGAATTTTTTTTTCAAAAGGGGGCGTGAAGGCCACTTACGCCTGTTTTCGTCAGTGAAAACTTATTCCAAACTAACTTAGAATGGAGTAAGTGAAGATTTTTGTACGCTCGAAAAAACCTTGTCTACACTTTAGAAAATCAGGCGTAGGTTACAAATCAGGCGTAGGGAATGGTGGGGGGGGGGGTTTAAAGGGAAGTTTACAAACATTAAACACTTCAGTTTTATAAATAAAGAGCCATCATCAATAATAAATGATAAATACATCAATAAATCAACCAATAAATCAATCAAAAAAAATTAATAAGAAATAATTTTTTTTTAAATCAATAAATAAAACATTTTCTACTTACCGACTGCAGCACCAGGAGCCCTCCAACAGCGTGCTGGGATGCCCCCCCACCCCACCCCCAGTGTGTCTCTGTCAGTGTCTCTATCTCTCTGTCTGTCTGTCTGTCTGTGTCTCTCATTCTCTGTCTGTCAGTGTCTGTGTTGCTGAGGGGAGGGGGAGGAGGGGGTGAGAGGGAGAGAGGGGGGAGCAGAGGGAGGGAAGGGGGTGGGATGGGGGAGAAGGGGAGGGGGAGAGGGGGGAGGAGAAGGGGGAAGGGGGAGGAGGAAAAGGGGGGGAAAGAAAAAGGGGGGGATAGGAGAAGAGGGAAAGGAGAGTGGGGAAAGGAGATGGGGGGGGAAAGGAGATGGGTGGGGGAGAAAAGGAGAAGTGGGAGGGAGGCTGAATGGGCCGGGCCCGAGACTTCAGGCAGGGCCCAAGACTTCGGGCAGGGCCCGTCCCCAGCACCAGATTTACAGGTAGGTGGCGTTGGGTCGGGTCGGGATCGCGGGTCGGGTCGGGGGGAGCGCGGGTCAGGGTCGGGAGCGCGGGTCGGGGTCGGGGTCGGGGGGGTGGTGGGAGGGAGGGAGAGGGAGGTCAGGTCGGGTCCAGTCGAGGGGGGGACTGGAGTTGGGTCGGTGTAGGTGTCGGGTCCGGTCCGGAGGCGGGGGGTGGGGGGGGGGTGGTGGAAGCGGCAGTCGGGTCGGGTCCAGTCCGGGTGGTCGGGTCGGGTTGGGTCGGGTCCGGGGGCGGTGGGGGGGGGGGGAAGCGGGAGTCGGGTCGGTGTTGGGGTCGGGGTCAGGTCCGGTCCGGGTGGGCGGGGGGGGGAAGCGGGAGTCGAGTCGGGTCGGGAGGAAGC
Organism: Pristiophorus japonicus; assembly: GCF_044704955.1. Taxonomy (NCBI): domain Eukaryota; kingdom Metazoa; phylum Chordata; class Chondrichthyes; family Pristiophoridae; genus Pristiophorus; species Pristiophorus japonicus. Next base: position 149,459,051 of record NC_091988.1, on the reverse strand, counting down.
AGGAGCTGGCCATGGGAGGAGCCTTATTCATGCAGCCCCAGTGAGGCCATTCGGCCAGGGCTAGGGGCTGCATGCTTCGGCCCCTCCCACACAGTTTTGGGCGCCTGGAGCTACTGCACATGCGTGCCCACTGTAGCGCGCATGTGCAGAGGTCCCAGCACTGTTTTCAGTGCAGGGACCTGGCTCCGCCCCCTACAGCTCGTGCTGCGCTGCGCCGAGCTGCAAACGACCTGCAGGGAGCTGGAGAATCTGGAAGTTTTTTTTAGGTGCACTTTGTGGCGCGAAAAACGGGCGTCCAGGTCGGGGCTGTGCCGTTCTAGGCGCGGCTCGAAACTTGGGCCCATTAAGATATTTTGCTACTTGGTCATTAATTTTCTGCACCAACAACAAGGATGCATTCATTTTTATAGCAAGGAGCACATTGTCGATCTGAATTTTTAGTTTGTCCGGGTTTGCTCACTGAGGTTCCCCCATTTCAACATGCTTTTGTCGGTTTTCAACAGACTCTGCAAATAAATGCTGAATTCCAATGCCATGTTTCCTGTTGGGTAAACTTTTAACTGCACCAATGTGAGATTTTTGAACCAAGTGGCATTTCAGATAATCCGGTTTCCATTCAGTCCATCTTTTACCACTTTTAAATTCTCCATTAATTTTGGCTTCAGCACATAATTTACACACAACCCAGGCACTCACTGAATACTGAAAAATGTCTCCCAGTTTCAAAAGGCCCCTACCAGAGACATCGGTTGTTTTGGTTTGCACAACTTCCAAAAAACATTCCTCTTTAAATGCTGATGAGCATTTTTTCGGAGACACTATTGGTGCCTGGGCTTCTGCCTTTTGCTGTGAAATGGTAATTACTTAGGCTAAAACACTAACACAGTGGAACTCTCAGTCTCACCCTCAACAATGCTCCACTCTGGGCCTCACCCTTTACAATGCTCCGCTCTGGGCCTCACCCTTTACAATGCTCCGCTCTGGGCCTCACCCTTTACATTTCTCCACTCTGGGCCTCACCCTTTACAATGCTCCGCTCTGGGCCTCACCCTTTACAATGCTCCGCTCTGGGCCTCACCCTTTTCAATGCTCTGATGTCGTCCTCGCTTTCCCTGCTCCCTCTGATGGCATCCTCGCTCTCCCTGCTCCCTCTGATGTTGTCCTCACTCTCCCCGCCCGCGCTAATGTCGTCCTCGATCTCACTGCCTGCTCAGATGTCGTTTGTTGTCCTTGATCTCTTTGTTGCTCCAATGTCATCTTCCACTTTTTTCGGCCTCACACTTTGACTGGTTGTTTAAATGCTCCATTAACTTTGCCTTCAGCACACAATTTACACTGCACTAGGTGTCGCCTCCAAATATTTTCTCTCAAATACATCGACATATGGTTTCCACTTGCCTTCCTCTTGGAATCTGTTTGTCTCCAAGTCCCATGCAGTTGTCAAGTACTGCTGGCCTGTATGGCTGTGCAGATTGTCCCAGCAACACATCACTGAAGATTCCACAGAAAGTGAGGGTAGTGATGGAGAGATAAAAACAGAAAATTCTGGAAATACTCAGCAGGTCAAGCAGCAGCTGCGGAAAGAGAAACAGAGTTAACATGACCTAAACTTTAACTGTGTTTCTCTCGCCACAGATGCTGCCTGACCTGCAGAGTATTTCCAGCATTTGCTATTTTTATTTCAGATTTCCAGCATCTGCAGTATTTTGCTTTTTTTTGTATTAGGGATAGAGAGAGCTGAGCTGGGCAAGAGTCAATTCTTATTAGTTTTAGCTGGTGTCAGTTGTGATTTTTGGGTGTGGTATCAGTTTGTTGTGATGGCGATAGACTCGTATCCTCCCTACCCCGACACACTGGATGTTATGTATGTAACCCTTGGCAACCTGTATCATATGACCTACCTGTTAGAGTCCCAAGGGATCCCAGCATCCCTTGGGAGCACTGTATATAAGCAGGCCTCTCATACTGTACCAGCAATCTGGATTTAAATAAAGGAGCTAAGGTCACATTTACACATTGTCTACAGTACTCAGTTGCATCACTTCATTATGAGCGTAACACTGGAAGTCCTATTTCTCTTATGCAATCCCCCTGTTCCTGCTGGTGCAGATCTACTGGATGACAACTTTACCAACTGAGCCACAGGAAATGTTCTTCAGAAAAGTTTCAAACAGGAGATCTCTTCAGGCCAGGAGACTCTGTTCTCTATGAATTTCAATCTCCCAGCTCTTCAATCAGGTTTGAGACTCATCTGTTTTACTGGCACACACAGCTGTGTCTTGCAGCCTGCTATAATTTGTGTACGTGGTTCAAACCTCCTCCAGTTGCTGCTGCAATTAATCAAACTCCTTTGCTTTAACTTAATTTAATGAATTAAAATAAGCGTTAATTAAGGTTACCTTTAGTCAGCTGCCAGATATGATGAAATCCATTGCTCTTAATTGTTCATGAATTTAAAGAAGTGTTAAAGTGTTAACTTTGCTTCACGTATAGTATTTATTTCATGGGTTCTTTGCTTAAGAATTCAAAGCAACACATTGCTATTAAGAACAAATTGGTTTATTAACAAAGGTCTAACAATCACACTACACATTACCAGTTCATCCACTTGGCTCACAACTGCATGCCTCATAGTGGATGAAAATGGGCGAGAACCTCCACTCTTTTTGCCTGCTTAACGCCCATTTAACGCTCATTTAACCACTGAAATGACGTATAACGCCCATATAGCGCCATTTTGGCACAAAATCGAAACTGACGTGTTTTTTTAGGAGACTGATCGGTGAGTGTTATTTTGGCAATGGGCTTAACGGCAAGGAAAAATATTACCGCCTGCTCACATTTTTTGGAACTAACCACTGGGACGGACACCAGCGGTGTAGCTGGCATTTGTTAAATCCCACTCTTACGTGAGGAGCTGATATCAGAAAGATTTGCCTGAAAGAGCGCTGATATGAATGAAAATGCTGACACACTGCTGTGTGTGTGCAGCTCAGGCATCAATGGTGCCCATCACCTTGGTGCCAGTTAAAGTTTACGTTGATTGATGTTAAGTTGTAGTTAACCCTTTCATGGTAAGGAATCACCAGTGTGTAATGGTCCAGCTATCTGAGACAATGCGCAACAAGGTTATGTTCAATAACAAAAGTTTAATACCAACATTGGTCTGAAATCATAAGTATCACAGCCAATAACACCCAACCCCTGCCCACATCCCACTTTTTCCACCATTGACATAAATCACATGTTCAACATGCCCAGCAACACAGAATACAAAGGCAAAGCAGGAGTGTGGTCCCCAGCCCCCATACATTGCAACAAATTGCATACACCCAGATGGAGATAAAACACAGCCATCATCTGCGCACATGCACCTCATTTTCCTTCCCCCGTCTCTTTCTTCTCCCCACCTCTATCCCTTCCCCTCCTCGCTCCACAGTGCCTGGCCGAGGAGCGCCTCATTGGGGGGGGGGGATGAAGGCAGATGCGTTGGTTGGACGGGTACTGGAGTGGGGGGTGCTGAGGGGGCAACATTCTCTGATGCAGAAGCAGGATCTTGGTCCTTGCTCTCATCTGTCGTTCGCAGTGGTGGTGCGGAACCTAAGGGTGGAGTGCCACGTTCTGGGACCACTGGGAGGGCTGTGGCAGCAGTGTTCAAAGTTATCACATCCAGGGACTCCGCCATGCGCAGAATTTACCCAGTCATGGTGGCCAGGTGTTGGGATATGCCCCCCAATACTTTGATGAGCTGGTCACCAATGTCTACAGTCCTCCTGGATAACTGAACCATCTCTCTGCTGTCATATCGCGCTCTGGAACAGACCTGCCGCGTCCACGTAACCTCCGCTGGGTCGGCACCATCCTGGGGACAAATGGGATGCCCTGTGGAGAGGTGATTGGGGCTGGCACCTCCAGAGTGGAGGTGGAAATGATCGGAAGACCAAAAGATGGCCTTGGGGTGGAATGGGTTCTGGAGCATGGCGATGCAGGTTTTTCGAAGTCTGCGCTCTCATCCGTCGAGAACAGACCCAGCGGATTTATGGGTGACAATCGGAGCTCCTCAGCACCAGATGTAGTAGGATCGTCCGCCGACTCCTGCCCCGCACCCTCACCTTCTGGCCTCTGTGGTCTTGCCTGGGGCTGCGCTGCTGGGTGAGCTGCATGACACAAATGAGGTTGTTAGAGGAGAAGGGGGTGCTAGGGTGACAAGGTGAGTCCAGCGCTACACACATCATTTGCACGACAAAAGCACCACCACTCTCAAAATCATCGCAGACATCACATTTCCTGACCATCAACACATTGTGGATTGCAATGATTTTCATTAGGCCAGCATTATTTCTATGACACTTTTAGAAATCATCTATCATATATGACTGGTCGGATATGAGTTGATGTGGCATCTATTGAATTTACATCACACAATGGTGTAAGCTTTACTCATGTGACATCACTTCAGGGTCTGCAGATGTGTCCGTGGCTGTCCGGGGGTGCTTCCCTATGATTGCTAGCGCTCGCTCCTCCATCTCAGTGATGTTGCTGGGGACTGGTGGCTCCCCCCACCCATTCGCCTCTGTATGGACCTCATCATCGATAGCTTCTTCTGTAAAAGGTGACAGGACGACATGGCATGAGATCATTGCGTGATATCATGGCAAGGTACTGTCACAGACACTGATACAACACATAACCGACAGATGTAATCATGATTATTATGATAATTAGCATTCTTTACCTAAAGACATACGTCGTGACTGCAGCTTTGAGTAAAACATTCCCGGTAAAAGTGCAAGACCTCACATTTGCTGATAGTCACTCATGACTGTTACAAATCAAATTATATAAATACATAAGTACATGTAAATCAATGTAATACTTACCCTTGCGGATCCCACAAGGTCGTTCCATCGTTTGTGGCATTGGTTGCCCTCACGCACCTCGTTGGTCGCCGACGAGACCACCTCTGCTTCTCGGTCCATATCTTCTGGTAGGCCTTTGTGGTGGGCTTCCCACACCCTCCCTGTGTCAAATCACCCTAGCATAACTCAACCTCCTTCAGGAGGGAGGCATCTGCCTCATCCGAGAACTTCCTGGCTCTTTTGCGGCTTCCAATGTGCTCCTCTCCCACCTCACTGCTCTCTCCAGCATCAGTCTCCACAGCGTGATGCCTCCTCCTCTTCCTCTATTATAGGGCAAATTCGGTCAAATATGTGGCTGGTAACAGCTACTTTTTGTTTGCCTACTTGCTGTGAAGCTCTAAAGTCTCCCTCCTTCCTCCCAAAGCAGCCACACCACACTCAGACATGCCTTTAGTCCCTATGAGCTTCCTCTCCCTCTATCTCCTCTTCTGCGCATGTCATGGTAACCCTTGACCTCCTGAATCGCGGGAATCGAGCGTTGACATGCCGTTGCTAAGGATGGCCACACTTTACGGCAGAAGGTCAAACAAAATTTAACGCTACCGTCCATTTGATATCGCTCACGGTAACACCCATTTTCAAAAATATAAACTAGGTGTTTTGAGAATGGGTGAGAAACTGGCGATCTGAAAACCCTTTTTTACGCCCATGCCGGAAATAACGCCCATTTTTAGGCGATAAGCTCAAAAGTGGAGGTTCTATCCTCTGGACTCAACTGACTGGAGTTTTATTGTGAACATCACATCACAGTGCAACAGCTCTACACTATTTTGGATAGAACTTTAAAATCAAGTACCCGCATTTAGTAAGGGCACGAGAACCCACAAATTTCCAAATTTACTGGGAATTTTAAATGGTCAAATTAAATTTAAATTCTGTTCCCAGGGGTGCTGATGCACTCCAGCCCCTCTGGTGCCCACCTTTCACCGAAGGCCGCGAGTGTACCGGTGGATGCAGCGTGCTTCATCTCCAGGCACATCCTGGCGTGAACATAACCACGGAAGAGAGGCAGGCAGTTGGGCTGAATGACCCCCTCGACTGCCCGCTGCCTGGACCGGTTAATGGCCACCTTGGCCAGGACCAGGAGTAGTCCTATGAAGAGGCCTTCCGACCTGCCCCCTCCCGCCCCCACACAGGATGCCCAAAGATCAGGAACGTGGGACTTAAATGCAGCCAGAATATGAGGAGCAACCCCTTCAAATAATGGAATAGGGGCTGCAACCTCACACATTCTATATATACATGGAACACACGGGACTGCTCCGTGCAACACCCTTCAGGCCAAGTCCCTAATAAATAAAGGGAGGACTCCCGCGTAGAGAGCACTCCATTGCGGACCGCCGTCTCCTTCGGATGGCAAGATGGACAACAACTCTACAACCCTGTGACCATTTGCACAGGTACATACACTACACACGTGGTGCACTGGACATCCTGCAGCAGAACACTGGAGTTTGCTGGAATGGGCCATGCATTAAAATTCCTCACTGTTACCCCTGCAGCACGGATGTGTAAGACATAGGGGTAGGTATCACATGCCTCCATGTGGTCACAATTGGGCAAAATCAGAGTAGGATACACAGCCTGCTAATTCAGTTACCTATTCATTATGTTATGTTCATTGAACAAGTACTTTGGTTCGGTATTCACTAAGGAGGACACAAACAACCTTCCGGATATAAAAGGGGTCAGAGGGTCTAGTAAGGAGGAGGAACTGAGGGAAATCCTTATTAGTCGGGAAATTGTGTTGGGGAAATTGATGGGATTGAAGGCCGATAAATCCCCAGGGCCTGATGGACTGCATCCCAGAGTACTTAAGGAGGTGGCCTTGGAAATAGCGGATGCATTGACAGTCATTTTCCAACATTCCATTGACTCTGGACCAGTTCCTATTGAGTGAGGGTAGCCAATGTAACCCCACTTTTTAAAAAAGGAGGGAGAGAGAAAATTATAGACCGGTCAGCCTGACCTCAGTAGTGGGTAAAATGATGGAATCAATTATTAAGGATGTCATAGCAGCGCATTTGGAAAGAGGTGACATGATAGGTCCAAGTCAGCATGGATTTGTGAAAGGGAAATCATGCTTGACAAATCTTCTGGAATTTTTTGAGGATGTTTCCAGTAGAGTGGACAAGGGAGAACCAGTTGATGTGGTATATTTGGACTTTCAGAAGGCTTTCGACAAGGTCCCACACAAGAGATTAATTGCAAAGTTAAAGCACATAGAATTGGGGGTAGTGTGCTGACATGGATTGAGAACTGGTTGTCAGACAGGAAGCAAAGAGTAGGAGAAAATGGGTACTTTTCGGAATGGCAGGCAGTGACTAGTGGGGTACCGCAAGGTTCTGTGTTGGGGCCTTAGCTGTTTACACTGTACATTAATGATTTAGACGAGGGGATTAAATGTAGTATCTCCAAATTTGCGGATGATACTCAGTTGGGTGGCAGTGTGAGCTGCGAGGAGGATGCTATGAGGCTGCAGAGTGACTTGGATAGGTTAGGTGAGTGGGCAAATGCATGGCAGATGAAGTATAATGTGAATAAATGTGAGGTTATCCACTTTGGTGGTAAAAACAGAGACAGACTATTATCTGAATTGTGACAGATTAGGAAAAGGAGAGGTGCAACGAGACCTGGGTGTCAAGGTACATCAGTCATTGAAGGTTGGCATGCAGGTACAGCAGGCGGTTAAGAAAGCAAATGGCATGTTGGCCTTCATAGCGAGGGGATTTGAGTACAGGGGCAGGGAGGTGTTGCTACAGTTGTACAGGGCATTGGTGAGGCCACATCTGAAGTATTGTGTACAGTTTTGGTCTCCTAACCTGAGGAAGGACATTCTTGCTATTGAGGGAGTGCAGCGAAGGTTCACCAGACTGATTCCCGGGATGGCGGGACTGACCTATCAAGAAAGACTGGATCAACTGGGCTTGTATTCACTGGAGTTCAGAAGAATGAGAGGGGACCTCATAGAAACGTTTAAAATTCTGATGGGTTCAGACAGGTTAGATGCAGGAAGAATGTTCCCAATATTGGGGAAGTCCAGAACCAGGGGTCACAGTCTAAGGATAAGGGGGAAGCCATTTAGGACCGAGATGAGGAGAAACTTCTTCACCCAGAGAGTGGTGAACCTGTGGAATTCTCTACCACAGAAAGTTGTTGAGGCCAATTCACTAAATATATTCAAAAGGGAGTTAGATGAAGTCCTTACTACTAGGGGGATCAAGGGGTAGTGCGAGAAAGCAGGAATGGGGTACTGAAGTTGCATGTTCAGCCATGAACTCATTGAATGGCAGTGCAGGCTAGAAGGGCCGAATGGCCTACTCCTGCACCTATTTTTCTATGTTTCTATGTTTAAGTGAGTTTATTTCTGAACCATAAATAGCTGTTTTTATATTGCAGCCCAGGTCTGGAGGGAATTGCTGCCTCGCAGTTATCTTCTAGCATGGTAGTGCTGTGACAGATACTTCTCATGTTAAAGGTGCCAAGTTATGTGATGCCCTATAGCTGCTATTTTATAGATAAGAGTATGTTACCTGAGTTAAGGAAATTTCAGATGGGTTAGGTGAGGACATTTCAGGTGCATTAATCATAAATTTCCAAAGCTCTTTAGTTTTAGGAATTGTGCCATTGGATTGGAAAATTGAAAACATCACTCCATTCTTTAAGGAGAGCCAGGCAGAAACCAGGTAAGTACAGATCTGTCAGTGGTGCGGAAGTTACTGAAATGTATCAGCAGATATAGAGTGACTAAGCACTTGGATAAGTATGAGCTGATCAAAGAGAGACAACAAGGGTTTGTGAAGGGTAGGTCATGTCTGACTAATCTCGTTAATGTTATTGAAGAAATTACTAACATGGTGGATAAGGGAGTGTCTATGGATGTTGTCTATATGGACTTCCAGAAAGTGTTTAATAAGGTTCTGCACTGGCAATTGTTAGCCAATATTAGAGAACTTGTGACATGGGCCAGTAATTGGTTGGGAGGTAGGAGACAGAGAGCAGGTATACAAGGGGTTCGGTTGCTTTGCGCCTCCCGTTAGCGCCTGTGGAGGGCGGTAACAAGGCCCTAAGGGGTGACCAACTGGGCGCGGCGAATTCACCGACACCCATCACCCTCCCTGGTGGTTTTGCGCTGGCGCTAACACATACAGCCTCTACAGGACTCTAGTGCCTCATTGATCGTGATGTCATCTGGTGCGCAGCGTCCAGGTTACTGTCCTGGATCAGAAATTCACTCACGCCCCCTATCTGTGCCTGCCATCAACAACAGCAGGAAGAGGAGACGGTATGCATTTAGATGGCCGCTGTAGGAGCAGTATTTAAAGGCATCAACATCCGGTTCATTTGTTGTCGGCAAAGAATGCTGCCTTGGCAGGTTGAGAAAGGCAAACAGCCGTTTTCAGTGATTTAAGCATTTTTAGTTTCAGGGGTCCTCTACTTACTAAAAATTATTCAGAATCATTCAAGTGAGATTTAAAAGTGCTACTTTTCCAGACCTCGCCCACCAGAGTTGATGTCGGAAACAGCGGAGGCAGAGAGAAAGATTGCAACATGTGGCCAGAGGGAGGAGGGCCAACAGGGCTCTCAGCAGGAGGCCTTACCCTCCCAGGGTATTCTGGGAGCAGTTCTCCTACATCAATTTCACTGAGCGACAGTGTCTTAGAATGCTCCGCTTCACCAAGGACATGCTCACGGAACTTTGCCACCTCCTGCAAGCAGACCTCGAGCCTTAGACCAGGGTGAACACAGCTCCAAGTGGCAGTCAAGGTCACTGTCACACTCAATTTTTACACCAGCGGATCCTTCCTGTCTGCAACAGGAGACATATCTAACATATCACAGTTCGCTGTGCATTGTTGTAATCTACCAAAATTCCCTGGATTCTGGAGAGGTCCCAGTGGATTGGAAAACTGCAAATGTAATGCCCCTATTTAAGATAAGAGGGAGACAGGAGACAGAAACAATAGACCAGTTAGCCTAACATCTGTCATTGGGAAAATGTTTGAGTCCATGATTAAGGAAGTAGTAGCAGGATATTTAGAAAATCTTAATGCAATCAGCATGGTTTTATGACAGTACTTGCTCCTACAGGTCTGTGAGGTGCTGGAGCTGTGCATCACCCCCGCCTGTTCTCTGCTGCTCCCTCCTATTGCCATCTTGGCCTGCAAGAGAAATGGATATGTGTGAGTGATAGTGCAACTATGTGTTTGGGAGATGTGCATGCCATAGTTGAATAGCTGTAATTGTAGACAAGGTGTGAGATGTAGATGTGAGTTTTTCTAGGTGGAGATGCTTGGTGGATGAGTGGTGGGGGTGTGGTGCTTTGTGCAGTGTGTATAGACTGAGGTTCAGATGCTGGTATGTAGGACCTGTTGAAGCATGTACTCACCCTGACCATCGAAGTGAGGTCGTTGAAATTTTCCTGGCAGTGTGTCAGGCTGCGTTGCTCCACACTACTGGCCCACACCTCCTGGGCCACTTCTCTCCACATTGCCCTGAAATCCTGGGGCAATGGCCTCCTTCCAGTGGCCAGGAACAGCACTGCCCTCCTTCTTTCTACTGTTGTGACCAATGCCTCCAATGTCTGGTCACTGAAATGGCGAGGTCTCTTTCTGGGACTGGGATCAGCCAGAAGAATTACTGGATTCAGTTGATTGCAGGTCGCCTTCACAGCGACCAATGTTGATAATGGGGATCTGCAGAATGATGTAACCTCCCCTTTAAGAGCTGGAAGAAGCCAGTGTGAATGATCATTTCCGATTGCATGGCACTTGAAATTCATTATCGCTCTGCTGGTAGAGCCCCTGTAGCGCCATAGTGAGGTCATTAGCGCTTGATTTAGCGCTCCAGTTCTTTCCTCAAGCGCTAACAGCCAATTTAGTGGAAGCTCAGAATCATTAGCGCCTGGTGTTACTTTTTCAACATTTCAAAAATTAGCGCCCCATACCGAATTTCTAGCCCTTTAAGAGTTTGTTGTCTGATTGCCAGGAAGGTGTTGTTTCCTAAAGGTCTTACTGGGGCCTCAGCTTTTCAACATATATATATTAATAACTAAGACTCATAGAAATTTATGGCACTGAAGGTCATTCGGCCAATCGTTTCTGTGCCAGTCAAAATTAAGGTATCCAGCCTAATCCTACTTTCCAGCTCGTGATCAGTCGCCTTCCAGGTTACGGCACTTCAAGTGCACATCCAAGTACTTTTTAAATGTGATGAGGGTTTCTGCCTCTATCACCCTTTCAGGCAGTGCATTCCAGACCCCATCGGCCTCGATGAAAAAAAATCCTCAACATCTCTCTATTCCTTCTACCAATGACTTTAAATCTATTCCCCCTGGTTATTGACCTCTCTGGAAAGGGAAATAGGTGCTTCCTATCCATTCTATCTAAGCCCCTCATAATTTTACATACCTCAATTAAGTCTCTCCTCAGCTTCCTCTGTTTCAAAAAAAAGCAAGAGTTACATTTATATAGCTCCGTTCATGACCACCGGACGTACCAAAGCACTTTACAGCCAATTAAGTACGCTTTGAAGGGTAGTCACTGTTGTAACGTAGCTAATTTGCACACAGCAAGCTCCCACAAAAAGCAATGTGATAATGACCAGATAATCTATTTTAGTGATGTTGATTGAGGGATATATATTGGCTAACTCCTCTGCTCTGCTTCGACATGGTGCCATGGGATCTTTTATGTCCACCTGAGAGGGCAGACAGAACCTCGGTTTAGCGTCTCATCCAAAAGACAGCAACTCCAACAGTACAGCACTCCCTCAGTGTGGCACTGGAGTGTCAGCCTAGATTTTTGAGCTCAAATCTCTGGAGTGGGATTTGCACCCGCGAGGATGCTACCGACTGAGCCACAGCTGACACTGTAAAGCTGACAAGGAAAACAATCCCAGCCTATCCAGTCTTTCCCCATAACTAAAATTCTCCAGTCCTGGCAACATCCTCGTAAATCTCCTCCGTACCCGCTCGAATGCAATCATCTCTTTCCAGTAATGCGATGACCAGAACTGTACGCAATACTCTAGCTGTGATCTAACTAGTAATTTGTATAGTTCTAACATAACCTCTCTGCTCTTATATTCTATGCCTCGGCTAATAAAGGAAAGTGTCCCGTATGCCTTTTTAACCACCTTATCTACTTGTCCTGCCAACTTCAAGGATCTATGGACATACATTCCAAGGTCTCTCTGTTCCTCTACATTCCTCAGTATCCTACTATTTAGTGTGTATTACCTTGCCTTGTTAGCCTTCCCCAAATGCATTACTTCACACTTCTCTGGATTGAATTCCATTTGCCATTTTTCTGACCAATCCATTGATATCTTCCTGCAGTCTACAGCGATCTTCCTCACTATCAACCACACAGCCAATTTTTGTATCATCTGCAATCTTCTTAATCATACCCCCAAATAAATCCAAGTTTGCAGATGGCACTAAATTAGGAGGCACATTAAATTGTGTGGATGGGAGCAGGAAATTACAAAGGGACATAGGCGAACTAAGTGAGCGGGCAAAGATTTTGCAGATGAAATTCAGTATGGGGAAGTATGCGGTCATCCACTTTGAATCTGAGAAAGGCAAATTGGTATATTTTTAATGGTGAGAGGCTAGGAACTGGAGCAAAGAGATGTGGATGTCCATGTACACCAATTACTAAAAGCTGGTGGACAGGTATAAAATGGAAATGTAAAGCCGAATGGAATGTTGGTCTTTACCTTAAGGAGGCTGGAATACAAAGGGGAGGAATTTATGCTTTAGTTGTACAAAGTCTTGGTTGGACTCCATCTGGAGTACTGCGTTCACCACACCTCAGGAACAATATATTGGCCATGGAGAGAATGTAGCACAGATTCACTAGATGATACTGGGGTTTAAAGGGTTAAATTATGAAGGCAGATTGCATGAACTTGGCCTTTTTTCTCTGTAGTATAGAAGGTTGAGTGGTGATTGCAAAGATGGGTAAATGGAGTTGGGGTACAGATCAGCCATGATCTAATTGAATGGTGGTACAGGCTCGAGGGGATGAAAAGCCTTCTTCTGTTCCTATGTTCCTATGGCCCATTGGCTAGGTAAGCAGTACATTGCTTAGACAGGTTGCATAAATTTGGTTTCTATTCCCTAGAGTTTAGAAGGTTGAAGGGTGATCTAATCGAGATCTTTAAAATGATAAAGGGCTTCAATATGCGAGATACAGAAAAAATGTTTTCATTTTATAGCACCTTTCACAGCCTCAGGACATCCCAAATTGCTTTACAATAAATGAAGTAAATTTGAAATGTAGTTATGGAGGTAAAATTTATGTTGAGTGTTTTTTAAACTTAGAGCCTATATACATAGAAACATAGAAACATAGAAAATAGGTGCAGGAGTAGGCCATTCGGCCCTTCGAGCCTGCACCGCCATTCAATGAGTTCATGGCTGAACAATGAGTTCATGGCTGAACAAATGTCTGTATCCATGTGTGTGAGAGAGAAAAGGAAATTATACTGTTGTATATTAACCTACATTGGCTCCCAGTCCAGCAATGGCTCAATTTTAAAATTCTCATCAGTGTTTTCAAATCTCTCCATAACCTCGCCTCTCCCTATCTCTGTAACCTCCTTCAGTCCTACAATCCTCTGAGATCTCTGTGCACCTCCAATTCTGGCCTCTTGCACAGCTCCTATTTTAATTGCTCTAATATTGGCAGCCTTACCTTCAGTTGCCAAGGCACCTAAACTCTGCCCTCCCTAAACCGCTCCCCTTGCTCTACATTTCTCTCCTCCTATATGGCACTCCTTAAAACCTACCTCTTTGACCAAGTTTTGGGTCACCTGGCCTAATATCTATTTATGTAAAATTTTGTTTGATAATGCTCCTGTGAAATGCCTTGGGACATTATACTATGTTAAAGGTGTCATATAAATGCAAGTTGTTGTTGAGAGAGTGTGTGCTTTTGGCATTTAATGTCACTTCAGTCGGATACTACAATGCATGGACATTGGATCTCACTGGATGGATGTAATCTTTCCTTTATTGTAATTATCTTGTGCGATCTTGTGAATTTTTAGAAAAAAAATTTACATTTTGAAGCCATCTAATTATCTGCATCTGACAGGAGGGAAAAGTTAATGCTAATCATGTACGACTGTGAGTCAGGAGGAAGAGAGAAAAACACACATAGAGAGAAAGGCAGACAAGCAGGTTTTCTTCCCTCATTCTAATTTGATATCTGTCTTTAAAAAGTATAAGCTGAAAGCAACCAAAGGAAGTACAAAAGAGAGGGAGTAATGAGTGGGAGTGAGGGAAGAGTGAATGGAGGATGAAGTCTCAGGTGAGTGACATGGAGAATGGGAGAGGGGAGGGTACAGGGCTGAGGAGTTATTCAAAGAGGAAGAGGTAAGGGTAGTATTGTGTTCCTAACACAGATGAGGCTGCACACAGGGAGGTTAAAGTAACAGTGACCTCAGTCTTTAATAAGACACTCCAGAGTGAGGAACAGGCCTTTGGGGTCGGCTTATATACAGTGCTCCCAAGGGATGCTGGGATCCCTTGGGACTTCAGGGGATGAGCTCCCTGGTGGCGGAACATGGAAGTGCATGCTTTACAGATACACAACATCACTCCCCCCACCAAAGTCAAAGTGAAAACTATTTACAAGTTGAGGCTGTCGGGATTCTTTCTTTCCCTGGTGGACTGCCTCGGTACAAATATCTGTTCTGGTGTGTTGGCTGTGCCCTCGCTGGGCTGGCGTGTTGTTGGCCCTGCAGGGCTGCTGGGTGAGCCTGGCCTTGCTGGGATGTTGAGCGTGATAGGTTCGATTTCCTGGTCCGGAGTGGTGTCGTTGATCCTTTGGGTGTGTGTTGTAGGCTCGAAAAAAGTGGTGTCTGCTGTGGGTTGTTTAGGGCAGTCTGTGAACCGCAGCCTCGTTTGGTCCAGGTGCTTTCTGCAAATTTGTCCATTGTCTAGTTTGACTACAAATACCCTATTCCCTTCTTTAGCTATCACCATGCCCGCGATCCACTTGGGACCATGACCATAGTTTAGCACATACACAGGGTCATTCAGATCAATTTCCCGTGACACAGTGGCGCGACCATCATTTACACTTTGTTGCTGCTGCCTACTCTCTACCTGATCATGCAGGTTGGGGTGAACCAGCGAGAGTCTGGTTTGAAGTGTCCTTTTCATGAGTAGCTCAGCCAGAGGCACCCCTGTGAGCGAGTGGGGCCTCGTGTGGTAGCTGAGCAGTACTTGGGACAGGCGGGTTTGGAGTGAGCCTTCTGTGACTCGTTTCAGGCTCTGTTTGATAGTTTGTACTGTCTGCTCTGCCTGCCCATTGGAGGCTGCTTTAAACGGGGCCGAAGTGACATGTTTGATCCCATTGCGGGTCGTGAATTCTTTAAATTCGGCACTGGTGAAACATGGCCCGTTTTCACTAACCAGTATGTCAGGCAGGCCGTGGGTGGCAAACATGGCCCTCAGACTTTCAATGGTGGCGGTGGTGGTGCTTCCCGACATTATTTCACATTCAATCCATTTTGAAAAAGTATCCACCACCACCAGGAACATTTTACCGAAAAACGGGCCCGCATAGTCGACATGGATCCTTGACCATGGTCTGGAGGGCCAGGACCACAAACTTAGTGGTGCCTCTCTGGGCACTTTGCTCAACTGAGCACACACGCTGCATTGCTGTACACAGGACTTTAAGTCAGAGTCGATACCGGGCCACCACATGTGGGATCTGGCTATCGCTTTCATCATTACTATACCCGGTTGTATGCTGTGGAGATCCGAGATGAACGTCTCCCTGCCCTTTTTTGGTAGCACTACGCGGTTACCCCACAACAGGCAGTCTGCCTGAATGGACAGCTCATCCTTTCGCCACTGGAACGGCTTGATTAGCTCTTGCATTTCAGCAGGGATGCTGGCCCAGCTCCCATGCAGTACACAGTTTTTTACTCGGGACAGCAGAGGATCTTGGCTGGTCCAAGTCCTAACCTGGCAGGCCGTGACAGGTGATTTATCATTTGCAAATGCTTCCATGACCATCAACAAGTTTGCGGGCTGCGCCACCATCAACAAGTTTGCAGGCTGCGCCATTTCCACCCCCGTGGTGGACAATGGTAGCCAACTGAGAGCATCCGCACAGTTCTCGGTGCCTGGCCTGTGGCGGATGGCATAGTTATACGCTGATAGCGCGAGTGTCCACCTTTGTATGCGGGCTGAGGCATGAGTATTTATTTCCTTGTTTTCAGTGAACAGGGATGTGAGGGGCTTGTCATCGGTTTCCAGCTCAAATTTGAGGCCAAACAGGTACTGATGCATTTTCTTTACCCCGAACACACACGCTAATACCTCTTTCTCAATCTTGCTGTAGGCCTTCTCGGCCTTGGACAAGCTCCTGGAAGCATAGGCGACAGGTTGCAACTTCCCCGCAACGTTAGCTTGGTGTAATACACACCCGACTCCGTACGATGACGCGTCACATGCTAGCACAAGTCTTTTACATGGGTTATACAATACAAGCAGCTTGTTGGAGCATAAAATGTTTCTGGCTTTCTCAAAAGCAATTACTTGTTTTTTTCCTCATACCCAGTTCTCTCCTTTACGCAATAACACATGTAGAGGCTCTAAGAGGGTGCTTAACCCTGGTAGGAAGTTACCAAAATAGTTGAGGAGTCCCAGGAACGACCGCAGCTCCGTGACGTTCTATGGCCTGGGCGCGTTCCTGATAGCCACTGTCTTGGCGTCTGTGGGCCAAATGCCGTCCGCCGCGATCTTTCTCCCCAAAAACTCCACTTCTGTTGCCATGAAGACGCATTTCGACCTCTTCAGCCGCAGCCCTACATGATCCAGTCGCTGGAGGACCTCCTGCAGGTTTTGTAGGTGCTCGGCAGTGTCTAGACCTGTGAACAATATGTCATGCTGAAAGACCACCGTGTGTGGTACCGACTTGAGTAGGCTCCCCATGTTTCTCTGGAAGATTCCTGCAGCCGACCAAATTCCAAATGGGCATCTGTTGTAGATGAACAGTCCCTTGTGCGTGTTGATGCAGGTGAGGCCCTTCGAAGGCAACTCCAGCTCTTGTGCCATGTAGGCCGAAGTCACGTCGAGCTTGGTGATTGTCTTGCATCCTGCCAGCGTCAAAAATAGGTCATCTGCCTTAGGTAGCGGGTATTGGTCCTGTAGCGAGAAACGATTAATAGTTACTTTATAATCGCCGCATATCCTGACCGTACCATCACCTTTGAGTACTGGAACAATCGGGCTGGCCCACTCGCTGAATTCCACTGGGGAGATGATGCCCTTGCGTTGCAGCCAGTCCAGCTCGATTTCCACTCTCTCCCTCATCATGTGAGGTACCACTCATGCCTTGTGGTGAATGGGACGTGCCTCTGGGACCAAGTGGATCCGCACCTTCGCCCCGGAACAGTTTCCAATGCCTGGCTCAAGGAGGGAAGGAAATTTGCTAAGAACCTGGGTACATGAGGCCTCATCAACATGTGATAGCGCTCGGATGTCATCCCAGTTCTAGTGGATTTTGCCCAGCCAGCTCCTTCCAAGCAGTGTGGGACCATTGCCCGGGACAATCCAGAGTGGCAGTTCCTGCATCGTGCCCTCATAGGTGACCCTGACTATGGCGCTGTCCAGGACAGTGATAAGCTCTTTGGTGTACATTCTCAGTTTCGTGTGGATGGGGCTCAGGGCTAGTCTGAGTGCCTTGTTGCACTACAGTCTCTCAAACATCTTTTTACTCATGATGGATTGGCTACCGCCAGTGTTCAGTTCCATGGCTACGGGTAAGCCATTCAATTTTACGTTTAACATTATAGGTGGACATTTTGTCGAAAATGTGTGCACCCCGTATACTTCAGCATCTGCCTCCTCTCTCTGAGGCTCGCAATTGCTTTGTTCCACCATGAACCGATCTTCCTCTGCCACGTGGTGGTTAGTAGGTTTTGCAGAGCTTGCAGCTCGTTTGCAAGCTCGTTGGAGGTGCCCCATTGTTTCACAGCTCTTGCAAACATACCCTTTGAAGTAGCATGAATAGGCTGAATGGAAGCCGCCACAACACCAACAAGGTGTGAATTGCCTTGCATGCATCCTTTGTTGCGGACTCTGAGTCATCTGGGTTACCTGAGGCCTGCTGGCAGTTATAGACACATGGTTTCTGCTCTGTACATTGTTGCTCGCAAACGCAGTTCCAGTTAATTTATGAACATTGCTAGCACTTGTGTGCTGAGAGATTTGTTTGGTGTTATCACTGGTGGACATAAACGCCTGTGCTATTGCAATAGCCTTACTGAGGCTCAGTGTCTCTACAGTCAAAAGTTCTCGCAGGATGGTCTCGTGGCCAATGCCCAGTTCAAAAACGTCTCTGAGCATTTGCTCCAGGTAGCCATCAAACTCACATTATCTTGCAAGTCGCTTTAGCTCGGCGACGTAGCTCGCCACTTCCTGACCTTCAGATTGCTGGCACATGTAGAACCAATACCTCGCCATCAGCATGCTCTCCCTCAGGTTAAGATGCTCCCGAACCAGTGTACACAGCTCCTCATATGACTTATCTGTGGGTTTCACCGGAGCCAGAAGGTTCTTCATGAGGCTGTAGTTCGGTGCCCCGCAGACTGTGAGGAGGACCGCTCTCCTTTTTGCAGCGCTTCCTTCTCCATCCAGCTTGTTGGCTACAAAGTACTGGTCTATACATTCGACATAGGCTTCCCAGTCCTCACCCTCCGAGAACTTCTCCAGGATGACCACAGTTTGCTGCATCTTTGCATTGGATTCGTATTCTCGTCGCCAGTTATTGTGTTCCTAACACAGATGAGGCTGCACACAGGTAGGTTAAAGTAACAGTGACCTCAATCCTTAATAAGACACTCCAGAGTGAGGAACAGGCCTTAGAGGCCGGCTTATATACAGTGCTCCCAAGGGATGCTGGGATTTCTTGGGACTTCAGGGGATGAGCTCCCTGGTGGCGGAACATGGGAGTGCATGCCTTACAGATACACAACAGGTAGTAATGGAGATTATGGGTTTGTGGGATGGTGAAGGGACAGGGAGTGAGGGGAAAGCATGAGTGATTGGGGGAGGAGACAGAAAGAGAGCTGCACAGTTTCTGCACAACTTGCATCTCAAATGCAGACATCTAATCTGAACCTCACCATACCCTTCCATACCATGTCATACAATGTCACACCAACCCATACTATAGTATGCCATATCATGCCATACAACGTCAGTGTTCTCGATCAGGCCAACATCCCAGCATCGAAGCACTGACCATACTCGACCAACTCCGTTGGGTGGGCCACATTGTTCACATGCCCGACACAAGACTACCAAAGCAAGCGCTCTACTTGGAACTCCTACGCGGCAAGCAAGCCCCAGATGGGCAGAGGAAATGTTTCAAGGATATCCTCAAAGCCTCCTTGATTAAGTGCAACATCCCCACCAACACCTGGGAGTCCCAAAGATTGCCCTAAGTGGAGGAAGAGCATCAGGGCGGGCGCTGAGCACCTCGAGTCTCGTCACTGAGAGCATGCAGAAAATAAAAGCAAGCAGCGGAAGGAGCGTGCGGCAAACCAGACTCCCCACACACCCATTCCTTCAACCTGTGACAGAGACTGTAATTCCCATATTGGACTGTTCCGTCACCTGAAAACTCACTTTTATAGTAGAAGCAAGTCTTCCTTGATTTCAAGGGACTGCCTATTAAAAGATGATTACTCACCACTCCACTCAAAAGAAAAGCAGAATAAAAACATAAATGGAGAGGGAAGCAGATGAGGACCGAAAAGAAACAAAAAGAGTTCTGGGGCGAGAAGAGAAAGAGAGAGAAGGAGAAGTGTAGAGAGAGGGAGAATATGAATCAGTGATATGAAGGCATCAGAGACAGGTAAGACAGTTTCACAAGTTACAATGCGCAACATTTGACATCGACCATCATATACATATGTTAAAAACTCTGGCTTAAATGCCTTCTACAAATAAATTAATATTCCAGTAAGTTATATGCAATAATTCATTATCCTAACTTCATTTGTTATTTACACGCTGTTTGTATTTTTAACTTGCAGAAGTTCTATGTAATTTTTTGATCCAATTGCATTTTCAAGGCAGTTAGTCATTTTGTGTGGTCGCATATTTTTTTAAAAATCTATTAAAAAAAGTTGCAGAAAATGAATTCTGCTGTTGGAAAATGCTAATGATATTCTCAGGAGAAGAGTTTGCACTTTGGGCGCAATCGGCGATCTGGGAGCAAATTGTGCCCAAAATTCCGCTGTCTTGAAAATTATTTTTTTTCCTTGAGTTTCTGCTTAAACTCAATTGCATATTGGCAAATCTTCCATGAACCAACAAATCAGGCAGCGTTTTAAAACATAATTTAAAAAAAAAAGAATTTGCTTCAAAAAACTTGGTGCAGTTTGATTAATATAGCTGAAAATATGTTTATCACAAAAAATAAGCATTTGTAATCACCGTATTAATTCTCCACTAGTGGATAACCCAATTTTAAATTACTGAAAATGTCTTTTAAAATCTATACTGAACCATTTGCTGGTTATATTGGGGTACAGTAATACATTTCTTGGTAAATTTAAAAACAAATCAAAAGCTTTTGAAACGTATCAATTAGTGTCCTTGTGCCAAAAAGTTCTAGCTTAATTTTGGAGCCTCCTCAAAGGCCTGCAAACAAGCACGATTAGCGGAAACTCACAATGGTGATTAATTCATCGTGGAGCATGGGCTGTTTAATGGGCCTGCTTCTAGCGCAATGCTTTTTAAACCAGTGCAAAAGATTGTGGAAACTCGATTTGTGTTGATCGCAATTTGCACTTAAAATTCTCTTGTGCTGGTTACGGTGATTTCGGACGAATTACATCGAAAAAGTCAGCACAGCTGAGCAGAAACTCTACCTGCGATGTTTTCGTTTTAAAGGCCTTAGTTGGGCAAAAGCCAAGATGTATAAGTTCTTCAATAACTTGCAATATTTCTATTCAAATCTAAGACATCCCATCCTTGTTTGGAGGAGTAGGGATCTGCTCCCATCACAATAGCCCAGTCTCCTGTGGATTTTCTCCAGACATTCACCAAGCGATTATTGCCCACATGCAATGCACATTCCCTGATCAGTGCTGCTCATAGCTGTTCCTTAGAGCCACATGCCAATGATGCATGTTCCTCATCCTCCAACTCACCTCCCTTCTGGAAAGCTGCTTTAGCTTCAGTGTCTCCAAAATATGACATCAGGGGACCATATATATATATTATATATAAAGTGCCTTTCATGACCACCAGACGTCTCAAAGTGCTTTACAGCCAATTTAGCACTTTTGGAGTGTAGTCACTGTTGTAATGCAGGAAATATGAAAATTCTCGTGTGAGAATTTGCAAACAAACCTGTGTCCTTCCAGTCAGAAGTGCAGAAAGCTAGACTGTACACCAAACTAATGATAAGATTGTTTTGTATTTAACCCTTGGTAACCTGCATCACACCACCACCAGAGGGCCTACCTGTTGGAGTCCCAAGGGATCCCAGCATCCCTTAGGAGCACTGATTATAAGCAGATCACCCACGAGGTACCTGCACTCTGTAGTCTTATTAAAGGAGCTAAGGCCACACTTACTCATTGCTCACAGTACTCAGTTTCATCCTTTATTATGAGCATATCAAAGATATTTTTCGATTGGCAAATGTTTCAACATTAGGTAAAATAAGACAGCATAGAATTAAAAGTATTTGCTTTAAAGGAAAATATAAAAAAAACACAGGTGCCATATTATAAAAATCTTATAGCTATATTTTGGCCTGTTATTCATAAAACAAAGTAAGAATTGCATTTATAAAGCACCTTTCATGGCCACTGGACGTCCATGTAGGAAATGCAACAGCCAATTGAAGCACAGCCAAATCCCACAAACAGCAATGTGATAATGACCAGATAATCTGTTTTTAGGTGCTGGTTGAGGGATAATTATTTGCTGGGACATCATCTTAGGCAGTCCCTCGGAATCGAGGAAGACTTGCTTCCACTGTAAAAGTGAGTTCTCAGGTGGCTGTACAATCCAATGTGGGAATTACAATCTCTGTAACAGGTGGGGCAGACAGTGGTTGAAGGAAAGGCTGGGTGGGGAGTCTGGTTTGCCACACACTCCTTCCGCTTTCTGCATGCTCTGGGCAACGAGACTCGAGGTGCTCAGCGTCATCCCGAATGCTCTTCCTCCACTTTGGGTGGTCTTGGGCCAGGGATTCCCAGGTGTTAGTGGGGATGTTGCACTTTATCAAGGAAGCTTTGAGGGTGTCCTTGAAACGTTTCCTCTGCCCACCTGGGACTCACTTGCCATGTCAGAGCTCCGAGTAGAGCGCTTGCTTGCTGGGACAGTGGGGAGAATTACTCCTCTGAAGTGCCACAGGATCTTTTACGTCCACCTGAGAGAGTTAACTGGTCCTCAATTTAATGTCTCATCTGAAAGACGGCTTCAGCACTGCACTGGAGTGTCAGCCGAGATTTTCGTGCTCCAGTCTCTGGAGAGGTACTTGAACCCATGACCTCTGACTCAGGGCAACCTTGAAATCTAGCAAAGCTGACCCACAACTTCAAGAAAGCTAACGCTCAAAAACAGCTTGAATGTAGGCCTTTTGGTTCACGAAGTCCTGCAGTTGGAGTGAAAGTACAGTGGGTCATTCCACTGTCATTTCATAACAACGATAATTTGCATTTATATAGTGCCTTTAATGTAATTAAACGTCCCAAGTGCATCACAGGAGTGTTATCAAACAGAATTTGATACTGAGCCACATGAGGAGATATTTGGACAGATGCCCAAAAGTTTGGTTTAAAAAGCGTCTTATAGGAGGAAAAAGTGATAGAGAGGCAGAGAGGTTAGGGAGGGAGTTCCAGAGCTTAGGGCCTAGGCAGCTGAAGGCACAGCCGCCGTGTATATCCAGCATCTCTTTACAGGAGGATACCTGAAATACAGAAAGGCAGTTTACAGCAGTGATGAGTTTAAAATGTTGGGAGATATGCCTCCCCCCCTCCCCAAAAATTAAGATTTTTTTTCATTCTATCTGAAAAAAATAGGGGTATTAAAAAACAAATGAAAATAAAACTTGCATTGACATAGTACCTTATACATCCCAAAGTGCTTTGCAGCCAATGAAATACTTTTGAAGTGTAGTCACTGTTGTAATGTAGGAGAAACACGACAACCAATTTGCGCACAGCAAGCTCCCACAAACAGCAATCTGATATTGACCAGATAATTTGATTTAGTGATGTTGACTGAGAGATAAATATTGGCCAGGACAGCAGGGAGAACTCCTCTGTTCATCTTCAAAATAGTACTATGGGATCTTTCATGTCCATTTGAAAGGGCGGTCGGGGGATTCGGTTTAAAGTCGCATCTGAAAGTAGTTATAGAGACTTCAATACAACTTTGCAAGATTCAGTTTCCTTCACTGGAAATCTAACCCCAGATAAACCCTGAATAAATACAGAAAATGCTGGAAATACTCAGCACGTCAGGCAGCATCTGAGGAGAGAGAGGATCAGAGTTAATGTGTCAGGCCGATGACCTTTCGTCACAATCCCAGATATACCATGTTAATTCGTGAACTGAACCATGTTCTAATTTGCGACCTACAATAATCCCAACCAGCGATGCATTCTATAGTCACAGGATAAAGCTGGCTGGTCATCATACCTGCTGCTGCCCCAGACCCTATGGCAGCCCACTGGCAGGTGCAGGATTACCTGGATTGAAACTATTTTAAATAAGAAATCTTTAAACAAATTTTGGAAGGGGTAAAGGTGAGTCAGTATGTCAAAACAGAACCTTTGAACTAAGTTCTGATGAAGATTAGCTGGTCTTTTGCCTCTTTTAGTAGTTGAAGAACTGGCTATGCTTTTCAAGCATTTTTTTTAAACCTTAAGAACTCACAAGGCTAGAAATGATTGGTCTGTTTGGTTGGTGCTAACAGCCCCCGATCTCAGTGTAAAAAAAAAATTCTCTTGTAAAATATTAACAGGCTGACGCGTTGATTGAAGCGCTGCCTGAGAGTTTAAAATACTGATGATTGGCATGTATGATTTATTACATGTGCTGGTGAGATGGTGCATTGGCTGTTTTCACCTGTTATGAATAGGCTTTTAAGACATTCTGAGAGGTTTGTTATTTGATTATTACCCATTAATGGTGATTAATGGAGCTTGATTCAGAACAAAGAGTACTAGGTCAACTTTGTACACTGGTCACTGGTGTGCACTATGCTACTTGTATCCATTGCTAGTTGCAAATAGAAACTGCATCCACACATAATTTGGTCCACATTTTCTACTGTAAAGCTTTTATACTAAGGTGCTTTAGTTCACTTTCTATGGGACCAGCATTCATGAATAGTTCCTGATGTTTACATTGCTAAAACTGGCTTCCTAATCCCATGGCAGATTAACAGACCAAAGGGTAGAAATTTGACCTCGTTGCGCCTGTTTTGTGGGCCTTAATCAAGTGCAAAGAGGCCCAAATTTGAGCCAAAATTACATCGGTCCATTGTTCAGGCGTCCTTGGCGGCCACCTAAAACAGACAATAGTGGCCGAACATGCGTAAATGATTGACCTAATGCCTGTTTTCGGCCCCATCACCAAAATGGACTGCAATGAGCGGGGTAAGAGATGGTTCTGTCCCGCTCAGGATTCACCAGCGGCTGCTGCGGCCTAAACATCATCCGCCAACAAAGGTGACAAATTTTTTTCTAGTGGAGCCAGGAGGAGCAGAAGTCTCCTGCTTACCTTGGTCCCTGATGCCAGCCAGCGATCAGTTCACCTTCTCCCCACCTCCCCCCTCACCTCCCCCGCCTGCACTCCGGCATATACTTGAGGGCCGCTGCTGTCAAGGCAGGTGGACCGAAATTCGAGCCGGCAGAAGGGCAAGCGGCCTGTGGCCACACATCAGGCACCAGCAGCTCACCCAGATTATTTAGAACAAGGCCATGTCAATTTTAACTGCTGAGCCACAGTCATCATCATCATCATAGGCAGTCCCTCGGAATCGAGGAAGGCTTGCTTCCACTCCTGAAGTGAGTTCTTTGGTGGCTGAGCAGTCCAATACAAGAGCCACAGACTCTGTCACAGGTGGGACAGATAGTTGTTGAGGGAAGGGATGGGTGGGACTGGTTTGCCGCACGTTCTTTCCGCTGTCTGTGTTTGATTTCTGCATGCTCTCGGTGTTGAGATTCGAGGTGCTCAGTGCCCTCTCAGATGCACTTCCTCCATTTAGGGCGGTCTTGGGCCAGGGACTGCCAGGTAACATGCTGTTGGTTGACTTCCTGCTTTTAGTAGCTTTCCTGCTCATGTCAGGGTCCGATGACATCACGAGACCCCAAACTCGTAAAGAAGGACCCTGCCACCTTTGTCGCCTGCTCACAAGAGCAGGTTAAAGCTGAAGACATTGGGATCCAGGTAGGACATTGGTGGGTAAATCATCCTATCAATTTTAACTGCTCACCTGCCCTGGATTCCACTGTGTGGTAATGATTAAAATCGAGCCCCTAGATTCAATCGCTGTGTTGGGCTGAGTTTGCTCTCAGTGTTTAGCCTCAGTAAGGAGGGGAAATATCAGTTAGGGGTCCCACTCCCAATTGGTATCCAGAGACTTCTACTGGAAAGTGCACATGTCAGCTGAGGACAGAAGCAGGTTAGCCCTAGCATTAAATAGGGTGCTAGTCTTGACTGTCAAGGAAGACATTGAGAATAAACATCTTGGCAATGCAGCAAAGGGAACCATTTCCCAATATAAGTTAGTGCCCTCAAGAAAAGAGCTGAGAAAATCGAAAGGAAAGGCAAACAGCTTGGCTTTAAACGCGGAGTGTCTGCCCTGCTGATGTCTCAGTGAGTTTATCCAGTGAATAGTTAAACTACAGACCATGAAAGTCCCAGGTTTGATCAACTTGTGCCGAGTTTACTGATCTTAGCCAGGACAGCAGCAAAAGTACTAGAATTAGCCTCAGTGTCCCTGGGTCAAGAAAGGCTAAATAATCAGCCAAGACTCCTGGTCTTGATTGCTAACTAGTGAGCCCTGCTGAAAGTCAGTGGGGTCAAAATTGCCCCTTTGGTGTGGAATGGCCGCCATTTTGAAAATTGCCCTCCCTCGGGTTTGGAGCGGTGCAGGAGACCGCTTCGCCTGTTTTCCCGCCATGGTGTGCACACGATGACCCCTTACCAACAAGCGAGGACCCCTTCCCGAAATTGCCCCTCTGGCAATTGCCCCTTTCCCGGAATTGCACTGCGGGAGCAGCCCCGCCGTCGGTCGGTGCCTCCGACAGTTTTTGCCGTGGGTACACTCTCTATGGCTTGGCGGCCCGACCACCCCTAAAGGGGAGGTGGCGCTGCCGGTGATGCATGTTATTTTTTTTTTTGTCGGCCGACTGCCAGGACAGGCCGACAATTATTCTTGGGTACTAGGCCGCTGGCCCGGCTGAAACCCTTCTTGATGGCCCAGTGTTTGCCACTAAAGTGGCTGCAGAGTTTGCAGCGGCCCTCCCCTTTAATTGAAGGGGAGAGACGTTGTGAAACGCCAGCACGATGCGTCATCAGCGCGGCGCTGATGCCTTGCAGCGCCGGTCATTATGCCCCGCTCCCATTTCCACCCCCACTTCCGCCCCGCTCCAAAAAAACCCCACAAAGTGCTGAATTTCTGCAGCTACTTTAGTGGAACACTTCGAAAACAGTCGGTGCGACTCTTTTTGGGCGGTGGGCAATTTTGGCCCCACTTGTGTAGACATCAGGCGAGGATGAGATTGGGCTGTGATGCCCCTTGTAGTTGAATAACTTACTGACACTCACCATTAAGGCTTACATGTGAATAATGAAAGCTTAGTCCAGAGAGGCTTGACGCTGGTGGAGCCATACCCAGTATCTTGACGAGGTGGGCGAGGGGAAGTTGGGGAGAAATTCCATAACATGTTCCAAATGCTTTTAGACTTTCCTGTTTATCACAAACCCTACACCCACTTCTACAGGAAGTACTGATCACTTGTTTTCCTATAATTCCTGACCTTTTAACCCTTTCTGTGAGGTGACTTGAGTTTGATTTCATCCCTGTTTAAAGGTACATCAAAGTCTTCTTTGAGATGTAAAGATGTGCTAAGGGCTAATTTGTTCCAGATGAATGAAGGCCTTTAAACAAAAACATTTTATGAGCATCTAGCAGTGAAAGGGTAAAAGGACTGTCATCATCTTACCCTGCTGAACAAACGAAAACTTGTGATTATGGTTAACGCAACAAATGTGATTCCCCTAAACCAAACAACTGACACCAAATGTTTGATGTTTTGTCAGCTCATGGCACTTATTAAAATGATAACATTCAAAAAGGTTAAGATCCTGAACACAAGGATAAATATATGTTAAAATTGTACTATGAACTGTCTGTTGCTTTTCTTCCTCTGGACTATGCCACTGGCATTAGAAATTGAATCTGTTTGAATTTATATTATCGAATGGAATAATTTAATGAGAGGGGTAATATAATTTTGGTAACACATTTGTAGTTGTAAATTTAGGATTGTGAAGACTTCGTAAAGATGACCAATTATTGTACAGAATGGGGTGGTGTTTATGTCCTTACATTTGAGTCTAAAATAAGACTGTAATAGGCCCAAAATAGTGAAGTACCAATTTATGTTCGAGTTCCCGCCCTTTCCGATTTGCAGGACAACTTCGACCCTGGCAGCCAGAGATCCCCTCAGAAAGGGGCTCGAGCCTCATGCACATGTGATAATTGGGGTCAGATGATATAGCTATGACCCTCAATGCCATTTTTGTCTCTGCCCACTGGATTACTGCACGTTTCTGCTCCTGTCCATCAAACATGGGCACTAAAAGTCAGGAGGTGGCCATTCCGAGCATCAGTTAAAGGGATCCTCGGCCGCAGTCAAGGAAAGCTGGAAGCAATTTTTTTGTTATCGCTTTTGGGTGTTGCGATTTAAAGGCTTCAATAATGAAAGTTCTGGCTACTGTCGGTGCTGTCAAAAAATGTGCCTCCTCCTCAAGGGTGGTGCTTCCTTTCACTCCCGTTGTACTGATGCTTCCTTTCCAGGAGGGAAGTGATCAACATGTTTTTCAAATGAGGTCTCCGACACTTGTTTGATGGATCTATGCACAACTGACTGATTGATTTAGCATGTGTCACCGGTGATGGCTTGGAAGGTTCAGGTGGCATAAACTGTTTAATGCAGTAATGACCATCATGCCACAGAAAAAGCCATGCCTATCATACCAGTAGGCTGCAGGTTGGCATGTAGGAGATGGCAAAGCTGTGTAGAAGTCTCATTTATCAAGCAGCAGTACTATAGATGGATCATCTCTGATTTTCCCAGGTAGGACTGTCTGGATCTGTAAATATGGGCCATGTTGTAATGGTGGGTGTGAACATATTGCCTGAGGTAAAGTCATTTTTGCCTTGTTACATAGAATTACATAGAATATACAGCACAGAAACAGGCCATTCAGCTCAACTAGTCTGTACTGGTGTTTATACTCCACATGAGTCTCTTCCCATTCCATCTACCTCATCTCAGCCTATCAGCATATCTTTCTCTTCCCATTTCTCTCATGTACTCATTTAGTTTTCTTTTGAAAACATGTTAGTTATTTGCCTCAAGCACTTGCTATGGTAGCGAGTTCCACATTCTAACCACTTTTTGAGTAAAGAAGTTTCTCCTTATTTTCCTATTGGATTTATTAGTAACTATCTTCTATTTAAGGCTCCTAATTTTGGATTCTCTCACAAGTGGAAACATTCTCTCCACATCTACCCTGTCCAAACCATTCATAATTTAAAAAACCTCTATCAGTTCTCCTCTAATTCTTCACATTTCTAAAGCCAAGAGCCCAATGTGTTCAATCTTTCCCGATAGCTGTAATCTCTCATTTCTGGTAGCATCCTTGTAAATATATTTTGCATTTTCTCCAGTGCTTTTCTGTCTATGCTTTGTTGTCTGCTCATGAATTCATCTTCCTCACCTAAATCATGGAGCACAGCTGGAAACAAGGTTCCCTGTAAATTTGCTGGCCGTCACTGCATGGTCTCTTCCAGCTTGTCAGCGGCCTGCGCAGGACCTCCAGATTGATGCACGCCAGCGCACCTTAGTGGGAATGTTGGTTGGAACCCTTGAATAAATTTGCATCCTCAGCACTTTGTTTGCAGCACAGAGAGAGGTCTTAGTGTAGAAATCCTCACTAAAACAAAGCCATCCTATTTAAATAGGCTCATTTATTCAGTACAGAAATGAGTCTGGCATGTTCTATAAATATATTAAGAGCAAGGGGATAACTAAAGAAAGGGTAGGGCCTGTTAGAGACCATGAGGGTAATCTTTGTGTGGAGGCGGAAGATGTTGGTATGAATACTTTGCATCTGTTTTCACAAAGGAAAGGAGCAATGCAGATACTGCTATCAAGGAGGAGTGTGAAATTCTGGCTGAAATAAACATAGTGAGAGAGGAGGTGCTAAGAGGTTTAGCAGCTTTGAAAGTAGATAAGTCCCCAGGCCCAGATGAAATGCATCCCAAGCTGTCGAGCGAAGTAAAAGAGGAAATAGCAGAGGCTTTGACCTTCATTTTCCAGTCCTCTTTGGATTCAGGCATGGTGCCGGAGGACTGCTAATGTAGTACCCTTGTTTAAGAAGGGGAGAAAGGGATAGGCCGAGTAATTACAGGCCTATCAGCCTAACCTCAGTGGTGGGAAAATTATTGGAAAATCCTGAAAGACAGGATAAATCTATATTTAGAAAGGCAAGGATTAACTAGGGACAGTCAGCACGGATTTGTTAAGGGAAGATCATATTTGACTAACCTGATGGAATTTTCTGAGGCGGTAATTAGGAGGGTCGATGATGGTAGTGCAAACGATATAGTGTATATGGACTTTAGCAAAGCTTTTGATAAGGTCTCACATGGAAGACTGGTCACAAAGGTTAAAGCCCATGGGATCCAGGGCAAAGTGGCAAATTGGATCCAAAATTGGCTTAGAGGTAGGAAGCAGAGTGTAATGGTTGATGAATGTTTTTGTGACTGGAAGGATATTTCCAGTGGGGTTCCACAGGGCTCAGTACTAGGTCCCTTGCTTTTTATGGTAAATATCAATGATCTAGATTTGAGCTACATCGTCCATGCCTCTGATTCATACAGGAGGCCGGGTATTATTACAGTCCTGTACACCATGAGCTTGGTAATAGATTTGAGGGCCTGGTCTTCGAACACTCTTTTCCTCAGGCAGCCGAAGGCTGCACTGGCACACTGGCATCAACAACGATGTCTCCGCAAGATCCTGCAAATCCCCTGGGAGAACAGGTGCACCAACATCAGTGTCCTCATCCAGGCTAACATCCCCAGCATTGAAGCACTGACCACACTCGATCAGCCTTGCTGGGCAGGCCACATTGTTCGCATGCCAGACACGAGACTCCCTAAGCAATTGCTCTATGCAGAGCTCGTTCATGGCAAACGAGCCAAAGGTAGGCAGTGGAAATGTTATAAGGACACCCTCAAAGCCTCCCTGATAAAGTGCGACATCACCACTGACATCTGGGATTCCCTGGCCGAAGGCCACCCTAGGTGGAGAAAGTGCATCCGGGAGGGCACTGAGTTCTTCGAATCTCAACACCAAGAGCGTGAAGAGGTCAAGCGCAGGCAGCGGAAGGAGCATGTGGCAAACCAGCCCCACCCACCCCTTCCATCGACGAATGTCTGTCCCAACTGCAACAGGGTCTGTGGCTCTCATATTGGACTGTTCAGCCACCAAAGGACTCACTTTAGGAGTGGGAGCAAGTCTTCCTCGATTCCGAGGGACTGCCTATGATGATGATGAGATTTGAATATAGGGAGTATGATTAAGAAGTTTGCAGATGACACTAAAATTGGCTGTGTGGCTGTTAATGAAGAGGAATGTCATGGACTGCAGGACGGTATCAATCTACTGGTCAGGTGGGCAGAGCAGTGGCAAATGGAATTTAATTTGGAGAAGTGTGAGGTAATGCACTTTGGGAGGGCTAATAAGGAAAGGGTATACACATTAAGTGGTAGGTCACTTAAAAGTGTAGATGAACAAAGGGACCTTGGAGTGCTTGTCCATTGATCCCTGAAAGTAGCAGGCCAGGTGAATAAGGTGGTTAAGAAGGCTGTTGGAATGCTTCCCTTTATTGGCCGAGGCATAGAATATAAGAGCAGAGAGGTTATGCTTAAATTGTATAATACTCTGGTTAGACCACAGCTGGAGTACAGCGTGCAGTTCTGCTGTATTATAGGAAGGACATGATTGCACTAGAGAGGGTGCGGAGGAGATTTACTAGGATGCTGTCTGGAATGGAGAATCTTAGCTATGAGGATAGATTGGATAGGCTGGGTTTGTTCTCATTGGAACAGAGGAGCCTGAGAGGAGACCTCATTAAGGTGTACAAAATTTTGAGGGGCCTGGATATCGTGGATACAAAGGCCTATTTCTCTTGGTGGAGGGGTCAATTATGAGGGGGCATAGTTTTAAGGTGGTTGGTGGAAGGTTCAGAGGGGATTTGAGGGGAGGCTACTTCACGCAGAGGGTTGTGGCGATCTGGAACTCAACGCCTGGAAGGGTGGTGAATGCAGGAACCCTCACCACATTTAAAAGGTGCTTGGATGGGCACTTGAAATGCCGTAACCTGCAGGGTTATGGACCTGGAGCTGGTAAGTGCGATTAGACTGGATAACCTCTTGTTCGCTGGCGCAGATACGATGGTAAGTACTGCAGCAAATCGACTACGGCCGGGGTGATCTCCTAGTTTTGATCGCCAAGATGAGTCGGAAAGGAATGTTCGAAGATTTTTTTTCCCCAATTGGCCTGGGTTTTTATCTGGTTTTTGCCTCTCCCAGGAGATCACATGGCTCTGGTTGGGGTGGAGTGTAGAATGTTTTGGTGCAAGGGGTGTTGCAGTTGTGTGGGACGGACTGGTTTGGCTGGGTGCTCTTTACCTTTCCGCCATTGTTCATTGTTTATAAGTTTAGATGTAACCTTCAGGGCTGCTGACCGAGGGTCGTGTTGCTCTTTGTTGGCCGGCGCAGACACGATGGGTGGAAATGGCCTCCTTCTGTGCTGTAAATTTCTATGTTTCTATGTTTCTTTCTATTTAAAATGGCCTACTTTTACCCAGAATGCAATGCATCCCACTACTTTCAAAATTCCTGTTTTAAAATCTCCATAAAGAGATGAGGATAATTTGTTTTCTCAGCATTTTACCCAGTGAATTGTAAAGGGAAAGAGATGACTCATTTCATTTCGGCACTCTCCGGTGTTATGGCGCAGTCCAGCTTTCACCTCTGGGGTCACTGTCAGAAATTCTGGTATCGATTCCAAACCGCTAACCAATATGTGCCACACCACTAGGTGGGGTGTCATACCATAGAAAACTGGCACATTATCCATTTCCCCTGAAAATCTGTCGATCAGCCAGAGTGGAATCTGTGCTGCTGGTCAGCAGAGAACAGGCCTTGCAAACTAAGTGCTCAGGCATGAGATGCAGCTAAATTTGCTGGGGATACTAATGCTGATTTAGGACTCCAAAAGCTTTGCCACAAGCCTTTAATTTATTTTGATACCTAAATATTTAGTTAATTGCTATGCTTTTTTAATATACACGGCAACCACACGCATTCTTTTCAACTTAGCAAAACATCCCAAGGAGCTTCAAGGTTGGGCGCAGGACCCTGCGTCCTACCAATGGTCAGGTATATTTATATTTTATATATATATATATATATAACATACACATTCATATGATATTATTTATAGTTCAGAAATGAGCTTATGGGTCTCAAAACGAGGGCAGGAATCAGTTCTAAAAGTTATAAGACAAGATTCAAGAAACAAGACCACACTGTTTTAGAAAAAATACAACCTGCAATAAGAGAATATTGTGAGGAAAGGGGACAGCATCATTACTTTGTGTAGACCTTAAAATAAGATTTTTTTTGTGGCAATATATTGAATTCTGGGTAAACATAAAGTAAAATTTACAAATCACAGGCTCACACTGCCGTTCAATTTCAGGCAATGGTCAGAACATTTTTCTAATTATATAAAAGAATTTTCTGGAATTTTGGCCAGTGCTAATGCCCATTCTAACCCAAGTTCCCATTCCTGATGCTATCCAGCGCTTGCTACTTACTGGACAGTGTGTGTGTGTATGGAAATTGGGTGAGTTCGGGATTGGACCCATCTCTGATACCTTCCACAGTTGAATAACCAATGGCTCTTGCTGTCAAGCCTTGTACATGAAGAGTAGACCTTCGGACAAAGTATTAGAGGAAGGTTGGCACCATTGAACCTAATCAGTAATCACCTTCAGGAAATGAGACAAAAAAATTAGAGCAGAAAATTGGAGCAGGAAAAAAAGGCTTTGTATTGGTTGTGTGCATTTGTAGGAAAGTTTTTAACATGTCAACCGAAGTTGTCATGGGGAGCTCGGAGGACTCCGAAGATAAGACACATCAAAGTATGACCTGACAGCTGTGACATTGTGCAGGCTGCTCTCCTGAGAGTTTATAGACTGGATTGACAGGCAGGATTAAACCTAGTAATTGTAATAAACAATAGCTGAACTATGATTGAGGGCTGCCACCTGGGAGAGGCCCGTAACTGGGAGGGGGCATGGGGGGGCGGGGAGATGGGAAAAGAGTTCAGATAAATTAGTGCTGATATTTTTTACTCTGTCTCACTCAGATGGGTTGAGACCAATTGTATTATCCTCTGTCTTGAGATCAGCTAAATAACAACAACTTGCATTTATATATACATCAAATCCAGGACCTTCCTGTTCTATATTGCTGCTTTTATATTTGTTTCCTTCAAAGTACACTTGCCAGAATCTGTAATAACCCAATTCTGTGTTACGACTGCACTACAACACTTTGTTTCTGTCATATTGTGACAGCGCAGTTCTGCCCTACTTCTGTAACTGAGGCTGATTTTTTTCCCATTAGCTTTTGAACACTGAAGCCAATTTGAGCATTCATAGTGCTACTCAGTGTCAGCTGTGGCTCAGCAGGTAACACTCTTGCCTGTAAGTCAGAAGGTTGTGGGTTCAAAGTCCCACTCCAGAGACTTGAGCACAAAAATCTAGGCTGACCTTCCAGGGCAATACTGTCAGAAGTGCCATCTTTCGAATGAGATGCTAAACTAAGGTCCCATCTGCTCTCTCGGATGGACGCAAAAGAACCAATGGCACTATTTCGAAGAGCAGGGGAGTTCTCCCCGGTGTCCTGGCCAATATTTATCCCTCAATCAACATCACAAAAAACAGATTATTTGGTCATTAGCATGTTGCTGTTTGTGGGAGCTTGCTGAGCGCAAGTTGGCTGCCATGGTTCCTACATTACAAAAGTGACTACACTGCAAAACTACCTCATTGGCTGTAAAGCGCTTTTGAACATCCTGAGGTTGTGAAAGATGCTACGTTGTGAAAGATGCAAGACTTTCTTTGGCTGAGATCTGCAAACTGAGCGCAAACAGAAAACTTTCTGAGCTGTAGCATGGTATCACTACAGATAGTACATTTATCTGCTGATCAACCAGTGGAGTCCATCTAGCATCCTGCATATTAATGCTATACCATGATACAATGCCACTAAGTTACTGTTGTACAGCAATAATGTGATATCTTAATACTGTCATAAAATGATGCCACACGACTGTACTGTGATACCAGAATACTTTATTTACTATATGGTTCTTCCTTAACTTTCTCAAATTTTGTTAGTTGTTAATGTATAGGGTATATTGTAATAACTGCAATCACTCTCGCCTCGGAGTCGAAAGATCATGGATTCAAGTCCCACTCCAGAGATTTGAACACATAATCTAGGCTGACACTCCAAGTGCAGCACTGAGGGAGTTGCTGTCTTTTGGATGAGACGTTAAACTGAGGACCCGTTTGCTCTTTCAGGTAGACATAAAAGATCCCATGGCTCTATTTTGAAGAACAGCAGGGGAGTACTCTCTGGTGTCCTGGCCAATATTTATTCCTCAATCAACACCTAAAAACAGATTATCTGGGCATTATCCCATTGCCGTTTGTGGGACCTTGCTGTGCTCCAATTGGCTGCCACATTTCCTACATTACAACAATGATTACACTTCAAAAAAGTACACAATTGGCTGTAAAGCATTTTGGGACATCCTGATGTCATGAATAATAAATGTAAGACTTTGGGCTAGAATTTCCCTAACCTGTTTTTCTGGTGCCTCACCCGAGGTGTGCCGTTTTTGTCTGCCTCCAAGTGCCCCAAAAAAAGACGTCAGTATTCTGGCCGCTCTCCAGCCTCTCTTCGGTCGTGGCACAGAGTGGCCCAATGGATTGGGGGCGGAGCCAGGTCCTGGCGCTGAAAACAGTGCCGGGACCTCTGCATATGCATGCTAGAGTCTGCGCGCATGTGCAGTAGCTCCTGGCAGGCTGTTTCTGCAAATGCGCGCTGCAGGCTGTGTGGGAGGGACTGAAGCACGCCTTCCCTAGCCCTGGTCGAATGGGCTCCCTCATCGGCGGCTGGAGTGTGCTCTGCAGCTGTGTCACTCTGACCTGATTGTAAAACTCCTGAAGAGTTTCTGGGGGTCTGGGTTTGTAACTCTCGACCAGATGAACCGGGGATTCATGCGGGTGTTTGATGCCATGCCAGACATCAGTCTAGACATGCCAAACTCTTACAGGACTCTGAAGGGGTTTGTGGACCATTGTCATCAGCAAGCGGTCAACATTAAAGCCCTCCAAGATCAGTGCCCCAAACATGAAGCCAGGCTCTCTGTGATCGAGGACGGGAGTAACTGTGCCATGCAGGCAACCCAGTAAACGGCCCCGACAGCAGGAACAGATGCGCCTGAGTGGAGGGAACGTCCACCGTATCTCGGGCGAACAAGATCCTCAGGATACTGAAGTCCAAAGGGCTGGCTCCAGACTTTCCAGAGGATTTGTACCATTTGATCAAGGGGGTACTTCCACCTCCCACCACCTCCTCTCCCTCCCTCCCCCCTCCTCCCCTCACCCCCCTCCTCTCTCTTCTACCCCCCTCCTTCCCCCCCTCCCCTCCCACCCCCCCCCCCCCCAGCCCTGGCCGAATGGCCTCCCTCATCGGCGGCTCGCTTCGTTCCCTAAGGTAGGAGTTTTATTTTTTATTTGTTATTTACTGATTGATTTTGGTGCTTTAGGTGCAGGGTTCCTTCTATTTTTTTATTTGTTATTTATTGATTGCTTATTACTTTGGTCTTGGTGTTTTAGGTGCAGGGTTCCTTCTATTTTATTTGTTAATTAATTGCTTATTACTTTTAGTGCTGTATTTGGTGCTTGGTGGTGCTTTAAATGTAGTTACTTGTGCCGATTCCTGAACTGTAAGTAAGGTCTTTCAGTGCGGACAAAAGTGGACACATACACTGGCCTAAGTTAGTTTAGTACAACTTTTTTCTGGCCAAATTGGCATAAATGGTGTAAGTGGCTGGGAACACCCCCTTTTGAAAAAAAAACTGACCTAACAAAAAACCTAACTAACTCACTTACACTGGCGCAAATTAAATGGCCATATTTGCAACTAAAAAGATACACCAAAAAAAATGGTGCAACTCATGGGTAAATTTGGGCACCATTAATCTTTCTTTATGAGTAAATGCGACCTTGAAAGTCTTGTTTACAAGAAACTGGATGGTGTGACATCAGAGAGTTGCTTGTCAACAGATTTCAAAGATGATGCAGGCTCCTTGCGATTTTCCTTTTCTATTCTTCTGAAAGTAATGATTTGTGTTGGTATTGGTCCCAATAGCTCTCTGGCAACATGCTCCAGTGATCATTCTTCATGTGATGCCCACAATGAGTATCAGCAAGCTGTTTTGCCGTAAGAACATCAGACTTAAGACCAATCATATCTTCATCTGATGTTCACACATGCAATCTTTCCCAAAAAAAATTCATTGGATAGAGATAAGAGTGAGCACCCGCTATAGGTGAGTTTGCAGAGGTCAATTGCAATTTGCCCACAGGTACCCCAATTGAGATCATCCAAGCTGGTAAAGACTACTGATTGGCCTGGACTCTTCCTGGTTTGTGTCACTGAAAGTTACAACGGGCTGTGCACTGAAGCACTGAACTATATCACCGACCACCCTCCCTTCTGCCCTTTGTAAATTTTACTTTATTTTGTTTTTGGTAGTTCTGATAAAAGCATGTACTTAATAGAAAGTATCACAAGAGCCCATTTGTGAGTGAGATATTCATAATTACTCAAATGTCATCAAGCTAAAAGTACTGACTGCTCCCCTAATGTTAATTCTGAGGATGCAATGTGCCACTAATCTGATATTGGTATTGAACAATCTGCAGACTTGTCACATGATGATTACCTTGGACTTGTTGCCAGCCAACTGATGGGGCTCTCGGTCTAGACTCCTGGTTTGCAAAGCAGGGTGTTGGTGATTTTTTTGCGTAGTTGCTTTGTGACTCTCTGCATTGGTGCTCAGGGGAGGGAGCTGTTCGACATGTTCATGCACTGTACTTTCTGGGCTCTCTCGCTTTATAGAGGTGTGCATTGGCACAGGCTTCGTGGGAATAGGAGAGAAATTGGTTTGTTTTCCAAACTCGGAGCTGCTCCTGTGTTGGAAGGCCTCAAAGCCCACTGCCATGTGGATCCATATAGAAGTACATTTGTATGCTTCATAAGAGGAGTGTGTGTGCACTTACATGGGTACTCGCGTGTGCTGAGCGAGCAAGACTTGGACTCAACTGAGACTGAGGAAAGATCCCTGAGGATACCAATATGGGTCACAGTCCTTGTCTTAATGGAAGAGTAGATACATTTATCTTTTGAAGTATTGCTGTTTATTTTTGCCGATTTTTCATTTGCACTAAATTTATTTTATCTGTATACCATTTGCCTCCCTGTGAGATTTTTCTATTCTATCAGTACTTTCTGATATCAATTAGACTTTTGTTGTTGAAAACATTATTTATAGCAAATAACTACTTGTCAAACACCATGCATCATCTCCGTTTAATCATAGCATCTGAATAGTGTTCGTTTTATATGGTCACCGTGTCTGAAAATGCAATGTTCGTACATTTTCATATCTATTATTGTCCTTTGCACATTCAGAAATGATAATAGTTCCATTGTGGTCAATGTGATAAACTTGTCATAGTCTAGCGGAAACGTAAGTGGTCAGACTCTGGACAATTCTGCATCTAGAATTTAAAATGTTCATTATCGGCTGCAAATTTAAAACTAAAGTTGTTAATCAATTACCTTCATATATGTTATAGTAACATAGCTCAGTTACCAAGGAAACACGGGTGAGGGGATTGGGGGTGGTGGGGGGGCGGAGGTGGCAGAAGACCGAATTTCCAGCCCATTATATCCCAAAAATAAATTCTTAGAACAATCAAAAGAAAAGAAAGACTTGCATTTATATAGCGTCTTTCATGACCACTGGACATCCCAAAGTGCTTTACAGTTAATGAAGTACTTTTGCAAGTATTTATTTTTTGTGGTAATGTGACCAAATCTCAGCATAGTATTCTTAAAACAACTTTTTTACATTTATATCTTTTCAACATCGAAAAAATGCCCCCAAGGCACTTCACAGAGTCATAACAGACAAAAGCGGATGGCAAGATAAAGAAGCTTGGTCAAAGATGGAGGTTTTGTGGAGGGTCTTAAAGGAGGAGAGGGAGGCAGACGGCTGGAGGAGTTTTAGGAGGTAATTCCAGAGCATAGAAACATAGAAACATAGAAAATAGGTGCAGGAGTAGGCCATTCGGCCCTTCTAGCCTGCACCGCCATTCAATGAGTTCATGGCTGAACATGCAACTTCAGTACCCCATTCCTGCTTTCTCGCCATACCCCTTGATCCCCCTAGTAGTAAGGACCTCATCTAACTCCTTTTTGAATATATTTAGTGAATTGGCCTCAACAACTTTCTGTGGTAGAGAATTCCACAGGTTCACTACTCTCTGGGTGAAGAAGTTCCTCCGCATCTCGGTCCTAAATGGCTTACCCCTTATCCTTAGACTGTGACCTCTGGTTCTGGACTTCCCCAACATTGGGAACATTCTTCCTGCATCTAACCTGTCTAACCCCGTCAGAATTTTAAATGTTTCTATGAGGTCCCCTCTCATTCTTCTGAACTCCAGTGAATACAAGCCCAGTTGATCCAGTCTTTCTTGATAGGTCAGTCCCGCCATCCCGGGAATCAGTCTGGTGAACCTTCGCTGCACTCCCTCAATAGCAAGAATGTCCTTCCTCAGGTTAGGAGACCAAAACTGTACACAATACTCCAGGTGTGGCCTCACCAATGCCCTGTACAACTGTAGCAACACCTCCCTGCCCCTGTACTCAAATCCCCTTGCTATGAAGGCCAACATGCCATTTGCTTTCTTAACCGCCTGCTGCACCTGCATGCCAACCTTCAATGACTGATGTACTATGACACCCAGGTCTCTTTGCACCTCCCCTTTTCCTAATCTGTCACCATTCAGATAATAGTCTGTCTCTCTGTTTTTACCACCAAAGTGGATAACCTCACATTTATCCACATTATACTTCATCTGCCATGCATTTGCCCACTCACCTAACCTATCCAAGTCGCTCTGCAGCCTCACAGCATCCTCCTCGCAGCTCACACTGCCACCCAACTTAGTGTCATCCGCAAATTTGGAGATACTACATTTAATCCCCTCATATAAATCATTAATGTACAGTGTAAACAGCTGGGGCCCCAGCACAGAACCTTGCGGTACCCCACTAGTCACTGCCTGCCATTCTGAAAAGTACCCATTTACTCCTACTTTTTACTTCCTGTCTGACAACCAGTTCTCAATCCATGTCAGTACACTACCCCCAATCCCATGTGCTCTAACTTTGCACATCAATCTCTTGTGTGGGACCTTGTCGAACGCCTTCTGAAAGTCCAAATATACCACATCAACTGGTTCTCCCTTATCCACTCTACTGGAAACATCCTCAAAAAATTCCAGAAGATTTGTCAAGCATGATTTCCCTTTCACAAATCCATGCTGACTTGGACCTATCATGTCACCTCTTTCCAAATGCACTGCTATGACATCCTTAATAATTGATTCCATCATTTTACCCACTACCGATGTCAGGCTGACTGGTCTATAATTCCCTGTTTTCTCTCTCCCTCCTTTTTTAAAAAGTGGGGTTACATTGGCTACCCTCCACTCCATAGGAACTGATCCAGAGTCAATGGAATGTTGGAAAATGACTGTCAACGCATCCACTATTTCCAAGGCCACCTCCTTAAGTACTCTGGCCTAGACAGCTGAAGGCATGGTCGCCAATGATGAGATGAAGAGAAGGGGGAGGATGCACAAGAGGGAGAATTCTGAAGGGGTTGTAGAGCTGGAGAAGGTTACCGAGATAAGGAGGGGAAAAGTTAAAAAGGCATTGAAACACAAGGATGAAAATTTTAAGTTGGAGGCATTGCGCGAGCCAGTGTAGGTCAGCAAGAACAGGAGTGATGGGTGAACGGGCCTTGGTGCAAGTTAGGATATGGGCAGCATAGTTTTGGATAAGCTGCAATATACAGTGCGGAGAAGAGGCAACACCAACCAAGAGAGCATTGTAATGGTCAAGTTGGAGGTAATAAAGGCACAGATCAGAGGGTAATAAGGGAGGTGAGAAGTGGTCAGAGAAAGCTTGTTGGTGATTGTTCCTCCTCCTCTGAGTTCTCAATGAGAAATGGCATGGCTAAAAGGGACGGGAGAGCTTTTGTAAAAGGTGAGATTGGGTGAGGATCAGAGAGCAGAGAAGAAAAGGCAGAGTGGCCTGAGGGAGATCGAATGCACTGAGGATGAGGAGTCACAGTGCAGAGGCTAAGGGAGGACTCTCAGCGAGCTAACCAATGTAAGGCTTACAGGGCGAGTACACAATGTTAATTTTTAGTGAGAGGGAGGAGGGATGGAAAAGCTGAGTTTCCATGAAGTAAAGGGAAACACCAAGCTGGGATTTGGCAATCAGAGATGTGCCATGACTGAGGAGTGTGTAGCCAGCAGGGGAAGCTTCTAAAAGGAGGAAGAAATCAGAGTCTGCAAGCTAGGTTTCTGTAAGCACCAAGGTGCATCCATGATGTAGTCATGGATAGCAAGGACCTTATTTTGGATAAAATACCTGAGCCATCAGGGCAAATCAGACTCAACTGATTTTGAACCCATATATTACAAATAAATGAACAAATGGTGCTTTAATACCTGGCATATAGAAAACATCGACTTCGATGGTCTGCTTATTGTATATGAATAAGGAATTTACTCCATGGTCTGCTAATATTATCTATGTCCATATTATAGAGGACTGTATTCAGGTTATGTCATGGTTTTTGTTAAAATTGAGAAAACTAGTTGACAAGTCATGTACCATACTGCAGGACAATATCAAGATTGGAAAAAAATAGGAAATAAGACAAGTTAAACTAGAAACTAGTGATTGATTAGGTGATGCCATGCTTATGTTTTAAAGCTGTAGATTGTGGAATGAGGAAAAAAGACTGAGGTAATTGTGGAGTTCCACAGTTTTGAAGTACTGGCAGATGGTGTGAGTAGGAAACTACGAGATGAATCTTGATCCTGTATGCCAACCTAGAAAACCAGCAACAGTTCACACACCCACCAAAAACTGACAGCTTAAAACAGCCCTAAATATAGGCCTTATGATATGTGAAAACAAGAAGTTAGACTGAAAGTCACTGGTACACAAGCTTATCTTAAAACTACAAGTAAACCCTTATGATTTTGATCACTTGTATTGGAGCAAACAAAAGTAGTGGTGAATTCAGAAATTCAAGGAAGGGTGTAGTGTTGTCGGTATGAAATTTATTTTCCATTGGGAATGAAAGAATATTACCACCCCACCCCTTTAAAACTTAATAATTTGGCACAGTGCATTTTCTGGCATTTTGGAACTTATTGTAATTCTGAGTGTATATCTAAATATATATTTAAATTAAGTAAAATGCATTACCACTCTAACCCTCACTTTATATTTAATTCCAAACCCTGGCAATTTTGCAAATAAATGCTCAAATAAAGCGAGTTAATGCATTCACATCAGGAAACACTCTCTTTGCAAAAAATGGTTGTATCCCCCATAATGTCCCTGTGAGAAAAACAAAAAACACTTCAGCTGCTTAGTTTTTTAAAATATAACTTCTTTAAAACTAACCACTATGGAGCCAAATTGGCCCTTTTATCAACGGTCGTTAGTATTGTGTATGTAGGCACCTTTAGTAATGACTCCACGAGGCAGGATATGGTACTTAAACTGTGTAGACTGTAGTCCTTTATTTGCAGCTTCTCGAGTGAGGACACCAAGCTGTGAGCTTCCGTTTATACTGGGTTATCTGCAGTGTGCAGGTAACCCTTAGGTCTCCAGCAGCAGCACGCTCTGGTGTACAGGTAAGGTGCGTACAGTGTAAAGGTATATTCAGTGTTGCAGACATCATACAACAATACAAGCATGCATACATCACAACACTCCTCCTAAGCATTTTTAAAATCCTTATTGTCATGACCTGGGGAGGTGACCAGTATTGGGCTATGGGAGGTTGTGGTGAGGGCTGTGTGGACGCCAGGTGTGATCCCTGTACTTGAGGCTGGCCTCATACATTTCCCCTCCCTCACACACAGACATGCGGGTGTCACTGTTGTGGGATCCCTCAGTGGGGTAGCCATAGCAGCAGTGGGTAGGGTGCATACTCTGTGATGTGGGTAATTGTGTGGTGGTGGGCAGGGCCACAGGACTGTGTGGGTTCCTTGTCCTCCAATTGGGAAGAGAGTCTGGTCATCCTAGGGTTTGCCAGAGAAGCTGGAGGGTATTGACCTCTCACTCCTGGTGTTGGCCCTGGTGGCTGGTCTGAGGCAGGTTGCCAGTGGTGGTGGCTGTGCTGCCCATTGACCACTGTCCCTGTAGTGGGTCTGCTTCCACTGGGTGTGTGTGGGCCCTTCCTGGGGCATCACATTTGTTCCGAAGGTCCAGGCTACATGGTCTAGTAGCCAGCTGGACCTAGGGGTCTCCCACAGGAGGATTCCTCTAGCATTTGCACGGTCTCTGTTGAATCCAGTGTCCTTTAGCAGTATCCTACCTGTATACATGACACCTTGGCTCTGATCCCACATAGTCGAGCCTACATTATTGACGGCCTTAACATTATAAATTACAGCATTTGCATCACTTTTTGGTGTCATGGTCTCACCAGACATGGTTACATTAGACATTTCAAACTCTCTGCCTTAATCATCAAACATAACAA
Source organism: Pristiophorus japonicus (assembly GCF_044704955.1). Classification (NCBI taxonomy): domain Eukaryota; kingdom Metazoa; phylum Chordata; class Chondrichthyes; family Pristiophoridae; genus Pristiophorus; species Pristiophorus japonicus. Next base: position 149,415,807 of record NC_091988.1, on the reverse strand, counting down.
GCTTGTTCTTAACCTTACTTACACAAGCATTCATTTTATTTGTCACATTAGTTACACCAGCATCACAATTCATGGTTACATTATCATACTTGCACCCTTTTACTGCATCTTTAGCTTTAAAGTCCTTGTCATCATTAAGTTGAAACTGTCCCTTTAAATCTTTTTGGTCATCAGTATCCTTTAAGGGAGCCTTCCAATCCGATTGGCCGCTCGGTGCCACATGTCGCTCCTCCAACGCTGCTCCTCGTGGTCTGGCCCCGGTCATTTTGTTTGCAGGTTCTTGTCCTCGTGGTGCGGCTGCCATCTCTGGCTCTCCTCCAGGTAGGCTGTGGTGGTCTTTTCTTCCTCAGGTTCGGCCATGGACATCAGGAATCCACTTCTTTCGATGATGTTCGCCTCGTGGAGTCCTGCCCCGGCCCGGAAGATGAAGTTTGGACTTTCGATCGTGAAGATTTCGCCCCAATGTTGTGGAGTCATCGCCGTGCAGTCGAGCTGGATGGTGGGATCTCTAAATGCAGTGATGGATCCATGTTGGATGTCGATTGTTGGAACCTGGAGGCCATCGCCACTTCGACCAACTTGGACTGGGTTCATCCAATTCCTTCCCAGCAGCGTGGGACCATCGCCGGCTACGATCCACAGGGAGAGTTTGTTCAACACGCCGCCCTGGGAGACCTGGACGTCCATGCTGACAACGACCGGGATTTTACCTTTGGTGTAGGTGAGCAGCTTCGCTTGCCTTCATCCTGTGCCAGACTGGTTTGCCAGCTTTGTTCCAGCCCCGAAATGAAGACCTGGCTCATGACTCCCCTCCGCAACCCCAGTAATCATACAATGACAGTCATGCCATCACCAGAAACATGTTCAGCCATGAACTCATTGAATGGCGGTGCAGGCTAGAAGGGCTGAATGGCCTGCTCCTGCACCTATTTTCTATGTTTCTATGTTTCTATCATTGAGCAGACCATCAGAGTGCTGAAGCAATGGTTCCGCTGCCTTGACCGCTCAGGAGGAGCCCTGCAGTACTCGTCTGAGTGGGTATCCATATTCGCTGTCGTCTGCTGCATGCTGCACAACCTGGCCATCATGAGGGCACAGCCATTGCCATCAGGCATAATCATACCACCTCAGGAGGGGAGGAGGACCAAGAGGAGGAGCAACAGCAGGAGGATGAGGAGGAGCAGGAGCACCAACAACCACAACGGAGGAGGCAGCTAGTCCATCGCGATCCTGCAAGGGAGGTCCGTTACCATCTCATCAGAACTCGTTTCCACCGATTTCCATCCCACTTCCTGGCTCCTGTGGATGTCCCTATCACCACATCAATTTGTCCTTCTATACCATAGCCCCAACACTGAAATGAGAAGCAACAGCAAAAACTAAACATTCCAATCACCATTTATGAAACAATAAAATGTATAACTGTATTTAATCATCACACTTGTGCATTTCCTTATAACCCCTTTTTCAACCACCTATTCTACCACTTTTTCGCAGTGTCTCTCCTGTGGCTGTAGCATGGCTGGTGGAAGGCTGCTGTGTATCAGGGGAAGAGACTACAGATGGCCTGAAAGTATTCCCTCGACCAGATCTGGGCTTGGAAGGCCCGGCTGCTGAAACCCTCATCCATGTCTTTGTTACCTCTAGACTTGACTACTCCAATGCACTCCTGGCTGGCCTCCCACATTCTACCCCAAATAAACTTGAAGTCATCCAAAACTTGGCAGCTTGTGTCCTAACTTGCACCAAGTCCCACTCACCCTTCACCCCTGTGCTCACTGACCTACATTGGCTCCCGGTTAAGCAATGCCTCGATTTCAAAATTCTCATCCTTGTATATAAATCCCTCCATGGTCTCGCCCCTCCCTATCTCTGTAATCTCCTGCAGCCTCACAACCTCTGAGATGTCTGTTCTCGTCAAATTCTACTCTCTTTAGCATCCCTGATTATAACTGCCTAACCATCAGTGGCCGTGCCTTCAGCTGCCTGGGCCCTAAGTTCTGGAACTCCCACCCTAAATCCCTTCAACTCTCTACCTCTCTTTACTCCTTTAAGAAGCTCCTTAACATGTTACATAAGTTACATAAGAAATAGGAGCAGGAGTAGATCATACGGCCCCTCGAGCCTGCTCTGCCATTTAATACGATCGTGGCTGATCCGATCATGGACTCAGGTCCACTTCCCTGCCCGTTCTCCATAACCCCTTATTCCCTTATCGTTTAACAAACTGTCTATTTTTGTCTTAAATTTATTCAATGTCCCAGCTTCCACAGCTCTCTGAGGCAACGAATTGCACAGATCCACAACCCTCTGAGAGAACAAATTTCTCCTCGTCTCAGTTTTAAATGGGCAGCTTCTTATTTTAAGATTATGCCCTCTAGTTCTAATCACCCCTATCAATGGAAACATCCTCTCTGCATCCACCTTGTCAAGCCCCCTCATAATCTTATACATTTTGATAAGATCACCTCTCATTCTTCTGAATTCCAATGAGTAGAGGCCCAACCTACTCAACCTTTCCTCATAAGTCAACCACTTCATCTCCGGAATCAACCTAGTGAACCTTCTCTGAACTGCCTCCAAAGCAAGTATATCCTTTCGTAAATATGGAAACCAAAACTGCACGCAGTATTCCAGGTGTGGCCTCACCAATACCCTGTATAACTGTAGCAAGACCAAGATTCCATTGGCCTTCCTGATCACTTGCTGTACCTGCATTCTATCTTTTTGTGTTTCATGCACAAGTACCCCCAGGTCCCGCTGTACTGCAGTGCTTTGCAATCTTTCTCCTATCTCTTTAACCAAGCTTTTGCTCATCTGCCGTAATTTCTTCTTATGTGGCTCAGTGTCAAATTTATATGTTTTGTCTTATAACACGCCTGTGAAGCGCCTTGGAAGTTTTAACTATGTTAAAGGTGTTATATAAATACAAGTTATTGTTGCAGACTGCACCACCTCAGAATGGGCGCTGGCAGTCTGGGCTGGCTGGGTGACAGGCTTGGACAAGTGCAATGGCGGAGTGGCAGTGCTGGGATCAGGAATGCTGCCAACCTGAGAGAGGCCAGCAGTTTCCTGCTCCACTGACCCAGTGCCACTTCCCCGGGGCAGCACCTCAGCATGCTGGGCTGCTGCGACACCGTGTGATCTCCAGTCCACTGTGGCGGACCCAGCGGCAATGGCAGCAGTCAGGGCTTGTGTACATGAGAGCAGTCTGAGCATCCATGTGAGTAACCAATGTGACTCTATTGCAGCACCAAGATGTTGCGTTGCTTACGCCTGTGCCGCAATGGAAGCTGCCACATTGCCTATGACATGCGTCATGAGGTCTGGATCTGCACGGTCTGTCTGGGAGTCCACCATCATCTGCACAATGATTGGCTCCATGGTGTGCGCAGAACTGTTTACATTGCCTGAGGTGGACTCCTCCACGCTCCTTACCACTTGTGACAGGCTCTCGGGCACCCTTGGCATTGCACCTATCATGTCGGAATGCAAGACCATCACCCTTTGTGTAAATGGCTCCCCATCAACGTCCTCATCTGAGTCCAGTGCTGCAGAACTCGCGTGTGAACTCACCCTCTGGGGAGATGGCTCTCGAGGTTCCCTTTCCCTTTAACCGTGTTGCAGCCCGCTAGCCTCCGGTGTATCACCCAGTGCATACCCTTGTCCTAAGCTAACCTCTAATGACCGCATAGTACCAGTATCTGAGCTGGTGCCTGTGGGTGAGAGAAGCAGTGATGCAATGCTTGGCTCCTCCTCCTCCTCCCCCTCCTCATCTTCCTCCCCCTCTTCTTCTCCCTCATGACTGGGTTGGGGAGGGGGGCGGGGGGGGTGGTGTTTCAGGCACAGGCTGCTCATCAGCTGGCTGATTATTTGAATGGCACAAGAGTCGCGTTAAGGTGCGGGCAGAGAGCAGGAATGGAGCAAGGAAGTCAGACAGAATAAGGTGCAAATAAGGCTTTCTGGTTTAATGGGGAAGTGGGATAAGAAGAGGGGATTAAGATTGTTGGCCCTAGTGGATTCTACATCTCCGGCGGCCATGGCGCCCACCACCTGCAGGTCAATGAGCTGCAGCACTCATTCCTCCAGGTAGGAAAGCTGGCACAGGTCAGCTTCCCTCCCTCCAATTTCTGCTGCTCCATTCTGTTGTGTGCCTCCAAAAGAAAGAAAGCTGGGTGAGTAAGAGTCCAGTTATGCATGTAGAAGATAAGCCTGCCGTGGTTAAATAGCTATGAATGTAAGCAAGGCGTAAAATGAGGCTGTGACTAAGTAGGCACAGAGGGTTGGTGTTTGCCTGATGGGTTAAGTGCTGATTTGCAGAGTGTGCACAGACAGAGGCTCAGAGGCTGGTATGTAAGAGTTGTGGAAACATGTACTCACCTTGACCACCTGAGTGAGGTCGTTGAAATTTTTGCGACATTGTGTAGGGGTTCTATCCACAACCATGCTGGCTGAAACCTGCGCAGCCACCTCAGCCCACGTGGCCCTAAAACCTGTTGAGTTGGCTTTCTCCCAACTGGAGGGTACAGGGCCTCCCTCCTTCTCTCCACTTCCCCCACCAATGTGGCCCTTGCATGAGTTTTTGGAGCAGTACTCGCACACCTTCCTTGCCGCTCAGTCAAGTGGGGAAATGATGAGAATGACCATATGCTGCCTGAAAACGACATCCCCTTTAAGAACTGGAATGAACAGCAGCCTCATTATCAGTGAATGAGAGTCAGCTGAAATCGGGTGCAGCCCCGGTAATAGCGCCCCTGCAGCGCCCCACTGAGGCCATTAGTGCCTCCGATACCGCCTCGCTGCATTTCTGAGGGAAAAGTGCCCAATTTTCCACAATTTTGCAGCCCATCTCGTCGGGTGCTAAATGTTCAATCATATAAAACTTAGCACCCCAAACGCGGCACTATCAAATTTCGCCCCCTGTATAAATATACTTATAAAGTGACTCTCAGAACCATCAGCTCATAACATTTTTCTGCCTTTAGTTCATGCAAATAAGTGGGAACAAAAGTAACTTCTGTTTGTTCAACAGCCTTCATTTCTGCCCTCCAGCTGATTGCTTTAATTTTGACAGACCCGACAATTCTGATTGATAGCCTTCAACACCACCGTAAATAAGATTTTTCTTATAAAACGCGAGCGAGCAGACACACGGACAAATCATTGAGTCTCAGCTTAAAAAGCCAGTGTTATGCATGCATATTTTCATCCTTAATTTACCTTCCCTTTTCATTGTTGTGAGGTGTCCCCCAGGTCACTATTTTCCATGTTGGAAATGTTCTGTAACACTTTAGCAGCTTGGTAATTCCTTCTTCATTGGAGCTCAGAATAATGTGAAGGATGAATGCCCATATGTTTAAATGGAATCGTTCCACTGTGATGCAGCGAGTTCCCAGAGAGTTGCAAGTACCCATATTTGAATGTCAACAAAACTTATGAGAATGCAATTGCACACCACATAAGAATGCTATTCTATCATCACAAGGTATGAGTGGAGTTTGGGAAGTAGGGAGCCAAAATATACAGGGTATTACGGCATACTGGAGATAAGAACGTTTGAATAGTCAAAGATCTGAATACAGTTGAGCTCATTGAATGTTATATCTAATTTGCCAGACAAATTTCTGATATCAAGCAGCTTGGATCAAACAGCAGAGCCGAGCAAACTTTTGTATCAACGATTACTGTGGAAGCCATTTAACAACCACTGACCTGGATCTCAATGGTCAATTTAAGGGTAATTTGAAATGTATAATTGGAGAATACATGTCTTGGTAATTACTTTTTCTCAAATCAACTTTACTTCTGAAACACTTATTTATAGAAGAAAAGCACCAATTTACACAGTGACTACACTCCAAAAGTATTTCATTGGCTGTAAAGCGCTTTGAGACATCCAGTGGTCGTGAAAGGTGCTATATAAATATGAGTCTTTCTTTCCTTTTCAATGTTATTGTTTTATTAATTTCCCTTATCTTTGCCAATTTATCTCCTTGTCTCATCTCCTGAAGGTGTTGATTCCTTGCTGGGGTACACAAGGCATTTTTGAACTGGAAACAAAACTACTCGAGTAAAAGAAAGCAGATCTACAGGCAACTGAAGGCCAAGATCCAACAAAAAACTCAGGACCTCAAGAACAGATGGTGGGTGGAAAAAGCGCAGGAGATCCAGCAACTAGCCAACAAAGAAAAGATGGTGCGTGGATTTTTTTAGCACAGTCAAGACTACCTACAGCCCAAGCAGTCAAGGTCCTATTCCACTGAGAGCCAAGAACGGAGAGGCACTCATCAAGGACAGAGAGACAGTCAGTGCCCGCTGGAAGGAGCACTTCGAGGATCTCCTCAACCAAGACTCTGTCTTTGACGTGAGTGTCCTTGACTCCATCCTGCAGCATGCTACCCGTCACCACACTACCCGTCACCACCTTGGCACAATCCCAGCCCGGCATGTGGTTGAAAAGGCCATCCTACAACTAAAAAACAACAAGACCTCAGGAGCAAATGGAATTCCCGCTCAAGTACTAAAGCATGGCGGGGAAGTACTCTTGGAACGAATCCACTGCCTCATCTCTCTTATCTGGAAGGAGGCAAGCATGCCAGGGAATCTCAGACGCCATAATTGTTATTATCTTCAAGAAAGGTGACAAGTCCGACTGCGGTAATTACAGAGTAGTTTCCTTGCTGTCTGCCGCACGGGAAATCATCGCACGAATCCTCCTCAATTGTCTCCTCCAAGTGGCTGAATGCAGATTCCGCCCACTAAGGGACACAATGGACATGATTTTCACGGCGTGACAAATCCAAGAGAAATGTAGGGAGCAGCATCAACTTCTGTATATGGCCTTCTTTGACCTCACAAAGGCCTTCGACTCTGTCAACAGTGAGGGAATATAGAGTGTCGTTCTCAAATTCAGCTGTCCTCAAAAATTTGTCACCATCCTCTGGCTGCTTCACGACGACATGCAAGCCATGATTCTTAGCAACGGATCCACCATAGACCCAATACAAGTGCAGACCGGGTTAAGCAAGGATGTGTCATCGCACCAACGCTCTTCTCAATCTTCTTCGCTGCAATGCTTCATCTCAACTTTAACAAGCTCCCCGCTGGAGTTAAGTTAACCTACAGGATAAGCGAGAAATTGTTTAATCCCCGACGCCTCCAGTCCAGATCCAAGGTTATCTGGGCCTTATCTTAAACATCAGTAAGACAAAGCTCCTCTACCAACCTGCCCCCGCCACATAGTACTAATTCCCAATTATCAAGGTCAATGACAAGACCTTGGACAATGTGGACCACTTCCTATACCTTGGGAGCTTACTATCAGCAAGGGACAGACATCGACGACAAAGTCCAACACCGCCTTCAGTGTGGCAGTGCAGCCTTCGGCCACCTGAGGAAAAGAGTGTTTGAAGAACAGGATCTCAAATATGGCACCAAGCTCGTGGTCTACAGAGCAATAGTGATACCCACCCTCCTATATACTTAAGAGACATGGACTATGTACACTAGGCACTTCAAAGCACTGGAGAAATACCACCAACGCTGCCTCCACAGAATCCTGCAAATTCATTGGCAGGATAGGCACATCAGGATAGTGCTCGCTTCGGCAGTACATATACTAAAATTGGAACGATACAGAGAAGATTAGCACGGCCCCTGTGCAAGGATGACATGCAAATTTGTGAAGCGTTCCATATTTTTAGCTATCATGCCACCACGGGTCGTTTTATGTGGTCTACAGGGGGGCGGGGGCATGGCTTCAGCATCATCCTGATTGTCTGGGCCGATGTCAGTGTCCGCCTCTTCATTCTCCTCTTCCTCTCTCTTGCTGAGGTGAACTGTCAGACTCTTCAGGCAATTTTTGTCCCCTCCTGATAGCCAAGTTGTGCAGCATGGAGCATACCACCACGAATTGAGCTACCTGCTCAGGAGGTATTGGAGCTCGCCTCCTGAGTGGTCCAGGCATCTAAAGCGCTGATAAAGCACTCCAATGGCTTTCTCCACGATATTGCGAGTGGCTCTGTGGCTCTCATTGTATTGCCTCTCGGCTTCGGTGTGGGGGTCATCAGCCAGGTGGCGAGGCCATATCCTTTGTCACCAAGCATCCAGCATTGACCTTGTGGCTGATTGTTAAACAAGTCAAATACAGCGCTCTCTCACAGGATGTGAGCATCATGGATGCTGCCCAGAAATTTAGCATTCACTGCCATTATAATTTGCTGGTGGTCGACAACATGTTGCATAATCAGGGAGTGGAATCCCTTGCGGTTCCTGAAAAGGTGCCCGCATCGCGATGTGCGTGCAGTCTATTGCTCCCTGCACCTTGGGGAAGTTTGCAATTTTGGAGAATCCTAGAATCTTCTCAGTCTGTGCCTCCCTGGTCATAGGAAAGCCGATCAAGTCCCTCCTGCATGCACACAAGGCTTCAGTGACCTGTCTAATGCAGCAGCATGTGGCATGCTGGGACAGACCACAATTGTTGCCAGCTGAGGCCGGAAAAGAACCCAACGCGTAGACTTTGACCTCGACGGACAGTACAGTACTGATAGTGCTGGAAAGCTGCAGATCTGCCCTGATGAGCTGGCATACCTCAGTAATAACCACTTTGTGGAAGCGCAGTCTCCGAAGGCAGGTGGTGTCGGGCAAGTCAATGTAAGACCGCTTACGGGGGGTGTAACGTCTGGTCCTCCTCATCAGGAGGCACGTCTTACATTGGGCACATAATGCTGTGGGGCGTACCTTCGGCCTTCTCGAATCTGCAGCGTGTAATTGGTCATCAAGAGAGGGTGAGAAAGGACAGGCCCCATTGCAATAGCTCTCTGTTTTCCACCGATTGGTCACAAAGAATGAATGTCCCAACGAAGACACCTATTAAATTCCAATCATTCATAGTATGATAAAGATGTTGAGGCCAGTTCATTAGATATATTCAAGAGGGAGTTAGATATGGCCCTTAAGGCTAAAGGGATCAAAGGGTATGGAGAGAAAGCAGGAAAGGTGTACTGAGGTAAATGATCAGCCATGATCTTATTGAATGGTGGTGCAGGCTCAAAGGGTCGAATGACCTACTTCTGCACCTATTTTCTATGTTTCTATCAATGTCAGTGTTCTCTCTCAGACCAACATTGCCAGCATCGAAGCATTGACCATGCTCAATCAGCTTCGATGGACGGACCATATTGCCCGCATGCCCAATGCTAGACTCCTGAAGCAAGCATTCCAATCTGAGCTATGTCACATAGAAATAGAAACATAGAAAATAGGTGCAGGAGTAGGCCATTCGGCCCTTCTAGCCTGCACCGCCATTCAATGAGTTCATGGCTGAACATGCAACTTCAGTACCCCATTCCTGCTTTCTCACCATACCCCTTGATCCCCTTAGTAGTAAGGACTACATCTAACTCTTTTTTGAATATATTTAGTGAATTGGCCTCAACAACTTTCTGTGGTAGAGAATTCCACAGGTTCACCACTCTCTGGGTGAAGAAGTTCCTCCTCATCTCGGTCCTAAATGGCTTACCCCTTATCCTTAGACTGTGACCCCTGGTTCTGGACTTCCCCAACATTGGGAACATTCTTCCTGCATCTAACCTGTCTAAACCCATCAGAATTTTAAACATTTCTATGAGGTCCCCTCTCATTCTTCTGAACTCCAGTGAATACAAGCCCAGTTGATCCAATCTTTCTTGATAGGTCAGTCCCGCCATCCCGGGAATCAGTCTGGTGAACCTTCGCTGCACTCCCTCAATAGCAAGAATGTCCTTCCTCAGGTTAGGAGACCAAAACTGTACACAATACTCCAGGTGTGGTCTCACCAAGGCCCTGTACAACTGTAGCAACACCTCCCTGCCCCTGTACTCAAATCCCCTCGCTATGAAGGCCAACATGCCATTTGCTTTCTTAACCGCCTGCTGTACCTGCATGCCAACCTTCAATGACTGATGTACCATGACACCCAGGTCTCGTTGCACCTTCCCTTTTCCTAATCTGTCACCATTCAGATAATAGTCTGTCTCTCTGTTTTTACCACCAAAGTGGATAACCTCACATTTATCCACATTATACTTCATCTGCCATGCATTTGCCCACTCACCTAACCTATCCAAGTCGCTCTGCAGCCTCATAGCATCCTCCTCGCAGCTCACACTGCTACCTAACTTAGTGTCATCCGCAAATTTGGAGATACTACATTTAATCCCCTCGTCTAAATCATTAATGTACAGTGTAAACAACTGGGGCCCCAGCACAGAACCTTGCGGTACCACACTAGTCACCGCCTGCCATTCTGAAAAGTACCCATTTACTCCTACTCTTTGCTTCTTGTCTGGCAACCAGTTCTCAATCCATGTCAGCACACTACTCCCAATCCCATGTGCTTTAACTTTGCACATTAATCTTTTGTGTGGGACCTTGTCGGAAGCCTTCTGAAAGTCCAAATATACCACATCAACTGGTTCTCCCTTGTCCACTCTACTGGAAACATCCTCAAAAAATTCTAGAAGATTTGTCAAGCATGATGTCACAGCAGGCAAGCCCCAGGAGAGCAGAGTAAATGCTTCAAGGACACCCTTACAGCCGCCTTGAAAAGATGTAACATCTCCACCGACTCTTGGGAATCCTTGGCCCAAGACCGCTCAAAGTGGAAGCGAAGCATCTGAGAAGGTGCCGACCACTTCAAGTCTCTTCGCCGGGAGTACGCGGAAGCCAAATACAAACAACAAAGAAAAGTATGAAAATCAAGCACCCCACCCACCCGTCCCTCCAACCACCATCTGCCCCACCTGTGACAGAGACTGTAGATCCAGCATTGGTCTCATCAGTCACCTGAGAATTAATTTTATTGTGGAAGCAAGTCATCCTCAACTCCTGGGGACTGCCTAAGGAAGAAAAAGAGAGAAAGACAATGCCACAGTTATTGGGTTCCCTCTAGTATCTTTCCCCATGGGCATTATTCACGTCTCATGTGTTGCCATGGTATTCAGCAGTGGAGCATCACAGCAAAACCCAATCATGCTCTCACCCAACATTCAACTATGCACTTTCAGCAGGGATCACTGATTCTCCTCAACCCCATCCCAATCTAGAAGCATTGAGGCCAAATGTAGCATGTCTATTGGCATCCAAATGGGATCAGCTAACGCAGAGACTGGGGGCCCAAGTTTCCACAAGAAAAAAAACGGGCGCCCCTCTGAGCTGGGCGCCCGTTTTTCACGCCTAAAACAGCGCCTAAAAAAAAAATCACGATTCTGGAGCGTTCTGCAGCTTCTTGTCTGCCTGGCGCAGCGTGCAGGGGGGCGGAGCCTACACTCGCGCCGATTTTGTAAGTGGGAGGGGGCGGGTACTATTTAAATGAGTTTTTTTCCTGCCGGCAACGCTGCGCGTGCACGTTGGAGCGTTCGCGTATGCTCAGTGTGAAAAAAAATTGGCACTCGGCCATTTTTGTAGTTCTTTGTAGCTGTTTAGTTTTTGAACATTTTTTAATAAAAGTACATTGCCATCAGCACAGAGGCTTCTTGTAGCAGTGAGAAGGGTGCAGGAAGCCTCAGAAAGTTGAGGCAGCCGTTTCCCGACGACCTCCGCCTTTTGCCGTCGGGAAATGGCTCCTCAATTTCTGAGGCTTCCTGCAGCCTTCTCTCTTTCCCGCCAGCGGTCTGGAACGGCTCCATTCCCATCCCCCCCCCCCCGTGTTCGTCGGCTCCCTTCCCTCCCCCCCACCCGCGTTCGGTCGGCTCCCTTGTTTTGTGAGGCTTGCTGCACCATTCTTCCTGGCTGAAGCACTTTCACACAGGTAGGAAGATGGTTTATTTAATCTTTTCCTTGCTTATAAATGTTTATTCAGGTTGGATTTATTTGTATAATATTTGTATAAGTATAAATAAGGATTGATTGTAGAATTTAATGAGTTCCCTTCCCCCCCCCTCCCCCCCCCCACCTCGTTCTGGACACCTGATTTGTAACCTGTGCCTGATTTTTTAATGTGTAGAACAGGTTTTTTCAGTTCTACAAAAATCTTCACTTGCTCCATTCTACTTTAGTTTGGAGTACATTTTCACTGTGGAAACTTTCAAATCAGGCGTCAGTAGCCGGACACGCCCCCTTTTGAAGAAAAAATTCTGTTCCAAAGTAGAACTGTTCTACCTGACTAGACCTGCAGAAAAAAAAATGTGGAGAATTGCGAATTCTAAGATAGTCCGTTCTCCACCAGTTGCTCCTAAAAATCAGGCGCAAATCATGTGGAAACTTGGGCCCTCGGATTCTTGGTCTGCATGGCTCGGCTCCTTATTTGGCAAATTCACCAAGTCACTAGATGAGCTGTGCTAATTTTCAAACTCATTTTATGTGGCTTTTATGAAAGTTTGAGTATTAACCAATTCTAAACTATTGCACTAGCTTTCACTGACCTCACATTCAAGTAGTTTTCTTGTTTTAATGATCAGTTCACTGAATTATGCAACTTAATGGTGCAAAGCAGCTTATTCTCCACAGGGAGTTTATTGATAAAATCAGGCATCTGGTTGGTTCAAGAGAATACGGCCCCTTATATTTACACTGTGCACAATTCATGGAAATAAGCTAGTAAACTATTCAGCAGCTTCTCTTTGTGCCTAGCATTTGATATTAGGAATAAGGCTTTACTAAAGCAGATGTTGAGAAACGGTTTTCATACTTGTCTTGTGGCTGCAAACCACACTTATGATGCAAATAGATCACTTATGCAGAGGGACTGTGAGGCTTCAGTGAAAGCAATTCTGTTTATTCATATTATTAGGTTTTCCACATCCTGGCATTCACAGCTGGACAATAATAGCCCAGCGCACAATAGAACCTGCACTATTGCCTCAGACGTAAAAATGTCTTTAAAAGAAATGAACCTTTTCATCAAAGCTGCCATGTTATTAATAAACTTGCGGTTAATTAACAGTGAGATAGGACTTGCTTGATATTGAAGCTGATGCAAGTATAGGATATTTGATAGTTTTAGTCAGAGCAGCACTACAATGATATTTAATACAGTGTATTCTCCTGCACACTGATAGTGTTGCAAGTGGTTATAGCATGATTAGCTTCATGTAGGAGAATACCGATTGCTTTGATATTTTGTTTCCCTTCTTGTCCTGAAGTTGGTCACTGATGCTGGGGTGCATTTCCAAGTGTTGCAGTATACACCATCAAAACAACAACAACTTGTATTTATATAGCGTCTTTACTGTAGTAAAACGTTCAAAGGCACTTCGCAAGAGTGTTATAAGACAAAAATTTGACAACGAGCCACATAAGAAGAAATTACGGCAGATGATCAAAGTTTGATCAAAGTGGTAGGTTTCAAGGAGCTTCTTAAAGGAGGAAAGAGAGATAGAGAGGCAGAGAGGTTTAGAGAGGGAGTTCCAGAGCTTAGGGCCTAGGCAGATGATGGCACGGTCACTGATGGTTAAACAATTATAATCAGGGATGCTCAAGAGGGCAGAATTTGTGGAATGCAGATATCTTGGGGGGTTGTGAGGCTGAAGGAGATTACAGAGATAGGGAGGGCGAGGCCATGGAGGGTTTGTAAACAAGGATGAAAATTTTGAAATTGCGGCATTTCTTAACCGGGAGCCAATGTAGGTCATAAAGCAAAGGTGATGGCTGAATGGGACTTGATGCGAGTTAGGACATGAATAGCTGAGTTTTGGATCACCTCTAGTTTACATAGGGTAGAATGTGGGAGGCCAGCCAGGAGTGCATTGGAGTAGTCAAGTCTAGAGGTAACAAAGGCATGGATGAGGGTTTCAGCAGCCGATGAGTTAAGGCAGGGGCGGCGACGGGCGATGTTACAGAGGTGGAAATAGGTGGTTTTAGTTATGCCGTAAATTTGTGGTTGGAAGCTGATTCAGGATCAAATATGACACCAAGGTTGCGAACAGTCTGGTTCAGCCTCTGACAGATGCTAGGGTGAGAGATGGAGTTGATGGCTAGGGAACAGAGTTTGAGGCAGGGTCCAAAAACAATGGCTTTGGTCCTCCCAATATTTATCTAACAATATTCCAACAGTGGATAACCGAAGGGCTATAGTGGGGGAGGAACTTAACACAATCACAATCACTAAAGAGGTGGTATTCAGTAAGATAATGGGATTAAAGGCAGATAAATCCCCTGGACCTGATGGCTTACATCCTAGGGTCTTAAGAGAAGTAACAGCAGGGATTGTGGATGCATTGGTTGTAATTTACCAAAATTCCCTGGATTCTGGGGAGGTCCCAGCAGATTGGAAAACTGCAAATGTAATGCCCCTATTTAAAAAAGGAGGCAGACAAAAAGCAGGAAACTATAGACCAGTTCGCCTAACATCTGTGATTGGGAAAATGTTGGAGTCCATTATTAAAGAAACAGTGGCAAAATTTGGAAAAGCAAAATTCAGTCAGGCAGAGTCAGCATGGATTTATGAAGGGGAAGTCATGTTTGACAAATTTGCTGGAGTTCTTCGAGGATGTAATGAACAGGGTGGATAAAGGGGAACCAGTGGATGTGGTGTATTTGGACTTCCAGAAGGCATTTGATAAGGTGCCACATAAAAGGTTATTGCACAAGATAAAAGTTCCAGGGTTGGGTGTAATATATTAGCATGGATAGAGGATTGACTAACAGAAAACAGAGAATCGGGATAAATGATCCATTCTCTGGTTGGCTAGTGGGGTGCTGCAGGGATCAGTGCTGGGACCCCAACTATTTACAATCTATATTAACGACTTGGAAGAAGGGACTGAGTGTAACGTAGCCAAGTTTGCTGATGATACAAAGATGGGAGGAAAAGCAATGTGTGAAGGCGACACAAAAAATCTGCAAAAGGACATAGACAGGCTAAGTGAGTGGGCAAAAATTTAGCAGATGGAGTATAATGTTGGAAAGTGTGAGGTCATGTACTTTGGCAGAAAAAAAATCAAAGAGCAAGTTATTATTTGAATGGAGAAAGATTGCAAAGTGCCGCAGTACAGCGGGACCTGGGGATACTTGTGCATGAAATGCAAAAGGATAGTATGCAGGTACAGCAAGTGATCAGGAAGGCCAATAATATCTTGGCCTTTATTGAAAAGGGAATGGAGTATAAAAGAAGGGAAGTCTTGCTTCAGCTATATAAGGTATTGGTAAGGCCACACCGAGAGTACTGCATGCAGTTTTGGTTTCCATATTTAAGAAAGGATATACTTGCTTTGGAGGCAGTTCAGAGAAGGTTCACTAGGTTGATTATGGGAATGAGGGGGTTGACTTATGAGGAAAGGTTGAGTAGTTGGGCCTCTACTCATTGGAATTCAGAAGAATGAGAGGTGATCTTATCGAAACGTATAAGATTATGAGGGGGCTTGACAAGGTAGATGCAGAGAGGATGTTTCCACTGATGGGGGAGACTAGAACTCGAGGGCACGATCTTAGAATAAGGGATCGCCCATTTAAAACAGAGATGAGGAGAAATTTCTTTTCTCAGAGGGTTGTAAACTTGTGGAATTTGCTGCCTCAGAGAGCTGTGGAAGCTGGGACATTGAATAAATTTAAGACAGAAATAGACAGTTGCTTAACCGATAAGGGGATAAGGGGTTATGGGGAGCGGGCAGCGAAGTGGAGCTGTGTCCATCAAATCAGCCATGGTCGTATTGAATGGCGGAGCAGGCTCAAGGGGCCATATGGCCTACTCCTGTTGCTATTTCTTATGTTCTTATGTTAATTGGAGAACATTTCTGCTCATACTGGACAGCCTGACAATTTAGAGCCCGTGGCAGGGTTGAGAGAATTGGTGGTGAGGTAGATCTTGGTGACGCCAGCGTACATGTGAAAACTGACGCCATGTTTTCGGATGATGTCGCCAAGGGGCAGCATATAGATGAGAAAAATTGAGAGGGCCAAGGATGGATCCTAAGGGGACACCATAGGTAAAGATATGGGAGTGGGAAGAGAAGCCATTTCAGGTGATTTTCTGGTTACGATTAGATAGATAAGAATGGAACCAGGCGAGTGCAAAAGGTTGAGTTTATTGGTATGAACATGTGGTTTGCATGCCTCATTGTAGAATTCCCAAAGCTGTCTTCTGCAGCGAGTTGCAGTCCGGATATCACAACAGAGGTGGGCAGATGAAATGCTATAAAAACACACTTGGAGGCCATCTTGAAATCCTGCAATATTAACCCCGACAGCTGGGAAGACACAGCCACCGACAGATCACGATGGTGTCGTGTCTGCCGGTTGGTGGCTGTAAACGATCCCATGGCACTATTTCGAAGAACAACATGGGAATTCTTCCTGTTGACCTCGCCAATATTTATCCTTCAACGAACATCTAAAAACAGATTATCTGGTCATTTTTGCGGGACCTTGCCAGGCACAAATTGGCTGCCACTTCCAGAGGTCATGATAGGCACTATATAAATGCAAGCCTTTTCTTCTTTTTCAATGCAATATGTGCGTCCAGGATTGGGCTCTTCTCCCTTCAGCACTCAGGAGTTGAAAGCCTGACTGTTTTTTCTTCTTCCCTGACCCTGATGTGCTGAAGCCAATTGTAGCACCTCACTACCACTGTGGCTGAAATAAACTAACTCAGCATAAACCAGGTATCAAACCAGAGACTTTTCAGATGTGTATGTGTATCACACCACATATTTCATTTATCCAGTAAGCCATTAGGCACACATTTCATTTATTTCCTATTTTATCTTGTGATTATCTGTTTTATCTAATATATAAACTTACACTAGCTGTACTAAATGTACACATCCCGCATAATGTCCTAGATGTATTTTATAATTAAAGGGCATTTTTATCATTGTCTGGTGCAGCTGGACTCGACTTGCTCTGAAAACTGTAACTCACAGTAATCACATTGGCTCCAGGATTGTTTGTATCTACTGCAGTTCAATCTAACACTTTGCAGTTTTCACATGGATATTCCTAATTTTTCTGTCAACTTCCTCTTCTGAAGGCGCTGGTTGCATGGGCACTTGTCACCCAACAGTGGGCTCAGCAGACTATCTAACTGAGGGCTATCACTGTTGAGCCTAATGTTGTCTCTATTCCCCACACATTCCTTTCCAACAGCGATCAGTGGATTGCAAATGCAAGTGGAGACCCTAACTGATCCCCCACGCATCCCCCCCCTCCCCCATTCCCTCCAAATCAGGGACACTGAGGCCAAATGAACCATTACTAATACCAGCCCAGCTGATATTAACCAATTCAAAAACAGACCAGGAAGGTCCTAGCCCCAGGTTTGGTCTGTGCTGATTTAACTGATTTCCCTCCAAGCTGCTGGTAGAATCATCACAATGGGCTCAGAGCTCTGGGTTAGGAAGTAGAAAATCAACCTGGGTTTCAATTCCTCATCACCATCGAGGAATCCCTGCAAGTGTGCCGATAGCAGTTGATGAAAGGATTGGATTTATCTGTAAAACCTTCCCAGTTAAATAACCTGGTGACACTCAACGTCAAGAGACACACAGGAGTAATTGGAGTAAAAATTCAATATGGCCCAATTTTGGATGCATAACCAATGGTGTGCAGATCGTGCACACTCCAACCAGGAGGCCTGAGATTTGTCCGTCATTGGGCCGAGGATCTCATTGTAATAATCTGGGCACGCTGCCAGCGCTTGTCGCACTTCTAGAGTCAGCTTGCCCGTGTTCCCTACAGTACAACAGTGATTAGATCCCATGGCACTATTTCGAAGAAGAGCAAAGGAGTTATCCCCGGTGTCCTGGCCAATATTTATCCCTCAATCAACGCAACAGATTATCTAGTTATTATCACATTGCTTTTTGTGGGAGCTTGCTGTGCGCAAGTTGGCTGCCGCGTTTCCCATATTACAACAGTGACTACACTTCAAAAAGTATTTCATTGGCTGCAAAGCGCTTTGTGACGTCTGGTGGTCATGAAAGGCGCTATATAAATCCAAGTCTTTCTTTCTTTCTCTAAGCATTTTATTTTGGCCTGCCTGCCTCACAGCCCTCACATCCTAAGCTAAGCCCTGGGAGGAGATGGAAGGACGACGAGAGGTGCCGATTGAGGCGCCAGCGCTCCACAGAATCTGTGAGGAGTACTCCTGCCCCTCCTGGCTCCACAGCAATGTTTTATTTTTAAAAACTCATGTTTTTGGAGGCAGCCGCTGCTTAGGCCACAGTGACTGCTGAAGAATCATGGAACTTGATTCGTTCATCACTGACCAATTTAGTGCAGGGGTCCTGAAACAGGCATTAGGCTCAACATTTATGAGGGAAGGGCCTATTACATTTGTACTGTGCTTGTGAATGACTCCACGAGGCAAACTATAGTGACCTTGGTCCTTTATTCCAAACTCCAGAGTGAGGCAGCCGCATGGTGGCTCCCCTTTTATACAGCCCCTGCCACCAAGGCAGGACAGGAAACCCCGGTCTCCACCAGTTGCACCCTCTAATGGTGCCAGCATGTATATACACAGTGTAAACCTTATTGATAGTACATCAGGTAAACAAATCTCCATCTTATGCAACCACACAGTGACTACACAGAGTATATCTATAGTCTGCATATATAATAGGGCCGAACCCCTGATTGGTGCTATGGCCAGCCGTGCCTCTGGGGCTGATCAAGCACGGGATGCTGCTCCCCGAAATTGGCCTGTGCCCATTTTACACTCGTAAAATGAGCCCAACGAGGTCCAATTTATTTCTCTATGCCCTCAGGAAGGAAGGAGAGAAAATGATCTAGCGAAAAATACAACAGCAAACAGCTTGTAAAAGAGGCTACTTGGGAAACTGTTAAAACGTTGGGCCTGTTCTGCATTCTATGTCATCAATTCCTCCCATAAGCAGATTCCATGCTGCTTACAATCAGGAATTTACCTCTCCTGCCCATATCTAGTCACATGAAAACATGACCCATGAATCGCAACAATGAAACCCCTCTTTGTGTGTACTGGACACTGTCATCTCTCACGTGTGTGCATGTCTCTCCAATCTTCTGAAAGGTGGACTGATCGACTAGTGAAATAATGCAAATTGTAAGAAAAAGACTTGCATTTATATAGCACCTTTCACAATCACTGGATGTCTCAAAGCGCTTTACAGCCAATTAAGTACTTTTGGAGTGTAGTCACTGATGTAATGTAGGAAATGCAGCAGTCATTTTGTGCACAAACAAGCTCCCACAAACAGTAATGTGATAATGACCAGATAATGTTATTTTAGTGATGTTGATTGAGGGATAAATATTGGCTAGGACACTGGGGATAACACCCCTGCTTTTCTTCAAAATAGCATCATTCAATCTTTTATATCTACCTGAAAGAGCAGAGTTTAACATCTCATCTGATAGATGGCACCTACGACCATGCTGCACTTCCTCAGTATTGCACTGAAATATCAGCTTAGATTGTTGTGCTCAAGTCTCTGGAGTGGGACCTGAACCCACAACCTTCTGATACAGAGGCAAGGATGCTACCCACTGAGCCACAACTGATTTATTCTAGCAATGTCAACAAACAGAATAACCATTACAGTGAATTTTAATTTGTTTCATAATGCTCCTTGCAACATAAAATATAACCCACCATGCACACTATCTCTCTTATTAGGTGAAATTAATTTTTCTGGCTAGTAGTTACCTGAACTAACTGGGGCGAAACTTAAAAATTAGGTTCTCTTCCTCTGTGTCTGATTTCCATTCCAGGTAACTGCAGACTGTCCCTTCTCAGCTCGACAGGAATCCAAAGGTTTGACCTCTGACCCTCTCCAAACTCTATCTATCTCGGGATTGGCCAATTGAGCTGCCAATCAAAACCATGATTGTCTTCCGAAGGATGACATTTCCTGGAAGCTCCCTTTCCTCCCAATGGATTTAAATAAATGAAGCCATTTGAATATATTGACCAAGATTGTCCTTGGAGCTGCTCCATGCCCCACCCCTGTAATTTAGCCATTTGTGGTATACACACCATTGTTATGTGTAAAGTTACTCCTGTGGAGTGGGTGCAGCTCGGAGGAAATTCCGGGCCATTGTGTGTGCTTGTTTACTCGAATATCTTAACAAGTCTTTATTGTCTCATGCTAATATGGTATGCGGGAGCACCACTTCACCACTTCGTCTGCTTCTAATCCACATTCCCAAAGGCTTCTGTGTTCTGTAGATTTAGCCTCATATGTGCGAACTTCAACTTCAATAGGAACATTGTAACAATTTACCCCAAATCTTCCGAGGTCACATGATCAAAAATCCTGAATTGTAACTGAGAAACATATATTGGATGCATGAGAGGTATCTGAAGTTGCCATCATATAATATTTAAGTATCATACAATAATGCCAGGAGTATCTCATGTTATAGCCCTAATCACATTATGTGAGCCATGTCTATTTTTTCCTTACTCATTCACTGTCATCAAATTTCATATAACTTTTTAATAAAAATTATCAATGCATTTATAAACTTATCTTTAAAACTTTGATCATTTGCATGAACCTTTAAATGGTGTTTTAAATATGTTCATTTAACCAAGCTCCTCTCGATCTATTAATCAAACAATATGAATGGGTTTTGGTTTCAAGATACCATGTCGTTTGTCATGAGGTGCCACAGGGATCATGCTGGGACCCCAACTATTTACAATCTATATTAGCAACTTGGAAGAAGGGACCGAGTGTAACATAGCCAAATTTGCTGATGATACAAAGATGGGAGGAAAAGCAATGTATGACGAGGACACAAAAAAATCTGCAAAAGGACATAGACAGGCTAAGTGAGTGGGCAAAATGGAAAGTGTTGGAAAGTGTGAAGTCATGCACTTTGGCAGAAAAAAAATCAAAGAGCAAGTTATTATTTAAATGGAGAAAGATTGCAAAGTGCTGCAGTACAGCAGGACCTGGGGGTACTTGTGCATGAAACACAAAAGGATAGTATGCAGGTACAAGTGACCAGGAAGGCCAATGGAATCTTGGCCTTTATTGCAAAGGGGATGGAGTATAAAAGCAGGGAAATCTTGCTACATCTATATAAGGTATTGGTGATGTCATGTATTCAATTGTCATTGTAACCTATGTATAAACTGACCTAAGTTGTACACCATGAGAACACTGACCACTAGGTGGTGAACTTGTGGGAGCCACTCCTAACCTGGACTTTCAGGTATAAAAGGGGAAGCTCCACCCATCTTCTCCACTTCAGTGCTGGCTAATAAAGGTTACTGGTCACAGAGTGACCTTCTCTCTAATATGGGCCTCGTGTGCATTTGTACTGTATAGTAAGGACATATTATTGGCGATGAGAAACTGGGATTTAAACCACGCAAGCATGGCCACTAGCAGCACAGACGAGAGGTACTGTGTTGGTGATGATTGGGACGATTTTATTGAGAGACTACAGCAAAGTTTCATCACTAAGGAATGGCTGGGACAGGATTCGGCCGACAAGCACAGGGCTCATCTCCTGACGGTTTGTGGATCCAGGACCTACTCCCTGATGAAGGACCTTCTAGCGTCAGAGAAGCCGGCGGACAAGACTTTTGAAGAGCTCAGTAAGTTGATCGGGGAACACTTTAAACCGACGAGCAGCATGCACATGGCGAGACACCGGTTTTACACACACCGACGGCGAGAAGGCCAAAGCGTTTCAGACTTCGTGGCAGACCTCCGGCAACTGGTGAGCCTATGTAAGTTCCCAGATGCATGCAGAGCGGAGATGCTGCGAGACTTTTTCATTGAGGGCATCAGGCACGCTGGCGTTTTCAGGAAACTGATTGAGACCAAAGACTTGACCCTGAAAACGGCGGCTTTGATGGCCCAGACATTTATCTCAGGGGAGGAAGAGACCAGAATGATGTTTGACAAAAATCTTGGTTTAAATGCAGCAAATGGACAGGGAGTCAACATTGGTAACGTAGCACACAGTTCTCCAGGCAGACAGGGGCAATTGGACATGCCCGAGCATGTAGTCGAACCCAAAGGGGGAATTCAACAGAGACAATGGCTAGCTGAACGGCGATTCATGCCATTGCAAGGGACAATGCGGCCAGTAATGGAGCCATCAACACCTGTCAATGATGCGTTTAAGGACAGTTACAGAGACAGTCAGAGACGATCGACTGGTAATGGACCTTTTGTTTCCAACAACGGCTCATGTTGGAGGTGTGGAGGCAAACACACAGCCCGAGCTTGCAGGTATCAGCAATATACCTGCAGAAACTGCAACATCAGTGGTCACGTGGCGCGTATGCGCAGGAAGCCTGCAGCCAGGTTGATGTACGAGGAGGACGGGCCCGATGTAAGGCCTACGAGGCCAAATGGACACTGGGGAAACTCGCTGGAAGCTGAAGTTCAGCAAGTTCATGTGGAGCACATATACAGTTCATATACCAGGACGCTACCGATAATCATGAAAGTGCTCCTCAATGGCATCCCCGTATCATTGGAGCTAGACACGGGGGCCAGCCAGTCCCTGATGAGTATCAAATAGTTCGGCAAGTTGTGGGCGTCCAAGGCCAGGAGGCCAAAATTATTGCCGATTGACGCACAGCTACGGACATATACAAAGGAGATCATTCCGGTGCTAGGCAGCGCCACGGTAGTCATGACCCACAAAGATTCGGAGAACAGGTTGCCACTCTGGATTGTCCCGGGGGACGGTCCCACACTACTGGGGAGGAGTTGGCTTGCTGTCATTAACTGGAAATGGGGGCGATGTCAATGCAATTTCTTCTGTGGAGCGAATATCATGCTCACAGGACAAATTTGACTCACTATTTCAACCTGGCATTGGCACTTTCATGGGGATCAAGGTAGTGATTCACATAAACCCAGACGTCAGGCCAGTACACCACAAGGCCAGAGCGGTGCCGTACGTGATGCGGAAAAAGATAGAAGGCGAATTGGACCGCCTGCTGAGGGAAGGCATCATTTCGCCAGTCGAATTCAGTGACTGGGCGAGCCCGATTGTGCCGGTGCTCAAAACGGATGGGTCGGTCAGGATATGAGGCGATTACAAGGCCACCATCAATCGGGTGTCACTCCAAGACCAGTACTTGCTACCAAGAGCGGAGGACCTCTTTGCGACGCTATCCGGGGGCAAGCTTTTTTCAAAATTGGACCTGACCTCAGCTTACATGACCCAGGAGCTGGCGAGTGAGTCGAAGAAGCTGACCACCATCATGACACACAAGGGGTTGTTTGAGTACAACAGATGTCCGTTCGGGATTCGCTCGGCAGCCGCGATCTTTCAACGAAATATGGAAAGTCTCCTCAAGTCGATTCCAAGGACGGTTGTTTTTCAAGACAACATCCTCATCACGGATTGCGATACTGAAGAACACCTCCACAACCTGGAGGAGGTGCTATGCAGACTGGACCAGGTAGGTCTGCGACTGAAAAAGGCGAAGTGCGTCTTCCTAGCTCCAGAGGTAGAATTCCTGGGGATGAGGGTAGCAGCAGACGGGATCAGACCTACTGCGTCCAAAACGGAAGTGATCCAGAGATCACCCAGACCCCATAACACGACGGAGCTGCGTTCGTTCCTGGGGCTCCTGAACTATTTTGGTAACTTTCTTCCGAAATTGAACACACTGTTAGAGCCGCTACACATGCTCCTACGCAAAGGTTGTGAATGGCTCTGGAGGGGCAGTAAGGAAAGGGCTTTTGATAGAGCACGCAATTTGTTATGCTCCAACAAACTGTTAATGTTATATGACCCATCTAAGAAACTTGGTTTAACGTGCGATGCGTCATCCTATGGGGGTCGGGTGTGTGTTGCAGCATGTTAATGCCAAGGGTCAGTTACAGCCGATAGCTTATACCTCCATAAGTCTGTCCCAGGCAGAAAGGGGCTACGGGGTGGTAGAAAAGGAAGCACTTGCATGTGTATATGCATTAAAAAAAATGCACCAGTACCTGTTTGGCAGGAAATTTGAGCTGGAGACAGATCACAAACCCCTAACGTCCCTTTTGGCCGACAACAAGGCAATAAATACAAATGCGTCGGCCCGCATACAGAGGTGGGCACTCATGTTAGCCGCCTATGACTATACCATTCGGCACAGACCGGGCACTGAAAACTGCGCCGATGCACTCAACAGGCTCCCACTAGGCACCACCGAGGGGGCAACCGAGCATACTGCTGAGACGGTCATGGCTGTTGAAGCGTTCGAAAGCAAAGGCTCACCCATGACAGCCCGTCAGATCAAAGTCTGGACAAATAGAGACCCGCTACTGTCTTCAGTCAAGAAATGTGTCCTGAATGGGGACTGGGCAGCCACCTAAGGGGCATGCCCTGAGGAATTTAAACCATTTCACAGGCGCAAGGATGAACTCTCAATTCAGGCCGATTGCCTACTATGGGGAAACCGAGTAGTCATGCCCCAGATGGGCAGAGAGGCGTTCATCCGAGAACTCCATGATGAGCACCCGGGCATTGTCATGATGAAGGCAATTGCCAGGTCAAATGTTTGGTGGCCAGGGATAGATGCAGACTTGGAACTTTGTGTTCGCAGGTGCAACACGTGAGCCCAGCTGGGCAGTGTGCCCAGGGAACCCCCCCTTAGCCCCTGGCCATGGCCCGCCAAGCCATGGTCACGCATCCATGTGGACTACGCAGGTCCTTTCATGGGTAAAATGTTTTTGGTTGTAGTAGACGCCTACTCCAAATGAATCGAGTGTGACATTCTCAATTCAAGCACATCCTCTGCCACAGTAGAAAGTCTATGGGCAATGTTCGCCATCCATGGTCTACCGGACGTCTTGGTCAGCGACAATGGCCCTTGCTTTACTAGCATTGAATTCCAAGACTTCATGGCAGGAAATGGTATCAATCATGTCAGAAAGGCACCGTTCAAGCCGGCCTCAAACGGCCAGGTGGAACGAGCAGTGCAGATAATCAAACAGGGGATGCTCAGAATCCAAGGGGGTTCCCTACAAAGCCACTTATCACGCCTCCCGTTGGCCAATAGATCCCGACCACACTCGCTCACAGGGATTCCACCCGCAGAGCTGCTCATGAAAAGGACGCTCAAAAATCAGGTTATCCCTTATACACCCCACCATGAAAGAAATTGTTGAGAGCAGGCGCCAGTCACAATGTGACTACCATGACGGGAATGCGAGGGTGCAATGTATTGATATCAATGACCCTGTCTTTGTCCTCAACTACGCTGCAGGGCCCAAATGGCTTGCAGGCACTGTGATTGCCAAAGAGGGAAATAGGATTCTGGTAGTTAAACTTACCAATGGACAAATCTGCTGCAAACACGTGGATCAAACAAAAAGGAGGTTCAGCAACCCCATAGAAGAAGCAGAGGAGGAAGAACACGTTGTAGAGTTCACCCTACCACAGGTGACCGAACACCAGAACCAAGTGGAGGAGAGCCCAGTCACTGTGGGCAGTCCGGACAGGCCTGAGGCACCGCAAACAGCAGACACTCAGGCCAGCGCCCAACAACCGGAGCCCCAACTCAGGCGCTCTACAAGGGAACGTAAACCACCAGAGAGACTTAACCTGTGATCCCAATAAGACTTTGGGGGGGAGGTGATGTCATGTATTCAACTGTCATTGTAATCCATGTATAAGCTGACCTAAGTTGTACACTGTGAGAACACTGACCACTAGGTGGTAAACTTGTGGGAGACACTCCTAACCTGGACTTTCAGGTATAAAAGGGGAAGCTCCACTCATCTTCTCCACTTCAGTGCTGGCTAATAAAGATTACTAGTCACAGAGTGACCTTCTCTCTAGTATGGGCCTCGTGTGCATTTATACTGTATAGTAAGGGCATATTAGGTGAGGCCACACCTGGAGTACTGCGTGCAGTTTTGGTTTCCATATTTACGAAAGGATATACTTGCTTTGGAGGCATTTCAGAGAAGGTTCACTAGGTTGATTCTGGGGATGAGGGGGTTGACTTATGAGGAAAAGTTGAATAGGTTGGGCCTCTACTCATTGGATTTCAGAAGAATGAGAGGTGATCTTATCGAAACGTATAAGATTATGAGGGGGCTTGACAAGGTAGATGCAGAGAGGATGTTTCCACTGATGGAGAAGACTAGAACGAGAGAGCATGATCTTAGAATAAGGGGCCGCCCATTTAAAACAGAGATGAGGAGGAATTTCTTCTCTCAGAGGGTTGTAAATCTGTGGAATTTGCTGCCTCGGACAGCTGTGGAAGCTGGGACATTGAATAAATTTAAGACAGAAATAGACAGTTTCTTGAGCGATAAGGGGATAAGGGGTTATGGGGAGCGGGCAGGGAAATGGAGCTGAATCCATGATCAGATCAGCCATGATTTTATTGAATGGCGGAGCAGGCTCGAGGGGCCATATGGCCTACTCCTGATCCTATTTCTTATGTTCTTATGTTCTTAAATTACCTTCCAAGGGATTTTGTGACAATTTTTTCTGCCCTCTTCTCTTCTAAAGGATTGTCTGCTTGCTGGGTTGTGGTTCCACAGACACCAGTCACCCTGCAATACCTTGCTCAAGAGACCATTCTTTCTGTCTGAGCCTTAAGAGTGAGTGTGGGGAGGCTATTTTACCATGGGGCCATCACAGCCAAGTCCGATCCTGTCATTACCTGAATTCACTTTCCAGTAGGATATCGATCAGAAGCAGAAACCCTGGCCAATTTACACCTCTCTAGCACAGAGCTCTAGCTGCAATCAGCTAACTCAGCAATGAAATCTGGAACACCTCAACCTGCACCTCGAAAATTCAGACATTCAGTCATTTTATTATCATAGTTTAAATAAAAAAAGGATTAATTGATTAAGAATATTCTGTACTACATGTAACTAATATGGTACAATAAGCAATTTAAATATTTTAAACAAATATACAAACATTTAAAGGAACTATCAATCGACAGTGGGGTGTAACCCAATCTATTTTTCTGTCTACATCTTGTCTTTACTCATTATATTCTGTCTTCTATCGTTAATGGAATTCATTGTTTATTCACAAAATGTTGATTGTCATTAGCAATGAACTGGTTAATCTGTTTATCATAATGAAATGGCAAAATTGATCTCAATTATGTGAGGTGAAGCATGCTGTACCTAATTCAGACTGTGATTGTTGTGCCAAGTAATCTAATCTGGGTAAAAATACACTTCCATAATAAAATTAGAGGACAGAATATAATGGGTACAGACAGAAAAATGTATTGGATTTACAGATCCAATTCACTTAAAGGGATATTGTTGGCCTGATAATGCAGGAAAGATAACTTTCTCAGTATGTAAACACATCACAGATGATAAGATTAGATAAACGGTCATGTCCATCAGAATCATCTCCTAAAATATATTTGTTACGACTTGAAGAATATTTTTAACCACCAGTTCATGCTGTCTGTCTGCGGCAGTGCAATATGTGAGGTAGATGGATTAAAGAACTTAGTTAACCTATAAAACTAATCACCCCATAAAAGTAATGTCCACCGAATACTATAATTGCACTCATTATTATATGCTGAATTGCTACAAACCATTTACATTTTTGTTTGATATTTAATTAACTTCCAACCCTCGAACTTATGTGAAGAACTACGTGGGACTAAAATGTTGACGGAGATATATAAAATATTCATCCTGCTTCATTATTTTCTGCAATTTTATTTCCTTCCCTCCTAAGGATGTTGACTGAAGATGAGATAAGCTTCTATAGGTGCTTGCTGCCATCAAATACAGTCCCAAATGTCCATTCTTCGCGGATGTGTTGGCTGTCTGATTGACTGTGAGCCAAGCCCAATCCTATTTTCACACGTCCGCATATATCCACATTCCAGGACTAATCAAAAAATGATCAGAAGCAGGAACTCTAGCTGTGTTTTTCTCACTGTGCTAATACAATATGCACACATAGTGACTTTCCAGCAGGGTTTCTGTTTTTGCTTGGGAACAGGAACCTTGGATGACATTTTTTCATGAATATTAAAGCTAATTGTCTACCCAATGAGCATTGATTCTGGATTGGACCTCGAACCATACTAGTCTTTGTGACTCAGTACCATTGTGTGATACATTTGTCTACTGAGCCATCAAGGAACCTGGATTATGTTTCTCATTGAATTTAGAAACCAAATAGACAGTTGCCCTGAAACAAACTCTTGTTTTCCTACACATTGTATAATGTGGCAACACTGTGTAATTGTAGCAAATAAGGTAGAAACTTTTCATTGTAGTTTTACAATCTTACAATGAATCTCTCTCTTGCTCTTTCAGCCAATATTGTAAATGGTGTCCTCGCTTCAGCCACTGTCCCCCGGCTTTCAAAACTGCAATCATCACTCGCCTCCTCAAAAAATCCAACCTCAACCCTTCTACCATCACTAACCTCCCTTCCCTCCCAATGTCCTTGTCACCGCCCAGATCTGTGCCCACCTCTACCGCAATTCCTTGTTTCAATCTCTCCAATCAGATTTCTGCCTTTCTGACAGCATCCAAAACAGCCCCAACCAAAGTCATAAACAAGTTCTCTGTGACTGTGACCCGAATGCATTATCCCCTTTCATTCACCTTGACCTCTCTGAAGGCTTTGACACAGTTGTTCACACCATTCTCCTCCAACTCCATCGAACTGCTCAGTGGGACCGCCCTAGCTGGCTTCCATTCTCACCTATCCAATCATACCAATTGCATCTCTTCCCACTCCTTGCACAATTGCCTCTGGAGTCTTCTCAGAATGCATTCTTGGCCCCTTCTCTTCATATATATGCTGCTTCTTTACAGCATCATCCAGAGTCATGAAGGCAGGTTCCACAAGTACACTAATGACACCCAACTCTTCATCTCCACCACCTCTCATGATTCCTCCACCGACACTGAGCTGTCTGACAGATAGTCCGAGATCCAACCTTAGATGTGCTGTAACTTCCTCTGCCTAAACATTGGGAAAACCAAAGCTATTATCACCACCTCCCACAACCTCTGTACCATAGAAACATAGAAACATAGATAATAGGTGCAGGAGTAGGCCATTCGGCCCTTCGAGCCTGCACCACCATTCAATAAGATCATGGCTCCCTCAGTATCCCTTTCCTGCTTTCTCTCCATACCCCTTGATCCCCTTAGCCGTAAGGGCCATATCTAACTTCCTCTTGAATATATCCAATGAACTGGCATCAACAACTCTCTGCGGCAGGGAATTCCAAAGGTTAACAACTCTCTGAGTGAAGAAGTTTCTCCTCATCTCTGTCCTAAATGGCCTAAGACTGTGTCCCCTGCTTCTGGACTTCCCCAACATCGGGAACATTCTACCTGCAGCTAACCTGTCCTGTCCTGTCAGAATCTTATATGTTTCTACGAGATCCCCTCTCATCCTTCTAAACTCCAGTGTATAAAGGCCCAGTTGATACAGTCTCTCCTCATATGTCAGTCCTGCCATCCCGGGAATCAGTCTGGTGAACCTTCGCTGCACTCCCTCAATTGCAAGAACGTGCTTCCTCAGATTAGGAGACCAAAACTGAACACAATATTCCAGGTGAGGCCTCACCAAGGCCCTGTACAACTGCAGTAGGATCTCCCTGCTCCTATACTCAAAATCTCTAGCTATGAAGGGTAACATACCATTTGCTTTCTTCACCGCCTGCTGTACCTGCATGCGAACTTTCAATGATTGATGTACCATGACACCCAGATCTCGTTGCACCTCCCCTTTTCCTAATCTGCCGCAATTCAGATAATATTCTGCCTTTGCATTTTTGCCCCCAAAGTGGATAATTTCACATTTATCCACATTATACTGCATCTGCCATGCATTTGCCCACTCACCTAACCTGCCCAAGTCACCCTGCAGCCTCCTAGCATCCCCCTCACAGCTCACACCGCCACCCAGTTTAGTGTCATCTGCAAACTTGGAGATATTACACTTAATTCCTTCATCCAAATCATTGATGTATATTGTAAATAGCTGGGGTCCCAGCACTAAGCCCTGCTGCACTCCACTAGTCACTGCCTGCCATTCTGAAAAGGACCCGTTTATCCCAACTCCCTGCTTCCTGTCTGCCAACCAGTTCCCTATCCACATCAGTATATTACCCTCAATACCATGTGCTTTGATTTTGCACACCAATCTCTTGTGTGGGACCTTGTCAAAAGCCTTTTGAAAGTCCAAATACACCACATCCACTGGTTCTCCCTTGTCCACTCTGCTAGTTACATCCTTAAAAAATTCTAGAAGATTTGTCAAGCATGATTTCCCTTTCATAAATCCATGCTGACTTGGACCGATCCTGTCACTGCTTTCCAAATGCGCTGCTATTTCATCCTTAATAATTGATTCCAACATTTTCCCCACTACTGATGTCAGGCTAACCGGTCTATAATTACCCACTTTCTCTCTCCTTCTCTTTTTAAAAAGTGGTGTTACATTAACTACCCTCCAGTCCATAGGAACTGATCCAGAATCGATAGACTGTTGGAAAATGATCACCAATGCATCCACTATTTCTAGGGCTACTTCCTTAAGTACTCTGGGATGCAGACTATCAGGCCCCGGGAATTTATCTGCCTTCAATCCCATCAATTTCCCTAACATAATTTCCCACCTAATAAGGATATCCTTCAGTTCCTCTTTCTCAATAGACCCTCAGTCCCCTAGAACTTCCAGGAAGGTTATTTGTGTCTTCCTTCGTGAAGACAGAACCAAAGTATTTGTTCAATTGGTCTGCCATTTGTTTGTTCCCCATAATAATTTCAGACTGCAAGGGACCTACGTTTGTCTTCACTAATCTTTTTCTCTTCACATATCTATAGAAGCTTTTGCAGTCAGTTTATATGTTCCTGGCAATCTTCTTCTCATACTCTATTTTCCCCCTCTTAATTAAACCCTTTGTCCTCCTCAGCTGAATTCTAAATTTCTCCCAGTCCTCAGGTTTGCTGCTTTTTCTGGCCAATTTATATGCTTCTTCCTTGGATTTAACACTATCCTTAATTTCCCTTGTTAGCCACGGTTGAGCCACCTCCCCCGTTTTATTTTTATTCCAGACAGGGATGTACAATTGCTGAAGTTCATCCATGTGATCTTTAAATGTTTGCCATTGCCTATCCACCGTCAACCCTTTAAGTATCATTTGCCAGTTATTCTAGCCAATTCACGTCTCATACCATCGAAGTTCCCTTTCCCCAAGTTCAGGATCCTAGTCTCTGAATTAACTGTGTCACTCTCCACCTTAATAAAGAATTCTACCATGTTATGGTCACTCTTCCCAAGGGGCCTCGCACAACAAGATTGCTAATTAGTCCTTTCTCATTACACATCACCCAGTCTAGGATGGCCAGCTCCCTAGTTGGCTCCTCGACATATTGGTCTAGAAAACCATCCCTAATACATTCCAGGAGATCCTCCTCCATCGCATTGCTACCAGTTTGGTTAGCCCAATCAATATGTAGATTAAAGTCACCCATGACAACTGCTGTACCTTTATTGCATGCATCCCTAATTTCTTGTTTCATGCTGTCCCCAACCTTACTACTACTGTTTGGTGGTCTGTACACAACTCCCACTAACGTTTTCTGCCCCTTGGCATTCCGTAGCTTCACCCATACTGATTCCACATCATCCAAGCTAATGTCCTTTCTTACTATTGCATTAATTTCCTCTTTAACCATCAATGCCATCCCGCCTCCTTTTCCTTTCTGTCTATCCTTCCTAAATGTTGAATACCCCTGGATGTTGAGTTCCCAGCCTTGGTCACCTTGAAGCCATGACACCGTGATGCTCATTACATCATATCCGTTAACTGCTATCTGCGCAGTTAATTCATCCACCTTATTCCGCATTGAGGCACAGAGCCTTCAGGCTTGTCTTTCTAACACACTTCGCCCTTTTAGAATTTTGGTGTAATGTGGCCCTTTTTGCTTTTTGCCATAGGTTTCTCTGCCCTCCACTTTTACTTTTCTTCTTTCTATCTTTTGCTTCTGCCCCCATTCTACTTCTCTCTGTCTCCCTGCATAGGTTCCCATCCCCCTGCCATATTAGTTTAACTCCTCCCCAACAGCACTAGCAAACATTCCCCCTAGGACATTGGTTCCAGTCCTGCCCAGGTGCAGACTATCCAGTTTGTATTGGTCCCACCACCCCCAGAACCTGTTCCAATGTCCCAGGAATTTGAATCCCTCCCTTCTGCACCACTCCTCAAGCCACGTATTCATCTGAGCTATCCTGCGATTCCTACTCTGACTAGCATGTTACTGACTTCATAGAGCCTTCCGAGCCACTGTCTCAGGCTGAATCAGCCTGTGCTTGCAACCCCTTGTTGTCCTGTGCAACCCTGTGCAGCTGCGGCTCAGTGGTAGCCCTCTTGCCTCTGAGTCAGAAGGTTGTGGGTTCAAGCCTAACTCGAAGGATTTGAGCACATAATCTAGGCTATCACTCCAGTGCAGTACTGAGGGAGTGCTACACTGTGAGAGGTGCCATCTATCAGATGAAACATTAAACCGAGGCTCAATGTTCCTTCTTATTATTTTTTGATGCCGCGCGGCCATTCAAAATACCGTGCATGCGCATTTTTTGTATTGAAAAGCCAGCAAGCTGGCTGCATGGGTACCATGGAGCACTGCTATGCAGCTTAAAGAGAACGTTGCTGAGAACCCGTTTGCTCTCTCAGGAGGACATAAAAGATCCCAATGCCACTATTTTGAAGATGTCCTGGCTAATATTTATCCCTCAACAAACATCTTAACAATAAGATTATCTGGTTATTATCACATCATTGTTTGTAGTACCTTGCTGTAAGCAACTTGTCTACCGCGCTTCCTACGTTACAACAGTGACAATGCTTGAAAAGTATTTAATTGGTTGTAAAGTGCTTTGGGATGTTCTGAGGTTGTGAAAGGGACTATATACATCCAAATCTTTCTTTCTTTTTGCTGAATTATCAACCTCCTATCCTCCCCATCGCAAAGACTGCCTGCTTCCTCCGAACATCACCCACGTTTGGCACTGTCTCAACCCATCTGCCTTGAAACTCCTATTCATGCTTTTGTGATCTCCAGGCTCGCTTACTCCATTGTTATCCTGACCAGTCTTCCATCCTCTACCCACCTTAAACTTCAGCTCATCCAAACCTCTGCTGTATACATCCTATACCTCACCCATCACCCCCGTCCTTGCTGACCTACATTAGCTGCCGATCCTCCAACCCGTCAAATTAAAAATTCACATCCTTGTGTTTAAACTCATTATTGGCTTCAACCCTCCATTGTTTTGTAACTTCCTTCAATTCTACAATCTTCCACTTTGTATTCTCTGTTCCTCTGACTTCAGCCACTTGCACATCCCTCCCTCTTCACCCCCCCATTGGTGATCGTGCTTTTAGTCTCCTTGATCTCACTCTCTGGAATCCCCTCCCTAAACTCCTCTGCCTCTCCACCTTCATCCTGTCCTCTAGTTATCATCATAGGCGGTCCCTTGAATGAGGATAACTTGCTTCCACACCAAAAGGAATTAGTTTGCAGATGTTTCAATGAAGGACATGATGTTCCTGTCCTGAACTCCAGGGGTGGAAGATAACTGTGCGTGGATTTTTTTAACATGTGGTGACCATTGCACATCAGCCACCACACTGGCTTGACAGAGGTAGGCCTTTATCCAGTGGCAAGGGTTAACCAGGACGACTGGAGACCTGCTCTGCTGCACGGACCCAGTGCGCACACATATCGCAGTGTGGGCTGGCCCGTGCTGCCCCTGGGCCCTCTGCTCTTCTGGGCCCTGTACCCTCATTTGCCACGATCTCGCGCCGCTCCTCCGCCATAAACATTCACCGCGCCTCTGCCACAATCTCTCACCGCTCATTCGCCACAGTCCTCAAGTACCTTCCTTAAAACCCACATTTTGGACCATGATTTTGGTCAGCCCTCCTAATTTCTCTGTAGCTTGGATTAAATTTTCCTTACACCTTTGTAAGGCCCTGGGATGTTTTTCTAATTTAAAGGCAACTATTTCAATGTAAGTTGTTTGTTTTACAGTGTGTCAAAACATGCAAATTCCTTTGTGGGGCCAACTCATTTTATTGCATTGCTTTTTTTCCTGCTTAATAGGCGTCTGCTGTATTTAGCAAATGTTAGAAATTATTGCTTGTTCTCGTGGTGTTATTTTTGGATTGCAATATGCCATTCATGCTTGTGCACATAATGTTCTGCTCTATATTGCATAGTTTACCAATTTGTCACAAGTGATGCGACAAAAGAGCAGCAGGACATTAAACAACACACTGTGCAAGCCTGTGCCTGACACTGAATACAATTCATTTCATTCACCAGCTCTTCAAGCCCCACCCACAGCTGCCATGTACTATATCTAATTGGCGCCATTATTCACAACAACAAAACATCTGTCCAGTGGCCGTTGCTTGGAAGGCTTTGGTCATTTAAGTTTGAGTTCAAGGAAGTCAGATGACCCATAGCTAACACCATTGTATGTCAGTCCCTTTGGACAAATGGTTTAATGAGTTACTGGTAAAGAAAACCTGAAAGTTTAAGAAACAAAACTCTATTCTAGGTTTTGAAATCTTTGTGGTAACATTTGTGTTTTGTAGATTCCCTTAGGCTCTCATTTAAAACTGCAGTGGATCCTTTGGAAAAGGGATATGTGGGCAGTTTCACAGCAACACAATTACCTGAATGTGGAAATGCTGGTTTAATTCAATACTATGAATGAAATGTCACAGATTTATACAATTGATTGAATGCAAATTATTCAAATAACATTTAAACAAAAAGAGATTATCTACATTAAAGAGGACATTGTGTCGTTATTAATTAGGATGTACCAGGCCATTCTATAACTTTGGGAATCATAGCAAATGATTATACTGAAGGGCTATTGCAGCAAAAATGGTAACAGCTTTTTAAAAAAGATGACATGCTCCTTGATAACGTTGAATAGCTGAGGAATACCGACAAGGAAGGTCCCAGGTTTGATTCTCAGTCTTTGGTGGGCTTAGCTGATTTTAGGCAGGGCAATGGAAGGGACAGTACGGTTGGCTTCAGTGACCCCTGTATTGGGGAGGGGGGGCAGGGGGCGAGGGGTCAGGGTTCCAACTCCTCATTGTTATCCAGAAAGTTGTTCAGGAAGTGCTTGTGTGTAGGTATTTGGCGAGGGTAGAATTGATCTCATCTGTGATGCCCCAACAGTCAAATAGCATGCTGACACATACTGATTCTGTCACCTTTATTAATTCACTGAGTCATCAAGGGAGCTCCTATTCATTCAGTTTCGAATGCACAAGTGCAGTGCAGTAACACTGGTGGTCACTACAGATTTTAGTGGGACACAGTATAGTCTTAAGCTGACTGACAAGCCACTTTCCTGATTGGATTGCCCCTCTCCATAGCAACAGCATTAGCTCTACAGCATTGGTGGTTGGGGGTGGGTCAGGATGAAAACATTATTGCTGCAGGTGCTGTTGAAAACTCACCATCTGCTCCAGAACCTGGGGCAAAAACCAATTTTAATTGGTTAATGAGCAATATTGGCTGATGTGCTGTATTAGAGTTTTTAATAATTGGCAGTATTATAGCATGGGTGAGTTTTTAGATTTGACTAGAATCTTGCTTATTTATCTCATTCTCTGCCTATCCCTCTGCCTATCCGTCTCTCTGCCTATCTGTCTCTCTGCCTATCCGTCTGCCTATCCGTCTCTCTGCCTATCCATCTCTCTGCCTATCTGTCGCTCTGCCTATCCGTCTCTCTGCCTATCGGTCTGCCTATCGGTCTGCCTATCCGTCTCTCTGCCTATCCGTCTCTCT
Organism: Pristiophorus japonicus; assembly: GCF_044704955.1. Classification (NCBI taxonomy): domain Eukaryota; kingdom Metazoa; phylum Chordata; class Chondrichthyes; family Pristiophoridae; genus Pristiophorus; species Pristiophorus japonicus. Next base: position 149,380,090 of record NC_091988.1, on the reverse strand, counting down.
GCCCATCCGTCTGCCTATCCGTCTCTCTGCCTATCCGTCTCTCTGCCTATCCGTCTGCCTATCCGTCTCTCTGCCGATCCGTCTCTCTGCCTATCTGTCGCTCTGCCTATCCGTCTCTCTGCCTATCCATCTCTCTGCCTATCCGTCTGCCTATCCGTCTCTCTGCCTATCCGTCTCTCTGCCTATCTGTCGCTCTGCCTATCCGTCTCTCTGCCTATCCATCTCTCTGCCTATCTGTCTGCCTATCCGTCTCTCTGCCTATCCGTCTCCCTGCCTATGCGTCTCCCTGCCTATCTGTCGCTCTGCCTATCCGTCTCTCTGCCTATCGGTCTGCCTATCCGTCTCTCTGCCTATCCGTCTCTCTGCCTATCCATCTGCCTATCCGTCTCTCTGCCGATCTGTCTCTCTGTCGATCCATCTCTCTGACTATCTGTCTCTCTGCCTATCCGTCTGCCTATCCGTCTCTCTGCCTATCCGTCTCTCTGCCTATCCGTCTGCCTATCCATCTCTCTGCCTATCCGTCTCTCTGCCTATCCGTCTGCCTATCCGTCTCTCTGCCTATCCGTCTCTCTGCCTATCCGACTCCCTGCCTATCCTTCTGCCTATACGTCTCTCTGCCTATCCGTCTCTCTGCCTATCCGTCTGCCTATCCGTCTCTCTGCCTATCCGTCTCTCTGCCTATCCGTCTCTCTGCCTATCCATCTGCCTATCCGTCTCTCTGCCTATCCGTCTCTCTGCCTATTCGTCTCTCTGCCAATCCGTTTCTCTGCCTATTCGTCTCTCTGCCTATCCTCTCTCTGCCTATCCATCCCTCTGCCTATCTATCGCTCTGTCATTCTATCTCACTACATATCTATCTCTATCGATCTGTCTATCTACCTCTCTCCTTTTCCATCTACCTATCTGTCTGTCCCTATCCATCTATCCCACTATCTATCTATGGTCTATCTATCTGTCCGTTTAATTATCTGCCTCCCTATCGATCTGTCTATCTGTCAGGAACACACAATATTGACATCCTCCATTAGGTGAGCTGCCAATGTATAGTAGTTTTGGCAGCCGCCTATTTTCTTTTAATTAATCAGAGGGAGCAATTTGAGACTTTAGCTGTGTCCATATGATCAAGTGCGTGCTAAAATGGGTTTAAATCAATTTCTAAACACCCATCTCTGTCTCGACAAATAAACTCAATCTTTAAAAGACCATTGCAAGACCTCAATGAGAAATAAATATCAGCTCGATACAGATGACATACACGTTACACTGTGCTTCACATCCTACACTAACCATGAACAGCAGCACGAGAGATTTACTCATGTCTTTAACAGGGGCAGGGAAAGCAACGTCACAGTTTCCATTCTCCAATATGCTCGAGAAAGAACTTTTAATTATCTATTAACATTGTTAATCTGTAATGTTGATAAATGCTAGTAAATACTTCAGATTGTGCCTTAATCACTCGCACAATTACTATAATAATGTACAAATTTTGTAAATTTCATGACTGTGGTGAGACTAGATAATTTGATCCCTGCTAATGATCTGAATTTGAATGTTAGTTGAACTCTACTACTATTTGACGATGCTTTTATGTTATAGATATGCAGCTGAAAGTGTAGATAGTGCTGCTGTAAGTACTGGTGCAGGAAGGCTGGTATACCACCACTTTCACAAAGCCAAAACAGGAATATAAAAACCCAGTTAGGTTATTTCAGATATTCCCCAACCCTGCAGAATATGTGACAGTGATATAGCTTTTAAAATACAACAACAACTACAACAACTTGTATTTATATAACGCCTTTAACGTAGTGAAATGTCCCAAGGCGCTTCACAGGAGTGTTATGAGACAAAAGATTTGGCACTGAACCACATAAGGAGAAATTAGGGGAGGGCTTGGTCAAAGAGGTAGGTTTTAAGGAGTGTCTTAAAGGAGGAAAAATAGGTAGAGAGGTGGAGAGGTTTAGGGAGGAAATTCCAGAGCATAGGGCCTAGGCAACAAAAGGCACAGCCACCAATGGTTGAGTGATTATAAGTAGGGATGCTCAAGAGGGCAGAATTAGAGGAGTGCAGATATCTCAGGGGGGGTTGTGAGGCTGAAGGAGACTAAAAAGATAGGGAGGGGCGATGCCATGGAGGGATTTGAAAACAAGGTTGAGAATTTTGAAATCAAGGTGTTGCTTAACCGGGAGCTGATATATGTCAGCGAGCACCGGGAAGATTGGTGTGCAAAATTAAAGCACATGGTATTGGGAGTAATGTATTGACGTGGATAGAGAACTGATTGGCAGACAGGAAGCAGAGAGTTGGGATAAACGGGTCCTTTTCAGAATGGCAGGCAGTGACTAGTGGGGTGTCGCAGACCTCAGTGCTGGGACCCCAGCTATTTACAATATACATTAATGATTTGGATGAAGGAATTGAGTGTAATATCTCCAAGTTTGCAGATGATACTAAACTGGGTGGTGGTGTGAGCTGTGAGCAGGACGCTAAGAGGCTGCAGGGTGACGTGGACAGGTTAGGTGAGTGGGCAAATGCATGGCAGATGCAGTATAATGTGGATAAATGTGAGGTTATCCACTTTGGGGGCAAAAACACGAAGGCAGAATATTATTTGAATGGTGGCAGATTAGGAAAAAGGGAGGTGCAACGAGACCTGGGTGTCATGGTACATCAGTCATTGAAAGTTGGCATGCAGGTACAGCAAGCGGTGAAGAAAGCAAATGATATGTTGGCCTTCATAGCTAGGGGTTTTGAGTATAGGAGCAGGGAGGTCTTACTGCAGTTGTACAGGGCATTGGTGAGGCCTCACCTGGAATATTGTGTACAATTTTGGTCTCCTAATCTGAGGAAGGATGTTCTTGCTATTGACGGAGTGCAGCGAAGGTTTACCAGACTGATTCCCGGGATGGCTGGACTGACATATGAGGAGAGACTGGATCGACTGGGCCTTTATTCACCGGAGTTTAGAAGTATGAGAGGGGATCTCATAGAAACATATAAAATTCTGATGGGATTGGACAGGTTAGATGCAGGAAGAATGTTCCCGATGTTGGGGAAGTCCAGAACCAGGGGACACAGTCTAAGGATAAGGGGTAAGCCATTTAGGACTGAGATGAGGAGAAACTTCTTCACTCAGAGAGTTGCTAACCTGTGGAAATCCCTACCGCAGAGAGTTGTTGATGCCAGTTCATTGGATATATTCAAGAGGGAGTTAGATATGGTCCTTACGGCTAAAGGGATTAAGGGGTAAGGAGAGAAAGCAGGAACAGGGTACTGAGGTGAATGATCAGCCATGATCTTATTGAGTGGTGGTTCAGGCTCAAGGTGCCAAATGGCCTACTCCTGCACCTATTTTTTATGTTTCTATGTTTCTATGTGCTAGTTCTTACACGTTATGCAAGGACATAACCAACATGTTGCTATTAGTTATGGGAAGTCACATAATGATGTGTCCCTGATTATAACTGCTCAACCATTGACGGCTGTACCTTCGCTGCCTGGGCCCTAAGCTCTGGAACTCACTCCCTAAACCTTTCCGCCTCTCTACCTCTCTTTCCTCCTTTAAGATACTCGTAAAATTGCAGCAGATGACCAAGCTTTTGGTCAACTGCTGTAATTCTTATGTGGCTCAGTGTCAAATTTATTTGTTTTATCTTTTAACACTCCTGCGAAGTGCCTTGAGACATTTTACTACGTCAAAGGTACTATATAAATACAAGTTGTTGTTGTTGCATATCCCGAGGAGTGAGAAAGGGGAAACATGGAAAGCTGACAGGATTTCACTTCACAGTTTGAGCAAAAATAAATGCACCTTTAAAGCAATTGGGAAACAGATTTGTTCTTAGCAGCAAGTACTTTTGAAAATAATATAATCCCTAGGGTACTGAAGCTAAAGATACTGAAGCTATGATAGAAATCACATAGTTACATGGAAGTGGTTTAAGTGTCAGTCGTGGCTCAGTGGGGTAGCATTCTCACCTCTGAGTCAGCTGTGGGTTCAAGTCCCACTCTAAGCACTAAAATCTAGGCTGACACTCCAGTGCGGTGCTGAGGGAGTGTTGACGTTAAACCGAGGCCCTGCCTACTCTCTCAGGTGGTCGTAAAAGATCCCATGGCACTATGTCAAAGAAGAACGGGGGAGTTATTCCTGGTGTCCTGGCCAATATTTATTCCTCAATCAACGTAACAAAAAAACAAATTATCTAGTCATTATCACAGTGTTGTTTGTGGGAGCTTGGTGTGTGCAAATTGGCTGTCATATTTCCTACATTATAACAGCAACTATACTTCAAAAGTACTTCATTGGCTGTAAAGCACTTTGGGCAGTCCTGAAGTCATGAAAGGCACTATATAAATCCAAGTCTTTCTATCTTTACCTATTATGATGATCACCTATCCTACACTTTGTTCTAAATCCTGTAGATTATGAATAAATGACCTGCTTTTATGTGACTTCTGTTGGAATGTTTTATTCTACTGCACAAGTGAACACAATGCCATGGAAATAGTGGAGTGCCCAGTATGAAGGGTTGATACGGTTTAAATCCCCTTCACTGACTAGGTGACACACACCATGGCTGTAGCAATCAGAGAATACAGTCTTGTAGTAAATTGGTTGGACACTGAGCAGGAGTGGCCTGTATTACCACTGTAATACAGATCTACAATGTGTGAGGACTCAAAATCTGTTAAACTCACAGAAAATTTCTCAATTTGTTTTGGAGTGCATATTTAAAGAAAGTGATACTGTAATATAAACTTAATTTATATGCAAGCATACAGCCCTATATTTTCAATAATGTAATTGAATAATAACTAGGATATTTACATTGGTTAGACTCTAGAAAACAGATGAATAATTAACAGAACTTCCAGCGGTGATAATGTGAGTGTTGAACCATGCCGTTATCAGGAAATGACTTTATTTTATAATTAGCAGTATAGTCCATAGAAATCAATAATAGAACACAAGAACACAAGAAATAGGAGCAGGAGTAGGCCATTTGACCCCTTGAGCTTGCTCCACCATTTAATAAGATCATGGCAGATCTGATCATGAACTCAGTTTCACTTCCCTGCCCACTCCCAATAACCCTTTATTCCCTTATCGCTCAAAAATCTGTCTATCTCCGCCTTAAATATATTCAATGACCCAGCCTCCACAGTTCTCTGGGGCAGATAATTCCACAGATTTACAAGAGAAGAAATTCCTCCTCATCTCAGTTTTAAATGGGATTATTCTGAGACAATGCCCCCTAGTTTTCGCTTCCCCAATGAGTGGAAATATCCTCTCTGCATCCAACGTTGAGCCCTCTCATTATCTTATATGTTTCTTTAAGATCACCTCTCATTCTTCTGAACTCCAATGAGTATAGTCCCAACCTATTCAACCTATCTTCATAAGTCAACCCCCTCACCTCCAGAATCAACCTAGTGAACCTTCTCTGAACAGCCTCCAATGCAATTATATCCTTCCTTAAATACAGAGACCAAAATTGCACTCAGTACTTCAGGTGTGGCCTCACCAATACCCTGTACAGTTGTAGCAGCACCTCTCTGCTTTTATACTCTACCCCCCTCGCAATAAAGGACAACATTCCATTTGCCTTCCTGATTACTTGCTATACCTGCATACTAACTTTTCGTGTTTCATGTACAAGGACCCCCAGGTCCCTCTGTACTACAGTACTTGGCAATTTTTCTCCATTAAATTATAATTTGCTCTTCTATTTTTTCTGCCAAAGTGGATAACCTCACATTTTCCCGCATTATACTTCATCTGCCAAATTTTTGCCCACTCACTTAGCCTGTCTATATCCCTTCGCAGATTTTTTGTATCCTCCTCACAATTTGCTTTCCAACCCATCTTTGTAACATCAGCAAACTTGACAACTTTCACTCGGTCCCTTCATCCAAGTCATTAATATAGATTGTAAATAGTTGAGGCCCAGCATTGATCCCTGTGGCACCCCACTAGTTATTGTTTGCCAACCGGAAAATGACCCCTTTATCCTGACTCCAATTAATAGTCTATATTATTAGGTACTAATTTGATATGGTAAATAGAGTAAATTGTGTTAATAAATTGCAGATGTGAGAATGATAGGTGATTAAAGTGGCTCAAAAATGTAGCTAGGTACAAATGTATTTTTGAAGTTTATTAGTTTTATGATTTTGTCAGCTTGGCTCAGTTGGTAGCAGGCTTGTCAGAAGATTGTGGGCTTATGCCCTAATATGGACCTATGCACATAATTTATTCTGACATTTTCGGGCAGTACTGATGGTGTGCTGTATTACAGGATGCACCATCTTTTCGGTGAGATGTTAAATCTGCCTTCTATGTGGACATAAAAGGTCCCATGGCAATTTCGATAAAGAGGAGGGAGGTCTGTCAATGCCTGGACCAACTTTCCTTCCTCTACCAACAGCACCAAAAACAGATGATCACATAATTTATTCATTTGCTGCATGTGCGACCTTGTTTGAAAATTGGCAGTTGTTTTTGCCTACATAAGAGTAACTGCACTTCAATAATTAATCTATCACTTGGAAAGCACTTTGGGACATCCTCATCCTGTGAAAAGCACTAAATAGATTGCACGTATTTTTGTTCTTATCTTTTATTGAATGCACTACAAAGCCGCAATGTCCCAGACTGTTATAAACTCCTGGAGATCAGTGGGAACCTGTTCAACCTTCGTAGTCTCCAGACCAGGTCCAAGACCACCCCAATCTCTGTCGTTGAGCTACAATATGCAGGCGACACCTGCGTCTGCTCACATACAGAGGCTGAACCCCAAGTCATAGTCAACGTATTTACTGAGATGTACGAAAGCATGGGCCTTACGCTAAACACCCATAAGACAAAGGTCCTCCACCAGTATGTCCTCACTCAGCACTGCCCCCCAGTCATCAAGGTCCACGACGCGGCCCTGGACAATGTGGACCATTTCCCATACCTCGGGAGCCTCTTATCAACAAGAGCAGACATTGACGACGAGATTCAACACTGCCTCCAGTGCGCCAGTGTTGCCTTCAGCCACCTGAGGAAAAGAGTGTTCGAAGATCAGGCCCTCAAATCTGCCACCAAGCTCATGGTCTACAGGGCTGTTGTGATACCCGCCCTCCTGTTTTGCTCAGAGATATGGACCATGGACAGTAGACACCTCAAGTCGCTGGAGAAATATCACCAACGATGTCTCCGCAAGATCCTACAAATCCCCTGGGAGGACAGACGCACCAACATTAGAGCCTCGACCAGGCCAACATTCCCAGCATTGAAGCACTGACCACACTTGATCAGCTCTGCTGGGCAGGCCACATTGTTCGCATGCCAGCCACAAGATTCCCAAAGCAAGAGCTCTACTCAGAACTCCTTCACGACAAACAAGCCAAAGGTGGGCAGAGAAAACATTATAAGGACACCCTCAAAGCTTCCCTGATAAAGTGCAACATCCCTACTGACACCTGGGAGGCCCTGGCCAAAGACCACCTTAAGTGGAGGAAGTGCATCTGGGAGGGCGCTGAGCAACTCGAGTCACATCGCTGAGAGCATGCAGAAAACAAGCGCAGGCAGCGGAAAGAGCATGCGCCAAACCTGTCCCACCCACCCTTTCACTCAACGACTATCTGTCCCACCTGTGAATGGAACTGTGTTTCTCATATTGAACTGTTCAGCCACCTAAGGATTCATTTTTAGAGTGGAAGCAAGTCTTCCTCGATTCCGAGGGACTGCCTATGATGATGATATAAACTCCTCCTACCCACAAAAGCTAAAATGCATTTTTAAGAAATATCAATTCCATCCCAGTGAAACTGCTACCTGTCCAAAGGATAGATTTTTTATTTTGTGAGTTTTATTTTTTTGAATATGTGTTTAGCACCTGAATAGGAGAGCCACCTGATAATGTACCAACAGCCGCTGAGAAAACAAACTGTTGTGACTGAGCTTACAAAAAATATATTCAGTGCTTATTTTATTGTGTTCTGCTTTTTAAGGTTTTCTGCAATTCTGTGGCTGGTGAGGTGAACAGACAACTGAATGCTAGGGCTTTGCCAATGATGCTCTAGAATTAACCACTTGGAGATGTGCAATATTACTCCAGGAGGATTCTCCCTCTGATTTTCATTCACTCCCTGCGGGAAGGTATCTTATCTCCCACTGATGGCCTGATTAAGAACCTTGGTAAATTGCAACAAAACATTCCTGTCTCTGTCAATCAGATTTAATTATCACTGTGCCTTGAGATCAGAATGAAAAGTGACCACAGATCTGAATAAAAAGGCCTTCTCCACCAACACAGTCCAGTTGTATGAGTAAAACAGGGTTTGCCCTCGACTTCATGCCATGTTATTCAGCACTGACTCACTCTGCCAAACTGGAATTTGGATTGATACCCAATTTACCAGTCAGAGTCAGAGGGTTAGGCATTGCAAAGATTATTTATCATATGTGTGGGTTCATATCATTTAGGTCTTCTAAGAGGGGCAAGTGTTCTCAAGTAGATGTAGCTCCCCACACGACTGCCAAGAGAGTGAGGGGGCGAAATTGCCCCTTTTTATAGCCCCGTTATGTCCTCCATTAACAAGACACTTTTCGCCCGGGGTTGGGGGCAGAGGCACACCATGGCAGCGCCGCGCCCCGCGGTTAGCGCACAGGCCGCCGCGCAACTGGCGATGACATCATCGCCATGCGCGGTGACCCCTCATCTCCCCACAGTGATCCCTTACCACCCCATGGGGGAAATTGCCCCCTCAGGCCGCGAGGCTACCGTGAGCGGATGTCAACAGCAGCTTCAAGAGTCGCGAAGCTGGCTGACATCCGCTCACCGGGGGTGCTTAAAGGGGAGGGCGCCAGCGCAACAGGCCGCCATCTTTTTTTGTTGGCCGACTCTCAGGTTGGCTCTACGTTGGCGGCCCTAGCCTGGTCAGGGCCGTTATTGTGCAGCCAGGCATTCCGTCTTGGTCTGGTCGCACGCTGCCCTGGTGGCCCAGAGGAGGCCATCAAAGGCCTAGCAGAGTGTGCAGCGGCCCTCCCCTTTAATCGCTGGGGAGGGGGCGTTGAAGCGGGCCAACACTACGCGGAGCATCCGCGAAGACCTTCAGTCCCTGCCTGAGTGACGCCCCGGTTTCCACCTCCAAAGGAAGTGGAACGCGGGAGATTGCGCTACACTTCCTTTGAGAGGCGGTGAGGGTAATTCTGAGGCGGGAGCGGGACCTCCGCGCCAGGCGTTAAATGTCCCGGCCTCGGAAGGTTACTGCCCCCAATCGGGACACACCCTGTGCGTTTCTGGATCTTTGCTTGTGTGCACTTTGGCTTGTGGAATCATGGAGGTGAGCCAGTGAAATTCTTCCACCTAATTTTCTTTCCCTCTCTCCCCATCTTCCTTTACTTTATGCTGTCCCTGCAGGCATAACTTAGATTGGGAATAGAAACATAGAAACATAGAAAATAGGAGCAGTATTAGGCCATTCGGCCCTTCAAGTCTGCACCACCATTCAATATGATCATGGCTGATCCTCTATCTCAACACCATAGTCCTGATTTCTCCCCATACCCCTTGATGCCTTTTGTGTCTAGAAATCTATCTCTCTCCCTCTTAAATATATTCAGTGACTCGGCCTCCACAGCCTCCTGTGGTAGAGAATTCCACAGGTTCACAACCCTCTGAGTGAAAACATTTCTCCTCATCTCGGTCCTAAATTTCCTACCCCGTATCCTGAGACTGTGACCCCTTGTTCTAGAGTTCCCAGCCCCGGGGAAACATCCTCCCCGCATCCAGTCTGTCCAACCCAGCCAGAATTTTATACCTTTCAATGAGATCCACTCTCATTCTTCTAAACTCTAGTGAATACAGGCCTAGTCGACCCAATCTCTCCTCATACGACAGTCCTGCCATCCCAGGAATCAGTCTGGTGAACCTTCGCTGCACTCCCTCTGTGGCAAGTCACTGTCCGACATCCAGCCCTGGATGAGCGGAAATCTCCGCCACAAACCTCCGTTCACCCGCCACCGAATCCACCCCTCCCCCCGCCACTGTCTGAGGCTGAACTACACTGGTCACAACCTCAGCGTCCGATTTGACCCCGAGCTGACCTTCCCCTCCCATCACGAAACCCGCCTACTCCCACCTCCGTAACATCGCCCGTCTCTGCCCCTGCCTCAGCTCATCCGTGCCTTTGTTACATTCCAATGCTTTCTTGGCCGACCTCCCATCGGCCACTCTCCATAAATTAACCTCATCCAAAACTCGGCTGCCCCGTGTCTTAACTCGCACCGAGTCCCGCTCACCCATCACCCACTGTGCTCGCTGACCCCGTGTCCTAACTCGCACCGAGTCCCGCTCACCCATCACCCACTGTGCTCGCTGCCCCGTGTCCTAACTCGCACCGAGTCCCGCTCACCTATCACCCCCTGTGTTCGCTGACCCGTGTCCTAACTCGCACCGAGTCCCGCTCACCTATCACCCCCTGTGCTCGCTGTCCCGTGTCCTAACTCTCACCGAGTCCCGCTCACCCATCACCCCCTGTGCTCACTGACCCCGTGTCCTAACTCGCACTGAGTCCCGCTCACCCATCACCCCCTGTGCTCGCTGACCCGTGTCCTAACTCGCACCGAGTCCCACTCACCCATCACCCCCTGTGCTCACTGACCCCGTGTCCTAACTCGCACCGAGTCCCGCTCACCCATCACCCCCTGTGCTCGCTGACCCCGTGTCCTAACTCGCACCGAGTCCCGCTCACCCATCACCCCCTGTGCTCGCTGACCCCGTGTCCTAACTCGCACCGAGTCCCGCTCACCCATCACCCACTGTGCTCGCTGACCCAGGTCCTAACTCGCACCGAGTCCCGCTCACCCATCACCCACTGTGCTCGCTGCCCCGTGTCCTAACTTGCACTGAGTCCTGCTCACCCATCACCCCCTGTGCTCGCTGACGTGTCCTAACTCGCACAGAGTCCCGCTCACCCATCACCCCCTGTGCTCGCTGACCCCGTGTCCTAACTCGCACCGAGTCCCGCTCACCCATCACCCACTGTGCTCGCTGACCCATGTCCTAACTCGCACCGAGTCCCGCTCACCCATCACCCACTGTGCTCGCTGACCCCGTGTCCTAACTCGCACCGAGTCCCGCTCACCCATCACCCACTGTGCTCGCTGACCCAGGTCCTAACTCGCACCGAGTCCCGCTCACCCATCACCCACTGTGCTCGCTGCCCCGTGTCCTAACTTGCACTGAGTCCTGCTCACCCATCACCCCCTGTGCTCGCTGACGTGTCCTAACTCGCACAGAGTCCCGCTCACCCATCACCCCCTGTGCTCGCTGACCCCGTGTCCTAACTCGCACCGAGTCCCGCTCACCCATCACCCACTGTGCTCGCTGACCCATGTCCTAACTCGCACCGAATCCCGCTCACCCATCACCCACTGTGCTCGCTGCCCCGTGTCCTAACTTGCACTGAGTCCTGCTCACCCATCAACCCTGTGCTCGCTGACGTGTCCTAACTCGCACTGAGTCCCGCTCACCCATCACCCCCTGTGCTCGCTGACCTACATTGGCTCCCGGTTAAGCAGCGCCTCGATTTCAAAATTCTCATCCTTGTTTACAAATCTCTCCATGACCCTCCCCACTCGCCCGCCCCCCCCCTCCCAATCTCTGTAACTTTCCCCAGCCCCTCCGAGATCTCTGCACAACCCCACTTCTAGTCTCTTGCCCATTCCCCGATTTCCATCGCTCCACCATTGGCGGCCGTGCTTTCAGCTGCTTGGGCCCCAAGCTCTGGAACCCCATCCCTAAACCTCTCCACCTCTCTCTCTTTTAACAATGTCCTTTTAAAAACTTATCTGTGACCAAGCTTTTGGTCACCTGTCCTAATATCTCCTTATGCGGCTCGGTGTCAAATCTTGTTTGATAATGCTCCTGTGAAGCGCCCTGGGACGTCATACTACGTTAAAAGGCGCTGTATAAATGCAAGTTGTTGTTGTACAGTGCCACCTGCTAGCCTGAGCCAGGAATTGCAGCATTACAAGGAGATGTTTACATACAAAATTTGCATTGTAAATGTGCACATAGACGGTTTCAGTGTTATATGTTGACCAATATTCAGGACAAGGGGCCCAAGTTTCCACAGGATAAAGTGGGGTGGGACAGTGAACCTAAATTGTCCCCACTCCCGAGTGCTGAGCATTAAGAATATAAGTACATAAGAAATAGGAGCAGGAGTAGGCCATTTGGCCCCTTGAGACTGCTCTGCCATTCAATAAGATCATGGCTGATCTTTAACCTCAACTCCACTTTCCTGCACTATCCCCGTATCTCTTGATTCCCTTAATATCCAAGTGGTTCAGTGGTCCAATTGTCAATTTCTTCACTTGCCCTCCTCTTCTGAGATATTGAGTTGATAGTAAATATTGTCAAGCTATTAACTGTAGGGGAGCAAGGCAGCTGAGCACCATCCAGTCCTTAGCTGACATCTACAAGCACGCACATTCAGCAGCGACCATTGGATAGCAATTGGGAAAGCAATTATTATAGATGATTTTCCCCTCCTGTGTGAGAGGTGCTAGACGAGATCAGTTAAGGCTGTTATCAAACTGCACAATACCTGTGCAAGTGACAGTGACTTCTGACACATGGGTCACGTTCAACCACTTGCAACTGGAAAGTAGATTTGCCGAGATTCATTAAAGCCGGGAAAACTTGTGATGCCATGTCAGGAGCTAACACCACTAGGGTGGATCTTAGCGCAATATAAAAGCAGTTTACCACAACAAAGATTGAGGCCTGCGCCTGGGATCTTCCAGACCTGTATAACTCAGCTACTCACCGGATATAATCACTGAGTCATAGGGGGAGCGAGTAAACTATTTTTTTTTAAGGAGACATACATTTAGAAAAAATGAAGTCAACTTGATTTCCCTCTTGCTGTCAAAAATGATAGATTTAAAAATTGTATCCTGAATCACTAATAACCGGGAAACCAGTATAACGTGGCTTTAGTCAATGTTACCTGCTGTGACTGGTATGGTCAGCTCTGAGTATTGTCTTTTTTTCAATGTACATATGTTCTTTGAGGAATATAACTCCTTTAATTACAGGAAATGAACACCACACATACTGCTGTTACATCTGCATTCCAATTGTGGTGCCGCGGTTTTGATATGAAGCCTTGTTTATAGGGAGTGAGTGCATGCAGGTGTTCATAATAGAGCTGGTACTAATCCAGCCCACTCCATGTGAAATAGTTCAAGCATCTGGCATATTTCTCATCCTTCAAACACTGCTCTTCACAACATCAATCTTTTTTTCTTTCTTTTTTTTTTTAAAAAGGATTTTTCTCTTTTTTTTTCACCCACCCCCAAATCTAAATGCCTTAAAGCCACACAAAAAGATTGTATTCAGGATGAGCAGTGGAGCATGTGTGCTGTGCCTGATGTCTCCCATACAGCAGCAGTTTCCCCTTTCCCATTCTCAAGCCTCTTCACAGTTGTTTTAATGTATTATCCTCACTGACACAGAAATCCAGCATATGTACTTTAGGCAGGTCACACCCTCAGCCTCCTATAGGGCAACTTATAGTTCAGGCAATGGTCATCACAATTTAGAATAAAAATAGAACCAATAACATCAAGGGATTAAAAAGACATCAGCCCAATGAAAGGTTTAAGATTTGTCATAAGAAAGCATGGGGCTTCCTAATTGCTCAGCAAGTGTATTTAGTAATTGGTCATAGAGACGAGGCAGGCCTTAGTTTTGTTACCTAGCTTGTGCTGAGATGCTGATCTCAGTAGTAAGGGCATTACAAATGACCTCAATGCCTCCAGGCTAGAGGGGAGAAAATTGGTCCGGATTCTTGTTCCTGATCACCAGCCGGTGATTCTTGTTGAAAATGGACATGTCTAGCCACTGGATGATTGGACTTGAATGTCGCTCACCCTGTCCCAATCAGCTCCCCCACCACGGGGCAGGTTAGTTCTCCCCGGTGTCCTGGCCAAGATTTATCCCTCAACCAATATCACTAAAAACAGTTTACCTGGTCGTTATCTCATTGCTGTGGGAGCTTGCTGTGCGCAAATTAACTGCCGCAACTCCTACAGCGACCACACTCAAAAAAAGTGCTTCATTGGCTGAGATCAGCTAACTCAATACAACCTGGAGATGAAATGTTTGGGGCATGTAATAAAAAACAATTTTGGTTCTATGCAGGAACTAAAATATATTTTAAATCAGAGAAGAATGAAAGGAAAATTGGGACCCCTCAATGACTCAACAGATGATTTCAGATGTGGTATACAGAATCATATAGAGCAGGAATGTCCCAAGCTCAGTTTCTGGGTCGTCTCATGGTGATCTCATGCAGGGCAGTGGTAGAGTGCGATATTGGTCTCTGTGTTCTGGGCTGAGCAGGGTTATAATTAGTCAAGGTAAAAGCATTTCCTGGCATCAAATTAAGTAATCAAGACCAGAAGGTCCAAAAATCAATAGCTGGTCTACACTGAGTTCGTTGATCTCATGTAAGGCCATAGTTAAGGCTCAGCACCCTTAAGTGAGAGAGATTAAAATTGGCCAGGGTTATTGCTCCTGATCACCAGCCAGTAATTCCTGTTGGAAATCGGCACCTGTGACCGTTGGACTTAATTGTAATGCTCACATCCGGGCCAGGGTGTCCTTGGAGATGGAGCACGCGGTGTCCACCGGTACGCTCGCGGCCTTCCGCGAGAGGTGGGCGCCAGACGGACTGGAGTACATCGTTACCCCCGGCAACCAAATTTTAATTTGATTTTATATGTTTTAAAGTTTAATTTGTTTTAATTGCCGGGTTCTAGTGTCCCCCTCCCTTTTTATAGGGGGCACTTGTAAAATTTATGGTTTTACTGCCAAAAAAAAAGCAAAAAAACACAAAAAAAACTAAAAAAGGGCAGTTGGAAAGTGTCTGGAGTGTCCCTCAGATGGGGGGGCACTCGATCTACCCCAAAAAGAGTTGTAATGCTCCTCAGGTACACTCGCGGCCTTCCGTGAGAGGTGGGCGCCGGAGGGACTGGAGTGCATCATCACCCCCGGCAACCAAATTTTAATTTGATTTGACATGTTTTAAAGTTTAATTTGTTTTAATTGCCGGGTTTTAGTGTCACCCTCCCCTTTTATAGGGGGCACGTGTAAAAATTTATGCTTTTAGTGCCCAAAAAACCCCACAAAAAACCCACAAAAAAATCACAAAAAATACACAAAATAAAGGGGCACTTGAAAAGTGTTTAGAGTTTACCCCCACTTTAATCAGAGGGCACTTGATTTAATGTTTATTTCTGTTGCAACCAAAAGAGTTGTATTGCTCCTCATAATCAAATAGCCTGCTGATGCTCACTGTCAAGGTTCACATATGAAGTTTGGGTGAAGCACCAGAGGCAACTGGTACCTGAGGAACTATATCCCAGTAAAAAAATCACTATAATTGGCCTCAGCACCCTCAGATGTGAGCGAGAGGGAAATTGGCCAGGGTTAATGGTTCCTGATTGTTATCCAATGATGTGCTGGACATTGAAGATGTGGATATTTGAGAGAGATGTCTGGGTCCGGCTGGGATGTTGCCATGGTCAAATAGGCTTCCCGTTCTCTGGGCTCACACATGAGAAATGATCACTTGGACAAGGATCTGGAGAGCTAGGTGAGTTCCTGGAGAAATTCAGTTTATTTTGAACAGTATCTCAGCAAGATGTCAAAATAATAATGAATTAGACCACAATTTTATATCTACGTAAACAAACAGTCCCCGAAACAGTTTGTAAAATTTTGCTTAGTACTTGCTCTGTTGAAGTGCTATTGAATTATTATTATTGACAATAATTGGCTGTGATTTTATAACTTAATAGAGATTGTCCATTGGGTTCTCCTTTTATCTAGTAACCTCTGATAGAATGTGTGTGTGTGTGAATGTTCAGTAAGGAGATAATCAAGGCCTAATCGACCATTGGAACATTACAGTCAAACTTGACATCTGCATGCACACACACACTATCTAGCAGTGGTCGCTGAACGAAGATCAGAAGTGGGAAACCTGGATCAGTTTTCTCATTTCTAGCTTGGGGTTGGAATGCTTTAGTTGCCTTAGGCGAGATTAACTCCATCCACATAGAGCAGGGATTGAACCTGGAACCTTTCTGGTCTCTACAACTCAACAGTGTGTATTTAGTCAATCATTTGTGGGGTGGGGGGGAGGGGGTTGGTGAACATCTGAAAATTTCAGTCAATGTAAGCAATACCTCTGTACCCTCAATCACTGCCTCTGCAAGAATATTTCCTTTTATCTGATCTTTTATCCAGTAAAATACTGGTATATTTTGTGTAATAATTAATAAACATGATATTACTGTTCAGGCTAAATATAACACAATTCAGTATGAATTGGTCAGTCTTAGAACTTACCAAGTTTTTAGATTAAAGCAAGTGGCTGTTAAACTGAATAGGGCAAATATTCAAAACTGGCTTGAGAAACTAACCACTATCATTTTAAATGGCTGCACTGAGGCTTTTGGTATTATGGGGTAGATTTTGACTTTGTGCGATAGTGTGAAATGGGTGACAATGAATCGGCAGCCCGTTTTACATCTCTCCCGATTGTTATTGCCATTGACGTCTATGGAAATAAAAATTAGGAGAGGTGTAAAATGGGCTGCTGATTCGCCTGCACCCATTTTACGCTATCGCACGAAGTTAAAATCTACCCCTATCTTTATACCACTGCTATAGAATATTGGGCTCAATTTTCCCTGGTCATGCGTGCGGTTTTTTTTTTACGTATTTTTTTTTTCCAAGTTTCCCCCTGCACCGGCCTAACTGACTTAGTTACAATTTTTCTAGGCCAGTTTTTTTTTACTTCATACCCTCATATCTGCGCCGGTTTTTATAATTTTTCGCCGTTCGGCCAACATTTTTTTCTCCTAGGTCAGCGTATCTGGCCACTCCTGAAAAACCTTCTGGGCACTTAAGAAAACCAGTGCACATTTACCTTGGGGAGAGAGAGAGAACTGTGAACCTGTCCTGCCTGCCTGCTTTCCTGCTGTTTTGAGCTTCTTTCAAAGGTAAATTTAAGTATGGGGGCAATACTGACAATGACATACCTTGTGTGAGCCTTCTGCATCATAGTGCAATGTAGGAGACAATTGGTTCGACGCCATCACATCAGGAACATCAGAGCCCGTAGGGTGCTGGGCAGGAGGCCTTACCCACCTTGGATATATCGAGACAGGCATTCATATCTCCACCTGAGTGATGCAGACTGCGTTTCCACAAAGAAGTTGTAACTGAGATCTGTGATTTGGGCAAAGCAGACCTGCAACCTAGAAGCATCAGGGGGACTGCTTTGTGAGTTGAAGTGAAGGTTACAGCTGCACTTTCATTCTATGCCTCCGGATTGTTTCAAGCTACAACTGGGGATGTGTGCACCATCTCTCAACATGCAACACATGTCTGCATTCACAAAGTCACGGCTGCACTGTATGCCCTGAGGAATTACTTCATAAAGTACCCCAGGTAATGCATGAAAGGGCTGTTGGCTTCTCCAGGATTGCTGGCCTCCCAAAGGTACAGGGCTGCATTGATTATACCCACATCGCCTTGCGAGCCCCTTTGGAGGAACAGAAACGGTTTCCACTCCATTAATGTACAGCTCGTGTGAGACGACCTGCATCATATCATGTCAATCGATGCAAGATACCCTGGGAGCACCCATGATGCATTCATCCTACACGACAGCGTTATATCTGTCATGTTTCAGCAGCAGCAGCCAGAAGGGCAGAGCTGGCTACTGGGCAACAAAGGGTACATAGAAACATAGAAACATAGAAAATAGGTGCAGGAGTAGGCCATTCGGCCCTTCGAGCCTGCACCACCATTCAATATAATCATGGCTGATCATGCAACTTCAGTACCCCATTCCTGCTTTCTCTCCATACCCCTTGATCCCTTTAGCCGTAAGGGCCACATCTAACTCCCTTTTGAATATATCTATCGAACTGGCCTCAACAACTCTCTGGTAGATAATTCCACAGGTTCATAATTCTCTGAGTGAAGAAGTTTCTCCTCATCTCGGTCCTAAAGGGCTTATCCCTTATCCTTAGACTGCGACCCCTGGTTCTGGACTTCCCCAACATCGGGAACATTCTTCCTGCATTTAACCTGTCCAATCCTGTCAGAATTTTATATGTTTCGATGAGATCCTCTTTCATTCTTCTAAATTTCAGTGAATGTAAGCCTAGTCGATCCAGTCTTTCCTCATATGTCAGTTCTGCCATCCTGGGAATCAGTCTGGTGAACCTTCGCTGCACTCCCTCAATAGCAAGAATGTCCTTCCTCAGATTAGGAGACCAAAACTGTACACAATATTCCAGGTGAGTCCTCACCAAGGCCCTGTACAACTGCAGTAAGACCTCCCTGCTCCTATACTCAAATCCCCTCACAATGAAGGCCAACATGCCATTCACCACCCGCTGTACCTGCATGCCAACTTTCAATGATTGATGTATCATTACATCCAGGTCTCATTGCACCTCCCCTTTTCCTAATCTGTCACCATTCAGATAATATTCTGCCTTCCTGTTTTTGCCACCAAAGTGGATAACCTCACATTTATCTACATTATACTGCATCTGCCATGCATTTGCCCACACACCTAACCTGCCCAAGCCAGCCTGTAGCCTCTTAGCATCCTCCTCACAGCTTACACCGCCACCCAGTTTAGTGTCATCTGCAAACTTGGAGATATTACACTCAATTTCTTCATCCAAATTATTAATGTATATTGTAAATAGCTGGGGACCCAGCACTGAGCCCTGCGGCACCCCACTAGTCACTGCCTGCCATTTTGAAAAGGACCCATTTATCCCGACTCTGCTTCCTGTCTGCCAACCAGTTCTCTATCCACGTCAGTACATTACCCCCAATACCATGTGCTTTAATTTTGCACACCAATCTCTTGTGTGGGACCTTATCAAAAGCCTTTTGAAAGTCCAAATACACCACATCCACTCTACAAGTGTCCACTCTACAAGTTACATCCTCAGAAAATTGCAGAAGATTTGTCAAGCATGATTTCCCTTTCATAAATCCATGTTGAATTGGACCGATCCTGTCACTGCTTTCCAAATGCGCTGTTATTTCATCTTTAATAATTGATTCCAACATTTTCCCCACTACTGATGTCAGGCTAACCGGTCTATAATGACCCGTTTTCTCTCTCCCTCCTTTTTTAAAAAGTGGTGTTACATTAGCTACCCTCCAGTCCATAGGAACTGATCCAAAATCTATAGAATGTTGGAAAATGATCACCAATGCATCCACTATTTCTAGGGTCACTTCCTTAAGTACTCTGGGATGCAGACTATCAGGCCCCAGGGATTTATCTGTCTTCAATCCCATCAATTTCCCTAACACAATTTCCCACCTAATAAGGATTTCCTTCAGTTCCTCATTCTCACTAGACCCTCAGTCCCCTAGTACTTCCAGAAGGTTATTTGTGTCTTCCTTCGTGAAAACAGAACCAAAGTATTTGTTCAACTGGTCTGTCATTTCTTTGTTCCCCATTATAAATTTACCTGAATCTGACTGCAAGGGATCTACATTTGTCTTCACTAATTTTTTTCTCTTCACATATCTACAGAAGCTTTTGCAGTCAGTTTATATGTTCCCGGCAAGCTTCCTCTCATACTCTATTTTCCCTCTCCTAATTAAACCCTTTGTCCTCCTTTGCTGAATTCTAAATTTCTCCCAGTCCTCAGGTTTGCTGCTTTTTCCGATCAATTTATATGCCTCTTCCTTGGATTTAACACTATCCTTAATTTCCCTTGTTAGCCACAGTTGAGCCACCTTCCCCGTTTTATTTTTGCTCCAGACAGGGATATACAATTGTTGAAGTTCATCCATGTGATCTTTAAATATTTGCCATTGCCTATCCACTGTCAACCCTTTAAGTATCATTCGTCATTCTATTCTAGCCAATTCACGTCTCATACCATCAAAGTTACCTTTCCTTAAGTTCAGGACCCTAGTCTCTGAATTAACTGTGTCACTCTCCATCTTAATAAAGAATTCTACCACATTATGGTCACTCTTCCCCAAGGGGCCTCGCACAACAAGATTGCTAATTAATCCTTTCTCATTACACATCACCCAGTCTAGGATGGCCAGCCCTCTAGTTGGTTCTTCGACATATTGGTCCAGAAAACCATTCCTAATACACTCCAGGAAATCCTCCTCCACCGTATTGCTACCAGTTTGGTTAGCCCAAGCTATATGTAGATTAAAGTCGCCCATGATAACTGCTGTTCCTTTATTGCACGCATCCCTAATTTCTTGTTTGATGTCCCCAGCCTTACTACGAGTGTTTGGTGGTCTGTACACAACTCCCACTAATGTTTTCTGCCCTTTGGTATTCCACAGCTCTACCCATATAGATTCCACATCATGCAAGCTAATGTCCTTCCTTACTATTGCGTTAATTTCCTCTTTAACCAGCAACACTACGCCACCTCCTTTTCGTTTCTGTCTATCCTTCCTGAATGTTGAATACCCCTAGATGTTGAGTTCCCAGCCTTGGTCACCCTGGAGCCATGTCTCCCTGATGCCAATTATATCGTATTCATTAATTGCTGCCTATGCAGTTAATTCGTCCACCTTATTACGAATACTCTTCGCATTGAGGCACAGAGCATTCAGGCTTGTCTTTTTAACACACTTTGCCCTTTTAGAATTTTGCTGCAATGTGGCCCTTTTTGATTTTTGCCTTGGGTTTCTCTTCCCTCCACTTTTACTTTTCTTCCTTCTATCTTTTGTTTCTGCTCCCATTCTCCTTCCCTCTGTCTCCCTGCATAGGTTCCCATCCCCCTGCCATATTTGTTTAACCCCTCCCCAACAGCACTAGCAAACACTCCCACTAGGACATTGGTTCCGGTCCTGCCCAGGTGCAGATCGTCCGGTTTGTACTGGTCCCACCTCCCCCAGAACCAGTTCCAATGTCCCAGGAATTTGAATCCCTCCCTTCTGCACCATTCCTCAAGCCATGTATTTACCTGAGCTATCCTGCGATTCCTACTCTGACTAGCACGTGGCACTGGTAGCAATCCTGTGATTACTACTTTTGAGGTCCTACTTTTTAATTTAACTCCTAGCTCCCTAAATTCAGCTTGTAGGATCTCCTCCCGTTTTTTACCTATATCGTTGGTACCACAACAACTGGCTGTTCACCCTCCCCCTTCAAAATGTCCTGCAACCGCTCCGAGACATCCTTGATCCTTGACCTTTGCACCATCCTGGAGTCTCGATTGCGGCCGCAGAAACGTCTATCTATTCCCCTTACAATAAAATCTCTTACCACTATAGCTCTCCCACTCTTTTTCCTGCCCTCCTATGCAGCAGAGCCACCCATGGTGCCATGGACATGGCTGCTGCTGCCCTGCCCTGATGAGTTATCACCGCCAACAATACCCAAAGCGGTGTATCTGTTTTGGAGGGGGATGATCGCAGGGGACCTCTGCACTACCTTCCTTCCACTGCTCTTCCTGTTGGTCATCCATTCCCTATCTTTTTATGTAACCTTTACCTGCAGTAAGACCAACTCAGTAAACATGCTATTCACGGCATCCTCAGCATCGCGCATGCTCCAGAGTGAATCCACCCACAGCTCCAGTGCCGCTATGCGGTCTGTCAGGAGCTGCAGCAGGGTACACTTCCCGCACATGTAGTCATCAGGGACACTGGAAGCGTCCCTAAGTTCCCACATAGCACAGGAGGAGCATGATACGTGTCTGAGCTCTCCTGTCATGACTTAACCCTTAGATTACATTAATTTGGCAACAACAATGATAAAGGTTACCCACCAATAGGGAAAAGAAAAAGAAAAACTACTCACCAATCACCAGCCAATCACTTACCCCCTTGGCTGTGATGTCACCTTTCGATTTCTTTCTACTTCTTTGTTTACCTTCTGCCCTGAATCTGGCCTTCCTTGACTCCTGGGCCTTTTATAGGCCTCTCCGATGCTGCCCCGGACTCCCGCTGCTCAGTCTCCCACCTTCCACGACTTCTGGGCCTTTTATAGGCCTCTCCGATGCTGTCCCGGATTTCCGCTGCTCGATCTCCCGCCTTCCTCGACTCCTGGGCCTTTTGGAGCTATTACATTCAATTCCTTCATCTAAATCATTAATGTATATTGTAAATAGCTGGGGGTCCCAGCACTGAACCTTGCGGTACCCCACTAGTCACTGCCTGCCATTCTGAAAAGGACCCGTTTATTCCTACTCTTTGCTTCCTATCTGCCAACCAGTTCTCTATCCACGTCAATACATTACCCCCAATACCATGTGCTTTAATTTTGCACACTAATCTCTTGTGTGGGACCTTGTCAAAAGCCTTTTGAAAGTCCAAATACACCACATCCACTGGTTCTCGCTTGTCCACTCTACTAGTTACATCCTAAAAAAATTCTAGAAGATTTATCAAGCATGATTTCCCTTTCATAAGTCCATGCTGACTTGGACCGATCCTGCCACTGCTTTCCAAATGCACTGCTATTACATCTTTTATAATTGATTCCAACATTTTCCCCACTACCGATTTTAGACTAACAGGTCTATAATTCCCTGTTTTCTCTCTTCCTCCTTTTTTAAGGAGTGGGGTTACATTAGCTACCCTCCAATCCATAGGAACTGATCCAGAATCTATAGAATGTTGGAAAATGACCACCAATGCATCCACTATTTCTAGGGTCACTTCCTTAAGTACTCTGGGATGCAGACAACAGGCCCTTGGGATTTATCAGCCTTCAATCCCATCAACTTCCCGAACACAATTTCCTGACTAATAAGGATTTCCTTCAGTTCCTCCTTCTCGCTAGACCCTCGGTCCCCTAGTATTTCCGGAAGGTTATTTGTGTCTTCCTTCGTGAAGACAGAACCAGAGTATTCGTTTAATTGGTCTTCCATTGATTTGTTCTCCATTATAAATTCACCTGAATCTGACTGCAAGGGACCTACATTTGTCTTCAAGAATCTTTTTCTCTTCCCATATCTATAGAAGCTTTTGCAGTCAGTTTTTGTGTTTCCTGCAAGCTTACTCTTCCTAATTAAACACTTTATCTTCCTCTGCTGAATTCTAAATTTCTCCCAGTCCTCAGGTTTGCTGCTTTTTCTGGTCAATTTATATGCCTCTTCCTTGGATTTAACACAATCACTAGTTTCCCTTGTTAGCCACGGTTGAGTCATCCTCCCCGTTTTATTTTTACACCAGACAGGGATGTACAATTGTTGCAGTTCATCCATGTGATCTTTAAATGTCTGCCATTGCCTTGGGCTCTTCAGCGGCTGGTGTGAGGATTGGAGTGGGAGTGACAATTGATTCTGTCAATGGACGTGGGGTCTGGGCGTGTTCCCTTATTGCAGCAGCTAACTCCAACATTCCATCCCTCATGGTCAGTGATGTGGTTTGCACTACCTCTGACATTCCCTCCCTCATGGCCACTATTCCCTCACTGATGGTCCCGGATATCATTCCCATTTCTTGTGTCATTGCTATTACTTCTTCCGACAGTCCCGCTACCTCATCACTCACCCTACTGATAGCGTCTAGGAGTGATCGGTTCAGGTCAATGCTCTCCGCACTCAATGACATCATCTGAATCACATCTGTTAGATCCTGCACCTCAGGAGAGCACAGTCGAGCTCTCCTTCCCCTCCTCCCCATGGGTGTGGCTCGCACCCCAACACTGGGACCGCAGCCTGGGATAGTAGGGCCTTGGGTGTGTCTCGCTGCACCTCACCACTGGGACCTGGAACCTCGGAAGGTGGGGCCCTGGGTGTGTCTTGATGCACCCCACCACTGGGACCCGCAACCTCGGAAGGTGTGAAACCATGGAATGTCCCACCAACACTCAAACCACTAATTATGGAAGGGGCTGTCACCTCAATAAGTGGCACCTCTTCCAAATTCAGTGCAACAGTGGGAGCTTCATCCAGCTCCATCTCCTCCCCCTCGCACCCCCCCGCCCCCCATGTTCTTGGTCTGGAGGGTTGGATTGGAAGATGTTCTTCTCTTCAGGCTCGTCCGCGTCTGAATCTTCTTCTGCATCATCAGGGTTGGCCTCGAGTTCTGCAAAATATAACAGAACGCAGACAAATGGTTAGCAGCAGAGGAGGGGGCAGGATGGGTGGCATGAGTAGGCTCACACATTGCAGGCCAGGCAGCAGGCTGATTTGAAGGACCACAATGAATTTGCAGGACTTACCCTCTCCCTCGAGTGTGGGCCCAGCTTGTGCAGCGGTGATTGCTTTTCTCCCGGCAGGACCCATGAAAGCAGCGACCCTCTCTTCCAAGGGTGTCAGTGGGTGAAGATTTGTCGGGCCTCCTCCTGTTTGAGTTCTTTCCCTTTTATTACGTGCTGCCTTCCTCTGCAAAGTTGAAAACCTAACTTTTGCTGGGTGGGACATATACAGCTGGTCACATTTACAATTGCAATTCCATTGAATAAATGAAAATATTACTTACACTAACGACTTGACCAAGGTCCTGCCACTTCTTTTTACACTGGCCACCAGATCTCGTGGTGGTCACCATTGCACAGTAATCTTCTGCAACTTGGTTTCTTCATTTCTTTGGGTGTAACTTTTATGTGACCTCTGCTGGTGCCCAGCTCCTGCCATCTGTTCGCTATCACAGTAACTAGTGCCTCCAGTTCATCCTCTAAGAAATTCTTGGTCCTTGCACCGTGTTGCATCTTTTACTGTTGCAGCTGCGATTTTTCCAATGCGCTCACACAGCACTCAACCTTCTCACATATATAACTGGCTCTTTAAAAATGGCCGATTGCCAACTCGGAGCTGTACTGCGCATGCGCGTCTATTGCAATGACGTCAGAAACGTCACTTTTTTTGGCGCAGAAGGTGCGGCGTCGTTTTTTTGACGCAGACAGCAGGCTCCACCCCCCGAGGTGACTGAACACACTGTGCGGCACCAAATTCGAATTATACATCGGGGAAACTCTGTCAAATTATTTCCGGTGCATTTCTGGCCTAGAAAAACGGGTGTAACTCTGGCAATATGTCATAAAACGGGTTTGTGGAAAATTGAGCCCATTATATTCAGAAAAAGCTGTGTAATATATTTATTTCATGAATATTTTCTGTTCCGAGGTTGAAAATATTTCTACAATACAACTTTTAATGTTGAAATATGAAACTTCTAGATAATTATGTTCCTCACTAACGGGAGAGAACTCATCCACATATTGTGAAGGACACAAAGCTCTTTCAGCACTCAAATGGTTAGTGGCTGCTTAATTCATGAGTGCATTCCATTTACCTTGATCTGCTTTCCCAGTGGTTGTGGTCTCATTAGCAATTTCCTACTTAATCTGGATGCAGATCCTGTTCAATTTAATGACAAGCCTTTTGTATGTGGAATCTGAGAAAAATCAACTGTTGAGATTAATTCTGTTCATTATTATTTTAGCAATATTAATTCACGATCACAGCAGCATGGTTGAAAAAAAGCACATTTTAACTCTAGTTTGGTTTTCATGAGGGCTCTGAGGCAAGTATATATATATATATATGTATAAAAAACCAAGAAGTTATGGATTTAAGAGTTTAAAACATATGTATATGTGTATGTGTGTGTATATATATATATATATATATATTAATGTGTATGTATATATATATATATCTCCATGTGTTTTAAACTCTTCTTTCCATAGCTGCTTGTTCAGAATAGTACTAGTGGGCAGACGTATTACATTTACCACAACTTACTACAAACTTTCATTTAAACTGTTTCAATAATCAACAGATGAATCTTTCCCACAACCAAGTGGTTCCTGACCACATTGGACCTACAACCATAATGAAGGGACTGCACCATTCGCATCATCTGGCTGTCGGGTGCCTATCCCCACCTCTTAGCCCTTAGAAAAAAAATGAAAATAAGATGTTATTTGTTTTATAAAAGTCCTGCAGGATATTTCAAAATATACGGCTTTTCTTTAGCTTATTCTAAGAATTTTCAATAGATTATCCTATAAGATATTTCCGAAAGGAACAATTTCACTTAACACACATACACGGTGTTCATCTGGGAGCCAAGAGAGTAATTTGTGCTACTGAGTGGAAATCAATATTGTATAACAGTCTGGAATATTTCAAAGGACATGTTTGTGAATAAATGTGATTGACTGGAAGGTTTTGTAGAAATCAATTGGATCAGCAGCCAGAACAATACTCCTCCAACAGTACTATGAAGAGTGGGTATTAAAGCAGCAAACATACAAAGCCAGAAGATAGTTTAGTTGTTTCTAATTTCACTCTGTTCTAGGCAAAGAGGATTTTCTACAAAGTATGTGCTAATTTACTATGTAATTCAATATATTACTTGTCCCTTGATTACAATGTATTGAAACCAGCACATACATTAATTTTGGTTTCTACTGTGAATATGGTAAGGAAAAGACCATTCGGTGACCGCAGAGTTTCATTGAGCGATACTGAATCAACACTGGTTTTACATCTTTCCCGATTTTTATTGCCATTGAAGTAAATGGAAATAAAACTAGGCAGAGATGTAAAAGCAGCTGCTGATTCACTGTCACTCATTTTACAGTATTGCACAAAGTAAAAATGACCCTTCATGTCTTGTAAATGTGTTCATCTAAATGCTGATATACCCACTGTGATTTTCGAAGCTTAGAACATGGATGCACACATAGCTGATGACATGAGACTGGTTACAATGCGCTTGCAAGACAGAGGTTGCTGTTGCGGGGGAGGGGGAAATGGTTTACAGCCACACAAAAGGATTGGAAAGAATTTTGTAAGAGATCAGCTCAGAAACAATGAAATGATTGGTTCCCAGAAAATAACTGTTTTCCTCACAGTTCAGGAAGATAACTAAATTATTTTGTTCCCACATACAGCATTTGTATGAGTATATCTGTGCATGTAACAGACAGGAATATGTCTTTACCTTTACAATACATTTGTTCAACATATGGATTTTTATGAGAGCCAAGAAAAATATAAAACTTAAGGGCTAGAATTTCGGGTTTTAGCGATTTCGCCCGTTTTTGGGCAATAATCGCGGCAACATTTTTTTTAACATTGGGGTACCATTACTGCCAGAGCGCTCAAAATGCAGCAAACAGTGAAAAGCAATAGCGATAAATCCGGTGTTGCACAATTGAATTTGTGCGGCGGAACCGAAATTTGCGAGCAAAAAAACCAAATCGGACCTTCGGCGCATGCGCAAAATTTTTGGGGGGGAGGGGGGGGGATTTTTTTTTGTCATTTTTTTTCTTCTTCCCATGCTTCTAGTCAGCTGTCAGGGAGTGCCCCCACATGCGCAGTACACCCAGGGCTGAATCATCCATTTTTAGATTGCATTCACGATGGAAGGAGATAGGAGCAGGTAGTGAGCCAGAAAGTTTAGCAATGACGCCAACAAGGCCCTTGGCACTGCTGTGGAAAAGAGATGGGCGGAATTACTGGAAGGATGCAAGTAAGTGGATTTTCAGCACATTTGGACCAGCATCAGTGAGGAGGTGACTTGTATCGACGACATTCGAAGGACCAATACCCAGTGCTGCAAGAGGTTCAATGTCCATTGCAGGATCATTAGAGTAATTAATATTTTTATTGATGCACTCCTTCATTCCTTGTTATAAATCTGACACATGTTGATATAGGTAGGCTTAGCGTTGCACCTTATTTGCCAGGAATGATCTTTACATATTATTGCTTTCTGAGATCTTAAAAGATGTTTCTGCACTTCGATGTCTTCCTCATGAACCACGTGCAACCTCCAGGGCCATTAAACAGAGGACTGTATTAAATGCACATGATATAAGCCGTAAGACAGCTTAAAAATAACAAGGCTACGGGTGCGGAAGGAATCCTTGCTGAGGCATTGAAGTATGGCGGAGAGACACTGCTGGCGCGAATACACGACCTCATCTCTCTCATCTGGAGGGAGGAGAGCATGCTGGGGGATTTCAGAGATGCAGTGATCGTGATCATCTTTAAAAAAAGGGGACAAGTCTGACTGCGGCAGCTACAGAGGAATCTCCCTGCTATCAGCCACTGGGAAAGTCGTCGGTAGCGTCCTCCTCAACTGTCTTCTTCCCGTGGCCGAGGAGCTCCTCCCGGAGTCACAGTGAGCGTATCGTCCCCTATGGGGCACAACGGACATGATTTTTGCAGCACGACAGCTACAGGAAAAATGCAGTGAACAGCGCCAGCCCTTATACATGGCCGCCTTTGACACTGTCAACCACGAGGATCTAAGGAGTGTCCTCCTCCATTTCAGATGCCCCCAAAAGTTCGTCACCATCCTCCACCTGCTCCACGACGACATGCAGGCCGTGATCCTTACCAATGGATCCATCACAGACCCAATCCATGTCCGGACCGGCGTCAAACAGGGCTTTGCCCCATTGCCCCAACCCTTTTCTCAATCTTTCTCGCTGCCATGCTCCACCTCAGAGTCAACAAGCTCCCTGCTGGAGTGGAACTAAACTACAGAAACAGTGGGAACCTGTTCAACCTGCACCGTCTCTAGGCCAGGTTTAAGATCATCCCAACCTCTGTCGGCGAGCTACAGTACGCGGACGATGTCTGCGCCTGCGCACATACAGAGGCTGCACTCCAGGACATAGTCGACATATTTACTGAGGCGTACGAAAGCATGGGCCTTACGCTAAACATCCGTAAGACAAAGGTCCTCCACCAGCCTGTCCTCACTGCACAGCACTACCCCCCAGTCATCAAGATCCATGGCGCGGCCCTGGACACCATGGACCACTTCCCATATCTCGGGAGCCTCCTATCAACAAGAGCAGGCATCGACAACGAGATCCAAAACCGCCTCCAGTGCGCCAGTGCAGCCTTCGGCCACCTGAGGAAAAGAGTGTTTGAAGACCAGGCCCTCAAAACTGCCACCAAGCTCATGGTCTACAGGGCTGTAGTAATACCTGCCCTCCTGTATGGCTCAGAGAGATGGACCATGTACAGTAGACACCTCAAGTTGCTGGAGAAATATCACCAACGGTGTCTCCGCAAGATCCTACAAATCCCCTGGGAGGACAGGCACACCAACATCAGCGTCCTCATTCAGGCTAACATCCCCAGCATTGAAGCACTGACCACACTCGATCAGCTCCGCTGGGCAGGCCACATAGTCCGCATGCCAGATACGAGACTCCCAAGGGAAATGCTCTACTCGGAGCTCCTTCATGGCAAACGAGCCAAAGGTGGACAGTGGAAACGCTACAAGGACACCCTCAAAGCCTCCCTGATAAAGTGCGACATCCCCACTGATCCTGGGAGCCCCTGGCCCAAGACCGCCCTAAGTGGAGAAAGTGCATCCGAGAGGGCGCTGAGCACCTCGAGTCTCAACGCCGAGAGCATGCAGAAATCAAGCGCAGGCAGTGGAAAGAGCGTGCGGCAAACCAGTCCCACCCACCCCTTCCCTCAACGACTATCTGCCTCACCTGTGACAGTGTCTGTGGCTCTCGTATTGGACTGTTCAGCCACCAAAGAACTCACTTCAGGTGTGGAAGCAAGTTTTCCTCGATTCCGGGGGACTGCCTATGATGATGGGGTATAAGTGCTTTGATGGCTATCTGTGTGTGCCACAAGAGCAGGTGGGCCCTCTGGTTACCATTCCCATTGTCACCTTTGCAGGGAACCACAACCGCCGAGAGCAGCGACGGGCAGGCGGCTCCACCCAGAACCATGACAGACCTGGAGGGACGAGTGGCTGGTCGGATCGGTGCCTCGGGGGGGGCAACTGCCCATGTTGGTGCTGAGCCCCCGTTCGAAAGTCCTGCAAAAATCCCCGGGCTGGGTTGGGGCAATGTGATGCAGTGTCTGTGGACTAGATATGACGGAGTAGCTGCGGCCTTTCAAATGAGCCTGTGCTGTGTGACCTTACTCATGTCATTCTGCTCCCTCCCCTGCTGCTAACCACTCGTCTGTTGTTTTCTATTTCCAGATGAGGAGTCGCATGTGCCACATCCTCCAATGGAAGCCTCCACCTCAAGCCGTCAAGAAGAAGGGGATGAGGGCAAGGAACTTCAAGGGGAGGAGCAGACTGAGCAGCCTTGGGAGGGGGGGGTGGTGATGCACTCGACATCTCTTTTTTTTCCTATGACAGATCCTCATCCAGGGAAGAAACATTCTCAGGCTTTGAGCCATCCGAGTACAAGTGGTGTGCAGCAATGCACTGCCGGGGTTGAATCCCATATGCTGTCTCTCCGGTGCAGATGCACACCTGGACATGGTGCGACTGTCCAGGGAGAGCATCCAACTCACGCGACAGGTCCTAGAGGTATTGAGTAGGATTCCCACAAACTTCGTGGCACTATCTGCGAATGTGACGGAGTTCGGGTCACAGATTGTCCGTGCGAGCCGCGAAACCTGCGAGGCTGTCAATGCCCACGTGTGTCAGATTTATAATCTAAATAATGAAGGAGTGTATCAATAAAAATATTACTTACTCTAAGGACAAAAATATATTCCAGTGAAAAAGAAGGGCGGTAAGAGAAAGGATAACCAGCCGTGGATAACCAAAGAAATAAAGGAGAGTATCAAATCAAAGACCAATGCGTATAAGGTGGCCAAGGTTAGTGGGAAACTAGAGGATTGGGAAAATTTTAAACAACAGCAAAGAATGACTAAAAAAGCAATAAAGAAAGGAAAGATAGATTACGAAGGTAAACTTGCGCAAAACATAAAAACTGATCGTAAAAGCTTTTACAGATATATAAAACGGAAAAGAGTGACTAAAGTAAATGTTGGCCCCTTAGAAGATGAGAAGGGGGATTTAATAATGGGAAATGTGGAAATGGCTGAGACCTTTAACAATTATTTTGCTTCGGTCTTCACAGTGGAAGACACAAAAACCATGCCAAAAATTGCTGGTCACAGGAATGTGGGAAGGGAGGAGCTTGAGACAATCACTATCACTAGGAGGGTAGTGCTGGACAGGCTAATGGGACTCAAGGTAGACAAGTCCCCTGGTCCTGATGAAATGCATCCCAGGGTATTAAAAGAGATGGCGGAAGTTATAGCAGATGCATTCGTTATAATCTACCAAAATTCTCTGGACTCTGGGGAGGTACCAGCAGATTGGAAAGCAGCTAATGTAACGCCTCTGTTTAATAAAGGGGGCAGACAAAAGGCAGGTAAATATAGGCCGGTTAGTTTAACATCTGTAGTGGGGAAAATGCTTGAAACTATCATTAAGGAAGAAATAACGGGACATCTAGATAGGAATAGTGCAATCAAGCAGACGCAGCATGGATTCATGAAGGGGAAATCATGTTTAACTAATTTACTGGAATTCTTTGAGGATATAACGAGCATGGTGGATAGAGGTGTACCGATGGATGTGGTGTATTTAGATTTCCAAAAGGCGTTCGATAAGGTGCCACACAAAAGGTTACTGCAGAAGAAAGAGGTACGCGGAGTCAGAGGAAATGTATTAGCATGGATAGAGAATTGGCTGGCGAACAGAAAGCAGAGAGTCGGGATAAATGGATCCTTTTCGGGTTGGAAATTGGTGGTTAGTGGTGTGCCACAGGGATCGGTGTTGGGACCACAACTGTTTACAATATACATAGATGACCTGGAAGAGGGGACAGAGTGTAGTGTAACAAAATTTGCAGATGACACAAAGATTAGTGGGAAAGCGAGTTGTGTAGAAGACACAGAGAGGCTGCAAAGAGATTTGGATAGGTTAAGCGAATGGGCTAAGGTTTGGCAGATGGAATACAATATCAGAAAATGTGAGGTCATCCACCTTGGGAAAAAAAAACAGTAAAAGGGAATATTATTTGAATGGGGAGAAATTACAACATTCTGAGGTACAGAGGGACCTGGGGGTCCTTGTGCATGAAACTCTTTTGAGTTTACCTGCAAAACATAAAAACATTAAACGGTGCCACCCGACCTGGGTGACACTCCAGACATTTTCAAGGCCCTTTTTTTTTTTCCCCCCCTTTTTTTGGTTTTTTTTTTTGTGTTTTTCTTTTTTTTGGTTTTTTTTTTTTGGTTTTTTTTTTTGGGCACTAAAATCACAATTTTCCCCAGTGCCCCCTATAAAAGGGAAGGGGGACACTAAAAGCACCGGCAATTAAAACAAATTAAACTTAAAAACGTAAAATCAAATTAAAATTTGGTTGCTGGGCGTGATGATGCACTCCAGTCCCTCCGGTGCCCACCTCTCGCGGAAGGCCGCGAGCGTACCGGTGGACACCGCGTGCTCCATCTCCAAGGACACCCTGGACCGGATGTAAGAGCGGAAGAGAGGCAGGCAGTCAGGTTGAACGACCCCCTCGACCGCCCGCTGCCTGGACCGGCTTCCTTGTGCATGAATCCCAAAAAGTTAGTTTGCAGGTGCAGCAGGTAATCAGGAAGGCGAATGGAATGTTGGCCTTCATTGCGAGAGGGATGGAGTACAAAAGCAGGGAGGTCCTGCTGCAACTGTATAGGGTTTTGGTAAGGCCGCACCTGGAGTACTGCATGCAGTTTTGGTCACCTTACTTAAGGAAGGATATACTGGCTTTGGAGGGGGTACAGAGACGATTCACTTGGCTGATTCCGGAGATGAGGGGGTTACCTTATGATGATAGATTGAGTAGACTGGGTCTTTACTCATTGGAGTTCAGAAGGATGAGGGGTGATCTTATAGAAACATTTAAAATCATGAAAGGGATAGACAAGATAAAGGCAGAGAGGTTGTTTCCACTGGTAGGGGAGACTAGAACTAGGGGGCACGGCCTCAAAATACGAGGGAGCCAATTTAAAACTGAGTTGAGAAGGAATTTCTTCTCCCAGAGGGTTGTGAATCTGTGGAATTCTCTGCCCAAGGAAGCAGTTGAGGCTAGCTCATTGAATGTATTCAAGTCACAGGTAGATAGATTTTTAACCAATAAGGGAATTAAAGGTTACGGGGAGAGGGCTGGTAAGTGGAGCTGAGTCCACGGTCAGATCAGCCATGATCTTATTGAATGGCGGAGCAGGCTCGAGGGGCTAGATGGCCTACTCCTGTTCCTAATTCTTATGTTCTTATGACCCTGCAAAGGCCATTGAACCTCTTGCGGTACTGGGTGTGGGTCCTTTGGATGTCATCGATACAAGACACCTGCTCAGTGATGCTGGTCCAAATGCGCCGAAAATCCACTGGGAGGGATTTACTTGCACCCTTCCAGTAATTCCACCCATCTCCTTTCCACAGCAGTGACAAGGGCCTCGTTGGCCTCATTGCTAAACTTACTGGCTCGCTGCCTACTCCCATCTCCTTCCATCATGACTGCAATCTAAAAATGGATGATTCAGCCCTGGGTGTACTGCGCATGCGCGGACGTTCCCTGACAGCTGACTAGAAGCGCGGGGAGAAGAAAAAAAATCCAACCTGGGTACGACTGATTTTTTCGGGCGAGTTTTCGGACAGACGGTAAATCGGGCGATATCGCAGAATTTTCTGCCCGGGGCGATAGCGCAGCATTGCAGGCCGATTGACATCATCCAAACGATGAAAACATCGGGCGGACGCTAAGTTTTAGCACCGCTGTAAAACTAACGCCAAAATTTCCGTCCGATTGCAAAATGTTATGCGATTCGATTAGTGCCAAAAAAAGTAGTTTTAGCGATTCGCCCAGGTGGCAAAACGGTCACAAACCTGTCGAAAATCAAGCCCAAAATATTAAATTACTTTCCTTCTCTACCAAATATCTCTGCAATGGTACTTAGTGTCACGAAAAGATTGTATTTAACTATTAACATTTAAATTCAGATCTTTTAATCAGAATGTCAATCGAAATTTGATTAATATAGTTATTCCAGTATTTCTGCAATTTATATGAATCATTTTTTGCTGTTCAAAGGTAAAGATAAATAAAATAAATTGAGTTGTGATAAATATTTAGAATGCATTACAAATATAACATTTAAACAATGTCCAATTTACAAAAAGTGCAAGTAATACTGTTCATTGCGGCTCTATTTATTTTGCTGTGTGAATACAAACTGTAATTTCCCACGTGCTCTGCTGGTGCTTTAGGGATGGAGAGCTAGTGGAGGTTGGTGAGGGCAGGCGAGGTTGATGAGGGTAAGGGAGGTTGGTGAGGGTAAGGGAGGTTGGTGAGGGTAAGGGAGGTTGGTGAGGGTAAGGGAGGTTGGTGAGGGTATGGGAGGTTGGCGAGGGTATGGGAGGTTGGTGAGGGTAAGGGAGGTTGGTGAGGGTAAGAGAGGTTGGTGAGGGTAAAGGAGGTTGGTGAAGGTATGGGAGGTTGGTGAGGGTAAGGGAGATTGGTGAGGGTAAGAGAGGTTGGTGAGGGTAAAGGAGGTTGGTGAGGGTATGGGAGGTTGGTGAGGGTATGGGAGATTGGTGAGGCTAAGAGAGGTTGGTGAGGGTAAAGGAGGTTGGTGAGGGTATGGGAGGTTGGTGAGGGTATGGGAGGTTGGTGAGGGTAAAGGAGGTTGGTGAGGGTATGGGAGGTTGGTGAGGGTAAAGTAGGTTGGTGAGGATAAGGGAGGTTGGTGAGGGTAAGGGAGATTGGTGAGGACAGGGGTGATTGGCCAACGGAACTTAGTGCAGCTTAGAATGCAAACAGCAACAGTCTGGATATAAGGTGTATGCAATGAGGAGCCTGTGAGTTTGATGAAAGTGTTTGAATAATCAAGCCTGAAGGTGACAAAGGCATCAGTGAGAGTTTTGTCAGCACTGGAGCTGAGGTAAGGTGGAGGCAGGTGTTGTTGCCATGGTGGAAACAGGTGGTCTTCGTGGGGGCTAGAATGCAGGGTTAGCTCAGGCTCAAACAATGAGGTTGTACGTTGTCAAATTCAGCTTAAGCAAACAGCTGAGCAGGGGTATAGAATCACAAGGTAAGGTACAGAGCTTTTCCTGGGAACCAATTACGATGGCTATGGTCTCGCCAATGTTAAATAAAAGAAAGTTCTTACCCATACACAACTTGAAATCGGACAAGGAGTAGGATCGTACAATGCTGATTGTGGAGTCAAAGGTGGTGGCAAGGAAGTATACCTGGGTGCTGTCAGTGTACATATAAAACCTCATGGGCAGCCTATAGATGATAGACAAGGAAAAGGGGACCACGGATGGAAACCTAGGATGGGAGAAGACGTTGCAGTAGATATGCTGGCTGTTGAGGGTCAGGTAGGAATGGAACCAAGTGGAGGCATTGCCACAGAGTTGGACTACAGGGGAGAAATGAAGGAGGAGAATGCAGTGGTCAATCATACTGAATGCTACTGAGAGGTTGAGGAGGAAAAGGACAGATAACACACCATGATCACGGTCGCAGAAGATGATTTTTGGTGACTTTAACCAGAGCACCGGTCATGCTTTGCTCAAGGTGGAAGCCAAACTGAAGGGACTAAGAAAGAGTGGATGGGCAAAAAGCTGGGGGGTAATGATACAGTTGAAGACCTTAGAGAGAAAGAGCAAATTGGAAATAGAGTGGTAGTTAGAGAGCACTGAAGAGTTGATGGTCTGCTTTTTGAGGAGGGGCTAATGACAGTAGCTTTGAAGTGTAGGGAAATGGATCCCTCAACAGTGTCAGCCAGCAGTGAACTAAGGCAAGATAGTTGCGCAGTGAAGAGTTAGGTCAGGATGGGAGTTAGGAGAGAGGAAGTGTGCCTTGTGAAGGATATGCAGTTTCTCAATCCAGAGGGGGGAGATATAGGGTAAGGGTGTAGATGCTAGGATACAAAGAAAGACTTGCACCTTTCACAACCTCAGAACATCAAAAAGCGCAGCCAATGAAGTACCTTTGAAGTTTAGGCACTGTTGTAATATAGAAAACGCAGGAAACAAATTGTGCACAGCAAGGTCTACAAACAGTAATGTGATAAATGGTTTTGGTGATGTTGGCTGAGGGATAATTATTGGCCAGGACACCAGGGAGAACTCCACTGCTCTTCTTCGAAATAGTGCCATGGGATCTTTTACACACACCTGAGAGGACAGATGGGGCCGTGATTTAATGTCTCATCTGAAAGATGGGAGACCTGACTGCTACTGCGAAATGGATAATCTCAATCCTCTAGCACTTGATGTTGGAGCTGAGGATGGGAGCACCAGAGGGATTGAATTGAAAGAGTTGGCTAGTTGTTAAAAAGAGATGTCTGGAGCTGTCCTTACCCGTCAGGACAATTCTGGAGTAGTTGGAGGATTTGTCTGTGAAAAAGGAGGTGCGATATTGCTTGAGGCCAGACCAGACATGCATCAAGTGAGCTCAAGCCTGGATTTAAGGGCAGAAATTCTACTTGGGAAATGATAGGTTTCATAGATTGTGAGAGACTTTAAAGGCAATAGGGCATTGAAGTCAGAGGAAAGGGAATGTATAAAAAGTTCAACAACAGCAGTGATTTTATAGTCGGTAGAGGCTCAGGTAATTAATTTTGAAAGGTGTTGGAGAAGGCCCTGGAGATATTTTTCCCCAGAGGCAGGGAACTGTTGATGTTGAGAGAAATAAGAAAGTGAGCAATGGTGACTTTGTCAATGATGATAACCGAGGAGGTGGCAAATCCCCAGTTGAGGACAAGTTTGAGGGGGTAGCCATGGGTGTTGTTGAGGGATTTGATGACCAAGGTGAGATTCAGAGGGGAGTAGAGTAAACAAATCAGAAGTGAGAAGGAGAGGGGGATTCAGGAGAACATGAAATACTTTAGCTGCCATTTGGGCCCAAGAGAATGTCCTAATTTGTAAGGATATACGGTTGGATTCCTTTAGTTGGTGGATTAGTAAAATGGTAAATGCCCAAGATCCTGAGAAGTTCATGAATTCTTTGTGAAGTTGCCACTATGATGGGAATAAACCATGGCTAAAGTCAAATGAGTCCTGGCTTTGTGTTGGAAATTATGCTACAGTGGAGCCAATCACATGTGCGTTTTTGTTGCAAAGGCTTTTTTCTCTTTTTTTAATGTATAAACTATGAAGCCAAGAATTTAATTTTATCTACAACGCATGATTTGTTTTCTGCAGCTTCAACTACACTGTTCCTTGCCTGCTCAGTTAACTCATCGGCAAAGTGACAAATGTCAGATAACTTTGCTAACATTGACACTGCAAAGGAGTGTGCCTTCAGGGAGTGGAGCTTGGCATGGAGCCAATTCACCAACCTTCTGTTTATTTCCTGCAGCTATCTTAATTGGAGCCAGTAAATTAATGAATTAGATTCAGTCAAATAACTTCCGCTCACACATCTTTAGGGATAGAATGTCTTGTATTGGTGACAAAAAATGACATTGTACCAACATTTCCCTGTAATGATCCATCTGTTGTCTATTCAATGGAATAGTGTTGGTGCTGGAAACTGGTGATGGGCTGGCTGTGTCTCAGTTGGAACATCTGCCTATGAAACTGGAGAGGGCAGCTCCCTTCACAGCTAAGATGGTAAATGCACTGCCCAGTGTTAAACTGAGCTGTACAGAGCAGAAAGGTCCCAGCTTTGATGCCTGGGTTGTGCTGAAGTATGTGATCTCGGCAGGAGTGCTGCAAATAGCCTGAGTGCCCGTGGGCTAGGGAGGGAGGGTGGTAACAGCAAACAGGTCGGGCTACTGCTCTTGATCACTGTCGAATGGTTATGCTGAAAAGTACGTATGTTAAAATTGGGTGAGGAAAATAAGAGGATTGGTGGTGATTGACTCACCTTGTATAGCCTGTGGACATGAACTGTCCACACATAACAAAGGGGCTTTGAAGAAAGGAGGGACAAAAACATTATTAGAAAAATAAATCTACAAATTTACTTCTCAAATATTTTACTTTCCCAAACAATTCAGTAACGTTATCACATTTAAACACTGTGCTTATGATGGATGGCTGATCCCTATGGATTCTTTCTCCAACCAAAATACACCACTATATTACAGTGTACCGGTATATTACCAGTACTATAAGCAAACCCCATTAAAAAAAATATATATTGGCACTTGCATTTTAAAAGTTCCAAATGTTTGATTCTAACAACCCTTCAAATTCAATCAAAACAGTTGACTGCAATGTATTTGCAATCTCTTTTCCCATTAATATGTTTCTAAAAATGTTATAATGAAATATTCAGCTTGGTGCGGCAGTACAAGAATACTAGGCCTGCGGTTGTATGGCACCATTCCACACACTGCTCCTTATTCCGTATTCTAAATGGTGAGGAAAATGATAAGTGAGAACTTCAGAGACGTATACTAGTGATTAGCTTTAATGCCATTTATAGCATGATGAGACATGTGCATTTAAATGCTAAAAGCTGGTGTACCAGACTAGGATGTTCGCAGCAGTACTCCGCACTGGCACTGTGCAATTCTCCTGGAAACAATTATTTTAGAATTAAATGTTTGTTCTTTTTGATCCTTAAAAGTGAAGTTTCTGAATGAGCTGTTGTAAATAACCTTTTTGAAAGGAGGTTTGTTATTCAAAGAACTATAAAAGAGCCTTTTATGATTGTGGAGCAATAGCACAATAGCGGTCCAAAGCACTCTACCATGGAATTGTAGGACATGAGCTTGATGGGAAGTTTAGTCTCCATTGTATCATCAGGGGAGGCCATGAGTAAAGGCCAGGTACTCTTCCATAAGGAGGTCTCTGTATGGGCCACGATCGTGCAGCGATTGTTGGCTGGTTACAGAATAACATTGTCTGAGTCCTCAAACAGGTCAGAAACAATTTCAATTTGCACTTTATATAGCACCTTTTTAACATAGTGAAAGGTTCCTCACCATTAACAAGGGAACAGAGCAGCAGTTGGATGAAGAGTTAGGAAAGATAACCAAAGGGGATGGATGGGGAAAGAAGTCGGTTGAAGGAAGGGGAGGTGTAGCAAGCGAAAGGGTTTAGAAAGAGAATTCTGGAGTGCAATGGCATGAAGGCTCTTCCACCAATTGTGGAACAAAAGGAGAAGGAGTAGGCCAGAGTAGACCAGTGTTGGGAGATTGAAAGCCGAGATGTTTGGATAAATCGGATTTGAGTGCAGTGGAGCGCAAGCTGGCAAAGGGAGTGCAGTACATGTATAGTTCAATAACACAATGCATGATGCATGTACCTAGTGAATATTGGGAGAACTGATTGAATACTTTTTTGAGAGAGATATAAAATCAAATCAATATATAATAATGTTTTATATCATCCAGACACGATTGGAAAAAGTACTTTTTCTCACATTGTTCAGTGCACCTTCTGCCATGTTGATTTGTGAGTGGCATTCAAG
The DNA here is from genome assembly GCF_044704955.1 of Pristiophorus japonicus. Taxonomy (NCBI): domain Eukaryota; kingdom Metazoa; phylum Chordata; class Chondrichthyes; family Pristiophoridae; genus Pristiophorus; species Pristiophorus japonicus. The sequence continues at coordinate 149,340,826 of NC_091988.1, read as the reverse complement.
GTGATGTCTGTGGATTGGGCCAACAAAACTTCCAGGCCAAATATATGGGCTAACCAGGAGGAGAATTCTGATATTAAGCACAACTTACTTTCCTGCTGATAGTTATGTATCTCTAAAATTGCTCAATTATACATTTTTGCAATCTGTCTTAGTGGATATGTGGGAGTCCAAATGCCATACAGAAATACGCATTGTGATTAATTTGATATAATAATAACTTTTATTTAGATAGCGCCTTTAAATTAGTAAAATGACCTAAGGCGCTTCACAACAGTGTTACAAGACAAAACAGGTAAATTTAATAAAACAGATAATATAAAGAAAGTTCAATGGGAAAATACTGGATTATAATGTACTACTGAAGTTTGGGAATCTCAGCCAACCAGAACAATTGATAGATTCGACCAGTAAGAAGCATTGGACAGCTCGAAGTTTAATTGTCATTCACAAAAAGTGAAAAACAGTAGATGCTGGAAATCTGAAACAGAAGCCGTTCAGTCAGCCTCAATGGAGAGATGAGACAAGCGATGTTTCAGGTGTGGACTTTTCCATATGTATAACATTTGAGTAGCATTTAGAAAGGAACAGAGCAAAGGGAAGGGGGTAGAATGAATAAACAAACACACACACAGGAGAATAAATAAAAAGATCTGGGTGGAAAACAGGAAAAAGGACAGAAGTGATATTGGCACAAGACAACAAGAAGCAGTATTGAATAATTTAAAGTAATTTGCAAGACACAGAGACTGGATGAAGAGCCAAGGAGCTGGGATAACAAAAGTAGAAATGGAAGAATGAAAAACTGGCAAAGGAGAGCTGGTTTCAGAAACCCAGGAGGTAATTTTAACCCCCCTCCCCAAAAAATGGGTGGGTTTGTTTTGGGTGGGAGGTTAAAAAGTTAAAAATCTGAACCAGGAAACCAACCCGCTTCGGAATAAGGGGAGGGCAACCAATCCGTTCTCAGGAGGTGGGTCAGTCATTAAAACCCTTTTTTAAAAATTTTTCGTTGCCAATCTTTCCAATTCTTTGTCAAATCACAAACGCCAGAGGTCACCTTGCACACATCAAGGATCACTCTGCGCCAATGCTCTTAGCCAAAAGGCCGAGAGCCACTGCACCGTTCCTGGAAGTACTGCAATACCAGGTTCGTGCCATGGAGGTGGATGGGTCAAGCCACCCCACCCACCTCCTATTTCCAAAAAGCATAGGAGAACCACCTTCCTGATCCAGGGAGAACCACTCTGGGGTCATGGTTACTCCCCTGTCAGGTCAGTTACGCATGATCTTAGCCAAAAGGCCGAGAAGCGATAAAACCTTTTAAGGAGGCTGCGGGAAATCCGGCAGGCAAAAGGAGGTGAGAAGAACTGCATCGATAAGGTAAGTGCCTTTATAGCACTGCTTCTGGGCCAGGCAGATCAGGAATGCTTCCTCCAGGTTCAATAAGGTTACCTGTAAACCCCCCTCCCATGCTCTGTCTATTCCCCCACTGCCGCCTGATCTCTCTCACCCTGTGATCTCTCTCACCCTGCCACTAAAAGAAAAACGAAAGACTTGAATTTATATAATGCCTTTCATGACCATTGGATGTCTCAAACGCTTTACAGCCAATGAAGTACTTTTGAAGTGTAGTCACTGTTGTAATGTAGGAAATGCAGAAGCCAATTTGCACACAGCAAGTTTCCACAAATGGCAATGTGATAATGACCAGATAATCTGTTTTTATTATGTTGATTGAGGGATAAATATTGGCCAGGAAACCAGGGATAACTCCCCTGCTCTTATTCGAAATAGTGTCATGGGATATTTTACATCCATCTGAAAGAGCAGACGGTGCCTTGGTTTAAGGTCTCATCCGAGAGACAGCACCTCCAACAGTGCAGCACCCCACCCTCCCCCCAATACTGCACTGGAATGTCAGCCTGGATTGTTGTGATCAAGTATCTGGAGTGGGAGTTGAACCAACAACTTCTGACTCAGAGGCGAGTGTGCTACCCACTGAGCCACAGCTGATGGCAATCTTTCCCTACCTGCTGCTCCGCTCCTTCTTTCTGCTGTAAGCTTTCTGGCCCGACAGGCAGCCAGCCTGTCAATCAGTCTGGCTGTCAAGCAGGGAAACTGGAAAAAAATTTTTTAGATGTCCTGCTGTTAAAAACTGCAAGACGTTCGGGAAACCCGTACGTCCGGGTATCCTGTCCGTAACTCCTGCCCCCTGTACTGAATGCGCCCCCGAAATAATATTGGGGCCCAAGAATTTCATACAGGTGCGCTCTCCAAATAGAGAGATAGTCTGGAGGTGGGAGACAGTTGGGAGAGCCTTGGGTTGCATTAATGTCCCAGAAATCCCAGTCGGCTGCTTTCCACGCGTAAAAAACTTTTAAAAAAGCGCACTTACCTGAAGCTGCTGCGCCCACGCGAATTCCCAGTTCTGAGGCCTCCACTGATTGCACGTCAGGACATGCACAGGGCTGGAGCTGCAGTCATATGGTTCTAGGCAACCAATCAGGTAAAGTATAGTCTCATTCATAATAGGAACTCCGTAAGTTGGAGTTCCCATTATTATGCATAAGAACCCCCCACCAAACACACAAAACATTAATAAAAAAATATAAAAAATACACTACATATTTAAATTAAATTAAATTTAAATTAAAGTTATTTATGTATTATTAAAAATATATATTTTTCCGATTTTTAATAAAGTTTTTTAAATTATGCTTTAAAATAAATTTAACATAGTGGGCAGGGGTTTTTAAAAATAAAATGTGGTTTTTAATTTTATTTTTTGTGTTTTAAAACTCTTACGTCTGTAAAAGAGGCACAAGAGTTTTCAGGACATTTGCTGGGCAAGATATGGGTAAATACTGCAATCTTGCCCTTGCAAATGTCGTGCCTGCTGAGATACGGAGGATCTGTCAAGCTCCTCCAGCTTGACAGATCGGAAAAGCTAGTTTTCAGCGCAAGCGCATTGTGCGCTGAAAACTGGCTTTTGCAATGCCTTCGCGGGTCCGAATACACTCCGTACGGACCTGGGAGGCCGGAATTTCTGCCCCTATATTTCAGCAGTGGTTCTGGGAGGCAGCAGTGTTCCAGATTCCCACTGTCGCTCTTTAAACATTTACACTTCCGTCTGACATCCTTCTCCATTCGGTAGATGGTAAAAGCAGAGCCTGAAGATGAAGTGATCGCTATGAAGACCAGTGTAAAAGTGGGTTTTCACTGCCGGCAGGACAAGTCATGACAATGTTTATATTACTAAATATAGTCTGTGACGAGTGGACCGTGAGTTTCCCATTGAAATGTAAAAATGCCTTTTAAGAAAGAGAGAAAAGATGGGGAGAATCGGGGACAGCAAAATTTAAAACTATCTGAGTCTTATAATGGAGCTTGGATTTTCACCCTGCATAAAACCTACTACCTGCTGCACTGAAAATGAATTGGGTGCATCAAGTTGTGGTTTTGCATGCCTCACAGTGCAGCATTCTTCCTGGGTTTATTTAATTGATGTTTTTCTTAAGCCATTGCTATCTATTGGAGTCTGACACTAATGTAAATGGAAATCTTTTTATATTTTAAAATTACAATGTCAAGCATTCATTTCTTTGTATGCTCCTTATGGTTATTTTCCCTGCAAGCAATGGGTAATTGGACCCTTCACAAGTATTCTTAAACACAGAAGATTGCTATTCACAAACCACAGTATATATTTTGTGCTGTATGCAAAGTTAAAGTTTTTTATCTGCCCAAATAACAACACAAAGTGTACTTCAACATGATTAATTGTGAAGGGCCTTCGAATGTGTGTGAGAGATGCGATTAAATGTTGTGCAAATTAAAGTCTTTCTTTTACTGAAATATCACTTAAACATCTCCAGCTTAGTAAAATAATTTTTCATTTACTTTACACACATTATACACCCTCACAAGTTTAATCTGACAATGCCACTGTGGTTTGGTGGCTTTCCTGTTTTTGGATCTTTGTTTCACAGGTAGCACATGCTTAAATTAGACTAACTTTACATTCAGGTCTAATAGCCCATTTATTCTATGTCAGAGTAATTTACTTTATTTATGAGAACCATTTTATAAAAGTGCTCTTGCTTAATAAATGAAAGTACTATACTTGGGATATATGCTAAGTGGCGCATTATTACCATAGGAAATAAAGTGCAAACGTGATACATTCTTACCGGAGGTGATGGAGTGCAAAAGTCACCAGAACTTGAGAGATAAAAATCCTGTTTTAAAATGATGACGTTCCATGAAGATTCAGAAAACATTCTGGGTCAATATTCTGGCATTCCCTACCTAACAGCACTGTGGGAGCACCTTCACTACACGGATTGCAGCACTGGAAGAAGGCGGCCCACCACTACCTTCTCAAGGGCAACTAGGGATGAACAATAAATGCCAGTCTTGCCAGTGATGCCCACATCCTGAGAATGAATTAAAAAATAATCTAAATCTGAGTTTTGGGCACGTCCTAATGGCTCTGCTGGTTAAGTCTGTGAAAAGCTGAAGTATACAGAATTGGAATGTCCAAAAATGTCATCTCCGATTTATGCAGAGACTGCTGATCTTGGCTGAGGAGGCAGTAGAATTACGACAATTGGCCTCAGTATTCCTGGGTTAGGGAGAGGAAAATCAGCTTGGGTTTTTGCTCATAGAGAAAGCAGGAAAGGGGTACTGAAGGAATGATCAGCCATGATCTTATTGAATGGTGGTGCAGGCTCGAAGGGTCGAATGGACTACTCCTGCACCTATTTTTCTATGTTTCTATGTTTCTATTATCATCCAATGAAGGCAGCATTATGTTCACCAGTGCTGCCTCTTGCAGTTGAATAGATTACTGTCACTTATTAGCAGGCTAATAAATGAATAATGACAACTTGGGTGAGATAAGAGAAAATGACCAACACTCTTACTCTAGCAAGGGGTCAATACCTTCAAGAGAGAAAAAAATAGAAAATTGTCAGGAATTTTAAAAAACTTGATTTTTCTTTTACTAAATATTAAAGAGTTTTTACTCTTTGAAGAGAAAAGAACTATGTATTTTCAGATTTCAGAAACTTCAGTGTAAATAAAATGGCACTGTTATAAACCAATGTTGTTACATAACTTGTTGAACAAATTTAGTGAAAATATGTTTCTTATTCATTGAACAAAATCTTCAAATAGCCCTAAAAAACTGAACATAGCCAGGAATTCCTCAAAACTGCAAACACTTGATTGATAATGGCATTAAAAAAAAAATCACATGCTTCATTTAAAAAACAGACACTTCTAAAAGATGACCAGTGAGGGAGATGGTTAGCAGATCACACTATAATACATACATTTGAATATTGGGCAACAGATGTTAAACATGAGAAAGAAAAGGAGCTTTGCTTTTCACTGTTGGCTGTTTTCTCCCAAAGAACCAATTGTTTGGTTGCCATGACAAAGCTAATAAGAGTTTATCATTTTCCCATGCTCAATCCATGCAAATGTGGGATTGTGAATTTTACCTGTGAAAATGAATAGATGTAACAATTACTAGAGTATAGACTTGTTCAGTGTTCAATAGGCAGAACTGCCAATATGGTACACAAAGTATTCCTGCAGCAGTTATATTAACAGGAATGTTGCTCCGTCTGATTGATCAAATAAAGATTAATTATCTATCTGCATGATTTCACTCCAAGCCACACTTGGGAATGCCTAACACTGAAGCAAACAATGGGAATTTGTTCTTTCCTAATAATTTTAAATATGATTCCCTGATGCAAAAAAGGCCAGTGCTATTGTGTAAATTTGTAAGCTGTGCAAGTACTTCCCCTCACAATGCAAAGCTCCATTTACATGACCAGATGGGATTCAATTCATTCTACAACAAAGCAGATTTGCTTGAGGAGAACTTGCATTTTGTTGTGCTGGGTTATTTATGACTGGGTGCTTGGTACACAGTGCACAGCATTGGGAAAGTGCACGCAGGCATGCATTGCTGTTACATATTATATTTGTTTTACTTTTTTTAACTCTGGATATTTTTTACTTCCATGTTTCAGAATACTTTTGTAGGTGAAGCTTCATCCAAGATTTATCCCTCCACCAAAATCACAAAAACAGATTTTCTGGTCATTATCTCGCTGCTGATTGTGGGACCTTGCTGTGCACAAATTGGCGACCGTGTTTCCTGCATTACAACAGTGACTATACTTCAAAAGTACTACATTGGTTGTAAAGCACTTTGGGACGTCCTGAGGCCATGAAAGGTACAATAGAAATGCCTTCTTTCCTTACATCCCAGAGTGACTTGGACAGATTTAAGTAGATTCGTAGAATAAAGATTTCCATTTTATCAACTGGTTTCATCCTGTATTCCTCCTTGTCTTTGGAAGGAGAAGGATAACATTATACTAGCCTTTCATTTGGCACACCATTTCCAAATAGATGTATTAAATAGTAAAAGAACAAGTGAATAGTAGTGGTAACAGGTATTTTTTACAGCAGTTAAGCATAGTTAAGTCCTTGTGTAATAGAAAACAATGCATAGTTTGCAACTGATGTGCTAAACTATGATACAAAGTGCAAATAAAAAAGAAAGATTTGCATTTATATAGCACCTTTCACAACCTCGGGATGCCGTAAAAAACTTTACAGCCAATGAAGACCTTTTGAAGTATAGTTACTGTTGCAATGCAGGAAACGCAGCAGCCAATTTGTGCTCAGCAAGCTTCCACAAACAGCAATGTGATAATGACCAGATATTTTTTTTGTGATGATGATTGAGGGATAAATATTGGCCAGGACACCAGGGATAACTCCCCTGCTCTTCTTCGAAATAGTATCCTGGGATCTTTTACATCCACCTGAGAGAGCAGACAGGGCCTCGGTTTAACGTCTCATCTAAAAGATGGCACCTCCAACAGTGCAGCTCTCCCTCAGTACTGCACTGGAGTGTCAGCCTTGATTTTTGTGCTCAAAACTCTGGAGTGGGACTTGAATCCACAAGTCCCAAAAGTATATTCTTATATAGAGGTTTTTTTCCTTTTCTTACCAGCTATCTGATCTGATTATTTCTTTTTGAAGGCTGATTGACTCCCCAACTTGAAAAAAGCAGGCTGATAAAGACATTGAAAAAAGTGACTGAGACCATGCAAATTTATATAACTGTAAAGAAAAAAGTGCCAATTAAACACATCTATTAACATATAAAAAATCTTGCATCTGCGTGCACTTCCTGCCAACTTTTTCCACCATAAGTTCTATGTCTATATTTATAATGGAAAATGTTTATTTAAATGTGTCATACTGACGCACCTCCATCGAGGGAAATGCTATTTACTGCTTGATAAGTTTACACACACAGTTATAAATGTGGACATAGGGACTGACTGGAAAAGTTGACAATAGCATACAATATTTTAATATATTGATGATATATGCGTGTGTTTGTCTGTCAAATTCAAAAAAAGGTGCCAGTCAAACAAATGTATTTATGTATTCAAAATCTTGCATCTGGGTGCACTTCCTGTCAACTTTTACCATTATAACTTCCCAATGTCCAGATTTATAATGAAAACTGCCCATGTAAACTTGTCATGCTATAAATTACACTCTTCCCCGAGGGGAGGTGCTGCAGCATGACAAAGTATGACTTTAACATGGGGACTGAATTACATCTGTAGATCGTTATCCAATTATGTATTGCCCTCTAACCCTGCTTCACTTCAGTACATGCCTGAAAGATAACTGTTACATATACCTGCTAATTGTGGAATATTTTGAGGTTCCAGTATTTGTAACAATATGACCTGTCTTCAATTTGCATTAGTTGCTCAATTAGTTATAAGTTTGGTTAATATACAGTTGGCATTGGGGAGGGGGGAGGGGGAGGAAGGAAGGTTATTGTGATTGATCTGGTGTTTGCTTTCTAATGATATCAATGTCTTGCTTTGCTGGGGAGAAGGTTGTCTGCAGAAATTGATAGCTTTCAACAAAGACTAACTAATTACATTTCCATTGCAAACAAGACTGTGATTCAAGAGTTGCTGTGGACTAAGCTGAAACATAAGCTCCAGTTCAGTTGAGCACCAGCTCTCAGGTGACTGAGCATGAGTGAATGCTCTCATTGAATGCTGGGAATTGTAGTTCTCCTCTTCACTAACCAATTCTCTTCCCATTCCTGTCCTAAAGCCATAGACCCACGCTGTGATTTGGTTCCTCAGGTGCCAGAAGCCCTCAGAAGAACTCAAGTGGTTGTGAGCTGAAACAACGATTTTCAGTAGACCATCAAAGATTAACCTAATCTTGTCTTCACTCAATGTCCAAAGATTTGTACTGTCCAGTAGGGGCCCATAGAAAGAAAGAAGAAAGACTTGCATTTATAGAGTGCTTTTCGCGACTACCGGATGTCTCAAAGTGCTTTACAGCCAATGAAGTACTTTTGGAGCGTAGTCACTGTTGTAATGTAGCAGCCAATTTACACGCAGCAAGCTCCCACAAACAGAAATGTTTGAGGGATAAATATTGGCCAGGACACCAGGGATAACTCCCCTACTCTTCTTCAAAATGTCATGGGAGTTTTTACATCCACTTGAGAGAGCAGTCAGGGCCTCAGTTTAACATCTCATCTGAAAGACAGCGCTTTCAACAGTGCAGAGCTCCCTCAGCACTGCATTGGAGTGTCAGTGTAGATTTTTGTGCTGCAGTCCCTGAGGTGGGAATTAAACCCATAACCTTCTAACTCAGAGGTAAGAGTGCTACTAACTGAGCCACGGCTAACACACATAGGCTAGCATTCAGGAGAATGAACCCAAGTGATTTTTGTTCCCCTTTCTGTAGTCCAGGGATGCTGAACCCAATTGTGGTGCCCTCATTAGTGCCCCAGCAGAGATCCACTCACTCAGTCAGATCACTGATCGAAACCTGAAAACTTCTTGGTTAGTCATAAGAATCAGAAGCAGGAGTAAGCCATACAGCCTCTCGAGTCTGCTCTGCCATTCAATAAGATCATGGCTGATCTTCAACTTCAACTCCACTTTCCCGCTCTATCCACATAGCCCTCGATTCCCCAAGAGTCCAAAAATCTATCTATCTCAGCCTTGAATATACTCATCCATAACCCTCTTGGGTAGAGAATTCCAAATATTCACAACCCTCTGCGTGAAGAAGGTCTTCCTTATCTCAGTCTTAAATGGCCGACCCCTTATCCTGAGACAATGGGCTCAATTTTCCCCAATTATCTGCGCCGTTTTTAGGCGTGCACCGTTTTTTTTTGAGTAATCTTCAAGTTTTCCCAAAGTTTCTGTGCCAGTGTAATTCACTTAGGTACAATTTTTTTAAGTTACGATATTTTTGCGTCATAGGGGGCTTAACCTGATGTCTGCGCCAGTTTTTCAGATGTAAGCGAGTTTGGCTAACTTACATTTTTCCTAGGACGGCAAAAGGGAGAAATTGGAAGTGTAATGCAATTCTTGAATTTTAGATTTTTTTCAAAGTACCACCCCACCACCGAACATCTCCTCACCGGGCTCAAGCGTCAGAGCGTCGGCCGGTCGAATCGCTCCCTTGCCGGGGCTTGGGGCTCGGGGCTCGGCTTCAAAAGAAGCCCAAGGGAGGGTGGCTGGGGGTGGTGGAAGCCGAGCCTCGAGCCCCTGTGTCCAGGTAAGGGAGTGATTCTACTGGCTAACGCTCCGACCCTCGTGCCTGGTGAGGAGACATGCGATGGTGGGGTGGTACTTTGAAAAAAATTGGAAATTCAAGAATTGCATTACACTTTGTTGCCCCAAATGTCTTCATTAAATGCCTAGCTTCCCGTTGTAAGCAAACCTATTGCACATGCGCAGACCAGGATGTAGTCCATACTAGTGCGTGCATCTTGGAGAGAGAGAGGACAGAAGAGGTGTGAGTGCTTTGTCCTGCTGTTTTGACCTTCTTGCAAAGCTACAATTTAATTATGGGGGCAATATTAACAATGCCATACCTTGTGCAAGCCTTCTGCATGATGGTGCTCCGGAGGAGAAGATTGATTAGACAGCATGACCTGAGGAACATCAGAGCACGTAGGATGATGGGCAGGAGGCCTTACCCACATCGGGTATATCGAGACAGGCATTAATACCTGCACCTGAGTGATGCAGACTGTGTGAGAAGGCTGCATTTCCGCAAAGAAGTTGTAACCGAGATCTGTGAGTTAATATAAGCAGACCTGCAACCTAGAAGCATCAGGAGGACTGCTTTATCAGTTGAAGTAAAGGTTACAGCTGCACTTTCATTCTATGCATCTGGATCATTCCAGGACATAACTGGGGATGTGTGCACCATTTCTCAACATGCATTACATATCTGCATTCAGCAAGTGACTGCTGCACTCTATGCCCGGAGGAATGACTACATAAAGTTTCCCATGACCGCCCAGGCTGTGGGCTTCTCCAGGATTGCTGGCTTCCCAAAGGTACAGGGCTGCATTGATTGTACCTACATTGCCTTGCGAGCACCTTTGGAGAATTCCGAGATGTACAGGAACAGAAAAGGCTTCCACTCCATGAATATGCAGCTCGTGTGTGTAGACATGCATCGCATCATGGCAGTTGAGATGCTTTCATCCTACATGAGGGCACTATATCTGCCATGCTTCAACAGCAGCCAGAAGGGCAGAGCTGACTGCTGATGGACAAAGGGTACAGCCTCGACACCTGGCTCATGATGCCCCTATGCATATCCCGGACAGAAGCTGACCGGGAATTCAACATGTCGCACATTGCGACTCGCAGCATAATAAAGAGGACCATTGGCATCTTGAAGCAACTTTTCTGATGCTTGGACCCTTCCGGAGGCAACTTGCTGTACTCCCCTGAGATTGTTGGTCAGTTCACTGTTGTGTGCTGCATGCTGCATAACTTAGCCATCATGAGACAGCAGCAGCTGGTAGTAGAAGACCCACCTGAGGTGAGAGTGGCTGATGATGAGGAAGATGCAGATGACGAGGAGGAGGAGGTCGAGGAAGCCATGCAACCACCTGAAGCCAGAGCACGGCGACGGAGGAGGGCAGTACGTCGTGCCCCTTTAACGATCGCTGAAGCCTTGCGCCAGCAGCTAATCCATGAATGCTTTGCTGCCTGAAGACTCAGCAGCAACTATTAAAAATGGGCCATGTTTACTGTTTGGGCCTGTTTCGTAATGTTGTGTTGTGTTAATAATGGAACAAATATTGCAAATGATTCTTCTTTAGTTCAAAAAATTGTGTTAATAATGGAACAAATAATATAAATGATTCAGTTATAATTTAAAATATATTTTATTCAAAATGTTAACACTTGTACTTAACTTAACTTTAATAAAAATATTCTTGTATCAAACTTTGAAGTATTCAGTTAAGATCACTTATAAACTTTAAGATCGCTTGCAAAGTTTTAAACTTGTTAATTTCCATCACTTACAAAAAACTTTTAATTTGAGAACAGTTACAACAGTAACAACAATAATAATAATAACAACAACAGCAGCAAAGAAAGGCTGCACCCATCTTTCCGCGCTACGCTTGGTCTTGGTGACTCCACCCCTGCCCGCTGGCGGTAGCACAGCACTTCTCGGGTTGGTACCAAGCTTATTCTTTTGAGCATCTCGGGTAATGCGCACATCTTGTTGGGGGGGTGCGTGGACAGGTAATGATGTGGAAGGCCCAGCTTGGGCCTCTTCAGAGGCTGGTGTAGGGATTGTAGTGGGAGTGACAATTGATTCTGTCAATGGCCGCGGGGTCTGGGCTTGTTCCCTAATTGCAGCAGCTACCACCAACATTCCCTCCCTCATGTGCTCCGCCAGCGTCTCAACTACCTGCGACATTCTCTCCCTCAGGTTCACCGACAGTGTATCAGCTGCCTGCGACATTCCCTCCCTAATGTGCCCAGACAGTGTTCCCATTTCTCGCGTGAGTATTGTTACTTCTCTCGACAGTCCTGTTACCTCATCACCCACCCCACCGATGGTGTCCATGAGTGATCGCATAAGGTCAATGCTCTCCCCACTCATTGCCATCATCTGAACCACATCTGTTACATCCTGTATCTCAGGAGAGCGCTGTCGAGCTCTCCTTCCCCTCCTCACTCTGGGTGTAGCTTGCTGCACCCCACTGGAACCCGCAGCCTCAGACAGTGGGGCCTGGTTGAGGCTCGCTGCCTCCACTGGGACCCGCAGCCTCGGAGGGTGGGGTCCTGGGTGTGGCTCGCTGCCTCCACTTCATCCTGTGAGAAATTCTTGGTCCTTGAGCCGCTTTGCATATTGCAGCTGATTTTTTCCACTCAGAATAAAAATTCTCACACACCACTCAGAATAAAAATTCTCACACACCACTCAGAATAAAAATTCTCACACACAACTAGCTCTTTTAAAATGGCTAAATGCAGACCAGGAGGTATACTGGGCATGTGCTCCCATACCAATCACGTAGAAAACATAGGGTTTTTTTCGTGCATGCGTAGAAATGGTGGCCTCATTTTTTTTTAGTGCAGACCTTAGGCTCCACGCCCCAAAGCTAAAGAACAGGCTGCATGGCGCCAATTAAAAAAATTAGAATGGGGAAACTTTAAAGCTTTTTTTTGGCGTAGTCTGGCCCCAACAAACGGGCGTAACTCTTCAAATACACCAAAAAATGGCATTGGGGAAAATTGAGCCCTATGACCCCTGGTTCTAGGTTCTCCAGCCAGGAGAAACCACCTCTCAGCATCTACCCTGTCAATCTCCCTCACAATCATATATGTTTCAATGAGATCACCTCTCATTCTTCTAAAATGAATCATACCAGTGGAGCTGACCCGTTTATACTGCCTGCATTAGTGGGGCATTTTCATGGGATTAATGGGGCAGAAATACCTCTTCCTCTTCCCGCGGGCATTCGACTAAAAATAAGAGAAAAGATGCGCACTTACCTTTTAGTCGAACGCCCGCCTGAGATCCCAGACTCAAGGCCTTCTCTTCTTGCGCAATGGAGCGCCTTCACTTTGGGACGTCCGCAGGAGTCACGTGGGCCTGGGCAACCAATCACGGGTAAGTATTTTCTCATTCATAGTAACAGGAGTTTCGTAAATGTGAAAACTCCTATTACTATAAATGAGAAACACCTCCAAACACAGAAACACTACATAAAAAACACCTCACATAAATATACTAATAGAAACTAAAGTTGTTAGAAATGTTTTTTAAAGAAACAAAATTTGCCGATTTTTTAAAAAGTTTTAATTTTGGTTAAAAATAAATGTAACGTATTAGGGAGGGTTTTTAACAATAACATGTGTTTCTAAAATGTTATTTAACAATGTTTTTGTGTGTTTTATAACTCTTACACCTGTAAAAGTAGGCTTAGCGCCTACTTTATCAGGCACAAGAGTTTTGAGGAAATTTGCATTGCGCGCTGAAAACTGGCTTTTCCGATGCCTTTCCAGGTCCGTAGAAACTTCTGCCCCAATAGTTTCACTTTATCAAGACTTTTCATCCATTGTGCCAGATGCAGTTTATGTGCACAATTTTTTTTCCTTGGGGCTCAATTTCAGTTGATATCAGGGTCGGACATATCTTCTATTGATGTTAGATTAGTAAGGTGTATGAGCACTTAGGTGAGAATAATGTTTGCGCTCAAGTACTCTTGATACTGTTGGAAGAGCAACTGTAAATAGAGGACACTGGAGTGGTAAACAGCACTAATGCTGCTTATCTGCAGACACAACTTGTAATATTAAATTGGTCACATTTTAGACATTCATTATATTATGTATCTATCCAGGTTTTCATCTGTGCTAAGCTAACTGTTCTCATCCAATACAGGGCGCACTACATCACACTTAGACTCGGGTTCCTGCACCTCATTACCATTCTACAAACTGTTGGAGATTGCATGTGTGTGGATGGAATTAGGATTAGCTGTGATAAACTCCACATGCGACCAGCTTGCTGTTGCTAAATGTCTAGGCTCACCCATAAAGAATGACAATTTGACTGAGGGACTGGAGCACTGTTGGCACTTGTGGAACGTACCACAACTTGAGCCTGTACCTTTGAAAGAAGACTGGGGGAAACTGGGGGGGAAACTAGCTAGTATATTAAGCCACTGTTATATATTTTTAAAATTGGGTGCTGACAAATCGTTTTCATAAGAAATGTAAAAGTAAATTTTAAACTTAATACAAAAATTCATGGCAATATAATATACCGTGCAATGATTGCACGATATCTTGACTATATAGTTTATATAGGCTGTGGCTTATTTTTGTTATAGTTTAAAAAAAAATAGAGATAGTAAGATATATCTGCTCCCCTAATGTGTATTTAGCCAGTGAATAGTTGAGTCATACAGATCAGGAAGGGCCTAGATTCAGTCCTTGGACTGTGCTGAGTTAGCTAATCTCAGCCAAGGCAGTGGTAAAGAAAGAAAGACTTGCATTTCTATAGCGCCTTTCATGACCACCGGACATATCAAAGTGTTTTACAGCCAATGAAGTACTTTTGAAGTGCAGTCACTATTGTAATGTGGCAGCCAATTTGTGCACAGCAAGCTCCCACAAACAGCAATGTGATAATGACCAGATAATTTTTTTTTAAGTGATGCTGATTGATGGATAACTATTGACCAGGACACCAGGGATAACTCCCCTGCTCTTCTTTGAAATAGTGCCATGGGATCTTTCATGTCCACTTGAGAGAGCAGACGGGGGTCTTGATTTAACTTCTCATCCAAAAGACAGCACATCCGACAGTGCAGCACTCCATCAATACAGCACTGAAGTGTCAGCCTAGAATTGTGTGCTCAAGTCTCTGGAGTGGGACGTGAACCCACAACCTTCTGACGGCAAGAGTGCTACCCACTGAGCCACAGCTGGTAGCAATACATAAAATTGGCCTCAGCATCCTTGAACTGGGGAGAAGAAAATTGATGAGGAATCCTGCTTCTATCCCGATCCAGTGTGCCCAGCTGGAAAAGCACATGTGAGGTCAGGATCGGGCTTGGCGCTGATTCCATCATGGTTGAATAGCCTGACCGTGCTCACCGTCAAGATTAAACATGAATAATTGGAGGGATCATTTCTATTGCATCCACGTTCATTCATCTTATCTTATACTTGGGTAGATCTCCTTGGGTGGAGCAAAGTACAAATCACAGAGGTGAACTGATAATACCACCCAGTCCTTTTTACGATCTCTTCATTCAGGAGGTGTTTCTAATCCTTTTCGAAACTGAGTATTTCTGGTTTCCATATGACTTTTTAAAAGTCTTTTCTAAAAACGTCTGAAGTGCCTGGTATTTTACGCTTCAATGATGCCAGGAGCATGTATTGGGAAAATTGTGCACCCCAGGCCATGATATTCTGACCATTAAAATGAATAGTGGGCAAACATGGTCCGGAGGTGCCTGTGGCAGGAATGCTGAAAGAACAAATCCCAGCCAGTCTTTCCATCATTAACAACAACCACAAACACAGGGGGAGGAGGGCAGGAAATTGGGAAACAGCTTTAGAAAATTGCTTTATCTATCATGTTGAAATGCTACAATCAGCTTCCGGAAGTTATTTATAGCAAGGTGACCATCCCAGGAGGGTTACTTTGTATAGTGCAATAAAAAAACACATTTACATTAGAAATTTACAGTGGTGCACTGATCAGTTCAGGGTTACCTTGTAATGGCATATAAGAGTTAATTCATTCGAAATTTACAGTTGTCATCAGTTCAGGGTTACCTTGCAATGATGCATGGCATTTCTTCCTGAGGACAATGCAGTGTTCATTTTCATACGTGTTATTGGTTGTTCTGTTCCTGTTTCTTTGTGGTTTTGGCACTTTGTATCGTGTGATTAATTTCCATTCATGCACCATGGTTAAGGCCTGTTGTTCTATCTCCTATAAGCTAATATTGGTCTTTTGTTTTCATGCTCTTTCATTCTATTTTGTTTTATCATGGGAATGGTTTATTTCTTTGATTCTCTGACCAGTGTTCTTTGTAGTCGATGCCACTTCCTTCAAACCCAAATCCTCTTTGTATATCCAATGAATGAGAACTATAATAATAGGAACTTTGCGAGGCCCAGATGTCCATTCTGAGTCAAGGGGTTGGATATCGAGCTAATTTCTTTGCCAGTCTAATATTTCAGAGGAGTTGTGTTCACCTTTGATTTGAAGGGTGGCAGGTAGTCCAAGAGACACCAGTACAATGCGACAGTTCTACGAGCAACAGACAGAACCAACCCCAACAGGTCATTCACTGGGAGATGAGTTTTGACTCTCGGGGTGCCCAAGGAGGCAGACTTGTGGTTTGGATTTATTTTCATCCACCTTTTCCATTCACTCCAAGGTTAAGCAGTCAGTGTTATCGTAAGATTGGTCAAGTCCAGATATATGGAACATTTCACCCCTCACCTCCTCCAGTATTTCATTGAGTGTGTAGGATTGTAGCTGTAGCAATCGATGGGAGTACAGTAATGTATACTACTCTTCTATCGGTACAATAGGCACCAACAACTTCCAATTGATCAGTCTTCATATGTGAGGCGAATAAATGAGTCTGTATGTGGTGAGGACAATATCAAACTTGGCCGTGATGCTCTTCATAGTTGAACAGCTTGTTACCACCCACTGCCTACAATGCCCACTTTGGCTCGGTACTGGAGAACAAGCCGTGGAATTATAGGGCTAATTTCTCAACGTTGCCTTTGGGGAGCGGTTGCAGACAGATTGTGAGCAGCTTTCCATTCAACCTTCCAATAGCAAACCTGGATTTGAAAGAGGAAGAGGAGGTCATTCGGAGGGAGGAAAGACAGCTATTGCTTTCACTTCAGGTCTAGCACTCAGCCCAGGAACTATGTTCTATGACCCAGGCACATCTACTTGACCACGCCTGAGGAATGGGACTGGTAGGCCCAAGGGCAGGTGCCACTGCACAGCATCTCTGGCAAGTTTCGGCTGTCCCGCAGAACGTCGCACCTCCGAAAGGCCCGCCTATTTTGTAGAATTAAAAGCGCGCCTAAAACTTATCTTGCAATTCTCCGTGTTCAGCAGGCCTGTTTAGCAGTCGGTGCGGCACAGCACAAACAGCTGGGGACAGAGCTACAGCCCTACGCCGAAAAGAGTGCCGGCAGCTGCGCGCGTGCACAGTGGAGTCTGCGCGCATGCGCAGTAGCTCCTGGTCCTCCCAGTGCATCCTGTCTCTGGGCGACCCTATCTCTGGCCAAAGGGACGTCACGATGTTTGCTGCCCCCATCCCGGCCGAGTGGCCTGCCTCACCGTCCCTCGCCTCGCCACTGCCTGACCTCGGGCCTCGCCTCGTCGCCACTGCCCTTACCTCGAGGCCTCCTTGCCAGCCCGCCCGAATACCTCCTCAGTGGCGGGGCCCACCCGACCACCTCCTCGGTAGGAAGGGCTGTGTGTGCTGTTGGAGGGCTCCCGATGCTCCCAAACGGATAGGTGCTGCAGTAATAATTTTTTATTTACTGATTTATTGATTTATTTTTTATTTTTTATTTATTGATTTATTTATTGATTGATTGATTTATTGATTTATTTATCATTTATTATTGATGATGGCTCTTTATTACTAAAAGTGAAGTGTTTAATGCTTTGGAAAATTCCCTAATTTCCCTCTAACTTCTCTTTCCCCACTCCCCCTGCCCCGCTATCTCTGGCTACCTGCGCCTAATTTCTAAAATGTACGCAAGGTTTTTGTGAGCGTACAAAAGTCGACACTTACTTCTGTTCTAAGTTAGTTTGGAGTAACTTTTCGCTGCCTAAACTTGCAAAACAGGCGAAAGTGGCTGGTAACGCTCCCTTTTGAAAAAAAAACTGAACTAAAACTAAACTAAACTAACTCACTAGAACTGGAGCAAACTAAATGCCGAGAATTGCGATTTCTAAGATACTCCAAACTAAACTAGTTGCTCCAAAAAATAGGAGCAACTCCACCCAAAACTTGGACCCAATGAAAGAGTCACATAGCATCGCTGGTGAAATGGAAACTATTGTGTTCCTAACACAGATGAGACTGCATACAGGGAGATTAAAGTAACAGTGACCTCAGTCTTTATTAAGACATTCCAGAGTGAGGAACAGGCCTCAGGGGCCGGCTGAAATACAGTGCCCCCAAGGGATGCTGGTACTTCAGGGGATGCACTCCCTGGTGGCAGAACATGGGAGTGCATGCTTTACAGATACACAACATCACTCCCCAGCAAAGTTAAAGTGAAAACTATTTACAAGGTGAGGCGGTCGGGAGCCTTTCTTTCCCTGGTGGACCGCCTCGGTACAAATGTCTGTTCTGGTATGTTGGCTGTGCCCTCGCCTGGGCTGGCGTGTTGTTGACCCTGCAGGGCTGCTGGGTGAGCCTGGCCTTGCTGGGCTGTTGGGTGTGATGGGTTCGATTTCCTGGTCCGGGTGGTGTCGTTGATCCTTTGGGTGTGTGTTGTGGGCTCAAAAAAGGTGGTGTCTGCTGTGGGTTGTTCAGGGCAGTCTGTGAACTGCAGCCTCGTTTGGTCCAGGTGCTTTCTGCAAATTTGTCCATTGTCTAGTTTGACTACAAACACCCTACTCCCTTCTTTAGCTATCACCATGCCCGCGATCCACTTGAAACCATGTCCATAGTTTAGCACATACACAGGGTCATTCAGATCAATTTCCCGTGACACAGTGGCGCGGCCATCATTTACATTTTGTTGCTGCCGCCTGCTCTCTACCTGATCATGCAGGTTGGGGTGAACCAGCGAGAGTCTGGTTTTAAGTCTCCTTTTCATGAGTAGCTCAGCCGGGGGCACCCCTGTGAGCGAGTGGGGTCTTGTGCGGTAGCTGGGCAGAACTCGGGACAGGCGGGTTTGGAGTGAGCCTTCTGTGACTCGTTTAAGGCTCTGTTTGATTGTTTGTACTGCCCGCTCTGCCTGCCCATTGGAGGCGGGTTTAAACGGGGCTGAGGTGACATGTTTGATCCCATTGCGGGTCATGAATTCTTTAAATTCGGCACTGGTGAAACATAGCCCGTTGTCACTGACCAGTATGTCAGACAGGCCGTGGGTGGCAAACATGGCCCTCAGGCTTTCAATGGTGGCGTGTCGGTGCTTCCCGACATTATTCCACATTCAATCCATTTTGAAAAAGCATCCACCACCACCAGGAACATTTTACCGAGAAACAGGCCCACATAGTCGACATGAATCCTTGACCATGGTCTGGAGGGCCAGGACCACAAACTTATTGATGCCTCTCTGGGCGCGTGGCTCAACTGAGCACACACGCGGCATTGCCGTACACAGGACTCTAAGTCAGAGTCAATACCGGGCCACCACACGTGGGATCTGGCTATCGCTTTCATTATTACTATACCCGGGTGTGTGCTGTGGAGATCCGAGATGAATGTCTCCCTGCCCTTTTTTGGTAGCACTACACGGTTACCCCACAACAGGCAGTCTGCCTGAATGGACAGCTCGTCCTTTCGCCGCTGGAACGGCTTGATTAGCTCTTGCATTTCAACGGGGATGCTGGCCCAGCTCCCATGCAGTACACAATTTTTTACTAGGGACAGCAGAGGATCTTGGCTGGTCCAAGTCCTAATCTGGCGGGCCGTGGCAGGTGATTTTCATTTTCAAACGCTTCCATGACCATCAACAAGTCTGCGGGCTGCGCCACCATCAACAAGTTTGCAGGCTGCGCCATTTCCACCCCCGTGGTGGGCAATGGTAGCCGACTGAGAGCATCCGCACAGTTCTCAGTGCCTGGCCTGTGGCGGATGGTATAATTATACGCTGATAGCATGAGTGCCCACCTTTGTATGTGGGCTGAGGCATTAGTATTTATCCCTTTGTTTACAGCGAACAGGGATATGAGGGGCTTGTGATCGGTTTCCAGCTCAAATTTGAGGCCAAACAGGTACTGATGCATTTTCTTAACCCCGAACACACACGCTAATGCCTCTTTCTCAATCATGCTGTAGGCCCTCTCGGCCTTAGACAAGCTCCTGGAGGCATAGGCGACAGGTTGCAACTTCCCCGCAACGTTAGCTTGATGTAATACACACCTGACTCCATACGACGACGCGTCCCATGCTAGCACTAGTCTTTTACACGGGTTATACAATAAAAGCAGCTTGTTGGAGCATAGAATGTTTCTGGCTTTCTCAAAAGCAATTACTTGTTTTTTTTCCCATACCCAGTTCTCACCTTTACGCAATTACACATGTAGGGGCTCTAAGAGTATACTTAACCCTGGTAGGAAGTTACCAAAATAGTTGAGGAGTCCCAGGAACGACCACAGCTCTGTGACGTTCTGTGGCCTGGGTGCATTCCTGATAGCCTCTGTCTTGGCGTCTGTGGGCCAAATGCCGTCCGCCGAAATCTTTCTCCCCAAAAACTCCACTTCTGTTGCCATGAAGACGCATTTCGACCTCTTCAGTCGCAGCCCTACGTGATCCAATCGCTGGAGGACCTCCTCCAGGTTTTGTAGGTGCTCGACGGCGTCCCGACCCGTGACCAATATGTCGTCCTGAAAAACCACCGTGCGTGGTACCGACTTGAGTAGGCTCTCCATGTTTCTCTGGAAGATCGCTGCAGCTGACCGAATTCCAAACGGGCATCTGTTGTAGATGAACAGTCCCTTGTGCGTGTTGATGCAGGTGAGGCCCTTCGAAGAATCCTCCAGCTCCTGCGTTATGTTGGCCGAAGTCAGGTCGAGCTTGGTGAACGTCTTGCCTCCTGCCAGCGTCGCAAATAGGTCATCTGCCTTCGGTAGCGGGTATTGGTCCTGTAGCCAGAAACGACTAATAGTTACTTTATAATCGCCGCAAATCCTGACCGTGCCATCACTTTTGAGTACTGGAACAATCGGGCTGGCCCACATGCTGAATTCCACTGGGGAGATGATGCCCTCGTGTTGCAGCCTGTCCAGCTCGATTTCCACTCTCTCCCTCATCATGTGAGGTACCACTCGTGCCTTGTGGTGAATGGGTCGTGCCTCTGGGACTAAGTGGATCCGCACCTTCGCCCCGGAAAAGTTTCCAATGCCTGGCTCAAAAAGGGAAAGAAATTTGTTAAGAACCTGTGACATGAGGCCTCATCGACATGTGATAGCGCTCGGATATCATCCCAGTTCCAGCGGATTTTGCCCAGCTAGCTCCTTCCAAGCAGTGTGGGGCCATCGCCCGGGACAATCCAGAGTGGCAGTTCGTGCACCATGCCCTCGTAGGTGACTTTGACCATGGCGCTGCCCAGGACAGTGATAATCTCTTTGGTGTACGTTCTCAGTTTCGTGGTGATGCGGCTCAGGGCTGGTCTGAATGCCTTGTTGCACCACAGTCTCTCAAACATCTTTTTACTCATGGTGGATTGGCTAGCGCCAGTGTCCAGTTCCATGGCTACGGGTAAGCCATTCAATTTTACGTTTAGCATTATATGTGGACATTTCATCGAAAATGTGTGCACCCTGTGTGCTTCAGCATCTGCCGCCTCTCTCTGAGGCTCGAAATTGCTTTGATCCACCATGGACCGATCTTCCTTTGCCACGTGGTGGTTAGCAGGTTTTGCAGACCTTGCAGTTCATTTGCAAATTCATTGGAGGTGCCCCATTGTTCCACAGCTCTTGCAAACATATCCTTTGAAGTGGTATGAATAGGCTGAATGGAAGCCTCCACAACGCCAACAAGGTGTGAATTGCCTTGCATTCATCCTTTGTTGCGGACTCAGAGTCATCTGGGTCACCTGAGGCCTGCTGGCAGTTGCAGACTCGTGGTTTCTGCCCTGTATATTTCTGCTCGCAAAAACAGTTCCAGTTAATTTATGAACATTGCTAGCACTTGTGTGCTGAGAGATTTGTTTGGTGTTATCACTGTTGGACATAAACGCCTGTGCTATCGCAATGGCCATCCTGAGGGTCAGTGTCTCTACAGTCAAAAGTTTTCGTAGAATGGTCTCGTGTCCAACACCCAGTAAGAAAAAGTCTCTGAGCATCTGCCCCAGGTAGCCATCAAACTCACATTGTCCTGGAAGTCGCCTTAGCTTGGCGACGTAGCTCGCCACTTCCTGACCTTCAGATCGCTGGCACATGTAGAACCGATACCTCGCCATCAGCACGCTCTCTCTCGGGTTAAGATGCTCCTGAACCAGTGTACACAGCTCCTCATACGACTTATCTGTGGGTTACACTGGAGCCAGAAGATTCTTCATGAGGCTGTAGGTCGGTGCCCAGCAGAACGTGAGGAGGACCGCTCTCCTTTTTACAGCACTTCCTTCTCCGTCCAGCTTGTTAGTTACAAAGTACTGGTCTAGCCGTTCGACATAGGCTTCCCAGTCCTCACCCTCCGAGAACTTCTCCAGGATGTGCATTGTTTGCTGCATCTTTGCGTTGGATTCGTATACTCATCGCCAGTTATTGTGTTCCTGACTCAGATGAGACTGTACACAGGGAGGTTAAAGTAACAGTGACCTCAGTCTTTATTAAGACACTCCAGAGTGAGGAACAGGCCTTTGGGGCTGGCTTATATACAGTGCTCCCAAGGGATGCTGGGATTCCTTGGCACTTCAGGGGATGCGCTCCCTGGTGGTGGAACATGGGAGTGCATGCTTTACAGATACACAACAGAAACAATGAAAGTGTCTCTGGGTCAGAGAACATAGTTCCTCAGCTGATTATGTCTGGACACTAAGGACCTGAGTTACAAGTATGCCTGTCTTTCTGCTCACTGCATGAACTCCTCTTCCCCCTCCAAATTCACGACAGCCAGCAGTAGTCCGAATAGAATGTCTTCTATGAGCAGTGTAATTGTTGTGGAGAGGCAAGCCGTGACCGTGACAATGCAGAGGTTGGCGGTCAATGCAGGAAGGAGATGTGCCGCAAAAGTCAACAGCAAACAGAAGAAGCATACTATCGCACAAGCAATTATGCAAAAGCAGTAGTGTAGCTCATCAAAAACACAGCAGCAAGGACTACAACATCGAAGCTGCTCAGCGCTCATTTTAAATGAGCAAACAGTGCACAAAGTGTTGTCAACAATAACTTGTATTTATATAGCGCCTTTAACGTAGTGAAAGGTCCAAAGGCGCTTCACAGGAGTATTATGAGATTAAAAAATTTGACACCGAGCAGCATAAGTAGAAATTAGCACAGGTGACCAAAAGCTTGGACAAAGAGGTATGTTTTAAGGAGTGTCTTGAAAGAGAGGTTTAGGCAGTGAGTTCCAGAGCTTGGGGCCTAGGCAGCAGAGGGCACGGCCACCAATGGTTGAGTGATTATAATCAGGGATACTCAAGAGGGCAGAATTAGAGGAGCGCGGACATCTCGGGGAGTTGTGGGGCTGGAGGAGATTACAGAGATAGGGAGGGGCGAGGGGGAGGGATTTGAAAATAAGGATGAGAATGTTGAAATCAAGGGGTTGCTTAACCAGTAGCCAATGTAGGTCAGTGAGCACAGGGATGATGGGTGAGGGGGACTTGGTGCGAGTTAGGACATGGGCAGACAAGTTTTGGATCACTTCTAGTTTAACCTCTAATTTAAGTAGGGTAGAATGTGGGAGGCCAGCCAGGAGTGCATTAGAATAGTCAAGTCTAGAGGTAACAAAGCCATGGATGAGGGCAAGAGTTGTCAGATAAGAGTCTGTGAGGAATTTGCTGTGGATGAATTTACAATTATTTAGATAATTCTCAGGGCTCTGAGCCCCACACATGCTTGCAGCGGGATTCGAGAAACATTCTATCTACTTCTCCAACCTCAGTACTGTGCATTCCTTCCCTTTTTTGTGATCTGGTGTAATTTACAACAGACAAGAAGCAGCAGTCAGAAGCCCCTCTGACAGCTGCTGAAGAAATGCACCTGGTCTCCTGAGAACGAGAATAAAGTTCTAACAACTGTTTCCCGAACACGATCATAAAACTATTCCATCCCACCTTGAGTAACGACAACAATCTCATGGTCAAACCAGGATCCTACCCCTATCCCATACCATCGTTCTTCCGACGCTCACTTGTTCTCCCTGTTCCTCAATAATATTGCTTGGAACGTGAGTGCTTCCCTCTTATTGGCTCCCTTCAGAGCAGACTGCCACACGGGCTTCCTCTGTTATCTCAGCCTTTGATACAGCAGCATAAACTCATTCATAGAGGATGGAACCACTCAATAAAAACAATGACCACTGGTATGTAAATCACATTTTCTGGTAGGCATAAGCTAAAATAAAAACGAAACCATGTTTGAACTGAGTGAACTGCGCAGAGAAGTCTTAAACAGAGTGTTTTGGGGGAATTTGGAAAGAGTGGGAATTTCTAGTAAGTATTGGGTAAGTAGAAGCTGTACTTAGTGAAATCTAGTTTAGCATTTTGATTGAAACCTAGAACTTTAAAACTGTAGGTAACAGAAGTTGCCTGCCAGTGGCAGTTAACTGTCAGTCAGCAGAAATTGTTTATCTTGAATAGGTGTTAATCACAGACAAAAGGTGTGCTTGTAAATTGGGTGCAGCTCCTAAGGGTATAAAAGTCAAGTTTTTCAGTGCACAGAGTGATCTGCCCAGAGAGGTTGTAAATGAACTGGAGTTCAACAGAGTGGGTTCCTCCCCCTCCCCCTCCCCCTCCCCCGGAATTTGGAGAAGAGGGGGATGATTAAAATCAATTTGTTTTAAAAAGTAAAAAATAATTAAGTGATATTTCATTAGCTGCTGGGTTGGTCAGTTTGGTCAGATTTTCTCTCTTTCTTGAGCATTGGTTTAAATTAAGAGCTGGGATTATAAACTAAATGTAGAAAACTTCAAATCTTAACAAATTGAATACATTAGAGATGGCAGAGCAAATGGTGTGTTTCTGCTGTTGCACGTGGGAACTGGTGGACACCATTGAGGCCCATGGTGACTACATCTGCAGCTTGAGGAACATTGGTTCTGTGTTGATGAGCTGCAGACACAGCAGGGAGGGGGAGAGTTACCTCTATGCTGTGAACCAGGAGCTACTCGCACCAATTAGATTAACTACCGTATATACTCGCGTATCCTGCGATCTCGCGTATCATGCGACCCCTAAATTTTCGTCCCCAAAACATGATTTTACCATATATCTCATGTATCATGCGAGTCACTTTTTTGAGATCGAATACAGACCTTAACATGAAACATCGAGTGGATTCTGCTGTGAAAGCTGTTCGCGAATCGAACACCGATACAGCAATCGTTCCAGCTGGCTTGACTAGCGTCGTTCAGCCACAGCCTCTACTGTGTTTGCGGGTAAAAGAAGCATGGGCTGAGATAGATGGAGCCTCTAATAATGCAGCAAACTTCAGAGGGAGTTGTGGGTGGCGGAGGTCGGGTCGCCGGGGGGGGGGGTGAAGAGGAGGTCGGGTTGGGTCACCGGGGGGAAGCGGAGGTCGGGTTGCTGGGTGGGGGGGGAGTTGGGGGAGCGGAGGTCGGGTCGCTGGGGTAGGGAGAACGGGGGGTCAGGTCGGATCCGGTCCGGTCTCTTTCCTCCCCCCCCCCACCCCCTGACCTCCGCGACTCTCTCTTCCCCCCCCGACCTCCGCGACTCTCTCTCATCCCCCCCCGATACAGTACAAGCGACAATAGAGGCTGCAATCCAGCCCAGGAGATACCTGCCGAGATTCAGCGTGGATACGGTCTGCTTAACAGCCTAACAGCCTAATCTTGGCCAGCACTTCACACCCGCAAATTTTGTATCTCGCGTATCATGCGACCCCCCAAATTTAGGTAACAATTTAGGTCTTCAAAAGTCGCATGATACGCGAGTATATACGGTAATTCAAATTCAAACTGTGGTTAGAGGCAGGAGTGTGTGACTGAGTGAGGAAAGTATGGAGACTTAGGATGGAGTGATGGAGGAGCCTCAGGCCTTGCTCTTGTCCAACAGTATTGAGGCTCTTACTCCCTGTGTGGATGAGAACAGGGACTGCAGGGAGGATGAGCAAACTGACCACAGTACAGGGAGCCATTCAAGTGGGGGAAGCAAAAATAAACATTGTAGTGGTAGGGGACAGTATCATTTGGGGGATAGATACTGTTCTCTAGCTGAGAATGTGAGTCCCAAAGGCTGTGTTGCTGACCTGGTGTTGGGGTTAAGGACATCTCCTCTGAGCTGGAGAGGAACTTGGGGCCCAAGTTTTGGCCTCCGTTGCTCCTGATTGTTTTTGGAGCAACTGGTGTTGAACGGAGTATCTTAGAAATTCAAATTCTCGGCATTTAGTTTGCTCCAGTTCTAGTCAGTTAGAACAGTTTCACTTTGGAACAGAATTTTTTTTTCAAAAGGGGGCGTGTCTGGCCACTTACGCCTGTTTTCAAAGTTTCGGCAGTGAAAACTTACTCCATACTAACTTAGACTGGAGTAAGTGAAGATTTTTGTACGTTCCAAAATACCTTGTCTACACTTTGGAAAATTAGGCGTAGGGAATGGTTTAAAGGGAAGTTTACAAACATTAAACACTTCATTAAAGAGCCATCATCAATAATAAATGATAAATACATCAATACATCAACCAATAAATCAAACAAAAAAAATTAATAAAAAATAATAAAATTTAAAAAAATCAATAAATAAAATGTTTTCTACTTACCGACTGCAGCACCGGGAGTCCTTCAACAGTGTGCTGGGACGGTCCCCCTAGTGTGTCTGTCTGTGTGTGTGTGTGTGTATGTCTCTCATTCTCTGTCAGTGTCTGTGTTTCTGACAGCGGAGGGGGAGGGAAGGGGGGGAGAAGGGAGGTGAAGGGGGGGAGAGGGGGGGGAAGGAGAGGGAGGAAAGGAGAGAGGGGGGGAAGGAGAGGGAGGAAAGGAGAGAGGGGCGGAAGGAGAGAGGCGGGGGGAAGGAGAGAGGGGGGGAAGGAGAGAGGGGGGGAGGGAGAGAAGGAGGCTGAATGGCCGGGCCCAAGACCTTGGGCTAGATTTACAGGTAGGTGGCGTTGGGTCTTGGGGGGGGCGGTCGCGGAGGTCCGCTGGGTGGGAGGGGGGGGAGAGAGAGTCACGGAGGTCCGGGGGGGGGGGGGGTGAGAGAGAGTCGCGGAGGACCGGGGGGGGGGTATGAGAGAGAGTCGCGTAGGTCGGGTCGCCGGGGGGGGGGAGGGAAGCGGGAGTCGAGTCAGGTCGGGAGGAAGCAGGAGCTGGGCGTGGGAGGAGCCTTATTCACGCAGCCCCAGTGAGGCCATTCGGCCAGGGCTAGGGGCTGCGTGCTTCGGGCTCCTCCCACACAGTTTTGGGCGCCTGGAACTACTGCACATGCGCGCCCACTGTAGTGCGCATGTGCAGAGGTCCCGGCACTGTTTTTGGTGCAGGGACCTGACTCCGCCCCCAACAGCTCGTGCTGCGCTGCGCCCGGCTGCAGAAGACCTGCAGGGAGCCGGAGAATCTGGAAGTTTTTTTTAGGCGCACTTTCTGGCGCGAAAAACGAGCATCCAGGTCCGGGCTGCGCCGTTTTAGGCGCGTCCAGAAACTTGGGCCCTTGGAGTGGGAGGAGGAAGATCCAGTTGTTGTGGTCCATGTGGGTAAGAATGACATAGGTAGGACAAAGAGGTTCTACTGAGGGATTAGGAGCAGCTAGGGGCCAAATTAAAAAAGCAGAATCACAATGGTAATCATCTCTGGATTACTACCTGAGCCATGAGAAAATTTGCATGGGATAAATAAGATCAGAGAGTTAAACACGTGGCTCAAAGACTGGTGTGGGAGAAATGGGTTTTGGTTTGTGGAACACTGGCACCAGACTTTAGGTAAGAGGGAGCTGTTCCATTGGGACGGGCTCCACTTAGTGTTGGGACTAGGGTCCTGGCGAATTGAATAACTAGGGCTGTAGAGAGGGCTTTAAACTAATTAGTGGGGGTATAGTTCGAGTGAGGGGAAATTTAAAAAGTCAAAGAATAAGGAGAAGGCAATAGAGCAGGGTAGCACTGGGGGAAATGAAAACCAGAGCGTGACAGGAAGGGACAGAATGTACAAACAAGTGTATCTGAAAGTGGGGTCAAAGCAAGAAAAAAGGTAAAAAAAACAAATTTAAAAGCTCTTTATCTGAATGCATGCAGCATTTGTAGCAAAATAGATTAGTTGACAGCACAAATAGATACAAATGGGTATGATCTGATCGCCATTAGAGATGTGGTTGCAAGGTGACCAAGGATTAATAAATGATGATCCAGTAAAGGATCATCTTGGAATGAGTGACCATAGCATGGGTGAATTTCAAAATCAGTTGGAGGGTGAGAAAGTTGTATCTCAAATCAGTGTCCTAAGCTTAAACAAGAGACTACAAAGATATGAAGGCAGATTTGGCTAAAGTGGACTGGGAAACTAGATTAAAGTGTGGGACGGTTGATGAGCAGTAGCAGACATTTAAGGAGATATTTCATAACTCAACAAAAATATATTCCAATGAGAAGGAAAGATTGTAAGAGAAGGGTGAACCATCTCAGGAAGTAAAGGATGGTATCAAATTGAAAACAAAGGCATACAAAGTGGTCAAGACTAGTGGGAGGCCAGAGAATTGGGAAACTTTTTTAAAAGCCAGCAAAGAATGACCAAAAAAAAAATGAGGGAAGATAGATTATGAAAACAAACTAGCACGAAATATAAAAACAGATAGTAAGAGTTTCTACAAGTACATAAAAAGGAAAAGAGTGGCTGAAGTAAATGTTGGTCCCTTAGAGGATGAGACTGGGGAATTAATAATGGGGAACAGGGAAATGGCAGAGACTTTGAACAAATATTTTGTATTGGTCTTCACGGTAGAAGACACTAAAAGCATACCAATAGTGGATAATCAAGGGGCTATAGGGAGGGAGGAGCTATCACTAAAGAAGTAGTACTCAGTAAAATAATGGGACTAAAGGCGGACAAGTCCCTGGGACCTGATGGCTTGCATCCTAGGGTCCTAAAAGAAGTGGCTGCAGAGATAGTCTATGCATTGGTTGTAATCTACCAACATTCCCTGGATTCTGGGGAGGCCCCAGCGGATTGGAAAACCGCAAATGTAATCCCCTATTTTTTTTTAAAAAGGAGGCAGTCAGAAAGCAGGAAACTATATAGACCAGTTAGCCGAACATCCTTCATTAGAAAAATGCTGGAGTCCATTATTAAGGAAGCAGTAGCAGGACATTTTGAAAAGCATGATTCAATCAAGCAGAGTCAACATGGTTTTATGAAAGGGAAATCATTTTTGACAAATCTGTTAGAGTTCTTTGAGGATGTAATGAGCAGGGTGGATAAGGGGGAACTAGTGGATGTGGCGTATTTGGATTTCCAGAAGGCATTTGATAAGGTGCCACATAAAAGGTTACTGCACAAGATAAAAATTCACAGGGTTGCGGATAATATATTAGGTTGGATAGAGGATTGGCTAACTAACAGAAAAGAGAGAGATGGGATAAATGGGTCATTTTCTGGTTGGCAAACAGTAACTAGTGGGGTGCCACAGGGATCAGTGCTGGGGCTCAACTATTTACAATCTATATTAATGACTTGGATGAAGGGACTGAGTGTAATGTAGTTAAGATTGCTGATGATGCAAAGATGGGAGGGAAAGCAAGTTGTGAGGAGGACACAAGAAATTTGCGAAGGGATATAGACAGGCTAAGTGAGTGGGCAAAAATTGGCAGATGGAGTATAATGTGGGAAAATGTGAGGTTATCCACTTTGGCAGAAAAAATAGAAAAGCAAATTATAATTTAAATGGTGAAAAATTGAAAAGTGCTGCAGTACAGAGGGATCTGGGAGTTCTTGTGCATGAAACACAAAAAGTTAGTATGCAAGTACAGCAAGTAATCAGGAAGACAAATGTCCTTTATTGCAAGCGGGATAGAGTATAAAAGCAGAGAAGTCCTGCTACAACTGTACAGAGTACTGGTGAGGCCACACCTAGAGTACTGCATACAGTTTTGGTCTCTGTACTTAAGGAAGGATATACTTCCATTGGAGGCTGTTCAGAGAAGGTTCACTAGATTGATTTCGGAGATAAGGGGGTTGACTTATGAAGGTAGGTTGGGACTATATACTGATTGGAGTTCAGAAGAATGAGGAGGCTCGACAAGGTGGATGCAGAGAGGATACTTCCACTCATCAGGGAAACTAAAACTAGGGGACATAGTCTCAGAATAAAGGACCGCCCATTTAAAATGGAAATGAGAAACTTCTTCTTGGAGGGTTATAAATCTTTGGAATTCTCTGCCCCAGAGAGCTGTGGAGGCTGGGTCATTGAATATATTTAAGGTGGAGATAGACAGATTTTTGAGCAATAAGGGGTTATGGGGAGCAGGCAGGGAAGTGGAGCTGAGTCCATGATCACATCAGCCATTATCTATTAATTGGCAGAGTAGGCTCAAGGGGCCAAATGGCCTATTTCTGCACCTATTGTATTCTTATGAACCCCTGCAATCAGGTTTCTGTACCTGCCACAGTACTGAAACGGCCCTTATCGAAGTCACAAATTATATCCTCAGTGACTGCGACCATGGTAAAGCATCCCTCCTCATCCTTCTCAACTTGTCTGCAGCCTTTGACACGCTTGACCAAACCATTCTTCTCCACCGTCGTCCAGCTGGGTGGAGCTGCCTTTACCTGGTTCAATTCTTATCTATCCAATCGTTGCCAGAGAATCATCTGCAATGAAATCCATTCCCGCTCTTGCTTCGTTACCTCTAATGTCCCCCAAGGATTTATCCTTGACCCCGTCCTATTTCTCATCTCCATACTGCCCCATGGCAACATCATCTGGAAACACGTCATGCTCCATGTATGCTGATGACACCCAGTTCTATCTCACCACCACCTCTCAACCCCTCTGCTGCCTCTGATTTGTCACACTGTTTGTCCAACATCCAGTACTAGGGGCCCAAGTTTCCACAAGAAAAAAAACGGGTGCCCCTCTGAGCTGGGCGCCCATTTTTCGCGCCTAAAACGGCGCCTAAAAAAATCCTCGGTATTCTCAACCTACTTGCTGGTCCTCTGGTCCTCGGCGCAGCCAGCACGAGTTGTGGGGGGGCGGAGCCAGGTCCCTGTGCTGAAAACAGTGCCGGGACCTCTGCACATGCGCGTTACAGTGGGCACGCAAGTGCAGTAGCTCCAGGCGCCGAACTGTGTGGGAGGGGCCCGAAACACGCAGCCCCTAGTCCTGGCTGAATGGCCTCACTGGGGCTGCGTGAATAAGGCTCCTCCCACGGCCAGCTCCTGCTCCCCGCCCGACCAGACCCGACACCCGCTCCCCCCCCGCCTCCGGACCAGACCCGACACCCGCTCCTCCTTCCCTCCCCCTCTCTCTCTCTCCCTCCCTCCCCCTCTCTCTCTCTCCCTCTCTCCCTCTCTCTCTCTCTCCCTCCCTCCCTCTCTCTCTCTCTCTCTCTCCCCCTCCCTCCCGCTCAGCGGCACGAACGGCTGCAGAATTCTCCCTGGCTGAAGCACTTTCACACAGGTAGGAAGATGGTTTATTTAATCTTTTCTTGGCTTATAAATGTTTATTCAGGTTGGATTTATTTGTATAATATTTGTAGAAGTATAAATAAGGATTTATTGTAGAATTTAATGACTTCCCTTCTCCCCCCCTCCCCCCACCTCGTTCTGGACGCCTAATTTGTAACCTGCGCCTGATTTTTTAATGTGTAGAACAGGTTTTTTCAGTTCCTCAAAAATCTTCACTTGCTCCATTCTACTTTAGTTTGGAGTACATTTTCACTGTGGAAACTTTCAAATCAGGCGTCAGTGGCCGGACACGCCCCCTTTTGAAGAAAAAATTCTGTTCCAAAGTAGAACTGTTCTACCCGACTAGAACTGCAGAAAAAAAAATGTGGAGAATTGCGATTTCTAAGATAGTCCGTTCTCCACCAGTTGCTCCTAAAAATCAGGCGCAAATCATGTGGAAACTTGGGCCCTAGATGAGCAGAAATGTCCTCCAACTAAATATTGGGATGACCAAAGTTATTTTCTTTTCTTTGGATGACAGTTTTCCAGCACCGACTCCAGTGCCTTCACTTTATTTTTAAAAAAATCAATTTTTGGTGGGGTGCAGAGTGAATTGTGAGATTGAAACGATAATGTAAGGGCATAGCTGTCTGGTGAGAAACTGAGCCCAGGATTGCCAGTGGTATGTGATGGGTACAGTGATATTACTAACTAATTTATGCCAGCTATTAATCATTCTTCAGCACATGAGCAAGGCTGGCATTTATTGCCCATCCCTACTTGCCCTTGAAGGTGGTGGCTTCTTGAGCCGCTGTTGTCCATGTGATGAAAATGCTCCCACGGTACTGTTGGGTAGGCAGTTCCAGGACTTTGACCCAGCGACAACGGTGAAACATGCCACAGCATAAAGGAGAGCAGCAGTGATTATAAAGCTGCATTGTAATAAGGTGGTACAGATGACATTCTAAACTTTATGAACTTCATCTTAACGTTGAGATTAGATTACAGCTTTACAATCAGCCCTGTTATCTGGTAAAAATACTGGACAATAAAATCAAATCTATTAAAGTTTATAATTACTGTTTTGGTCAAAGTGCAGCTTTTTATTCTGTTGCATTTGAATGTTACTAGTGAGTTTGACAGCTTAACTAACAAGTAAACTAACTAATATAATTTATTGACCAAAAACTTTAATCATCTCTTACTACCAAAGCTTCTCAATGCGTGCTGACAGTAAAGCATTTTAAAGAAAGAAAGGCTCGTATTTATATAGCGCCTTTCATGACCTTGGGACCACCCAAAGTGCTTTACAGCTTTTGAAATGTAGTCACTGTTGTAATATAGAACACACAGCAGACAATCTATGTACAGTACAATCCCACAAACAGCAATGAAACAAATGACCAGATCATCTGTTTTAGGTGTTCGATGAGAGAAAATTGTTGGCCAGGACAAAACACCCATGCTCTTTGAATAGTGCTGTGGAATCTTTAACATCCAACTGTGGGCGCAAATTTATCTGAAAGACGGCACCTGCAACAATGCAGCATTCCATCAATACTGTACTAAAGTGTCAGCTTAGATTATGTCTCAAGTCTCTGAAGTGGGACTTCAACCCACAACCTATTGACTCAGAAGTGAGAGTGCTACCACTGACACCATCCTTGAGAACTTTCAGTGAGAATGTGTCTTCATCATCATTTTTATGATTACCTCGGAACCTTTGGCCGGAATTTTCCGGGTTGTCAGCAGGCAGGATCGGTGGCGGGTCGGGTGGGAAAATGTTTTTGACAGCGGGTCAGGAACCCGTGTCAATTTGCTGCAACGTGCCTTTCCCATTTCTGTTTTTTCAGCCCTGAGCAGACCTGACGGGATGCAGCGGGAGACCCAATTAAATTCATTATAATGTACTTAACATGCCCTTAGTAGGCTTTTAAACTTACTTTTAACTTTAACTTCATGGCCACAGGAACCACACTGTTCAGAGATCACGTCTGCCAACCTGAGGCAGGAGTTCAGTCGCCATTGTTCCAACTGATTAATTGACAGCATCAAATGTACAGAAAAAGCTCCCACCTGACAGATCATCACTTTCCTCAGCCATAAACTGTTTCTCAGTCCATTTCCACAAGATTCTGCAGGCTTTCCACTTTCCACTCTCTCCTCAGCAGAAGAGCTCACTCACCATTCAGAGTGCTTCTGTCATCTCGACTTCACCTACCATCTATTCCGTTACCATGGTGCCCTTTATACTGTCTCACCTTGGTCCTCAGAATCTGACCATGATGAGCACCAACACCACCAGCAACCTTTTTCGCAGTCACCTGATGCTACACAGGATAGAGGGCATCAGCACTCGAGCACATTGCTGCCCGGGGGGGCCCAGGGTTGGCCTCAACATGGCCAGATTTACTTAACTTGACGCTGTACACCCTGGCTGCCACATGATGCCAGGGTGTACACACCAGCCCCACTACAGCACCATAAAGCATCCCTACAATATCCAAACCATTCCTTTCCGCTCATCACCATTGTGGAGGTAAC
Source organism: Pristiophorus japonicus (assembly GCF_044704955.1). Classification (NCBI taxonomy): domain Eukaryota; kingdom Metazoa; phylum Chordata; class Chondrichthyes; family Pristiophoridae; genus Pristiophorus; species Pristiophorus japonicus. Next base: position 149,306,928 of record NC_091988.1, on the reverse strand, counting down.
CTTATGTCTCACCATTCACTGCAACTCACGAAGCCACTTCCAAAAGTGCACTGAAATCCGTCTAAGAACGCAAAGTGTTGACAATAAAGATTTCAATGTTTGACAGTACATTAATAGAAACTTTACATAAACATTGGATAAAACGACATAGTTAAAAAAAGGGATGAGGTCCTACGAAACGAATTTAAGGAGCTAGGAGCTAAATTAAAAAGTAGGACCTCAAAAGTAGTAATCTCGGGATTGCTACCAGTGCCACGTGCTAGTCAGAGTAGGAATCGCAGGATAGCGCAGATGAATACGTGGCTTGAGCAGTGGTGCAGCAGGGAGGGATTCAAATTCCTGGGGCATTGGAACCAGTTCTGGGGGAGGTGGGACCAGTACAAACCGGACGGTCTGCACCTGGGCAGGACTGGAACCAATGTCCTAGGGGGAGTGTTTGCTAGTGCTATTGGGGAGGAGTTAAACTAATATGGCAGGGGGATGGGAACCAATGCAGGGAGACAGAGGGAAACAAAAAGGAGACAAAAGCAAAAGACAGAAAGGAGATGAGGAAAAGTGGAGGGCAGAGAAACCCAAGGCAAAGACCAAAAAGGGCCACTGTACAGCAAAATTCTAAAAGGACAAAGGGTGTTAAAAAAACAAGCCTGAAGGCTTTATGTCTTAATGCAAGGTGTATCCGTAATAAGCTGGATGAATTAACTGTGCAAATAGATGTTAACAAATATGATGTGATTGGGATTACAGAGACGTGGCTCCAGGATGATCAGGGCTGGGAACTCAACATCCAGGGGTATTCAACATTCAGGAAGGATAGAATAAAAGGAAAAGGAGGTGGGGTAGCATTGCTGGTTAAGGAGGAGATTAATGCAATAGTTAGGAAGGACATTAGCTTGGATGATGTGGAATCTATATGAGTAGAGCTGTAGAACACCAAAGGGCAAAAAACGTTAGTGGGAGTTGTGTACAGACCTCCAAACAGTATTGATGATGTTGGGGAGGGCATCAAACAGGAAATTAGGGGTGCATGCAATAAGGGTGCAGCAGTTATAATGGGGTAATTTTAATATGCACATAGATTGGGCTAACCAAACTGGAAGCAATACGGTGGAGGAGGATTTCCTGGAGTGCATAAGGAATGGTTTTCTAGACCAATATGTCGAGGAACCAACTAGGGAGGAGGCCATCTTAGACTGGGTGTTGTGTAATGAGAGAGGATTAATTAGCAATCTCGTTGTGCGAGCCCCCTTGGGGAAGAGTGACCATAATATGGTGGAATTCTGCATTAGGATGGAGAATGAAACAGTTAATTCAGAGACCATGGTCCAGAACTTAAAGAAGGCTAACTTTGAAGGTATGAGGCGTGAATTGGCTAGGATAGATTGGCAAATGATACTTAAGGGGTTGGCGGTGGATGGGCAATGGCAGACATTTAGAGACCGCATGGATGAACTACAACAATTGTACATTCCTGTCTGGCGTAAAAATAAAAAAGGGAAGGTGGCTCAACCGTGGCTATCAAGGGGAATCAGGGATAGTATTAAAGCCAAGGAAGTGGCATACAAATTGGCCAGAAATAGCAGCGAACCCGGGGACTGGGAGAAATTTAGAACTCAGCAGAGGAGGACAAAGGGTTTGATTAGGGCAGGGAAAATGGAGTATGAGAAGAAGCTTGCAGGGAACATTAAGATGGATTGCAAAAGTTTCGATAGATATGTAAAGAGAAAAAGGTTAGTAAAGACAAACGTAGGTCCCCAGCAGTCAGAATCATGGGAAGTCATAACGGGGAACAAAGAAATGGCGGACTAATTGAACAAGTACTTTGGTTCGGTATTCACTAAGGAGGACACAAACAACCTTCCGGATATAAAAGGGGTCAGAGGGTCTAGTAAGGAGGAGCTGAGGGAAATCCTTATTAGTCGGGAAATTTTGTTGGGAAAATTGATGGGATTGAAGGCCGATAAATCCCCAGGGCCTGATGGACTGCATCCCAGAGTACTTAAGGAGGTGGCCTTGGAAATAGTGGATGCATTGACAGTCATTTTCCAACATTCCATTGACTCTGGATCAGTTCCTATAGAGTGGAGGGTAGCCAATGTAACTCCACTTTTTAAAAAAGGAGGGAGAGAGAAAACAGGGAATTATAGACCAGTCAGCCTGACATCGGTAGTGGGTAAAATGATGGAATCAATTATTAAGGATGTCATAGCAGCGCATTTGGAAAGAGGTGATATGATAGGTCCAAGTCAGCATGGATTTGTGAAAGGGAAATCATGCTTGACAAATCTTCTGGAATTTTTTGAGGATGTTTCCAGTAGAGTGGACAAGGGAGAACCAGTTGATGTGGTATATTTGGACTTTCAGAAGGCTTTCGACAAGGTCTCACACAAGAGATTAATGTGCAAAGTTAAAGCACATGGGATTGGGGGTAGTATGCTGACATGGATTGAGAACTGGTTGTCAGACAGGAAGCAAAGAGCAGGAGTAAATGGGGACTTTTCAGAATGGCAGGCAGTGACTAGTGGGGTACCGCAAGGTTCTGTGCTGGGGCCCCAGCTGTTTATACTGTACATTAATGATTTAGACGAGGGGATTAAATGTAGTATCTCCAAATTTGCGGATGACACTAAGTTGGGTGGTAGTGTGAGCTGCGAGGAGGATGCTATGAGGCTGCAGAGCGACTTGGATAGGTTAGGTGAGTGGGCAAATGCATGGCAGATGAAGTATAATGTGGATAAATGTGAGGTTATCCACTTTGGTGGTAAACACAGGGAGACAGACTATTATCTGAATGGTGACAGATTAGGAAAAGGGAAGGTGCAACGAAACCTGGGTGTCATGGTACATCAGTCATTGAAGGTTGACATGCAGGTACAGCAGGCGGTTAAGAAAGCAAATGGCATGTTGGCCTTCATAGCAAGGGGATTTGAGTACATGGGCAGGGAAGTGTTGCTACAGTTGTACAGGGCCTTGGTGAGGCCACACATGGAGTATTGTGTACAGTTTTGGTCTCCTAACCTGAGGAAGGACATTCTTGCTATTGAGGAAGTGCAGCGAAGGTTCACCAGACTGGTTCCCGGGATGGCGGGACTGACCTATCAAGAAAGACTGGATCAACTGGACTTGTATTCACTGGAGTTCAGAAGAATGAGAGGGGACCTCATAGAAATGTTTAAAATTCTGATGGGTTTAGACAGGTTAGATGCAGGAAGAATGTTCCCAATGTTGGGGAAGTCCAGAACCAGGGGACACAGTCTAAGGATAAGGGGTAAGCCATTTAGGACCGACATGAGGAGAAACTTCTTCACCCAGAGAGTGGTGAATCTGTGGAATTCTCTACCACAGAAAGTTGTTGAGGCCAATTCACTAAATATATTCAAAAAGGAGTTAGATGAAGTCCTTACTACTAGGGGGATCAAGGGGTACGGCGAGAAAGCAGGAATGGGGTACTGAAGTTGCATGTTCAGCCATGAACTCATTGAATGGCGGTGCAGGCTTGAAGGGCCGAATGGCCTACTCCTGCACCTATTTTCTATGTTTCTATGTCTAAAACACCCAAGTGCCTACCCTTGTGTGTTATTAGTTGGTATGATTGCATTAGGATGAAGGCGAGTGTGAGGGGTGGCTAGTGAGATGGGGATGTGATAATGTAGATAGAGAGGGATGGGACAGTTGGTGTGAGTAAGGATGTGCAGGAGTAGGGTAGAGAAGGCAGAGAGATGGGGATGTGATGAGAGGCACAGTAGGATGAGATTGAGTGTGGCTTTGTACTAACGTCTTGTGATCTAACGAGATCATTGAAACGTTTGCGCCATTGCACCCAGGTCCTCCTAACCACATCCCTGCATGTGCCATCCTGTGTAACGTGCAATCAAGCTGCTTTGCTCTCCTGGGGAGGTATGTTCCATCCATCGGCAGGCAAGAGGATCTCCGTGTGTTCTGACTTCCTACGCAATCGTATGGAGGGAGTCATGGGAGAACCTGGGTACAGCCCTGCACCTCTGTGCAGTGATTGTCAATGTTTGCAGAACTTTAGTGCTGTAGAACACCAACAGCACAAATGTAAAAGGAAATGTGGCCACGGTCTCTTTAAGGAAACTGGCTGATGATGCATCATGAATGATGTCACCAGACCTGCTTCCTCTAATTGGACTGGGAAACGCGCTGGGCGGGGTTAGCAAGTCCCATCAACGTAATTTATTTTTCCAGAGCGGGATGAAGCCAGCAACGAGGTTGGGATCTGCCATCAACATCACCCGCCCCGGACCTGCCGATGTAAGGAAAATCTTGGTCTTTGTTCTTATCACTGTGTGTGAGGGGAAGGTTTGCGATTGATTAGGAAAAGGAACCAAACCGTTTTTTAAATGGATCAAAGTGTCTAACTGGGCATCAGAGTGATAGGACTTGGTGTCCCACGTGATGGGTTTTTAATCTCTAGGGAGTTCCAAAGTGGAAGCTAAAGATTTCTCCATAGGTAGGGAAAACCAGCAGATGAATCATCCTGGCAGCCAGGTACAAAGCAGCATTAGTACAGTTTCAAGCAACAGTTTCTTACCTCATCCTTCTGGTCATTGTGCTTGCTAATGATGGATAATCACCTGCTTCTCCCTCGTCACCACCACCAAAATAAATTGGTTCAGACTTTGGTGATCACACAAACACCAGTTATATGGGGAAGATAAAGGAAATGTACCTTTTGTATAATGCTAATTGCCAAACTCGGTGTAGACCTTAAGCAGTCTGTGTTAATAGTCATATTGTCAGTTTGCCCACAGCGTGTGAGGGACTATGGCTATGTCAGACAGCCCTCTGTGGCCTGACTGTATTCTAGCTCTTTGTTATTGCACATAGTTGCTGCAGACTGAATTTGCATTCCTGTGCCATTTAGATATATTAAAATCCAAATGAAGGAGTGTTAGCAGAACTATTTTACACACTTGCCCAATGATTTTACTTAGTATTTATTGTGAAGTTGGTATTTCAGCATCAAGTCTAACAGTGATTGTCAGTAAAGATCATAACACTCTGTTGCTTTACATGTACAAATAAAATGAAGAGTTTTCATGAAGGACTCTCATTGCATAGGTTGAGAGAAAATCTAAGTTAATTTGCATTGCAATATTCAATGTGGTCAAGTTCCATACTTAAAGTTGTTGTTTTGACAACACAAGTATATTATCTGTTAATCTGTCAGATATGGCTCAGTGGTCGTGTTGTTGCCTCTGGGTCAGAAGCTTGTGGGTTCAAGTCCCACTCCAGAGACTTGAGTACAAATTCTAGGGTGACGCTCCAGTGCAATACTGAGGGATTGCCGCACTGTCAGAGGTGCCGTCTTTCAGATGAGATGTTAAAACCGAGGCCCCATCTGCCCTCAGGTGGATGTAAAAGATGCCATGACACTATTTCGAAGAAGAGCAGAGGAGTTTTCCCTGGTACCCTGGACAAATGTTATCCTTCAAACAACATCATTAAAACAAATTATAGAGCCATTATCACATTGCTGATTGTGTGTTCTTGCTTACAAAATTTGGCTTCCGCTTTTCCTACATTCCAACAGTGACTACACTTCAAAAAAGTACCTCATTGGCTGTAAAGTGATTTGGGCTGTCCTGAGGTCATTGGGCTCAATTTTCCACATGGGTGATTTTTTGCACAGTTTAAGATGTACATCAGATTTTTTTTGTGGCCCAACTGTGCCAAAAAAAGTTCTTCGTTTTGAATTTGGTGCAGCTCTGTGGGTGGAGCTTAAGGGCTGTGCTAAAAACTGATGCTGCCAGGGTAACGAGGGATGCTCTGAAGAGCTGAGGCTGGGCTGGAAATGGAAAATGATGTCGCTGCTATCCCGGGCCGAAAGGCCCCCCTGCCCCCGGTGGGCTGTCATCCCAGGCCGAATGGTTCCCCGCTGGTGCCGTGTCGTCAGCTCGGCTAAAACAATGGTGTCTTCCCTGTGCTGATTTCCTTAAGTGTAGGGAAGGATTTTCAGAGTGCCATGCGCCGTTTTAGAAAAAAATCGTACTTGGCTAAACTTGCTTAAATGGCCAGCAGTGATGTATCTGGCAGGCTCCGTCCCCAGTGACTTCAAAAAATCGGGAACTAAAAAAATTGGACGCCGCAGACACTTTGACGAAAGTTGCAGATTTTAGTCTGCTCCAAAATAAACAGCATAGGCCAAAAAAAGGCGTAGAATGGTTGTGAAAATTCAGCCCATTGTCTTCGGTCCCCGTCACAATCTTTCTTTCCTAGCCACTGACTCCATCCCTCTTCCTGGTAACTGTCTGAGGCTGAACCAGACTGATTGCAACCTTGGTGTCATAATTGAACTCGGGCTGAGCTTCCAACCACATATCCGCACCATGATTAAGACTGCCTACTTACACCTCTGTAACATCGTCCGACTCCACCTCTTCCTCAGCCCATCTGCTGCTGAAACTCTCATCCATGCCTTTGTTACATCTAAACTTGAGTATTCTGATGCACTTCTGGCCGGCCTGCTATCTTCCACTCTCCACAAGCTTAAGCTCAACCGGAACTCTGCCAGTAACCTAACTGGCACCTAGTCCCGTTCACCCATCACCGTTGTGCTCGCTGACCTACATTGGCCCCTGGCTAAGCAATGCCTCGATTTTTAAAATTCTCATCCTTGTTGTTATTAAATCCCTCCATGGCTTTCCCCTTCCCTATCCTCTGTAACCATCTCCAGACCCACAACCCTCTGAGATATTTGCTCCCCCAATTCTGACTCTTGAGCATCACCAATTTTAATCATTCTGCCATTGGCGGCCGTGCCTACAGCTGCCGAGGCCCAAAGCTCTGGAATTCCCTTCCTAAACCTCTCTGCCTCTCTTTCAACCTTTTAAGACGCTCCTTTAAACCTACTTCTTTGACCAAGCTTTTGGTCATCTGCTCGAATGTCTTTTTATGTGAATCAGTGTCAAATTTTGTTTGATAATGCTCCTGTGAAACGCTTTGGGACATTTCGCTATATTAAAGGCGCTGTATGAATGCAAGTTGCTGCTGATGTTGAAGGATGCTATACAAATGCACATCTCAGCACATCAGTTAGAATAAGGATTTCTCACCTGTTTCAAATTCTCCAAACTCAGGGATTCAGGCCACATTATAAACATTACAAAAGTAATCTGATCTGTGAGGTTAGATTACATCCTTGGAACTCCTTTTAACATTGTAGAGTGTGTGCATAGCAAAAGATCCTTGGTTCGATCCCTGGCTCTCATCATCATAGGCAGTCCCTCAAAATTGAGGAAGACTTGCTTCCACTCTTAAAAATGAGTTCTTAGGTGACTGATCAGCCCAATACGGGAATTACATTCTTTGTCTGTCCCACCTGTGACAGTCGTTGAAAGAAAAGTTGGGTGGGACTGGTTTGCCACACGCTCCTTCCACTGCCTGCACTTGGTTTCTGCATGCTCTCGGCGATGAGACTTGAGGTGCTCAGCGCCCTCCCGGATGCACTTCCTCCACTTAGTGCAGTTTTTGGCTAGGGACTCCCAGGTGTTGGTGGGGATGTTGCATTTTATCAAGGAGGCTTTGAGGGTGTCCTTGAAACGTTTCTTCTGCCCAACTTGGGCTCGCTTGCCGTGTAGGAGTTCCGAGTAGAATGCTTGCTTTGGGAGTCTTGTCAGGCATGCAGAAAATGTGGCCCGGCACAACGGAGCTGGTTGAGTGTGGTCAGTGCTTCGATGCTGGGGATGTTGGCTTGGTCGAGGGAACTGACGTTAGTGCGTCTGTCCTCCCAGGGGATTTGCAGGATCTTGGGAAGACATCATTGGTATTTTTCCAGCGATTTAAGGTATCTACTGTATATGGTCCACATCTCTGAGCCATGCAGGAGGGTGTGTATCACTACAGCCCTGTAGACCATGAGCTTGGCCTTGGCTCTACGCTGAGTCAGTTGATCGTAGCTGGTGCAGCAGTTCAGACACAACGGTTGGCCTTTGCCTCTGAGCTAGCGAGGGGATAATGCAGCCATGGTCATTTTACATTGCGCTTAGAAATCCCATCCTGTTTCAGGAAATTGCTTCCATGTACTAAGCTTGTACTGTGTACACCCCAGCAGATTCACTACCTCCCAAAAACTGTCCCCCAAGCTCAAGCCAGTGTTCTGGAACTCCAATCCAGACACTAGCCTTGTAGACATCATCATACTTGTTACTTCCCATTCGCTGAATCAACATCGACAATCCAAATTGTTTTCTTGCTGCTGCCAAAATGACACCAAAATAAATTAGTACAAAATTACATAAATCAAGTACCTTGAATGTGTTGCTGCTGATGGAATGCTGAAAAGGGTGGTTAGTTGATCCTGTTATGTATTAAACCACAATAAGGGTACTGGATGCTAACGGTATTCAATTGAGTTTGAATATACTACATTCAGAGTACTGTGTTTCAAAATCAACTTGTGTATGTGTTTTTTCTCTCAATAGGAATTTAGCAAAAGTCATAAATAAAAATATGTACCATTGCTAATAGAATTGTTTTTTTTCCTGCCATTGATCAGTCTGACTGAATGTTACTGATGGAAGTGGAAAGTAAATAGCAAGAAGTGAACTATAAAAATAATAATGTCTAACATCATCTTGTCACTTTGGCATACATACAGTGTACCCAATAAATGCACATGTTGGAGACAACTCCAGTTCTACTTGCTCAATGCATCGATAGATCCCATTTGCTCATTTACAATGTGATAATGAAAACCTCAGCTTCAACAGAAAGCTTTTGCCAAATGGTATGAAAAGTTGTATAGCCGACAAATGAATGTCAGGCTTTTCAAGCTTACTTCACACACACACCAAAAATTGCTTTTGAAGTATTGAGATTTGTGCATTTCTGATCAGGGTCTTGAATCTCATGTTTTGTTTAGAAAATGGCACTCGCCTCCACTCTGCATCATTGCTTTTTGGCTCTTTTTTTCAAGAACTAGCAGCATAAAGAGGTCAATGCCCTCTGAATAAAACACACTGCTCAATACCTCAATTACTGCAAAACATTGTTTTAGAAAAAAATCCTCCAAATGCATTGCACTTCAAATGCTATATCCAGTGTGCAAGGTACTTTGATAAGAAATTTTAAAAGCTTTAAAAATATTTATGTAGCATTGGAGCAGTAAGGTACAATTTGAACTCGTATCAGTATAAAGCCTTGACTCTCAAAATTAGCTGTGGATTTCAAACCAATGTGACTGCACTATGGATGCAGTATTATAGACTCGGTATGATATGCAGGTTTCCAGTTTTGATCTGTGTAATTTGTCTCTAGGCAACAACGGACATCACATTGAAGACACAACATCTCCACACTGCTGTGGACCTGCATGATTGCACTTGAAAGGTCAGATGTGTACAATGGTTTAAACATTTCGGGATGTGGTCCTTTATCTAAGCAGTTTTTGCACTGAACTACATCAGCGTGGATCCGGATTTCAGTGATTGTTTTTTGAGATACGTATCTAGTTATCGAATTAATAAATGATGAAATGTAAGGGAGGGTTTTCCAAAGATGAGCCATCACAGAGGGCCTAGTTTGCCAGCTGTGCATAGGAGGAAGTTCCTCACAGTGCCCACGATTTCCTATCCATGAAGCAATTTCTAGATATGTGCAGTTGGGGGATATAATTCCGGGCTGATACCCTTTTAAAGTCAATGGGCTGGGAATTCGGTTCATTGCCGCCTCTGTTTGCGCCCCGGAGGGGCGGTAATGGCAGCAGAACTCATTCCCGGGCGGGTGACCATTTTACAGCGCCCCGCTGGGACATTCGGTGCCGATTTTGCGGGGGCGCGGAGCAGTACTGCCCAGGAAAGGCGAGCCGGTGTGCAACACCCCTGGTTGCGACACCATTTTGAAATTTGTTTCCTGCGGGACCCACAGCATCTACTAGCATGCCCTAGTGGGACCGCCTGGGAAAGTGGGCGGTCCGAGCTGTACCAGCAGCAGTGAGGGAAGGAATGTCGACCTGTGGTAAGTGTGATCATTTTTTATTTTTGCAATTTTATGTTTATATGGCGTCAGTAAGGTATTGGGAATGGTTTGGTGTTTTTTTGCCATTTCCTCCGCCCGCCACCCCCCCTCCCCCCAGGGAAGCCTCTCTTAGGACACTATGAGGCCGGCCCTTTAACTCAGGATTTCCAGTTGCTCAGCCGGCCTAGCCCCCTAAGAGGTGTGCAACACCTCCCTTCGTGCTCCGCTCCACACTCGGGGCCCAACTGAAGAATTTTGCAACTGCAGATGCAAGCAATTTCCCACCGCAAAATTTACCGCCCCGCTGCCATCAACGCCTCAAAATGGGCGGTATTGAAGTTCCACCCCAAAGCATTTATTATCAGCAGGACCTGCAATTTTGAAATTGGTGACAAAAATATAATTTCCACATTCCTTTTCAAAATAAATTGTTATTTTTGCTTAACTCATGAATACTGCATCCCCAATGGCTCAGTGAGTAAAGGCATTGCCCAGTGTAGTGATTTCAGCGCCAGGGTCGGCAAGGACACAGCCCTCTGGGGATGCGTGATTGGCAGAGAGGGGTAGGGAAAGCCAACTCCAGTGGTACCCTACTCCTGACAAAATGTCCAGAACATGAACTTCTCATCACCAACACCCTGTTCTGCCAGAGGGACAAATACAAGGCATCGTGGCAACACCCTCACTTCAAACACTGGCACCTGCTCACTTATGTCATCATCCGAGCTCGGGATCGGAAGGACGTGCGCATCACCAGCGCCATGACAGGAGCTGACGACTGCTGGATGGACCACCGCCTAATCCGATCCATCATTGACATTAACATAGCCCCAAAGCGAAGGGGGCAGCAGAAGCAGTGCCACAAAAAAGTCAATGTCGGGACACTTAAAGACCCAGCTAAGAGAGCCCTATAGAGCCAGCGCCTCACAGCTAACTTGGCGCGCCTTGATGATCCTGAGATGCAGAATGCCCACAACGCTTGATCTGCCCTCCAAGTTTCCATAACCAGTGCTTGCGAAGAGACGCTCGGTCACTCAACCAGGAAACACCAGGACTGGTTCAATGAGAATGATCAGGAGATCCAAGAGTTACTAGATCGCAAGTGCAGGGCATTTCTCAGCCGTAGCCAACAACCCAATGCGGGAACAGCAAAGCAGCATTACAGACGGCTCAAGGTTGAGGTCCAACAAAAAACCCGGGTCCTAATGGACAGGTGGTGGATGGAGAAAGCACAGGAGATATAGCAGCTGGCCGACAGCCATGATGTGTGAGAATTCTTCATCAACGTCAAGGCCACCTACGGTCCAAACACCCAAAGCCCCACCCCACTGCCGGCCAAGAACGGGGAAACACTCACCAAGGACACCGAGGCAGTCAGGGCCCGCTAGAAGCAGCACTTCGAAGATCTCCTCAATCGAGACTCTGCCTTTGACTCGAGTGTTCTCAACTCCATCCCGCAGCATGCTACCCGCCATCACCTCAGTAAAACCCCAACACTGCATGAGGTAGAAAAAGCCATAAGACAGCTTAAAAACAACAAGGCTACGGGAGCGAATGGAATCCCCGCTGAGGCACTGAAGTATGGCAGAGAGGTGTTGGCGCGAATACATGACCTCATATCTCTCATTTGGAGGGAGGGGATCATGTCGGGAGATCTCAGATGCATTGATCGTGACCATCTTTAAAAAGGGAGACCTGTCCGACTGCAGCAACTACAGGGGAATTTCCCTGCTATCGGTCACTGGGAAAGTTGTTGCTAGAGTTCTCCTCAACCGTCTTCTCCCTGTGGTTGAGGAGCTCCTCCCGGAGTCACAGTGCAGATTTCGTCCCCTTCGGGGCACAACGGACATGATTTTTGCAGCGCGACAGCTGCAGGAAAAATGCAGGGAGCAGCGCCAGCCCTTATACATGGCCGTCTTCGACCTTACAAAGGCCTTTGACACTGTAAACCGTGAGGGTCTATGGAGCGTCCTCCTCCACTTCGGATGCCCCCAAAAGTGCGTCACCATCCTTCGCCTGATCCATGACATGCAGACCGTGATCCTTACCAACGGGTCCATTATAGACCCAATTCACGTCCGGACAGGTGTCAAACAGGGCTGCATCATCGCCGCAACCACTTCTCAATCTTCCTCGCTGCCATGTTCCACCTCAGTCAACAAGCTCCCCGCTGGAGTGGAACTACACTACAGAGCCAGTGGGAAGCTGTTCAACCTTTGCCGACTCCAGGCCAGGTCCAAGACCAAAAGCAGTGACAGGATCGGTCCAAGTCAGCATGGATTTATGAAGGGGAAATCATGCTTGACAAATCTTCTGGAATTTTTTGAGGATGTAACTAGTAGAGTGGACAAGGAAAAACCAGTGGATGTGATGTATTTGGACTTTCAAAAGGCTTTTGACAAGGTCCAACACAAGAGATTGGTGTGCAAAATCAAAGCAGATGGTATTGGGGGTAATATACTGACGTGGATAGAGAACTGACAAGCAGAAAGTCGGGATAAACGGATCCTTTTCAGAATGGCAGACAGTGACTAGTGGAGTGCCGCAGGGCTCAGTGCTGGGACTCCAGTTCTTTACAATATGCATCAATGATTTGGATGAAGGAATTGAGTGTAATATCTCCAAGTTTGCGGATGACACTAAACTGGGTGGCGGTGTGAGCTGTGAGGGGAACGCTAAGAGGCTGCAGGGTGACTTAGACAGGTTAGATGAGTGGGCAAATGCATGGCAGATGCAGTATAATGTGGATAAATATGAGGTTATCCACTTTGGTGGCAAAAACGCAATGACAGAATATTATCTGAATGGTGGCAGATTAGGAAAAGGGAAGGTGCAACGAGACCTGGGTGTCATGGTTCAGCTGTCATTGAAAGTTGTGGCATGCAGGTACAGCAGGCGGTAAAGAAGGCAAATAGTATGTTGGCCTTCATAGCTAGGGGATTTGAGTATAAGAGCAGGGAGGTCTTACTGCAGTTGTACAGGGCCTTGGTGAGGTCTCACCTGGAATATTGTGTTCAGTTTTCATCTCCTACTCTGAGGAAGGACGTTCTTGCTATTGAGGGAGTGCAGCGAAGGTTCACCAGACTGATTCCCGGGATGGCTGGACTGACATATGAGGAGAGACTGGATAAACTGGGCCTTTATACATTGGAGGTTAGAAGGATGAGAGGGGATCTCATAGAAACATACAAGATTCTGACTGGACGGGACAGGTTAGATGCGGGTAGATTGTTCCCGATGTTGGGGAAGTCCAGAACCAGGGGACACAGTCTTAGGATAAGGGGTAGGCCATTTAAGACTGAGATGAGGAGAAACTTCTTCACTCAGAGAGTTGTTAACCTATGTAATTCTCTGCTGCAGAGAGTTGTTGATGCCAGTTGATTGGATCTATTCAAGAGGGAGTTAGATATGGCCCTTACGGCTAAAGGTATCAAGGGGTATGGAGAAAAAGCTGGAAAGGGGTAATGAGGTGAATGATCAGCTCTGATCTTATTGAATGGTGGTGCAGGCTCGAAGGGCCGAATGGCCTACTCCTACACCTATTTTCTATGTTTCTAATCTCTGTTGTCGAGCTACAGTACGCGGACGATACCTGCATCTGTGCACATACAGAGGCTGCACTCCAGGACATAGGCGACGTATCTACTGAGGCGTACGAAAGCATGGGCCTTACGTTAAACATCCGTAAGTCAAAGGTCCTCCATGAGCCTGTCCTCGCCACACAGCACTGCTCCCCAGAAATCAAGATCCACGGCGTGGCCCTGGACAACGTGGACCATTTCCCATGCCTCAGGAGCCTCTTATCAACAAGAGCAGGCATTGACGACGAGATTCAACACCGCCTCCAGTGCGCCAGTGCTGCCTTCGGCAGGCTGAGGAAAAGAGTGTTTGAAGACCAGACCCTCAAAATTGCCACCAAGCTCATGGTCTACAGAGCTGTAGTAATACCCGCCCTCCTATATGGCTCAGAGACATGGACCATGTACAGCAGACAGCTCAAGTCGCTGGAGAAATATCACCAACGATGTCTCCACAAGATCCTACAAATCCCCTGGGAGGACAGACGCACCAACATCAGCATCTTCGGCCAGGCCAACATCCCTAGCATTGAAGCTCTGACCACACTTGATCAGTTCCTCTGGGCAGGCCGCATAGTTCGCATGCCTGACAAGACTCCCAAAGCAAGCGCTCTACTCGGAACTCCTTCACGGCAAAAAATCCAAAGGTGGGCAGCGGAAACATTACAAGGACACCCTCAAAGCCTCCCTGATAAAGTGCAACATCCGCACTGACACCTGGGAATCCCTGGCCAGAGACCGCCCGAAGTGGAGGAAGTGCATCCGGGAGGGCGTTGAGCACCTCGAGTCTCCTCGCTGAGAGCATGCTGAAAACAAGTGCAGGCAGCGGAAAGAGCATGCGGCAAACCAGTCGCACCCACCCCTTCCCCCAACAACTATCTGCCCCACCTGTGACGGAATCTGTGGTTCTTGCATTGGACTGTTCAGCCACCTAAGGGCTCACTTTAAGAGTGGAAACAAGTCTTGCTCCATTCCGAGGGACTGCCTATGACTGAACATGGGAGCCTGAGTTACTGCCACTCGGACTGAGATCACCACAGATGGGGAATGAAACCTTGGCCCTTGTGTCCTGCGGGGCTCCAAGTCACGCTGCCTTCATTAAGTGAGTCATCGATGGACCTTAGGGCCGCCAACTCTAGATGTATTCCTGGAAGTTTCATCACACGACCACCTGCCTGCAACCACCCTGCCACGTTTGTCTCCATCTGCAATATTTTTATAATTAATAAACGAAAATGTTCACAGAAAATGAGAGAACTTTTTAAATGCCTCTGATTTTTCTCTTGTTGCTTGCAGCAGTGTTCTAGAGATTAATCTTTAATTACTGGATACTCCAGGGCAATCCATGAGTTGGGAACCTTAAGAGCCACAGATTATCTTTTAACCATTTTGGCAAAGATTAACAGGTCAGGCCAATTCCAGTAACTAAGAACGGCAGCAGCAAACCAATTGGTTAGAATAACAGTTGACACGCATAAGAATGCAAATTGAGCCATAGCCCTTGTGCTGTGGCACTCTTCTGACCAGATCATTGCATGCAAAGTTACTTTATAAACTGTACTTGTATAATTTAAAGCTGAAGGTGATTGTGCCACTGCAAAATGTACATTCACACTAAGATAAAAGATTATATCAGTATTCATTGTTTGCTTGTTATGCAATGTTTTACAGTGCCATGAATGTAACACACTTGGGATGGGTTACCAAATATACTGTGAAAGTCAGGTTTTTAAAAAATTGTCAAATTTCTACGACATGTTGTTTAGTATTGGTGATGTCAAATACTGTGATTGTGAAGATAAAAGGAATAACAATGAATATTGGAAACCTGAAATAAAAAGTAGAAATTGCAGGGCATAAGTGTATGTGCCAAACCTCAGGCAAGTGAGCAAAAGCTGAACAATAATTTTTTAAAACTTGGCACCCCATAAAACTGACAACACAAAAATACTGTGCGTATTGAATAGAAAGACCTGCATTTATATCGCTCATTTTATGACCACTGGACGTCCCAAAGTGCTTTAAAGCCAATGAAGTACTTTTGGAGTGTAGTCATTGTTGTAATGTAGGAATTGCGGCAGCCAATTTGTGCACAGCAAGCTCCCACAATATGCAATGTGATAATGACCAGAAAATCTGCTTTTGTTATGTTGATTGAGGGATAAATATTGGCCAGGACACCAGGGATAACTCCCCTGCTCTTCTTTGAAATAATGCCATGGGATCTTTTACATCCACCTGAGAGGGCAGACGGGGCCTCGGTTTAACTTCTCATCTGAAAGGCAGCATGTCCGACAGTGCAGCACTCCTTGAATACTGAACGTAAGTGTCAGCCTAGATTTTTGTGCTTCAAACTCTGGAGTGGGACTTGAACCCACAACCTTCTGGCTTAGGGCAAGAGCGCTACCAACAGAGCCACAGCTGACATAACATAACATATATATTTGAAAGCCAATAATTACACAGTGCAGTGGGATATGGGCTTGTAATTTAAGCTGTAGGTGTACCTAATATTCCTTTGCTCATATTGGAGAAAATAAACCATGTACATGAAAGTCTGGAGGAGAAACGAGTGTCGAATCCACATTTATTTTCTAAGATCGCATGTTTCCCCTTCCCCAAAATTTGCATTTTTACATAAAATATAGTGCATTCTGCTTAATTTAAACACTTTCATATTTTACTTCACTCTTTAAAAAATGGGAAAAATAAATCGTATTTGGGTTTTCCATTGACTAATTAGACCATCACTTTCCCAGAAGCTTCCCATATGGTCTCTTTCACCCCTCGTGTCACAGAAACTGCCCCCTCTAACAAGCCCAATCACAATGAGACTCTCTCTTTCTGCCACCACCCAGTTCAGACACTGGGGTAGATTTTGATTGTGTGCGATAGTGTGAAATGGGTGAAAGCAAATCGGCAGCCCGTTTTACATTTCCCAATTTTATTTCCATTGAAGTTAATGAACGAGTAGCCTTCTGGTGGTCCAGTTCCGGTCACAATTCTTCATACGTGAACCCAGACAGTGAGTGTTAGTGGTGTATTTTGCTGTTAGGTGAGTCACAACTTAAAACAAACCTCTCCTTCCCCAACACACACACACACACCTGAGGTCACCTGGCATTGATCTGGAGTGAGAACATTGTCTGCTTTTCCACTCTCCAACCTGGGGAGCAGCGGCTGATTAAAGTAACACTACTGCTCTGCTGTTGCTCCAGATGAGATCAGCTAATTCAGCATGGACTGAAGCCACTTTGACATTGGTATTTGTTTACTGAGTCAGAGGGCTGTGGTTTCAAACCCCAGTCCAGAGACTTGAGCATGTAATCTTGGCTGACACTTCCGTTCAGTACTGAGGGGGTGCTACACTGTCAGAGGTGCTGTCTTACAGATGCGACGTTAAACTGACATCTGCCTGTTCAAGTGGATGAAAAAGATTATTATTCAAGGAAGAGCAGAGGTGGTGTTCTGGTGTCCTGGCCAATATTTATCCCTGAATTAACCCCACCAAAAACAGATTGTTCATTTGTCTCATTGCTGTTTTTGGGACTTTGCTGTGCACAAAATAGCTGCCAGGTTTTTCTACAAAACAACAGGGGCTACACCTTGAAGAAATAGTAAGTCATTCATTGTAAAGCACTTTGGGTCAACTTGAGGGCAGGAAGGTGTCTTTAGCATTTATATAGCGCCTTTCATGACCACCGGACATCTCAAAGTGCTTTACAGCCAATGAAGTACTTTTGGAGTGCAGTCACAATACTGGATGCAGCTTCCTTATTCCAGTGGCAGAGTCATTGAACCACAATTCTGCCTCTGATGTGAGAAAGCTGGATTCAGCAGTGTAGATTGGGAGTCCGCTCATGGTATCCAGCAATCTGAACTAAAATGCTTTAGGGGTCTAATCTGGGACCATCCAACAACACCAACTTGTATTCATATAGCACCTTTAACATCGTAAAATGTCCCAAGGTGCTTCACAGGAGTGTTAAGACAAAAATTTGACACTGAGCCACATGAGGAGAAAATATGCAGATGTCCAAAAGCTTGGTCAAAGAGGTAAGGAGCGTCTTAAAGGAGGAAAAAGAGGTAGAGGTAGAGAGGCGGAGAGGTTTAGGGAGGGAATTCCAGAGCTTAGGGCCTTGGCAGCTGAAGACACGGCCATCAATGGTGAAGCGATTCAAATTGGGGTGCTGAAGAGGGCAGAATTAGAGGAGTGCAGAAAACTGGGCGGGGGTGTGGGGGGGTGGGTGAGGCTGTGGTGCTGGAGGAGATTAGAGTTGGGGAGGGACGAGGATGTGGAGGGATTTGAAAGCAAGGATGAGAATTATGAAATCGAGGCGTTGCTTAACCGGGATCCAATGTAGGTCAGCGAACATGGTGGTGATGGGTGAATCGGACTTGGTGCGAGTTAGGATACGGGTAGCCGAGTTTTGGATGACTTCAAGATTATGTAGGGTAGAATGTGGGAGGCCAGCCAGGAGTGTGTTGGAATAGTCAAGTCTAGAGGTAACAAAGGCATGGATGAGGGTTTCAGCAGCAAATAAGCTGAGGCATGGACGGAGAACGGGCGATGTTACGAAGCAAGAAAGAGGCGGTCTTTGTTATGCCGTGGATGTGTGGTCGGAATCGCTCCAGGTTCAAATATGACACCAAGGTTGTGAACTGTGTGGTTCAGCCTCAGACAGATGTTAAGAAGAGGGATAAAGTCAGTAGCTAGGGAACTGAATTTTATGTATGGATTACTGTCTATCAACCAAGGTTGCATTTACCCACTTGACTAAGCCATTAAAGGCTCCACTGATTTTTAGACTTTCTCCCCCCTTGCTTTTTCCACCATTTTTTCCCCCCTCTTTTCTTCTCTCTCTCTTCCGAAAGGCATTGACTCATTGCTGAACTGAGGTACAGTTTCGCAGGTACCAGACACACCCAAGTTGCTGTTATTCATCTGTGAACCTAGGCAGTGAGTATCAGTAAACTGTTAAAGCAGCATCACAACCTAGCTTTATCCAATCCTCACCCGACATTGACGCAATGGATTCCAGCACTGGTCACTGAATAATGATCGGGGGTGGGAGCTCTGGCTAATCTTCCTCTCCCTAATCCAGGATTGCTGAGACCTTATTGCTATTCTGGCTGAGATCATTCAACCAGATAAACAACAAGGATTGAATTTGAGGCCTTCCTGGCCGGTATGTCTGAGCAACTTGATGCATTAACCAACTGAGTTATTGGAGGGCCTCTTAAAATATAGTTTTTATGAATAATAATAGCTGATTTCTAATTGACAGAAATGGCTTGGGGGTGGATAGAAACTGAGCTAACCAACACGAAGGCAGTAACTTCAGGATAATGTCAAAATTAAGTTGGTTTCTTCTACTCAGTTGTGACACACTGTCAGACTCACTAACTCTTCCAACCTGCTCATGATATTATTAGCACTTAGCGTTCAAAAACTATTTTTTTAAATCCTAAATCTTTGTGTTCATAAGATTCCCTCTTGGGTGATGTGGGAGATTGGCGCTCGAGTGCACTGTGCCCTGTTGTGATTGGATGGAAGTTATTATGTGATGAGTTCCTGATCTTGCTTGTGTTTTCTGGTACAGCCTTTGTAGAGGAGGGCTGGCTACTTCTCCAATGGGAAGGGAAGCAAAATTCAAGCTTCTCGTAGGACTATACAAAACCCTAGCCTGCTGCCAGAACGTTTGAGGCTCCCACCCTGGGATTACCAGACAGCAGCTCAGTATAGGAGACAGCTGACTTTCCAGCCTTCTGGGTGGCATTTAAATGAGGCCCGAAGCCAAATTGGGCTCAGACCTCAGCTTGGCACGGCACAAATCAGATTTTTTGGCCAGAGTATAATATGGCAATTTCAAAATGGATGCAAGTATTAGAATTCAAGACGAAGATAAAGCTCTTTTGGCGTGTATAGTCCAGCTTTTGATGGGGCTGTCTGGAAATTTCTAAGATGTAAAGCAAGCATCAAAAGGCTGATTTCCTTGATTAGGTGCTACCAACAAGGAGCAATAGTTTAAATGGCAAAAAATAATCAGGGCTGCATGACTGACATGCTCATGGAGAGTGTTGATCGGGACATCATCATCGTAGGCGGTCCCTCGAACGAGGATGACTTGCTTCCACATGAGAGTTGACAGATGTTTCAATGTAGGACCCGATGTTCCAGTCCTGAACAGTTGAGGGGGTGGAAGATGCCTGTGTGTGGATTTTTTTAACGTGTGGTGACCATTGCACATCAGCCATCACACGGGCTTGACAGAGCTAGGCCTTTATCCAGTGGCAAGGGTTAGCCAGGACAACTGGAGATCTGCTCTGCTGCACGGATCTAGTGCGCACACATCACAGTATGGGCTGGCCCGTGCTGCCCCTGGGCCCGCGGCTGTTCTGGGCCCCGAACCCTCATTCGCTGCACCTCCGCCACAATATGAGCACAACATTCACTGGGACTGTCTGATTGGGGAATCAGCTATCTGATTTTTATTTTCAATTTACTTCATATACTGTCAGTTTTGCCCCTGAGTCAGAAGGTTGTGGGTTCAAGTCCCACTGCAGAGCCTTGGGGAGTGCTGCATGGTCGGAGGTGCCGTCTTTTGGATAAGACATTAAACTGAGGCTCTGTCTGCTTGCTCAGGTAGACGTAAAAGATCCCAGGGCAGTATTTCAAAGAAGAGCAGGGGAGTTATCCCCAGTATCCTGGCAGACCAGTCCCACCCATCCTTTCCTTCAACGACTGTCTGTCCCACCTGTGAGAGAGACTGTAATTCCCGTATTGGACTGTTCCGTCACCTAAGAACTCATTTTTAGAGTGGAAGCAAGTCTTCCTCAATTTTGAGACTGCCTATGATGATGATGATGATCTATTCCTCAATCAACATCTGAAACAGATTATATGGTTCAGATTGCTGATTCTGGGAGATTGCTGTGTGCAATTGGTGCCACATTTCCTACATTACAAGGACACCCTCAAAGCCTCCCTGATATAGCGCAACAGCCCCACTGACACCTGGGAGTCCCTGGCCAAAGACCGCCCTAAGTGGAGAAAGTGCATCCGGGAGGATGCTGAGCACCTCGAGTCTCATCGCCAAGAGCATGCAGAAACCAAGCGCAGGCAGCGGAAAGAGCGTGTGGCATATCTGTGACAGGGACTGTGACTCTCGTATTGTACTGTTCAGACACCTAAGGACTCATTTTTGGAGTGGAAGGAAGTCGTCTTCAATCTCGAGGGGACTGCCTATGATGATGACAGTGAATACATTTCAAAAGTACTCATTGGCTAAAATGCACTTTGTCCTGAGGCTGTGAAAGGAGCTGTATGAATGCAAGTCTATCTTTTCTGTGTTTTATGATATGGGGACATCTGTTTATAAGGATTTTCATCAATATCAAAGAACTCCAGCTATCATTATCCAATCTCCTGCCCTAAATTTAATTTTTGACTAAGCAAAAAGATTTAAAACCATATCTCAATGACAGATGTTACATTAGTTTTATTGAAGGATCTAACATGGACATTTTAAGGATTTCTGTCCAAATTGATAACTAAGATGAAAGACCAAAGTCCACAGTGCAAAACAATCCACAGGTTGCAAAGAGAACTCGAGATAAAGAAAGAATTTACATTTACCTTACCGAGCCCTCAGGACATCCCAAAATAATGGATTATTATTTAAGTACAGTCACTGTTAAGTATGCAAACATGACAACTAGTTTTGTACACAGTAAAATCTCTTTCACAGCAAATGAATGAATGATTGTTAATCAATTTTTTTTGGTGGTGTTGGTTGAGGAAGGAGTGTTAACCAAGACACAGAGAGAATTCCCTTTTTTTCCTTTTATCCCTTTCCTTGAATTGTGCAATAGGATCTTTTACAGCCACCTGAAACAGTACCGGAGCGGCTTTCATGAAAGTCACAAATGTCATCCTTTGTGACTGTGACAAAGGAAAACTATTCCTCCTCATCCTTCTTGTCTGCAGCCTTTGACACGTTTGACCACTCTATCCTTCTCCAACGCCTCTTCACTGTGGTCCAGCTGGGTGGGACTGCACTCGCCTGGTTCCATTCTTATCTATCTAATCGTAGCCAGAGAATCACCTGCAAAGGTTTCTCTTCCCACCCCCGCATCGTTATTTCTGGTATCCCCAAAAAATATATCCTTGGCCCCCTTCTATTTCTCATCTACATGTTGCCCCCTTGGCAACATCATCCGAAAACACGGAGTCAGTTTCCATATATACGCTGATGACACCGAGCTCTACTTCACTACCACTTCTCTCGACTCCTCCATGGTCTCTAAATTGTCAGACTGATTGTCCGACATCCAGTTCTGGATGAGCAGAAATTTTCTCCAGTTGAATATTGGGAAGACCGAAGACATTGTTTTCGGTCCCTACCACAAACTCCATTCCTTAGCCACTGACTCCATCCCTCTCCCCAACTTCTGTCTGAGGCTGAACCAAACTGTTGGCAACCTTGGTGTCATATTTGACCCTGAAATGAGCTTCGACCACAGCATAAATAAGACAGCCTATTTTTACCTCTGTAACCTTGCCTCAGCTCATCCGCTGCTGAAACCTTCATCCATGCCTTCGTTACCTCTAGACTTGACTTTTCCAATGCACTCCTAGCTGGCCTCCCATATTCTACCCTACATAAGGCATGATTTGCATTAGAAAATTAAATGCTCAACGCCAACTGACCCACCTGCCTTGGTCATACGCGGATCTTCAAAATAATTTTGCTGTCTTGTGGCAATGGATAGAACAAATGCTGCACTGCGGAAGCGAAACCAGAAGTAGGCCGCAGATCTCCGAACGGAATCCGCATTTAACTGCTGTGAACCCCCATTCGAGAAGTTGCTTTGAAACGTTGTGGAGTTGTGCACAGTATAGTGGCCTACGGATCCCAGGGGGTGCACCATTGTGGGATCACGTGGGGTGGTGCTCCTTTCACTTCCTGACTCTTAGCCAATCAGGAAATGGGACAGCATTAAGCTTTGCAGAAAGTCCATCAAATTGTTCCCGCTGTCTCTAATTGATTATTGAAGACCCTTTCCTTAGTTTGTGATATAATAGTCGGAGTGAAACTGATAATGAAGAAAATAGGTCACGAATTCAAAGAACACTGGTAAGGAACAAATGTTGCCAGACAGACCACCGCCATCATGGCTGCTGTGAACCAGAAACTTTTAAAACATCCCTCGAAACTCCAGCGGACAACTGACCTTCCTAATGCCTGCCCCCAACCAAGCCTCAGGCCACCTACCAGCAAGGGCAGTACTCGGCGCCGAGCTTGCGGCCAACATCTTGCCGTAGGCAATTAGACTCATACAGCAGTTCCTGGTCTCCAGTTGTCTTGGATCCCCTTGCCACTGGATCAAGACCTTGCTCAGCTAAGCCCGTGTGGTTGCCGGTGTGCAATGGCCACCCCACGTTTAAAAAAAATAAACGCACAGGCATCTTCCGCTTCGTTAACATGAAGTTTGGGACCTGGAACGTCAGGATCCTCATGGACAACTCCAACAGCGACAGGCTGGAACACCGCACCGCCATAGTTGCCCGGGAACTTAGACGCTTTGACATTGACATCGCTGCCTAAGCGTGACCCGGCGGGCAGGGGAAGGCCAGCTCAAGGAACAAGGTGGAGGTTGCACCTTTTTCTGGAAATGAAAACCAGAGGAAGAATGCCGCCTTCACGGAGTCGCCTTCGCCATCAAAAATGGTCGACCGCCTCAAAGACTCCCCCTACAGAGTTAACGAATGTCTCATGACTCCTCGCCGTACCCTATCCCGGAACCAATGCGCCACAGTCATCAGTGCGTATGTCCCAACACTCGATGCAACGGATGACACCAAAGAGAGTTTTTTTCCAACCTCGAAACATCCCTGTCCCGCGCCCCCGTGGGCGACAAATTGATCCTCCTAGGTGACTTCAACGCCAGGGTCGGCAAAGACACAGCTCTCTCGGGAGGCATGATTGGCAGGGGAGGTGAGGTAGGGAAATCCAACTCCAGCGGTACCCTGCTCCTGACAAAATATCTAGCACATGAACTTCTCATCACCAACACCCTGTTTCACCAGAGGGACAAATACAAGGCATTGTGGCAGCACCCTCACTCCAAACACTGGCACCTGCTCGATTATGTCATCATCCGAGCCAGGGATCGCAAGTATGAGCGCATCACCCATGCCATGACAGGAGCTGACGACTGCTGGATGGACCATCGCCTAATCCAATCCATCATTGACATTATCATAGCGCCAAAGCAGAGGGGACAGCAGAAGCAGTGCCACAAAAAATGTCAATGCCGGGGCACTTAAAGACCCAGCTAAGAGAGCCCTATAGAGCCAGTGCCTCACAGCTAACCTGGCGTGCCTTGATGACCCTGAGATGCTGAATGCCCACAGCACGTGGTCTGCCTTCCTGGTCTCCATAACCAGTCCCTGTGAAGAGACACTTGGTCACTCAACCAGAAAACACCAGGATTGGTTTGATGAGAATGGTCAGGAGATCCAAGAACTAATAGGTCACAAGCACAGAGCATTTCTGAGCCTCAAGCAACAACCCAACGCGGGAGCAGCAAAGCAACATTACAAGTGGCTCAAGGCTGAGGTCCAACAAAAAACTCGGGACCTAAAGAACAGGTCGTGGATGGAGAAAGCACAGGAGATACAACAACTGGCCAACAGCCACGATATGCGAGGATTCTTCATCACAGTCAAGGCCGCCTACGGTCCAAATTCCCAAGGCCCCACCCCACTGCTGGCCAAGAATGGGGAAACACTCATCAAGGACACCAAGGTTGTCAGGGACCGTTGGAAGGAGCACTTTGAAGATCTCCTCAATCGAGACTCTGCCTTTGACTCGAGTGTTCTCGACTCCATCCTGCAGCATGCGACCCGCCATCACCTCAGTGAAATCCCTCCGTTGCACGAGGTAGGAAAAGCCATAAAACAGCTCAAGAACATCAAGGCTATGGGAGCAGATGGAATCCCTGCTGAGGCGCTAAAGTATGGCGGAGAGGCGCTGTTGGCACTGATACATGATCTCATCTCTCTCCTCTGGAGAGAGGTGAGCATGCCGGGAGATCTCCGATGCAGTGATCATGACCATCTTTAAAAAATGGGACAAGTCCGACTGCGGCAACTACAGGAGAATCTCCCTGCTATCAGCCACTGGGAAAGTTGTCGCTAGAGTTCTCTTCAACCATCTTCTCACTGTGGCCGAGGAGCTCCTCCCAGAGTCACAGTATAGATTTCGTCCCCTACGGGGCACAACAGACATGATCTTTGTAGCGCGACAGCTGCAGGAAAAATGCAGGGAGCAGCGCCAGCCCTTATACATGGCCTTTTTCGACCTTACAAAGGCCTTTGACACTGTCAACCACGAGAATCTATGGAGCGTCGTCCTCCATTTCAGATGCCTCTAAAAGTTTGTCAACATCTTTCGCCTGCTCCACGACGACCTGCAGGCCGTGATCTTTACCAACGGATCCATTACAGACTCAATCCACGTCTGGACCGGGGTCAAACAGGGCTACGTCATCACTCCAACCCTCTTCTCAATCTTCCTCACTGCCATGCTCCACCTTGCAGTCAACAAGCTTCCCATTGGAGTGGAACTAAACTACAGAGCCAGTCGGAAGCTGTTTAACCTATGCCACTTCCAGGCCAGATCCAAGATCACCCCTCATAGATCTCATAGAAACTTTTAAAATTCTGACGGGTTTAGACAGGTTAGATGCAGGAAGAATGTTCCCAATGTTGGGGAAGTCCAGAACCAGGGGTCATAGTCTAAGGATAAGGGGTAAGCCATTTAGGACCGAGATGAGGAGAAACTTCTTCACCCAGAGAGTGGTGAACCTGTGGAATTCTCTACAACAGAAAGTTGTTGAGGCCAATTCACTAAATATATTCAAAAAGGAGTTAGATGTAGTCCTTACTACTAGGGGGATCAAGGGGTATGGCGAGAAAGCAGGAATGGGGTACTGAAGTTGCATGTTCAGCCATGAACTCATTGAATGACGGTGCTGGCTCGAAGGGCCGAATGGCCTACTCCTGCACCTATTTTCTATGTTTCTATGTTAACCTCTGTTGAGCTACTGTACGCGGACGACGCCTGCGTCTGCGCACATTGCGGCTGAACTCCAGGATATAGTCGACGTATTTACTGAGGCATACAAAAGCATGGGCCTTAGGCTAATCATCCATAAGACAGGTCCTCCACCAGCCTGTCCTCGCCGCACAGCACTGCCCCCTCCCAGTCATCAAGATCCGCAGCACGGCCCTCAACAACGTGGACAACAAACCAGACATTGATGCGGAGATTCAACACCGCCTCCAGTGTGTCAGTGCAGCCTTCGGCCGCCTGAGGAAAAGTGTCTGAAGATCAGGCCCTCAAAACTGCCACCAAAGCTCATGGTCTACAGGGCTGTATTAATACCCACCCTCAGTATAGCTGAGGCATGGACAATGTACAGAAGACACCAAGTTGCTGGAGATATCTCACCAATGATGTCTCCGCAAGATCCTACAAATCCCCTGGGAGGACAGACGCACCAACATCAGTGTCCTCGTCCAAGCTAACATTCCCAGCATTGAAGCACTGACCACACTTGATCAGCTTCACTGGGCAGGCCACATAGTTCGCATGCCAGACACGAGACTCCCAAAGCAAGTGTTCTATGTGGAGCTCCTTCACAGGAAACGAGCCAAAGGTGGGCAGCGGAAACATTACAAGGACACCCTCAAAGCCTCCCTGATAAAGTGCGACATCCCCACTGACACCTGGGATTCCCTGGCCAAAGACTGCCCTAAGTGGAGAACGTGCATCCGGGAGGGCGTTGAGCACTTCGAGTCTCAACGCCGAGAGCATGCAAAAATCAATTGCGGGCAGCGGAAGGAACGTGCGGCAAACCAGTCCCACCCACCCCTTCCGTCAATTACTATCTGTCCCACCTGTGACAGAGTCTGTGGCTCTTGTATTGGACTGTTCAGCCACTAAAGAACTCACTTCAGGAGTGGAAGCAAGTCTTCCTCGATTCCGAGGGACTGCCTTTGGTGATGATGATGATGATGACCCTACATAAACTAGAAGTGATCCAAAACTCAGCTGCCCGTGTCCTAACTTGCACCACGTCCCGCTCGCCCACCACCCCTGTGCGCGCTGATTTCAAAATTCTCATCCTTGTTTTCAAATCCCTTCATGGCCTCGCCCCTCCCTATCTCTCATCTCCTCCAGCCCCACAATCCCCCCCCCCGAGCTGTCTGTGCTCCTTTAATTCTGCCTTCTTGAGCATACCTGACTATAATCGCTCAACCATTGGTGGCTGTGCCTTCAGCTGCCTAGGCCCTAAGCTCTGAAATTCCCTCCCTAAACCTCTCCACTTCCCTTTCCTGCGTTAAGACCTCTTTGACCAGCTTTTGGTTATCTGTCCTAATATCTCTTTATTACATACATAGTGTTCTGTATCTGGACTTGTATATTCTCTGTACAGTCACCAGAGGGCTCATTCCCTGGAGTCCCAAGGGATCTCATAATCCCTTGGGAGCACAGGTATTTAAGAGTGCTTCGCAAGTTGGAGAGGCACTCTGGAAACCTGCAATAAAAGACTAAGGTCACACATTACTTTGAGCTCACTGTGTTCAGTCTGCCTCTTTCTCCATACACTACACATAGGATATACAGCACAGAAATAGGCCATTCGGCCCATCGAGGCCGGCATTTATGCTCCACTTGAGCCTCCTCCCGTCTTTCCTCATCTAAATCTATCAACATAACCCTCTATTCCCTTCTCCCTCATATGCTTGTCCAACCTCCCTTAAATGCATTTATACTATTCGCTTCAACCACTCCCTGTGGTCACAAGTTCCACATTTTCACCACCCTTTGTAAAGAAGTTTCTTCTGAATTCCCAATTGGGTTTCTTATGTTGATGGCCACTAATTATGCTCTTCTTCACAAGTGGAAACATTCTCTCTCTATCCACTGTATTAAAACCTTTCAGAATTTTAAAGACCTCTATTAGATCACCCCTCAGCCTTTTTTCAAGAGAAAAGAGACCTAGCCTGTTCATCCTTTCTTGATATGTATACCCTCTCATTTCTGGTATCATCTCTGCACCCTCTCCAGTGCCTCTATACCCTTTTTATAATATGGCTACCAGAACTGTACTGTTGAGTGTGGTCTAACCAAAGTTCAATACAGGTTCAACATAACTTCCCTACTTTTCAATTCTATACTTCTAGTATAAATCCTAGTGCTTGGTTTGCTTTTTTATGATCTTGCTAATCTGTGATTTGTGTATTTGTACTCCGAGATCCCTTTGTTCCTCTACCCCACTTAGACTCACACCCTCCAAGTAATAAGTGACCTCCCTATTCTTCCTACCAAAATGTAATACCTCACATTTATCTGTGTTGAATTTAATTTGCCAATTATATGCCCATTCTGCAAGTTTATTAATGTCCTCCATAATTTAATGCAGTCCTGCTCAGTATTGACTATCCCCCTTTGTGTCAAATTTCTTTTGATAGTGCTCCTGTGAAGCACCTTGGGATGTTTTGCTATGTTAAAGGTGCTATATAAATGCAAGTTGTTGTGGCAGGAGTGGAAACCTGATTGGAGTGGTTCAAACATGAAGTTACAGAAAAGATTAGCACAGCTTTGGAAGGTGACAACATGTGCAAGAATTTTGCAGAGGAAAGGGCGATTGGAGATAGTGATAGTTGCAAGGACAGAGGGTCAAGGTTGTTTTATTTTTGAGGAGGTGGGTGATGACGGTGCTTTTGAAAGGAAAGGTGACAATGCCTATGGAGAGGAAACCATAAAGTTGCTGAGCCGCTGGGACTTGAACAGCCAAGAATGACTTGGCACCCTTGGGAATCGAGAAGGAAGAGGAGAAAATCAGAGAAGTGGAGAAGACTGAAAGCACTTCCTAATATTATCTTCAATGAAGTCTCATTGGATAAATTCAGATATATTTAACTCTGGATGGTACTAGTTAATTTAACATGATGGAGGATGTACATTACTGTGACATGGATCTGGACCTCCATTACAGTGATAGTGGGCAGGAAACAAATACAGTACCACACTTCTGCATCATAACCTTTGAGACCACAGGAAGCCTAAATTATAAAAACCTGCAAAATCATCAGTGGAATGATTTTCAGAAAATATACTGGTGGGAGTTTGTAAATCTTGTAGAATTCCATGAATTTAAAACATGCATAAATGGAATTCCTTTAAATGACAAGGGGCCAGAAAGTTTCTGTTTTGTGCTGCTCCCAGATTTATTGACATTTTTTCAAAAAGTACAAGGGTTTGGTATGAAGCAATTATTCCAGACTCGGGGTAATAGATTACAGAGCCTCCAGCAAATAGTCATTGCTATTTTCTGTAGATTTATTTTGTGATAGTGTTGACAATGTTTCAAACCACCTGAAACATTGCTGCAATTCTATGATAGTCATCAGGAGTATTGTGGACAGCTTTCTCATACATTAGCAATGATGAAACCTCACAGGAAAGTCTTTGCAGAACCTCCATAAGTAGTTGACTTTGGATTAAGGAGGTGGGGGGGGTGGAGGGAATAATTTGTAACATCTTTCTGATCTTGCATGTAGCCATTTGTGATCTGCAAATCACCAGTAGGGTGATTGGGTTTGGAAGGAGTTATGTTTTTCTCTTCTGGAGGAAAGGAAAGCAATATAGGAGATGTGAAGTATTTCACATGGAAGGTGATGAAAATTGTCTTCCTTTTTCTGGGTAGCCCTCATTCTGTTTTATGACAAACCTATAAATTGCAACCCATTAAGGGCTAATCTTCATGTGCGAGTCATAGAATCATAGAATAATACAGCACAGTAGCACCGGCTCTTCAAAAGAGCTATCCAATTAGTCCCATTTCCCTGCCCTTTCCCCATAGCCCTACACTTCTTTCCCCTTCAAGTATTTATCCAATTCCCTTTTGAAAATTATTATTGAATCTGCTTCCACCAGCCTTTCAGGCAGTGCATTTCAGATCACAACAACTCACGAGTCTAAGGCAATGAGTAATTCTTTCATGGAAGACATCACAGCAGATCAGATTGTGTCCTTCACCGATGTCAATGCATGCATACTTAGAATCATACAGCACAGAAAGAGGCTATTCGGCTATCTCCATAGAACCTTTTCCTTTTCAAGTATCTAACCAATTCCCTTTTCAAAGTTATTAGTTGATCTGCTTCCACCACTGTATGCAGCTGTGAGTATGCTCACAGGTTTATAGAGCTGTTGAGTTGTGAGTGACTTAGCCAGTCACATGATGTTCACATGACTCAATAAAACCCCAGCCAGTTGGGTTCGGGGGGCGGGGTGGATCCAGGATGAGGCATGTGGTTGTGAGCCTGGTGGATGAACTGGTGATGTGTAGTGTGATTGTTAAACCTTTTGTTAATGAACCAACTATTTCTTAGTAGCAATGTGTGGCTATGAATTCTTAAGCAAAGAACCCATGAAGCAAATACATTACAGGCACCAATGTTCCCTCTCAGCTGTGCGCATGCATGGCCGCACAGCAATCTGCAAGGTGCCGCTCACGAGCTTTATCATTTTGAAATACTGCGCATGCACAAATTATAAGGGCCTGTACATTGAAATAAACAGGCCATGCACAACAAAGACAAGTTACAGGGAACAATGTCCACCACCCTTTCAGGCAGTGCATTCCAGATCAGAACATCAAATGTCACTGAACAGCAATCGGGATTGGGAACCTGCTGATTTTTCTCTCCGGGCCGCTGAGGTCAACTGTAGTGCCTCCACTGGCACACTGACCGAGATCAGTGAACTCTACCCACCCCCCCACCCCCCCCACTGGCACACTGACCGAGATCAACGAACTCTACCCCCTCCCCCATTGGCACACTGACCGAGATCAGTGAACTCTACCCCCTCCCCCACTGGCACACTGACCGAGATCAACGAACTCTACCCCCCCCCCCACTGGCACACTGACCGAGATCAACGAACTCTACCCCCTCCCCCACTGGCACACTGACCGAGATCAACGAACTCTACCCCCTCCCCCACTGGCACACTGACCGAGATCAGTGAACTCTACCCCCTCCCCCACTGGCACACTGACCAAGATCAGTGAACTCCACACCTCCCACTGGCACACTGACCGAGATCAGCGAACTCTACCCCCCCCACTGGCACACTGACCGAGATCAGTGAACCCCATACCCCCCACTGGCACACTGACCGAGATCAGTGAACTCTACCCCCTCCCCCACTGGCACACTGACCAAGATCAGTGAACTCCACACCTCCCACTGGCACACTGACCGAGATCAGCGAACTCTACCCCCCCCACTGGCACACTGACCGAGATCAGTGAACCCCATACCCCCCACTGGCACACTGACCGAGATCAGTGAACTCTACCCCCTCCCCCACTGGCACACTGACCAAGATCAGTGAACTCCACACCTCCCACTGGCACACTGACCAAGATCAGTGAACTCTACCCCCTCCCCCACTGGCACACTGACCGAGATCAACGAACTCTACCCCCTCCCCCACTGGCACACTGACCGAGATCAGTGAACTCTACCCCCTCCCCCACTGGCACACTGACCGAGATCAGCGAACTCCACACCTCCCACTGGCACACTGACCGAGATCAGTGAACTCCACACCTCCCACTGGCACACTGACCGAGATCAGTGAACTCCACACCTCCCACTGGCACACTGACCGAGATCAGTGAACTCTAACCCCCCCCCCCACTGGCACACTGACCGAGATCAGTGAACTCTAACCCCCCCCCCCCCACTGGCACACTGACCGAGATCAGTGAACTCTAACCCCCCCACCGGCACACTGACCGAGATCAGTGAACCCCACACCTCCCACTGGCACACTGACCGAGATCAGTGAACTCTAACCCCCCCCCCCCACTGGCACACTGACCGAGATCAGTGAACTCCACACCTCCCACTGGCACACTGACCGAGATCAGTGAACTCCACACCTCCCACTGGCACACTGACCGAGATCAGTGAACTCTACCCCCTCCCCCACTGGCACACTGACCGAGATCAGCGAACTCTACCCCCCCCCCCCCCCCACTGGCACACTGACCGAGATCAACAAACTCTACCCCCTCCCCCACTGGCACACTGACCGAGATCAGTGAACTCTACCCCCTCCCCCACTGGCACACTGACCGAGATCAACGAACTCTACCCCCTCCCCCACTGGCACACTGACCGAGATCAACGAACTCTACCCCCTCCCCCACTGGCACACTGACCGAGATCAACGAACTCTACCCCCTCCCCCACTGGCACACTGACCGAGATCAGTGAACTCTACCCCCTCCCCCACTGGCACACTGACCGAGATCAACGAACTCTACCCCCCCCCACTGGCACACTGACCGAGATCAGCGAACTCTACCCCCACCCCCACTGGCACACTGACCGAGATCAGTGAACTCTACCCCCCCCCCCCACTGGCACACTGACCGAGATCAGTGAACTCTACCCCCTCCCCCACTGGCACACTGACCAAGATCAGTGAACTCCACACCTCCCACTGGCACACTGACCGAGATCAGTGAACTCTACCCCCACCCCCACTGGCACACTGACCGAGATCAGTGAACTCTACCCCCTCCCCCACTGGCACACTGACCAAGATCAGTGAACTCCACACCTCCCACTGGCACACTGACCGAGATCAGTGAACTCTACCCCCTCCCCCACTGGCACACTGACCAAGATCAGTGAACGCTACCCCCCCCCCCCACTGGCACACTGACCGAGATCAACGAACTCTACCCCCTCCCCCACTGGCACACTGACCGAGATCAGTGAACTCTACCCCCCCCCCCCACTGGCACACTGACCGAGATCAGTGAACTCTACCCCCACCCCCACTGGCACACTGACCGAGATCAGTGAACTCTACCCCCCCCCCCACTGGCACACTGACCGAGATCAGTGAACTCTACCCCCTCCCCCACTGGCACACTGACCAAGATCAGTGAACTCCACACCTCCCACTGGCACACTGACCGAGATCAGTGAACTCTACCCCCTCCCCCACTGGCACACTGACCAAGATCAGTGAACTCTACCCCCTCCCCCACTGGCACACTGACCGAGATCAGTGAACTCTACCCCCTCCCCCACTGGCACACTGACCGAGATCAGTGAACTCTACCCCCTCCCCCACTGGCACACTGACCAAGATCAGTGAACTCCACACCTTCCACTGGCACACTGACCGAGATCAGTGAACTCTAACCCCTCCCCCACTGGCACACTGACCGAGATCAGTGAACTCTACCCCCCCCCCCCCCCACTGGCACACTGACCGAGATCAGTGAACCCCATACCCCCCACTGGCACACTGACCGAGATCAGCGAACTCTACCCCCTCCCCCACTGGCACACTGACCGAGATCAGTGAACCCCATACCCCCCACTGGCACACTGACCGAGATCAGTGAACTCTACCCCCCCCCCCCCCCCACTGGCACACTGACCGAGATCAGTGAATTCTACCCCCTCCCCCACTGGCACACTGACCAAG
The DNA here is from genome assembly GCF_044704955.1 of Pristiophorus japonicus. Classification (NCBI taxonomy): domain Eukaryota; kingdom Metazoa; phylum Chordata; class Chondrichthyes; family Pristiophoridae; genus Pristiophorus; species Pristiophorus japonicus. The sequence goes on along the minus strand of NC_091988.1, from coordinate 149,273,768 downwards.
ATCAGTGAACTCCACACCTCCCACTGGCACACTGACCGAGATCAACGAGCTCTACCCCCTCCCCCACTGGCACACTGACCGAGATCAGTGAACTCTACCCCCTCCCCCACTGGCACACTGACCGAGATCAGTGAACTCTACCCCCCCCCCCCCCCACTGGCACACTGACCGAGATCAGTGAACTCCACACCTCCCACTGGCACACTGACCGAGATCAGTGAACTCTAACCCCCCCCCCACTGGCACACTGACCGAGATCAGTGAACTCTAACCCCCCCACCGGCACACTGACCGAGATCAGTGAACCCCACACCTCCCACTGGCACACTGACCGAGATCAGTGAACTCTAACCCCCCCCCCACTGGCACACTGACCGAGATCAGTGAACTCTAACCCCCCCACCGGCACACTGACCGAGATCAGTGAACCCCACACCTCCCACTGGCACACTGACCGAGATCAGCGAACTCCACACACACCACGGATTGAGCACAGGACCTTCCTGGACTGCACTTGATGCAGAAAGTCGCTGAGTCGCTGAAATTTGAACACGCTGAAATGACTTGGTTCCCTCAAGAAAGGAGAAGCAAGGGGAGAATATCAGAGGGAAAAATGAAGACGAGAGCAGGCACTTCCTGATATTACCTGCACCATAACTTCTCAACAGGAAGACTCAATGGGGAAAGCCTGATTTGCAGAAACCTGGGTGGGCTATGGGCAGCTTCCAGCACCAGCAGCACTCAGCCGGATAAAAACAAATACTAAACAAGCTGGCAAGTGACCTTTCAGCCCACACACAGTTATAATTTAGATTTGGTTACACTTTAACAACGTTATTCAGGCGGGGTTGTTTACAATTTGAATTCACAAGTTATGCCAGTAATTTTTATCATTACAACAATCTCACACTAAAAATAGAGTGCACTTTTTTTTCCCAGGAGTTTCCTCTCCTAAAGACATTGGCCTACAAATTGGGCCGTGCCCGATCAGGGTCATGAACCCAGCAGCAGCCACAACCCGTCACACTGAAACTGATGAGCACAAGGACCACGCAAAATCGGTCTGTGTGATGAGGAAGCGATCGGCGTGCCGGAGATGCTAGTTGCGAAGAAGATGATCAGCCAGCAGGGAGGTCGGCACCGTACCTACCTTGAGTCTAGGAGGGGGAGGAGATCGGGAGGGGGGCGCAGGCACTGGCCAACAGCGATCTGCAGTTTTAATGTGGAGCCAGGAGAAGGACTCTTGCTCCTTCCGGCACCACATTCAGGTCAGTTTTTTAAAAACATTTACTTACCTAAATCTAAGCTGACACTCCAGTGCAGTGCTGAGACAGTGCTGCACTGTCGGAGGTGCCGTCTTTCGGATGAGACGTTAAGCCGAGGCCCCATCTGCCCCCTCATGTGGACGTAAAAGATCCTATGGCACTATTTCAAAGAAGAGCAGGGGTGTTAACCCTGGTGTCCCAGCCAATATTTATCCCTCAATCAACATAATAAAAACAGATTTTCTGGTCGTTATTACATTGCTGTTTGTGGGAGCTTGCTGTGCACAAATTGGCTGCCGTATTTCCTACATTACAACAGTGACTACGTTCCAAAAAGAACTTCATTGGCTGTAAAGAGCTTTGAGATGTCCGGTGGCCGTGAAAGGTGCTGTATAAATGCAAGTCTGTCTTTCTTTCTTGGTGGCAACTCTTAGCGGTCCCTTTAAAAATCATTGGTGTGGCTGGTGTTGGCCTGAGAAAACTGACTGCAGCTTGCACGGCGCATGCTGTGGTCTGTCATGCTCAAGGGACCAGCAATGCGTTCGGCCCCTGATTTGTATAGACAATTGTACATTTACCTCAGCCATTCAATGCCTGAACCAACTGAGCCATTGGAAGATGAAGCGCCCTTGCAGAGAGCCGGCATGGGTTCGATGGGCCGAATAGCCTCCTTCTGTGCTGTAACCATTCTGAGGATATTTTTTAATGTACTGGTTGGATAGGTTTTCTTTCTCTCCAATTTTCCATTCTCTCCTGAAGGCTCCAGCTGAGGTATGGTTCCTTGGATGTCAACCACTTTCTATTACTTATCCAAATGATCATTCTTCATTTGTAAGTCTAGATAGTGATTGTTTGCTGGCTATTCAACTATGGAAGGCATCAGAACTGACTCCAATTCCATCTGTGCCCAGAATCCCTGCCTGAGCATTTTCCAAATGCAGTCACCTGATGGTGATCCGGAGTGGGAACAGTAGCTGGTTTTCCCTTCCTTGGTCCAGCCACCAATCACCATACTTGTAATATAACTCCAGCTAGTGGACTAGTGCTCCACCTAGTGGACTATTGTGGTAATGCAACTGCTGATAATACAATAAAAGTCACAATGTGTTGGAGCCATCTGGTAGTGTGTGTTGTTAGTGATGGCATAAAGAATATATCACATTGGTGACGTAGGATAGGATTTCTAGATTCTCTAGCTGAAATGTTTGTTGGAGGATGTTCCAGCCAGCCAACCAACAGAGAGACTTTGAGAGGTTCCTTGTTTTGCAGCACAGCTAACAATCCAAGATAAATTTCAAGCACACTGTTCATATTAAGAACATAACAAGAAATAGGAACAGGAGTAGGCCATACGGCCCCTCAAGCCTGCTCCGCCATTCAACAAGATCATGGCTGATCTGATCATGGACTCAGCTCCACTTCCCTGCCCGCCCCCCATAACCCCTTATCCCCTTATCATTTAAGAAACTGTCTATTTCTGTCTTCAATGTATTCAATGTCCCAGCTTCCACAGCTCTCTGAAGCAGTGAATTCCACAGATTTACAACCCTCAGAGAAGAAATTTCTCCTCAACTCTGTTTTAAATGGGTGGCTCCTTATTCTAAGATCATGCCCTCGAGTTCTAGTCTCCCCCATCAGTGGAAACATCCTCTCTGCATCCACCTTGTCAAGCCCCCTCATAATCTTATACATTTCGATAAGATTACCTCACATTCTTCTGAATTCCAATGAGTAGAGGCCCAACCTACTCAATCTTTCCTCATAAGTCAACCCCTCATCTCTGGAATCAACCTAGTGAACCTTCTCTGAACTCCTTCCAAAGCAAGTATATCCTTTTGTAAATATGGAAACCAAATCTGCATGTAGTATTCCAGGTGTGGCCTCACCAATAGTCTGTATAGCTGTAGCAAGACTTCCCTGCTTTTATACTCCACCCACTTCGCAATAAAGGCCAAGATTCCATTGGCCTTCCTGATCACTTGCTGTAACTGCATACTATCTTTTGTGTTTCATGCACAAGTACCCCCAGGTCCCGCTGTACTGCAGCACTTTGCAATCTTTCTCCATTTAAATAATAACTTGCTCTTTGATTTTTTTCTGCCAAAGTGCATGACCTCACACTTTCCAACATTATATTCCATCTGCCAAATGTTTGTCCACTCACTTAGCCTGTCTGTCTTTTTGTAGATTTTGTGTCCTCCTCACACATTGCTTTTCCTCCCATCTGTGTATCATCAGCAAACTTGGCTACGTTACACTCAGTCCCTTCTTCCAAGTCATTAATATAGATTGTAGATAGTTGGGGTCCCAGCACTGATCCCTGTGGCACCCTACTAGTTACTGGCTGCCAACCAGAGAAGGAACCATTTATCTCGACTCTGTTTTCTGTTAGTTAGTCAATCCTCTATCCATGCTAATATATTACCCCCAAGTCCGTGAACTTTTATCTTGTGCAGTAACCTTTTATGTGGCAACTTGTCAAATGCTTTCTGGAAGTCCAAATACACCACATCCACTGGTTCCTCTCTATCCACCCTGTTCGTTACATCCTCAAAGAACTGCAACAAATTTGTCAAACATGATTTCCCCTTCACAAATCCATGCTGACTCTGCCTGACCGAAGTTTGCTTTTCCAAATATCCTGCTACTGCTTTGATAATGGACTCCAACATTTTCCCAACCACAGATGTTAGACTAACTGGTCTATAGTTTCCTGTTTTTTGTCTGCCTCCTTTTTTAAATAGGGGCGTTACATTTGCAGTTTTCCAATCTGCTGGGATCTCCCCAAAAACCAGGAAATTTTGATAAATTACAACCAATAAATACTATCCCTGCTGCTACTTCTCAAGACCCTAGGATGCAAGCCATCAGGTCCAGGGGATTTATCTGCCTTTAGTCCCATTATCTTACTGAGCACCACTTCCATTGTGATTGTGTTAAGTTCCTTCCCCCCCCCCCCCTCGCCATTGTCAGAGTCCAGATGGCCGCGCCGTTGGGAATAATAGGGTGCTTGGGTGAGTTCCATTGCGACCGAGAGACTTTCGGAGTGTATGTGGAGCAGCTGGAAATGTTCACTGCAAATAGTATCGTCGAAGTCCCTGATGATGGTAAACCATAACTGGGTGGTGTTAGAAAGAAAAGAGGCTATTTTCTTGACTGAAGCAGGCCCTGAGGTGTATGAAACCCTGAAAAATGTGCTTGTTCCCATCAAGCCAAAGGACAAGCCACTGACAGAGATTCTAACCAAGTCGGAACAGCACTACATTGCTGAGCCCCTGGAAATTGCTGAAAGTTATTGTTTCAGAATACGAGATCAATTAGCTGACAAGAATATCAGTGAGTACATTGTAGCGTTAAAGAAACTATCCATTCACTGTCATTACGGAAACTTTCAGGACCAAGCATTGCATGATCGCTTTGTTTGTGGGATGAAAAATGAAGTAATCAGAAGAAAATTGTTGGCAACACAACTTGACTTTTAATTTAGCTTGTCAGGCTGCTATGTTAATGGATATGTCCCAAGAATTGCGTGCCATTTCCTGTCATCAGCCAACTGAGGTGAATCGCCTACAGGTTAGAAGTAAAAGGCAGTTGGACCCCAAGGCCTCAGCAATTGGCCACGGTAACAGTACATTGAAGTCATGCTATCAGTGTCTAGGAGAACACATTGCTCAAAACTGTCCATATGTGAAGGCGGCATGTTTCTTCTGCAAGAAAACTGGGCATCTTGTGAAGGCGTGCTGACTGAAGAGTAAACCTATGTTTAATGCTAGAAATAGAAATCACCAGAGCCTACATAGCACTGAAGAGAAGCAACAGGACGAGGAGGTTCTGGAGATGCACGTTATCAGGAGCACGAAGGTATCTAACAGCGATTCGTGATGTATCGTCATCCTAGTAGACGTTGTAGGAACCAGGATACCTATGGAAATAGACACTAGTGCATCCCTGAGCATAGTACCAGAATCGCAATATCTCGACAAGTTGAGTGATTTTCCGATGGAGAAATCTAAGATAGAGCTGCGCGGCTACTCAGGAGAGCAAATCCATGTGATATAACGTATCATCGCACCGGTGAAATACAAGGATCAGTTTTAGAGCTTGTCTCTCTTAGTAGTGGCAGGAGACAAGCCTGCTTTAATAAGTAAAAATTGGTTGGTATAACTGAAGCTGGATTACAATGAGATTTGTTTGTGTTGAAACAAGATTTGCATCAAAGGATGATGTCATCAAAAAGTATCCGAAGGTGTACCGCGAAGCAGGCAGTCCGATTCAAGGCGAGTGTCAGGGTACAGAAGGACGCTAGATCAGTTTACTGCAAGCCACGTCCCGTACTATATGCACTCAAGGGGAGAGTTAAGTAAGAACTCAAAAGACTAGAGACTAAGAACATTATCTCTAAGATAGATCTATGTAATTGGGCTACACCCATTGCTGTACTTAAGTCAGATGGTAATCATCATCATCGGCAGTCCCTTGAAATCGAGGAAGACTTGCTTCCACTCAAAGTGAGTTCTTGGGTGATTGTACAGTCCAATACGGGAATTAGTCTGTCACAGGTGGGACAGACAGTCATTGAAGGAAAGGGTGGGTGGTGGGGTGGGCCTGGTTTGCCACACACTCCTTCCACTGCCTACGCTGCTTTCTGCATGCTCTCGGCAACGAGACTCGAGGTGCTCAGCACCCTCCCGGATGCTCTTCCGCCACTTAGGGCGGTCTTTGGCCAGGGATTCCCAGGTATTGATGGAATGTTGCATTTTATCAAGGAGGCTTTGAGGGTGTCCTTGAAATGTTTCTTCTGCCCACTTGAGGCTCACTTGCCATGCAGGAGTTCCGTGTAGAGCGCTTGCTTTGGAAGTCTTGTGTCGGGCATGCGGACAATTTGTGCCGCCCAACGGAGCTGGACGAGTCTGGTCAGTGCTTCAATGCTGGGGATGTTGGCTTGATCGAGAACATTGATGTTGGTGCATCTATCCTCCCAGGGGATTTGTAGGATCTTGCGGAGACATCGTTGGTGATATTTCTCCAGCGATTTCAGGTGTCTACTGTATATGGTCCACGTCTCTGAGCCATGCACAAGGGCGGTATCACTACAGCCCTGTAGACCACAAGCTTGGTGCCAGATTTGAGGGCCTGGTCTTCGAACACTCGAAGGCTGTGCTGGCGCACTGGAGATGGTGTTGAACCTCGGCGGTGATGTCTGCCCTTGCTGTTAGTAGGCTCCCGAGGTATGGAAAATGGTCCATGTTGTCTACGGCCGTGCCGTGGACCTTAATGACTGGAGGAGGCAGTGCTGTGTGGTGGAGTCAGGTTGGTGGAGGACCTTCGTTTTATGGATGTTTACTGTAAGGTCCATGCTGCCGCACGCCTCGGTGAAGATGTTGATGATGGCTTGGAGTTCAGCCTCTGTGCGCAGAATTAAGCATCCATCCGCATACGGTAGTTCGATGACAGGATGGGACGGTCTTGGATCTAGCCTGGAGGCCACTGGTTCTATAATTTAGTTCCGCTCCAGTGGGGTGTTTGTTGGACGTGAGATGGAGCATTACAGCGAGGAAGATCAAGAAGAGGGTTGGAGTGATGACGCAGCCCTGCTTGACCCCGGTCAGGACATGGATTGGGTCTGTAGTGGATCCGTTGGTCAGGATCACAGCTTGAATGTTGTCGTGGAGTAGGCGGAGGATGGTGACAAACTTTTGGGGACAGCCGAAACGGAGGAGGATGCTCCACAGTCCCTCACCGTTAACACTGCCAACCTGGCAACCCTCGACTCCGAGATGCAGAATACCCACAGCGCTTGGTCTGCCCTCCAGGCCACCATAACTAGTGCCTGCGAAGAGACACTCGGCCACTCAACCAGGAAACACCAGGACTGGTTTGATGTGAAGATCCAGGAGATCCAGGAGCTAATAAACTGCAAGCGCAGGGCATTTCTGAACCTAGAGCAAAGCAGCTCTACTGACGGCTGAAGGCCGTGGTCCAACAAAAAACCCGCGCTTTGAAGAATAGATGGTGTGTGGAAAAGCACAGGAGATCCAGCAGCTGGCCGATAGCCATGACGTGTGAGGATTCTTCACTGCAGTCAAGTCCACCTACAGCCCAAGCACCCAAGGCCCCACCCCACTGCTGGCCAATAACGGGGAGACGCTCAGCAAGGACACAGAGGCAGTCAGGGCCCCTTGGAGGAGCACTTCAAAGATCTTAATCGAGACTTTGCCTTTGATACGAGTGTCCTCGACTCCATCCCACAGCATGCTACCCGCCACCATCTCAGCAAAACCCCAGCCCTGCACGAGGTAGAAAAGGCCATCCGTCAGCTCAAGAACAACAAGGCATCAGGAGCGAATGGAATCCCGGCTGAGGCAATAAAGTATGGTGGAGAGACACTATTGGTGGGAATGCATGGCCACATCTCTCTCATCTGGAAGGAGGAGTGTATGCCTGGAGATTTCAGATGCCATAATTGTGACAACTTTAAAAAATGGGACATGTCCGACTGCGGCAACTACAGAGGAATCTTCCTGTTGTTGGCCACTGGAAAAGTCATGGCTAGAATCCTCAACCGTCTTCTCCCTGAGTCACAATGCAGATTCCGTCCACTACGGGGCACAACGGATATGATCTTCATGGCGCGACAACTGCAAGAGAAATGCAGGGAACAGCACCAACCAAGGTACGTGGCCTTCTTTGACCTGACAAAGGCCTTTGACACTGCTAACAGATAGTAAAGTTGTGTGGTGATTATAAAGTAACCGTAAAACAGGTTCTAGAGGGTAATCTACCCAATACATTGCCAAATGTAGAAGATTTGTTCACAACGCCAGATCCCCAGATCTGGAGTGTCTTCTGCCCCCGCCATATACCAAGGGGTCATGAATGAGATTTTGCAAGGCCTTGAATGGGTAGTATGTTATTTAAATAACATACTCATTTCAGCACCAAACAGGCAAATCCATAATAACGTATTGAATGAAGTGCTCAAATGGCTAGAAAAGCAGAGTATGAGTGACTGCTCCCAAGTGAGAGTTATTTCAAAACTCAGTGGAGCACTTGGGGCACAGAGTGGACAAAGATGATTTGCATCCAAGCAAGGGAAAGCTGGATGCAATCAGAAATGCACCCACTCCCAAGAAGGTCACTGAATTTCGATCATTTTGGGAAGTTCCTACCAAAGTTGGCTACAGTGTTGCATCCACTAAATGAGCTGTTGAATAAACAGGTCCATTGGAAGTGGTCAGAGGAATGTGATGCAGCATTCAAGGAGTGTAAAAGCGAATTTGTAGAGAGTACCATGTTAGTTCACTATGACATATCTAAGGAGATCAAGCTAGCATGTTACACCTCTCCGTATGGAGTTGGCGCAGTGATCTCATGTACTACATAGTGGGGAGGAGAGACCAATTGCTTATGCTTCATGCACTCTCTGTGCCAGTGAACGTAATTATGCGCAAATCGAAAGGGAAGCTTTGGCACTGATTTTTCAGGTCAAGAAGTTCCACAAATACTTGTATGGTCATAACTTTACCATCATGACTGACCATAAACCCCTGACAGCAATCCTCCATCCAAAGTCCCCCAGTTCCAACCTTGGCTGCAGCCCGAATGCAGAGATGGGCTTTGATTTTGTGAGCATATACGTATGACATTGAGTACAGACGATCAGCTGATCACAGTAATGCTGATGCTATGTCTAGATTGCCTTCCCCATCACAAATTACACCCAATAGAGACAAAGTGTTCTATTTTCCATACATTGATGAACAGCCAGTCAAAGCTGAAGAGATTGATAGAGCAACCAAACGTGATCCAGTTATGTCAAAGGAGTATGATTACATAGGAGGGCAGATATCACTAGCCCTGTAGACCATGAGCTTGGTGGCAGATTTGAGGGCCTGATCTTCAAACACTCTTTTCCTCAGGCGACTGAAGGCTGCACTGGCGCACTGGAGACGTTGCTGAATCTCGTCGTTAATGTCTGCCCTTGTTGATAGGCGGCTCCCGAGGTATGGGAAGTGGTCCACATTGTCCAGGGCCGCGCTGTGGATCTTGATGATTGGGGGGTAGTGCTGTGCAGTAGGGATAGGCTGGTGGAGGACCTTTGTCTGACGGATGTCTAGTGTAAGGCCCATACTTTCGTACACCTCAGTAAAAATGTTGACTATGACTTGGAGTTCAGCCTCTGAATGCGCACAGACGCAAGTGTCGTCCGCGTACTGTAGGTCGACGAGAGGTTGGGACGGTTTTGGATCTGGCGTGGAGACGACGAAGGTTCCCACTGGTTCACTCCTGTATGGCTCAGAGATGTGGACCATATATAGTAGACACCTCAAATTGCTGGAGAAATACCACCAATGATGTCTCGGCAAGATCCTGCAAATCCCCGGGAGGACAGACGCACCAACATTAGCATCCTTGACCAGGCCGGCATCCCTAGCATTGAAGCATTGACTACACTCGATAGCTCCGGTGGGCAGGCCACATTGCCCGCATGCCTGACACAAGACTCCCAAAGCAAGCGATCTACTCGGAACTCCTTCACGACAAATGAGCCCAAGGTGGCAGAGGAAACATTTCAAGGACTCCCTCAAAGCCTCCTTGTTAAAATGCAACATCCCCACTGACACCTGGGAGTCCCTGGCCAAAGACCGCCCTAAGTGGAGGAAGTGCATCCGGGAGGGCGCTGGGCACCTCAAATCTCGTCGCCGAGAGCATGTAGAAAACAAGCACAGGCAGCAGAAGGAGTGTGCAGCCAACCAGGCCATCACCCCCCCACTCTTTCCTTCAATGACTGTCTATCCCACCTGTGACAGAGACTGTGGTTCTTGTGTGTTTGGACTGTTCAGTCACCTAAAAACTCATTTTTAGAGTGGAAGCAAGTCTTCCTTGCTTCCAAGGGACTGCCGATGATGATTACATAGCAAATAGATGGCCAAACCAATTATCGGAGAAAGATATTAATTCATTCCTACGAACGACATATGGATGATCAGTGGATAAAGATTGTATCATGTGGGGTGCAAGAATAGTTATCCCAAGTAAGTTCAGGTCCAAATTATTAGGAGATCTTCATGACCAGCACCTGGGAATGTGCTTCAAGAGTTTTGCACGCAGTTACTTATGGTGGCCAGGTTTAGATATAGAGTACATTGTTAGTCAGTGTACAACATGTCAATTGATAAGCAAGAAATCACCATTGCTACCATTACAGCCATGGAAATGGTTCCTAGGGTGTGGCAAAGGTTACATGTAGATTTTGCTGAGCTAGAAGGACAACAAATGTTCATTGTGATTGATAGCCATTCAAAGAGGATATATGGAAAATAACAATTAAAACACAAGACAAGTTGTGAAGATTGTTTTCTTCATATGGCCTCCCAGAAGAAATTGTGTCTGATGATGAAACACAATTTTGTTCAGAAGAATTTGCACAGTTCACAAGCAAAAATGGTGTGAAACATACCAATGTTCCAGCGTACTACCCTGCTTCAAATGGTGTAGGAGAAATTGTAAAATGTGCCCTCATCAAACAGATGTTGGATCCAAATTGAAAGAAACGGTAGTTGTTGTTGGACCACAAATTGGCAAATTTTCTAATTACTTATTGTAATACTCCTCATACAACTACTGGTAGAACACCAGCAGAGTTGTTTCTCAAATGACAGCCACGAACCAGGTTCTCGTTAAAGCCAAACTTGGCAGTCAGTAGAAGAGAAACAAGAAAGACACAGAGAATCATGATAGCGGTAGAGTAAGCGAGAAGTGTGAAATTGAATCAGAAGGTTAGTGAAGAACCATCATAAATGGTTAAAGTGGTTACCAGGAAGATTAGTGAAGATATGTGGTCCTCGCACATATTTGGTCAAAATGTTTGATCATGGAAAGGTTAGGTTTGTTCACATTGATATTTTACTTACAGATGTGGAAGGAGCTGAAAGTTGGAATGAGTCGATTATTTCTGATGAGTCAGATAGTCTTATTTACAAGTACAGTACCAGTAGTAGAAAATCCTACATCAGATGTACTAGAAACAAATCCAAGAGAAAGTCAGAATTTAAGTCTGAGTCAGGCAGACAAACAATCTGAAGTTATGTAGAGAGTCAAAATGTAGATCAAGGGTTACTCTTGGAGAAAAATTCTCCTCAGGCTCAGCCTAGAATGAGTCTAAGTTCAACACCATGAGCTAGAGTTTCCTCATTTTTTGCATGCTTAATGCCCACTTAACATCCATTTTACCGCTGAAATGACGTATATCGCCCATTTAGCCATAAAATGGAAACTGGCGGGCATTTTTCGGAAATTATCGCCGAGCATTACTTTCCCCATGTGTGTAATACCGGGAAAAAATAATACCGCCCACCCACTTTTTTTGGGTGGAATCATCAGAATGGGCGAAATCAACGCCCGTAATATTGCCCAGTGTTACTTTCTGCACTGAATTAATGCCGAGATTCAATAATACTGCCCGCCCATTTTTTTTTGTCGAGCACATTTGGCGAAGCTAACGCCCAGGAGATCGCCCACCGTCACTTTTACCACTTCGCACACATCGCCCACAATATATCTCGCCCAAAAACCAGCCCAGAAAAAAGTGGAACTGTTCTGAATTAAAGCCAGCGGTGTGGGTGCCATTTTTTAAATTGCAGGTCACTTCATTCAAAAGGCTGCTTCAACTTTGGGGGAGTTTGCATTGACTCTGGAGTTCTTCTCAGGGGAAGTGACCATCTCAACAGACATATTTTCTGACTCTGGACTATTGGGGGTTTACTGTAGGTGTATTTTCGTGAGTAAATTATTGCTTCTGATCAATCGCTATTATACTTTCATTGCAATGGGGCCAGCCATTTCTCAGCCTGCATCGATTAATACGCAGATGCTGCAGAGTGCAGATGGCTCAATCTGTGATGCACATCATGTGCCCTATTTAAGACGTGAAAGAATGAGGAGGAGGGCCAGACCATACATACCCCGCACGTACAGGGAAAAGAGGTCTTACCGCGACGTGTCGGAGCACACCTGCCTTCAGAGACTGCGCTTCCACAAGGTGGTGATCAATGAAATGTGAGCTCATCAGGACACACATGTAGCCTGCCATCAGGACATCAGTGTCGGTCGAGGTCAAGGTCACCGCGGCACTGTCTTTCTATGTGTCCAGTTCCTTTGGGGTCTCCGCGGTCGAGATTTGCCCTCTGTCTCACCATGCCACCCATCGCTGCATTAGACAGGTGACGGAAGCCCTGTACGCGAGAAAGATGGACTTTATCAGCTTCCCCATGACAACGGATGCTCAGACTGACAGGGCTGGAGCATTCTACTGCATTGCTAAGTTCCCCAGGGTGCAAGGAGCAATACAGTGCACACGCATCGCCATGCGGGTACCTTCTCAGGACCCAGAGCATTTTTGTAACAGAAAAGGATTTCGCTCCATGAAGGTCCAACTAGTTGTCAACCACAACCAGATCATAATGGCAGTGAATGCCAAATGTCCGGGCACCTTCGATGAGGCTTACATCCTGCGTGAGAGCGCTGTCTCTGACATCTTTAAGAGCCAGTCACAGGACAATGCCGGATGCTTGGTGATAACTGATATGGCCTAGCCACCTGGCTGGTGACGCCCCCCCTGCACGACACCCACACCAAGGCCGAGAAGCGATACAACCGGAGCCACAGAGACACATGCAATGTGGTCCACAAAACAATAACGATGCTTAAGCAGCGCTTCAGATGTCTGGACCACTCAGAAGGGGAGCTACAATATATCCCTGAGCAAGTAGGTAAATTCGTGGTTGTGTGTTCCATGCTGCACAATCTGGCTATCAGGAGGGGCCAAGAATTGTCAGAAGAGACTGATGCTCCACCTCTGGAGAGAGGAGGAAGAGGACAACGAGGGGCTAGATGCTGACCTAGGGCCAGACAATCAGGCTGGCTATGCAACCATGCCCACGATCCCCTCCAGAATGCAGGAAAGGGCCCGTGGTGGATACATAACTGCAAAACTCTTACGTGAGGAGCTGATATCTGAACGATTTGCCTGAAAGAACGTTGCTGTGAGTGACAACGCTGACACACTGCTGTGTGTGTGCAGCTCAGGCATCAATGGTGCCCAGTTAAAGTTTACATTGATTGAAGTTAAGTTTTATTCAACCCTTTCATGTTAAGGAATCACCAGTGTGTAATGGTCCAACTATCTGAGACAATGCGCAACAAGGTTATGTTCAAGAATTTTTTTTTTTATACCAACATTGCTCTGAAATCATAAGTATACGGGCAAAAACACCCAATCCCCGCCCACACCCCACTTTTCCCACCATTGACATCAATCAATTATTCAACATGTCCAGCAACACAGAATAAAAATGCAAAGCAGGAGGGTGGTCCCCTCCCCCCATACATTACAACAAATTGCATACACCCAGATGGAGATGTAACAATGCCATCACCTGCAGACATGCACCTCACTTTCATTCCCCTCCCCTTTCACCCCACCTCTACCCCTTCCCCTCTTCGCTCTACGGCACCTGGCCAAGGAGCTCCTCAGGTGGTGCCTCATTGGGGGGGATGAAGGCAGAAAGTGTTTTGAACGGGTACAGGAGCAGGGGTGCTGAGGGGGCAACATTCTCTGATGGTGAAGCAGGATCGTGCTCCTTGCTCTCCATCTGTTGTTCGCAGTGGTTGCATCCAGGACCTCTGCCATCCATGGAACATAGTCAGTCATGGTGGCCAGTTGGCGGGATATGCCCCCCAATGCTTTGATGAGCTGGTCACCAATGTCTGCAGTCCTCCTGGACAACTGTACCATCTCTCTGCTCTCATGTGGCGCTCGTGGACCAGACCTGCCGCGTCCACAAGGCCTCTTCGGGATCGGCGCTGTCCTGGGGACAAATGGGGTGCCCTGTGGCGAAATGCTTGGAGCCGGTACCTCCAGAGTGGAGGCGGAAATGACTGGAGGACCACTAGATGGTCTTGGGGTGGAATGGCTTCTGGAGTGTGGTGATGCAGGTTCCTCAAAGTCCACGCTCTCATCTGTAGAGAACAGACCTAGCGGATTGACGGGCGAGAATCGGAGCTCCTCAAGCACCAGATGTCGGATCGTCCGGAGAGTCGGGCCCCGCGTCCCCACCTTCTGGCCTCAGTGGCCTTGCCTGGGCCGCGCTGCTGGCTGAGCTGCAAAATGCAAATGAGGTTATTAGAGAAGGGGTTGCTAGGGTCACAAGGTGAGTCCAGTGCTATACACAGCATATGCACGACAAAAGCAGCACTGCTCTCAAAATCATCACAGACATCACATTTCATGACCATCAACACATTGTGCATTGCAATGATTTTCATTAGGCCAGCATTATTTCTGAGACAATTTTAGAAATCATCTATAATATGATTGTTCAGATATGAGTGGGTGTGGCATCTATTGACTTTACATCACACAATGGTGTAAGCTTTACTCGCGTGGCATCACTTCAGGGTCTGCAGATGCTTCCGTGGCTGTCCGGGTGTGCTTCCCCACGAGTGCGAGCACCCGCTCCTCCATCTCAGTGATGTCACTGGGGGACTGGTGGTCCCCCACCCGTTCGCCTCTGCACAGACCTCATCGTCGATAGCTTCTTCTATAAAAGGTGACAGAACGACATGGCATGAGATCATTGCATGATATCATTGCTAGTTACTGTCACAGAGACTGATACAACACATAACCGACAGATGTAATCATGATTATTAAAATTATCATTCTTTACCTAAAGATATACACCGTGACCGCAGGCTTTGAGTAAAACATTCCTGGTAAAAGTGAAAGACCTCACATCTCCTGATAGTCACTCATGACTGTTACAAATCAAATTATATAAATACATAAGTACATATAAATGAATGTAATACTTACTTACTCTTGCGGATCCCACAACGTTGTTCCATCGTTTGCGGTATTGGTTGCCCTCACGCACCTCGTTGGTCGCCGACGAGACCACCTCTGCTATCTCGGTCCATATCTTCTGGTAGGCCTTTAGGGTGGGCTTCCCACGCTCTCCCTGTGTCAAATCACCCCAGCGTAACTCGACCTCCCACAGGAGGGAGGCATTTGCCTCGTCCGAGAACCTCCTTGCTCTTTTGCGGCCTCCAATGTGCTCCTCTCTCACCTCGCTGCTCTCTCAAGCATCAGTCTCCACAGCGTGCTGTGATGCCTCCTCCTCACCCTCCATTATAGGCCAAATTCAGGCAAATATGTGATTGGTAACAGCTAATTTTTGTTTGCCTATTTGCTGTAAAGCTCTAAACTCTCCCTCCTTCCTCCCAAAGCAGCCACACCACACGCAGACACACCTTCAGTCCTTATCAGCTCCTTCTCCCTCTGTCTCCTCTTCTGCGCATGTCATGATGACCCTTGACCTCCTGAATCGCGGGAATTGAGCGCTGCCATGCCGTTGCTAAGGGCGGTGACATTTTACGGCAGAAGGTCAGCGAGATTTAATGCTACCGCCCATTTCATATTGCTCGCGGTAACGCCCAATTTCAAAAATGGAGACTAGGTGCTTTGAGAATGGGCGAGAAATCGGCGATCTGAAAACCCATTTTTACCACCCACGCCGGAAATAACGCCCATTTTTGGGCGATAACCACAAAAGTGTAAAATCTAGCCCATAGTTTGGAAAGTTCTGCTTGAGAGCGAAGGTATCCTCTTCAAAACAGAACACCAATGGTTAAGTTTTTGATTTGTAAATATGGCAAAATAAGTCCATATCTTTTGCTGTGTATAACCATGCAAATTATGTAAGATGATTATTTTGTTATGATTACTTCTTCATTAAAGAAGGAGAAGTGTAATATAGCTCCACTTAGTGGACTGCTGCGATAATGCAACTGCTGCTGTAAATACAATAAAAGTCACATGATGTGTTGGAGCCATCTTGTAGTGTGTGTTTGTGATGTCGTAAAGAATATATCACAACACTGATCCCCTCAGAGATTAGCTAACTCAGCACAGACCAGATACTGAATGTTGGACCTACTTACCTGTGTGGCTCAGCAGTGCCCATCATGAGTCAGAACCTGGAAACTTGAAGAAAAATGATAACTGGAAAGCGAAATGGATGAAGATATTACTGAGAACAACCTTTAACACTGCCACTGTAAACCTACAGGCTTATGAAAGTCTGCTATATTTATGTGTCGGGAATTTATTTGGTAGTTTTTCCTTATGACCACTTTGGCGGAAAGTCTACACTTGTATCCATCTTCTACCAATATAACTATATCAATTTTTCTTTAGCATGGTTACTAGTCATTCTGGTGACTGCCTGCACCTCTAGATGCCTTTCCATAGCTGCTCTGCTGACCTGGCCACATGCCTCTCAACCCCCAAGGACATTCTTGGCACTGATCGCTTGCATTGACAAACATTCCCTTTCTTAGGGTAGAGACAGCAATCATTTAAGCCCTTGATTAGCTTATGGTAGTCTCAGACATAAAAAATAATTGATTCATACACGACAGGATAGATCTCTATATGTACACTTTGTTGACGATTTCACTACATTATATGCAATACATCGAGGGACAAAAAATATGATTGCTGCTAGATTTAGACATGTCAGGAAAAACTTTCAGCAGTACAATGGCAGCAAAACAGTTTGGCATTTTACCCAGATCTCAAGTGTGGGCAGTACGAAGTGTCATGTATTCAACTATCATTGTAACCCATGTATAAACTGACCTATTGTACACCTTGTGAACATTGACCACAAGGGGTGAACTTGTGGGAGACACTCCTAACCTGGACTTTCAGGTATAAAAGGGGAAGCTCCATCCACCTTCATCACTTGTGGTCCTGGTAATAAAGGTAACTAGTCACAGAGTGACCTTCTCTCAAGTATGGGCCTTGTGTGCATTTATACTGTATAGTAAGAATATATCAGGAAGCTACCACTGGAGCTTAGAGAGAGGTTTGAACCAGTCAACAAGGGCAAGGCATCAACACTACCAACGCACTGTCTGATTTTTTTTCCTATTTTGCTGAGGTGAGATTTGGTATACAGGTATCAGATTCCTGGGCCCCTGCATGATGGTCTGGAGCTGGTCGAAGTTTCCTTCAGAAATTATTTCAATAAATGAAATAATTGGTATGACATTTTATGTTCACGTGTGCGTTCAATTTTTTAATGCAAAATGCATCTGGATAAGGTATTCCGTATTCCGTTGTCACTATAAGGGTATTATTTGAAAAGTAGACTCCTTTTGCTCTCATGCTCCATTGCTATGGTTCAATCTAATGGCACAATTTACAACATAGCACACTATTACTGTACTGTTTGCCTTTAGGGTGTCAATTTACAGGGAACCTCCCAGTCTGTCTAGGCAAATGAAACATATTTTGATTATTACAAATGTTCTTTCAGTCAATGAACTTGTGACTTTGAGCTTTCAGAACCTATATTGTAGGAGTTTATGGGGGAGAAATTGGCTTGGTTTGCGCCTCCCGTTAGCGCCTTTGAGGGGCGGCAATGGGGCGCTACAGGCTGATTGACTGGGCGCACTGAATTCACCAACACCCGCGGACATCCCAGGCAGTTTTGCGCTGGCGCTAACACTTACAGCCTTGCTCTTGAGTCCCGTAGATCGTGACACAGCGCCCCGGATGTGATATTTGCTTCCGCCCCCTGCAGCATCGCCTGGCTTCAACAACGGCAGTTGCAGGAGGCGTTGTCACCTCACCTGGCTGCTTGAGCGATATTTAAAAGCCCAGTCTGGTGCCTCCTGATTTTGTTTTTGATGCTGCGATTCCTCAGCCCTGCACTCTGAGAGCTTGGGGCTGTTATGCACATAGCACAGGTCCTGTGGCTCCACAGAGCTAGCACAAGGATTGATTCAAACTAACATTGGCCCTTCCCTTTAAACGAGGGAAGAATCCTCCAAAAATAGCAGAGCTGCACGGAACATTACTCAGCGCTCTGCCGCGACCGCTCTCACTCACTTTAGCGCTCTAAGGGAAGTGAGAGCGCTTGCTCTCGTGCTCCACTTCCCTTTTGGAGCGCGAAAGTGGAAGCTCCCGTGAGCAAAAATTATTTTTTTCCTGACGATACTTTTGCGCTCCCTGAAAAGTTATCGCCCCAAACGGGGCGCCACACAATTTCTAGCCCTGTAGGTTGTATAAAGGAGCCATCAACTATCCGGTTCTTGCAGAATCTGTTTGGTTTGCTCTCTGTCCGCTTAGTGAGTAAATGCAGCACCCAGTCAAAACAAGATGCACTCTATGCTTGAATAGCCAGCCAACATTCATTGGACTCCCACATGAAGAGCGCCCATTTAGGAGAAGTACCGAAGGCTGCTGCACCACTGGAACCAATACCCTGGCAAGGGCCAGCATACTCAGGACAGGTGATGAGAAAATTGGAACAAGATTCCTCTTAAGAAATTTAGATAGAATGAACAAGTCATCATATTTTCAGGAAAATCGAAAGGCTGGAGCAGGGACACAAGTACAATTGCAGTGGATCGTAATTCAAATCCAGCCCAGACTAATTAGATGAAAGCATCCTCACTCTGCTGACTGTAAAGGTCTTGTATGAAATGAGTTTTGGCAGTCTCAATTCAATTCCAAATGGGCACGGACCCAATTTGGAAAAAAAACCTATCCCTAATTCATATTGGTTGCTGTGGGAAACAGATGGGTGTCGTACCAACACAAAAGTGACACTGGCACACATTGAGATAGGGCAGCAGGAGTTTTCAGCTGCATGTGTTGTACCTGACTTGAGAGTGCCTAGTCAATGACTGAATGCTCCATTTCTCAGCCTCCCTCAACTTGAGCACTGAAATAATTGGCGATAAAGGACAGAGGGATCTCAGACATACTGAGCAAATAGTAACATGCAAAGGAGAGGGGAAATGCTCTTGGAGACACAAAGGGGACAGAAAGGGGATTATTATGTCTGTAGTGTACTTATGAATGACTCCATGAGGCAATGTGTTGTACTCAAACTGTAGTGACCTTGGTCCTTTACTCATAACTCCAGAGTGAGACAGCCGCATGGTGGCTCCCCTTTTATACAGCCCCTGCCACCAGGGCAGCACAGGAAAACCTGGTCTCCACCAGTTGTACCCTCTAGTGGTGCCAACATAGTATATACACAGTGTAAACCTTATTGATTGTACATCAGGTAAACAGGTAAACAAGTCTCCATCTTATGCAACTATACAGTGACTACACAGAGAGTATATCTATAGTCTGCATATATATCAGGGATCTTGAAGAGTCAGTAAGGAAAATGGGATTATGGGGACTGCTCTTTCTATTATTTTAATAGGGAGCACTAAAAATGTTACATTTTGCAATTTTGTTTTTCTTCAAGGTGTTGGCTTGTGGTTTTAGTCGGGACCATTGTACAGTGATCAGATACAGGCAACCTGGCTGAATTATATATGGTATTCTCTAAACCAGGTTCACTGCAGCCAATTGCAGTGCCTGTTGAAACTGAGATCAGCCAGCACAACACAGATGAGGGATTGAACCTGCCTCAGGCATGGTGATTTTAAGCAATTTGAAGAGTTTTCTTTTGTGGAATTATGAACTAATTTCTGATTTTACAGGAGAGTCTATTGGGTGATCTGATCAGTGATAATAAATAGCTCGTTGAAAGAAAGACTTGAGTTGGGTTTTAGCTTTTAGGATTTTGGGGTGTTAATGGCTGCGGGGTGGTCCTGAAACCGCCTGGAAAAAGTTTGCGCCTCAGTCAGCAAAATTGGGCCCTGAGTGCGGGGCGGAGCGGGAAGGGATGCTTTGTACATCTCTCTTAGGGCGCTAGGCCGGCTGAGCATGCGAAAATCCTGAGCTAAAGAGCCGGCCTGGGAGCGCTGTAAGAGAGGCATAGGGGGGAAAAAAACTGAGAACAAACACCAAAAACATTCCCAATGCACAGCCCACGCCACCACAACATAAATTGCAAAAAACAAAGAAAAAGCAATCACACTTAGCTGAGGTCGGCATTACTTCCCTCGCTGCAGCCATTACAGCTCGGAACGGCCATTTTCACAGGTGTTCCCAACAGGGTGTGCTGCGGGGCGCTACGGGTCGGGTGGGAGACAAGGGTCGAGCTAGTGTCGCAACCAGGGACGTTGCACACCGGCTCGCTTCTTCCAGGCGGTAATGCTCCGCACCCCGCCGAGACCGGTCCCGAAAACCCCGGCGGGGCGCTGGAAGCTGGCCGCCCGCGCAGAAGAGCTCGTCGCCACCATTGCCGCCCCACGGGGCAAAAACAGAGGCAGACAGCAGCGGAAAATCCAACCCTTGCATTTATATAGCACCGCTCATGACCACCGGATGTCTCAAAAAACTTTACAGCTAATGAAGTACTTTTGGAGTGTAGTCACTGTTGTAACATAGGAAATGCATCAGCCAATTGCCACACAGCCAGCTCCCACAAACAGCAATGTGATGATGACCAGATAATCTGTTTTTGTTATGTAGCTTAAGGGATCAACATTGGCCTGGACACAGGGGATAACTCCCCTGATCTTCCTTGAAATAGTGCTATGGGATCTTTTACGTCCACCTGAGACGGGGCCTCAGTTTAACGTCTCATCCGAAAGACAGCACCTCTGTCAATGCAGCACTCCCTCAGCACTGCACTGGAATGTCAGCTTTGGTGCTTAAGTCCCTGGAGTGGGACTTGAACCCACACCCTTCTGACTCAGAAACGAGTGTGCTACCAACTGAGCTCCATATTGAGAATTTGGAGTTGTGTTTTGTTATATCCTTAACAATGACTCCACGAGGCAATGTGTTGTACTTGAACTGTAGTGACCTTAGTCCTTTATTAGTTAACTCCAGAGTGAGGAGCACACCTGGTGGCTTGCCTTTTATACTAGGCCAGGCACACCTGTATAGGTAACCTGAGTCTCCCACTGCTGTGCCCGCTGGTGGCACACCTTAAGATAGTACCAACAGTAGCCATGTAGGATACATAACATCACCCCCCCCGCCCCCCCCTTGAACGCTCAGTGAAAATCGCCCTTGCATTAACTATTTTCTGGGTTTAGCTCTATATGCGTTTTGTCTGGTAGACTTCTGGCGGGCCAGTTCAACCTTGCGTGGGTAGTTGGTGCATTACCATGCTGGAGGTTGCGTGTGTGTGTGTGTGTTCCTGACCACTCCATTCTCCCCCCCGCGCCCCCCCACATCCCATTCCCATATTGGCGTGGGCGGGGGCTCCTAACATTCATGCACATTCAAGTTCAGGTAAGTGGGTTTTGCGGGGTTTTTTTTTGTGGTTGACCGGTGCATGAGGACGAGCTAGTTCCGGAGCTGTTGGCTGGTGTCTCTGCAGTCCTGTGGTGGTTCAATGCCTGGTTGGCTTGCGTAGTCTGCTCTCGGTGCTGTTGCCATGGTCCCACGCGTGAGGCAGGTTCACAGATGTCTGTGACCCCCCCGTCTTTCCTTTACTCCCTGCGTCCCAGCTGCTCCCTGAGAAGCTGTTGTCTAGCAGTGCACAGGGAACTTCTGACTCGTTGGCCTGAGTGTAGCTTGGTTTGAAATCCTGGCTGGTACTTGTTTCCTCTGGGGGAACAGTGGCGGGTGACCTTACATCTAGGGGTATGGCCTTGGTGCAGTCTGCTCCTTCAGGCTCATGGCCGTCGGTGCCATCGGTTGCCTGAGAGCAGGAGCCGACCCAGGGCATGATATCACTACTGTTGCCATTGCCCTGCTGAGGTCACTTGCTTCGCAGCTCGTGTGTGTTGACTGCTTGTGGCCACACTTCGTAGTGCCTGACTCTGGTCCCCGGGACGCAGGCTACAGCATTGGGTAGCTCGCTGGACCTGTGTACACCCGATGGGTGTCTGCCCGCTGCATTGGCTGCGTACAGTGGGAATCCTGCATAGTACAGCTTTTCCTTGCACTCGAGGGGTCCAATCTCGATCACGCGATTTTTCCTCGCTGGTTGCATATACAGTTCAGATCATCAATTACATATTGTACATAATCGCGTGACTTTTCCTCGCCGGTTGCATGTATACAATTCCGATTATCCGTTAAACATTTTACATGGTCAGTTACATGCTTTACATAATCCGTTACATCTTTAGTCTCTAACTTACAATTACTGTTACATTGCCTACATGTGTGGAACTGTCCCTTTTAATTGTAGTGGGTTGCAGGCCTCCTTTAAGAGAGCCTTGCTTGCTTTACCCCAATCCGCTTCTCCGTTTGGTGCCACGTGTTGCTCCATCAGCGCTGCACCTCGTGGACTGGCCGCGGCCATCTTTGTCTTCAGCGCATCATCTCGTGGTGCGGGCGCCATCTTTTCTTCGTCCACGAGGTCGACTGCGATGATCCTCCTCTCCCCAGGTTCTGCCTCCGCAGTTGGGAAGTCGCTGCTGGATCCAATTTTCTCCCTCCTGAGTCCTGCCACTGGAGCCTGGAAGGTGCGTTCAGGTCATCTCAGCTGGATTATCTCCACACAGTCGTGCTGAGCGGTCTGTGACTCGAATGCCATGCTGGTCAGCTCACCGGTGCTGGGTCCATCCTCAGGTGAGGGCTTGCTTTGCACAGAGGGCTTCGATCGCTGGAGAGGTGAAGTCTTCCCACTTCCAATGGATCTTCTCCATCCACCTTCTGCCGAGCAGCATTGGTCCATCGCTTGCAACAATCCACAGAGGTAACTTGTGCATCGCGCCATCATGGAGTACCTTTACAGCCACACTTCCAAGAATGGGATGATTTAATTGGTGTAGGTGCCTGAACCAGGGCCAACTCGGGTCGTTCAGCCGAATTGTCCCATAGCCTCTCAACGGCTCCTTGATTCATCACTGACTGGCTCGCCCCCGTGTCCACTTCCATGAAGACTGGACTTCCCTCTATCTCGACTTCCATCTTCAGCGGGGAGCACTCTGTGGTGCAGGTAAACATGCTGTGTACCTCCCCATGGGACTGGGCTGCCTCTCTGTCTAACAATTCATGATCCACGCTGGATTCATGGTCATCTGCGGACTCCTCATTGACACAGTGAGTCCTATTTCTCTTGCACATTCGCTGGAGGTGGCCCTTTGTGCTGCAGCCTCTGCAAACATAGTCTTTAAAACGGCACTGGTGAGCCCTATGATTCCCTTCGCAACGCCAGCATGGTGCTACTCGATTAGCCCTCCTCGGCCGACTCTGAGTCAAGGGACTCGGGGGGCCTGTTTTCTCTTCCCTAAGAGGATTCGCGCTCTACAGTCCAGCTCCTGACTGGCGCCACTCTGTGCACAGTACCTGCCGGGTTTGAGCCCTGAGGGTGAGACATCTGCCTAGAGCCGCAGGTCGAGGTCATGAATGACTGGCTCACAGAGATGGCCTTCTGAAGTGTGACTGTGGTATCCGCCGACAGTAGCTTATGAAGAAGGCTCTCATGGCCAATTCCAATAACAAAATGTCCCACAGAACTTCGTTGAGGTGGGTGCCAAACTCGCACGGTGCCGCCAGCCTCCTGAGGTCTGCAGCGTACTTCGCGACTTCTTGGCCTTTGGGCCGTCGGTGGGTATAGAACTGGTGTCTGGCTGTGAGGATGTTCTCCTTGGGCTTGAGTTGCTCCTGGATCAGTGTTACAAGCTCCTTGTATGACTTGGTCGTTGTCTTCGCTGGTGCCAGCAAGTCCCTGACGAGGCCGTAGACGTTGGGCCCACAACTGGTTAACAGGATAGCGCGGTGCTTATCAGCCAGTGCGGCCCGGGTCATCTCCTGCCAGGTCGTTTGCTGTAAACAAATGTTCTAGCCTATCCAGAAAGGCGTCCCAATCATCACCATCGGTGAACTGCTGCAACGTACCAAGGGTAGCCATTTCCGCATGAAAGTTCGTAATCTCGTCGCCAGTTGTTATATCTTTTAGATGCTCTAACAATGAATCCACGAGGCATTGTGTGGTACTTGAACTGTAATGACCTTAGTCCTTTATTAGTTAACTCCAGAGTGAGGATCACAACTGATGGTCTGCTTTTTCTACTAGGCCAGGCACACCTGTACAGGTAACCTACGAGTCTCCCACTGCTATGCCCTTTGGTGTCACACCTTAAGATAGTACCAACAGTAGCCATTTAGGATACATGACATGTTTAATGTAGGTCTGGCTTGAAATTGTAGCACCATGCAGGGGAAAGCATGTAATACTGGCAGAGTACCATTAATTTCCTCTGTGGATCCAACACATGACACCACATAATAAATTACATACCACATTGAGAGTGCTAACCTACATTTATCTTATTAAGAGGATCTCAATACCAACAAAACAGGGCGTTGAAATACCACGGAGTGGTGCTCTTAACTCTCTGATGTAATTTCAGCAGAAGATCTGTAGAAACCTCGGGGAAGCGGGGTTTCTGTGGATCTACCGCTGCGATTCTGCTGAACGATCGGGAGATCACCTCCACGGAAATTCAACTCCCATATGTTAGGTACTCCCATAGCTTTCAGTACTTTAATATCAATTGATCAATTTTCTTAGGCTTTAACGACCTTATTTTCCCTGTGTTTTTCCTGCAGGAGTCTGAAAAGTACAAAAATAATGAAATTGCTGTAACAGCAGCTTGCGAAAAGTAACATGAACATACTAATCAGTTAAAAATGTCCCAAATTCTGAAGGGCTGATTTTAACCCTGCCCACCAGCATATCTTACATCCACCGATCTTGCTGCCTTGCCACCGATTGTAATTTTAACCTGCTCTTTTGAGCAGGCGAGAAGGACACCCGACAGAAGGCAGCGGGATCCTTCATTAAATATACAGATCAGGCTCCGATAATATCATTGGGGCCCGGCTGCAATTTGAGCCCAAGGCCTGCACAGGACAGCTGCAATGTTCAACTTAGAGGCAAGAGGAGCCTGCACCCAGAAAGATGAGTGAATTTTATCCCTCTGTGGGTCAGAGCCAAACTCCCCTGCCCCAGGCATCCCTCTCCTCCCCTTCACTTACCTGAGTGCCAGGGGCTGTTCCTACACATGCCCGACAGTGGATTCCTGCTGCCTGAAATCCTGCTCACATTACTCGCCGGGTTCAGGCGGAATGCTGAAGGGGATCATGCAGGTGAGGCTGGAGAGTTAAGATCTCCTGGGTATCTCACTGTCGCGTGCTGGACGGTTTACTGCTCACCTCGGCCCCCATCCGCTAAATGCCTGCGGGAATTCAAATTGGCTCTGCATAACGACAGTAACTGCATTTCAAACTAACTCATTGCATCCTAATGCTTTAGGACATTACTGAGAGATTTGATAAGGTGCTATGTAAATAGCAAATCTTTATTCTATCTTTCTCCCTGCAGTATTATTTGTGTGGCACACAGAACAGCTGGCTCCGTATTAAACTCTGGAAACAAACGCAGTCATTTTGAAACTGAACAAAAGGCAGGGGGAGTTTGAATTCCTGTGAATTTTCCATTTTCATTCCAATGTCTAAGCCAAATGTTTAAAAAAAAGAACGGAAGAAACAACTTGCATTTATATAGCGCCTTTAACGACATCCCAAAGCGCTTAATAACCGATTAAATACTTTTGAAGTGGAGCCACTGTTGTAATGTAGGAAACACGGCAGCAATGTGATAATGAGCAGATAATCTATTTCAAGTTGAAGGATAAATATTGGTCAGGACACTGGGGAGAACTCCCCTGCTCTTCTTGAAATAGTGCCGTGGGATCTTTTACACCCAGACCTCGGTTTAACGTCTCATCCGAAAGATGGCACTTCCAACAGTGCAGCACTCTCTCAACACTGCACTGGAGCATCAGCCTCGATTTATGTGCTCAAGTCTCTAGAGTAGAGCGTTAACCCACAACCAACTGACTCAGGCAAGAGTGCTCCTGCTGAGCCATGGCTGACAAGTCTCTGTACACTGGCAGCGTCCCTTTCAATATGGCAGTGTTGGATGTTTCTCTTCTTTCTCTTCAGAGCCTAGCAGCACATGATGCAACCCCTTTCTTGCTTGCATCCCACAGACCATGCTGTGGGTTGTTGCTGTAACAAAGACCCTTGCGCAGAATTTCCGATGTCCCGGGCCCATACCAAGTTTCTACGGACCTGGGACGGCATCGGTAAAGCCGGTTTTCAGCATGCAGCGTGTATGCTGGAACTTGACAGATCCTCCGCAGATCGGGAGCGAGGACATTTGTATGTGGCAGTTTGGGCTATTTACCCATATCTTGCACGGCAAATGTCCCCCAAACTCTTGCGCCTGAAAAAGCAGGCGCATATCCTACTTTTAAAAACATAAAAAAAACATGATTAAAATAAAAATTAAAAAAACATTTATGTTAAAACCCTGCCCACTCAGATAATTTAATTTTAAACCGTAACCCTAACTTTTTTGTAAAATCGGCAACTTTTTTTCTTTAGAAAAAATGTGTAACATTTTTAATTTCTATAGGAGTAATTACGAAACTCTTATTACAATGAATGAGAAAATACTTACCGCTGATTGTCCAGGCACACGTGACTCCCGCGGACGTCCCGACATGCATGTGCTGCGCATCGCAGGGAGAGGAGGCTTGTGGATCGGGAGTTCCAGCGGGCGCAGCAGCCTCAGGTAAGTGCGCATTTTATTTTTATTCTTTATTGATTTGCCCTCCTCGGAATTTCTGGGCCCCCTATTTTATACAGACAGGTCATTAGCCTGACTCTCAATCATCAGGAGGACCAGCTAGACACCATGGATGGGGGGTGGGTGGTCACTCCTCCATTGCCAATGGATACGAGCACTCTGCTGGATATCAACCCAGTATTCCGAGACCAGAACTCTGATCTCCTGCTTACCCTGGGCCATCAACACTGGAGCTTGAACCCATAACCTTCCGATTGAGAGGTGGTAATATTACCACCGAGCCAAGGCTCATATATTGAAGGATTTTATTCTCACTACAAAAACTTTGCCTTGTAGAAAAACATAAAGGTACAAGCTCCCCAAATGGCCCAATGAGTAAATGCACAGCCTGGGAGGGCATTTTTTAAATGGCTTTATTCAACATTAAAAACATTTACATCATGATCATTCCATTGTATCATACAAAACCGTTCTGCCAGTCAGCACAGTCATTCCTGCACCACATATTAGCATCAAAAACAAAAGCCTGGGTAGCATAACAAAATATAACAAAAAACAGATTACCTGGTCATTATCACATCCGTAATACAAAGGTCCTCCACCAACCTGACCCCGCCACATAGCACAGCCCCACTGTCATAAAATCCACGGCGCGGTCTTGGACTACGTGGACCATTTTTCATACCTCGGGAGCCTACTATCAGCAAGATCCAACACTGCCTACAGTGTGCCAGCGCAGCCTTCAGTCACCTGAGGAAGAGAGTGTTTGAAGTCGAGGACCTCAAATCTGGCACCAAACTTATGGTCTACAGGGCAGTAGTGATACCCGCCCTCTTACATGGCTGAGATGTGGACCATATACAGTAGACACCTCAAAGTGCTGGAGAAGTACTATCAGCGCTGCTTCTGCAAGATCCTGCAAATCCACTGGGAGGATAGATGCACCAATGTCAGTGTTCTCACTCAGGCCAACATCCCCAGCATCGAAGCACTGACCACACTCGACCAGCTCCATTGGGTGGGCCACATCGTCCATATGCCTGACACGAGACTCCCTAAGCAAGCGCTCTACTCGGAACTCCTACACGGCAAGCGTGCCCCAGGTGGGCAGAGGAAACGTTTCAAGGACCCCCTTAAAGCCTCCTTGATAAAAGTGTAATATCCCCACCGGCACCTGAGAATCCCTGGCCCAAGATCGCCCTAAGTGGAGGAAGAGCATCCGGGAGGGCGCTGAGCACCTCGAGTCTTTTCGCAGAAAACAATCGCAGACAGCAGAAGGAGCGTGCGGCAAACCAGGCTCCCCACCCACCCTTTCCTTCAACTACTTTCTGTCCTACCTGTGACAGAGACTGTAATTCTCATATTGGACTGTTCAGTCACCTGAGAACTCACTTTTAGACTGGAAGCAAGTCTTCCTCGATTTCGAGGGACTGCTTATGATGATGATAGTGCTGTTTGTGGGAGCTTGCTTGTGCGCAAATTAGCTGCAGCATTGCCCACATTACAACAGTGACTACATTCCAAAAACTTAATTGGCTGTAAAGCGCTTTGAGATGTCTGGTGGTTGTGCAAGGCGCTATATAAGTCTTTCTTTTCTTTCTTTCATTAAGCTACAATGTCCAGTAGGCTCCAGCTCAATTTCTATAATGTGCTAATTTAGCTCCTCTCAGCCAGATAATACAATTGGCTTCTGCGCTCGAGGCCTACGGAGAGGAATATATGAAAATATAAGCTAAGGCTGAGACTGTTATTCACTGACCCTTGCTGAAACGTGCACTTTGAGGATGTTGCATGAAGAAAACGTCAGGCTCACCTCAATAGTCTCACTGTCTCTCACGTGAAAAGTGGTCACTTGGGCAAGGTACCACTGGTGTCACTGGAACTGTATCTCAGTTAACCCTTGCCACTGGATAAAGGCCGAGCTCTGTCAAGCCTGTGTGGTGGGTGGTGTGCAAAGGTCACCACACGTTAAGAAATCCATGCACAGGCATCTTCCACCCTTCAACATGGAGTTCAGGACTGGAACATCGGGTCCTTCATTGTAACATCTGTGAATTCATGTCATCCTCGTTCGAGGGACCGACTTTGATGATGGTGATCTCAGCAAGACTCCGCGCCTTTAGGAGACGAGAAAATATATGCAAAAATAAAAGTCTTTGATGGCTAAGTATTCTTCACTATTATTACTCCAGCTCATTATGATGCCTACTTTGTAGCTCGACTTTTCCCAGTAAAATGTCTTTGAAGCTACAAATTGGAGAAAAGGAATCTTATTCATATTTGGAATGGTATAAAGCTGTTACAATTTGCAGCATGTTGTGCAATCAATCAATCTGGCATCTATAAGTGGTAAACCACAGGGGGGATTCGGAGGGCTCGTGGGCTATATTGGTCCATGTGATAGGTGATAATTACAGCTACTCGTACAGGTCCCTTATTCACACAGTGTTTTATCATTAGCAAGCTGCATTATGAAAAGCTGCCAAACAAGATTCGAACAATTTGCCTGAAGGATAAAATAGTTTTGATCATGGGGAAACAATTTACAGTGCATAAATCTTAATAAGTGGTGCCATTATCTCGTCCCCGTTGCTAAGCTATTTTGGAATTAAAATAAATTCATTGCCCCAAATAGTCTTCAGACTAGTAAATTATGGTGGAGGACCTTTGTCTTACGGATGTTTAGCGTAAGGCCCATGCTTTCGTACGCCTGAGTAAATATGTCAACTATGTCCTGGAGTTCAGCCTCTGAATGTCTACAGAAACCATAATGTAATACCACCAAGCTCATGATCTATAGGGCTGTAGTAATACCCGCTCTCCAGTATGGACCATGTACAGTAGACACCAAGTCCAAAAAAAAAATAGACACCAAGTCACTGGAGAAATACCACCAACGATGCCTCCGCAAGATCCTACAAATCCCCTGGGAGGACAGACGCACCAACATCAGTGTCCTCGTCCAGGCCAACATCCCCAGCATTGAAGCACTGACCACACTTGATCAGCTCCGCTGGGCAGGCCACATAGTTCGCATGCCAGACACGAGACTCCCAAAGCAAGTGCTCTACTCTGAACTCCTTCATGGCAAATGAGCCAAAGGTGGACAGAGGAAATGTTACAAGGACGCCCTCAAAGCATCCCTGATAAAATGCAACATCCCCATCGACACCTGGGAGTCCCTGGCCAAAGATCGCCCTAAGTGGAGGAAGTGCATCCGGGAGGGTGCTGAGCGCCTTGAGTCTCATCGCCGAGCGCATGCAGAAAACAAGTGCAGGCAGCGGAAATAACATGTGGCAAACCTGTCCCACCCACCTTTTCCCTCAACGACTGTCTGTCCCACCTGTGGCAGGGACTGTGGCTCTCGTATTGGACTGTTCAGGCACATAAGGACTCATTCTAAGAGTGGAAGCAAGTCTTCCTCGATTCCGAGGGACTGCCTATGATGATGATGATGACATTATGGTGAACCCTTGAATATAGACTCATTGTATAAATCTTCAAGTATTGACAGAGTGAATCGACTTGAGGGCCATCCATAAAGTGCTGACACTAAAATAAAATGATTTAACCCTGCCCCCCGATCTTATTGCAAATTAATTTTCCAATTCTGCTCCACAAAAAAGACATACATTTGACTCCCACGCCCCCCAAAAAATTCGGGCCTCAACAATTTATTTAGCAAACATGGATGCTATGTAATGCCGCTGACAGAGAAAATTGATAAATATAAATTGTAATAGTTGATAAATAAAAATGATGAAATGAAAATATACAATGCATATCGTAAACCAATGGTCCCAATGTTATGCCCGATATGACATAAACAACCCTGATGTTGTAAAACAAGCTACACTGTAAATCATTGTGAGCAATGCCACTGTAGACCAGCTAGAAGTAATGTTTATAGGTTATGTTTGTGAGAGTTTCAGTTTCTGTGCTGATTGGAATATAAATTGAAAGCTCATATGTGAGGGTCAGCTGCGAGTAAGTTGGGGATTTTCAACTGATTGATGGTGAGATCTGAAGCGTAAAAGGAGCAAACGATGGGGCTGCAGGAGTTGGTGGTGAGCATGTGGTAAAAGTAATGAATTACATACAATTTACAGCACAGATACAGGCCACTTGGCCCAACAGGTCCATGCCGGTGTTTATACTCCCTGTGAGCCACCTCTGACCTTACTTCACCTAATCCTATCAACATATCCTTCTATTCCTTTCTCACTCATGCATTTATCAAGCTTCCCTTTAAATGCATCTATGCTGTTCGTCTCCATCATTCCATGTGGTAATGAGTTCCACATTTTCACCAGTCTGAGTCTCCTGACCAATATTTATCCTTCAAACAACATCACCAAAAAAACAAGTTATCAGCTGATGATCAACAACAACAACAATGACTTGTATTTGTATAGCGCCGTTAACGTTGTGAAAAGTCCCAAGGTACTTCATAGGATTATTATGCGATAAAATTTTCACACCGAGGCGCATAAGTAGAAATTAGCGCAGGTGACCAAATGCTTGGTCAAAGAGGTATGTTTTAAGGAGCATCATAAAGGATGACAGAGAGGTAGAGAGGCAGAGAAGCTTAAGCAGGGAGTTCTAGAGTTTGGGGCTTAGGATTCAGAAGGCATGGCCACCAATGGCTGAGCAATTATAATCAGGGATGCTCTGGAGGGAAGAATTAAATGGGCGCAGGCAGCTCGGAGGGTTGTTGGACTGGAGGAGATTAGAGATCGGAAAATAAGGATGAGAATTTTGAACTCGAGGCTTTGCTTAACCGGAAGCCAATGTAGGTCACGGAGCACAGGGGTGATGGGTGAGCAGCACGTAGTGCGAGTTAGGACACGGGCAGCTGGGTTTTAGATCACCTCTAGTTTACATAGGCTAGAATGTAGGAGACCAGCCAGGAGTGCGTTGGAATAGTCAAGTCTAGAGGTAACAAAGGCAGCTAAAGCTTACTCAGGTAGATAGGGAATGGGTGACCATCAGACAGAGCAGTGGAAGGAAGGTAGTGCAGGGGTACGCTGCGGTCATCCACCTCCAAAACAAGGGGGGATGATTCACCAGGGGAGGGCAGCAGCAGCCAAATTCATGGCACCGTGGGTGGCTCTGCTGCACAGGAGGGCAGGAAAAAGAGTGGGAGAGCTATAGTGGTAGGGGATTCTATCATAAGGGGAATAGATAGACGTTTCAGTGGCCGCAATCGAGACTCCAGGATGATATGTTGCCTCCCTGGTGCAAGGGTCAAGGATGTCTCGGAGCGGCCGCAGGACATTTTGGAGGGGGAGGGCGAACAGCCAGTTGTCGCGGTGCATATAGGTACCAACGTTATAGGTAAAGAACGGGATGAGATCCTACAAGCTGAATTTAGGGAGCTAGGAGTTAAATTTAAAAAGTAGGACCTTAAAGTTAGTAATCTCAGCATTGTTACCAGTGCCATGTGCTAGTCAGAGTAGGAATTGAAGGATAGCTAAGATGAATACGTGGCTTGGGGAATGGTGCAAGAGAGAGGGATTCAACTTCCTGGGATATTGGAAACGGTTCTGGCGGAGGTGGGACCAGTACAAACCGGATGGTCTGCACCTGGGCAGGACCAGAACCAATATCCTAGGTGGTGTGTTTGTGGGAAGCTAGTGCTGTTGGGGAAGGGTTAAATTAATATGGCAGGGGGATGGGAACCTATGCAGGGAGACAGAGGGAAGTAGAATGGGGGCAGAAGCAAAGGATAGAAAGAAGAAAAGTAAAAATGGAGGGCAGAGAAATCCAAGGCAAAAATCAAAAAGGGCCACATTACAGCAAAATTCTAAAGTGGCAAAGTGTGTTAAAAAGACAAACCTGAAGGCTCTGTGCCTCAATGTGAGGAGTATTCGTAATAAAGTGGATGAATTAACTGCGCAAGCAGCTATTAACGATTATGATATAATTTGCATCACGGAGACATTGCTCCAGGGTAACCAAGACTGGGAACTCAACATCCAGGGGTATTCAACATTCAGGAAGGATAGACAGAAAGGAAAAGGAGGTGAGATGGGGTAGCATTGCTGGTTAAAGAGGAAATTAACGCAATAGTAAGGCAGGACATTAGCTTGCATGATGTGGAATCCAGATAGAACTGCGGAATACCAAAGGGCAGAAAACGTTAGCAGGAGTTGGATACAGACCACCAAACAGTAGTAATGAAGTTGGGGACAGCATCAAACAAGAAATTAGGGATGCATGCAATAAAGGTACAGCAGTTATCATGGGCGACTTTAATCTACATATAGGGCTGACCAAACTGGTAGCAATACGGTGGAGGAGGATTTCCTGGAGTGTATTATGGATGGTTTTCAAGACCAATATGTCGAGGAACCGACTAGAAGGCTGGCCATCCTAGACTGGGTGATGTGTAATGAGAAAGGACTAATTAGCAATCTTGTTGTGAGGTCCCTTGGGGAAGAGTGACCATAATATGGTAGAATTCTTCATTAAGATGGAGAGTGACACAGTTCATTAAGAGACAAGGGTCCTGAACTTATGGAAAGGAACCAATGTCCGAGGGGGAGTGTTAGCTAGTGCTGTTGGGGAGGAGTTAAACTAATATGGCAGGGGGATGGGAACCAATGCAGGGAGACAGAGGGAGACGAAAAGGAGGCAAAAGCAAAAGACAGAAAGGAGATAAGGAAAAGTGGAGGGCAGAGAAACCCAAGGCAAAGAACAAAAAGGGCCACTGTAGAGCAAAATTCTAAAAGGACAAAGGGTGTTAAAAAAACAAGCCTGAAGGCTTTGTGTCTTAATGCAAGGAGTATCCGCAATAAGGTGGATGAATTAACTGTGCAAATAGATGTTAACAAATATGATGTGATTGGGATTACGGAGACGTGGCTCCAGAATGATCAGGGCTGGGAACTCAACATCCAGGGGTATTCAACATTCAGGAAGGATAGAATAAAAGGAAAAGGAGGTGGGGTAGCATTGCTGGTTAAAGAGGAGATTAATGCAATAGTTAGGAAAGACATTAGCTTGGATAATGTGGAATCTATATGGGTAGAGCTGCAGAACACCAAAGGGCAAAAAACGTTAGTGGGAGTTGTGTACAGACCTCCAAACAGTAGTAGTGAAGTTGGGGAGGGCATCAAACAGGAAATTAGGGGTGCATGCAATAAGGGTGCAGCAGTTATAATGGGGTAATTTTAATATGCACATAGATTGGGCTAACCAAACTGGAAGCAATACGGTGGAGGAGGATTTCCTGGAGTGCATAAGGGATGGTTTTCTAGACCAATATGTCGAGGAACCAACTAGGTGGGAGGCCATCTTAGACTGGGTGTTGTGTAATGAGAGAGGATTAATTAGCAATCTCATTGTGCGAGGCCCCTTGGGGAAGAGTGACCATAATATGGTGGAATTCTGCATTAGGATGGAGAATGAAACAGTTAATTCAGAGACCATGGTCCAGAACTTAAAGAAGGGTAACTTTGAAGGTATGAGGCGTGAATTGGCTAGGATAGATTGGCGAATGATACTTAAGGGGTTGACTGTGGATGGGCAATGGCAGACATTTAGAGACCGCATGGATGAATTACAACAATTGTACATTCCTGTCTGGCATAAAAATAAAAAAGGGAAGGTGGCTCAACCGTGGCTATCAAGGGAAATCAGGGATAGTATTAAAGCCAAGGAAGTGGCATACAAATTGGCCAGAAATAGCAGCGAACCCGGGGACTGGGAGAAATTTAGAACTCAGCAGAGGAGGACAAAGGGTTTGATTAGGGCAGGGAAAATGGAGTACGAGAAGAAGCTTGCAGGGAACATTAAGGCGGATTGCAAAAGTTTCTATAGGTATGTAAAGAGAAAAAGGTTAGTAAAGACAAACGTAGGTCCCCTGCAGTCAGAATCAGGGGAAGTCATAACGGGGAACAAAGAAATGGCAGACCAATTGAACAAGTACTTTGGTTCGGTATTCACTAAGGAGGACACAAACAACCTTCCAGATATAAAAGGGGTCAGAGGGTCTAATAAGGAGGAGGAACTGAGGGAAATCTTTATTAGTCGGGAAATTGTGTTGGGGAAATTGATGGGATTGAAGGCCGATAAATCTCCAGGGCCTGATGGACTGCATCCCAGAGTACTTAAGGAGGTGGCCTTGGAAATAGCGGATGCATTGACAGTCATTTTCCAACATTCCATTGACTCTGGATCAGTTCCTATCGAGTGGAGGGTAGCCAATGTAACCCCACTTTTAAAAAAAGGAGGGAGAGAGAAAACAAGGAATTATAGACCGGTCAGCCTGACCTCAGTAGTGGGTAAAATGATGGAATCAATAAGGATGTCATAGCAGCGCATTTGGAAAATGGTGACATGATAGATCCAAGTCAGCATGGATTTGTGAAAGGGAAATCATGCTTGACAAACCTTCTGGAATTTTTTGAGGATGTTTCCAGTAAAGTGGACAAAGGAGAACCAGTTGATGTGGTATATTTGGACTTTCAGAAGGCTTTCGACAAGGTCCCACACAAGAGATTAATGTGCAAAGTTAAAGCACATGGGATTGGGGGTAGTGTGCTGACGTGGATTGAGAACTGGTTGTCAGACAGGAAGCAAAGAGTAGAAGTAAATGGGGACTTTTCAGAATGGCAGGCAGTGACTAGTGGGGTACCGCAAGGTTCTGTGCTGGGGCCCCAGCTGTTTACATTGTACATTAATGATTTAGACGAGGGGATTAAATGTAGTATCTCCAAATTTGCGGATGACACTAAGTTGGGTGGCAGTGTGAACTGCGAGGAGGATGCTATGAGGCTGCAGAGTGACTTGGATAGGTTAGGTGAGTGGGCAAATGAATGGCAGATGAAGTATAATGTGGATAAATGTGAGGTTATCCACTTTGGTGGTAAAAACAGAGAGACAGACTATTATCTGAATGGTGACAGATTAGGAAAAGGAGAGGTGCAACGAGACCTGGGTGTCATGGTACATCAGTCATTGAAGGTTGGCATGCAGGTACAGCAGGCAGTTAAGAAAGCAAATGGCATGTTGGCCTTCATAGTGAGGGGATTTGAGTACAGGGGCAGGGAGGTGTTGCTACAGTTGTACAGGGCCTTGGTGAGGGCACACCTGGAGTATTGTGTACAGTTTTGGTCTCCTAACTTGAGGAAGGACATTCTTGCTATTGAGGGAGTGCAGCGAAGATTCACCAGACTGATTCCCGGGATGGTGGGACTGACATATCAAGAAAGACTGGATCAACTGGGCTTGTATTCACTGGAGTTCAGAAGAATGAGAGGGGACCTCATAGAAACGTTTAAAATTCTGACGGGTTTAGACAGGTTAGATGCAGGAAGAATGTTCCCAATGTTGGGGAAGTCCAGAACCGGGGGTCACAGTCTAAGGATAAGGGGTAAGCCATTTGGGACCGAGATGAGGAGAAACTTCTTCACCCAGAGAGTGGTGAACCTGTGGAATTCCCTACCACAGAAAGTAGTTGAGGCCAATTCACTAAATATATTCAAAAGGGAGTTAGATGAAGTCCTTACTACTCGGGGGATCAAGGGGTATGGCGAGAAAGCAGGAAGGGGGTATTGAAGTTTCATGTTCAGCCATGAACTCATTGAATGGCGGTGCAGGCTAGAAGGGCTGAATGGCCTACTCCTGCACCTATTTAAAAAATAAAAATAAAAAATAAATAAATAAAAATAAAAACATTTTAAAAAAAAATTTAAAAAAGGTACTTCAATGGTATGAGACATGAATTGACTAGAATAGACTGACGAATGATACTTAAAGGGTTGACGGTGGATAGGCAATGGCAAACATTTAAAGATCACATGGATGAACTTCAACAATTGTACATCCTGGTCTGGAGTAAAAATAAAACTGTGAAGGTGGCTCAATCGTGGCAAACAAGGGAAATTAAGGATGGTGTTAAATCCAAGGAAGAGGCATATAAATTGGCCAAAAAAAGCAGCAAACCTGAGGACTGGGAGAAATTTAGAATTCAGCAGAGGAGGACAAAGGGTTTAATTAGCAGGGAGAAAATAAAGTATGAGAGGAAGCTTGCTGGGAACATAAAAACTGAGTGAAAAGGCTTCTACAAATATGTGAAGAGAAAAAGATTAGTGAGGACAAATGTAGGTCCCTTGTAGTAAGAATCAGGTGAATTTATAATGGGGAACAAAAAAATGGCAGACCAATTGAACAAATACTTTGGTTCTGTCTTCATGAAGGAAGACACAAATAACCTTCTGGAAATACGAGGGGACCGAGGCTCTAGTGAGAAGGAAGAACTGAAGGAAATCTTTATTAATGAGGAAATTGTGTTAGGGAAATTGATGGGATTGAAGGCCGACAAATCCCCAGGGCCTGATAGTCTGCATCCCAGAGTACTTAAGGAAGTGGTCCAAGAAATAGTGGATGCATTGGTGATCATTTTCCAGCAGTCTATCGACTCTGGATCAGTTCCTATGGACTGGAGGGTAACACCACTTTTTAAGAAAGGAGGGAGAGAGAAAGTGGGTAATTATAGACCGGTCAGCCTGACATCAGTAGTGGGGAAAATGTTGGAAAGCAGTGACAGGATCGGTCCAGGTCAGCATGGATTTATGAAAGGGAAATCGTGCTTGACAAATCTTCTAGATTTTTTTGAGGATGCAACTAGTAAAGTGGACAGGGGAGAACCAGTGGATGTGGTGTATTTGGACTTTCAAAAGGCTTATGACAAGGTCCCACACAAGAGATTGGTGTGCAAAATTAAAGCACATGGTATTGGAGGTAATGTATTGACGTGGATAGAGAACTAGTTGTCAGACAGGAAGCAGAGAGTCGGGATAAACGGGTCCTTTTCAGAATTGCAGGCAGTGACTACTGGGGCTCAGTGCTGGGACCCCAGCTAGTTACAATATACATCAATGATTTAGATGAAGGAATTGAGTGTAATATCTCCAAGTTTGCAGATGACACTAAGCTGGGTGGCGGTGTGAGCTGTGAGGAGGATGATAAGAGGCTGCAAGATGACTTGGACAGGTTAGGTGAGTGGGTAAATGCATGGCAGATGCAGTATAATGTGGATAAATTGAGGTTATCCACTTTGGTGGCAAAAACACGAAGGCAGAATATTATCTGAATGGCAGCAGATTAGGAAAAGGGGAGATGCAATGAGATCTGGGTGTCATGGTACATCAGTCATTGAAAAGTGGCATGCAGGTACAGCAGGCGTTGAAGAAGGCAAATGGCTTGTTGGCCTTCATAGCTCGGGGCTTTGAGTATAGGAGCAGGGAGGTCTTACTGCAGTTGTGCAGGGCCTTGGTGAGGCCTCACCTGGAATATTGTGTACAGTTTTGGTCTCCTAATCTGAGGAAGGACGTTCTTGCTATTGAGGGAGTGTAGCGAAGGTTCACCAGACTGATTCCCGGGATGGCATGACTGACATATGAGGAGAGACTGGATCGACTGGGCCTGTATTCACTGGAGTTTAGAAGGATGAGAGGGGATCTCATAGAAACATATAAAATTCTGACAGGACTGGACAGGTTTGATGTAGGAAGAATGTTCCCAATGTTGGGGAAGTCCAAACCAGGGGACACAGTCTAAAGATAAGGGGTAAGAAACAAAGAAAATAGGTGCAGAAGTAGGCCATTCGGCCCTTCAAGCCTGCACCATCATTCAATAAGATCATGGCTGATCATTCCCCTCAGTACCCCTTTCCTGCTTTCTCTCCATCCCCCTTGATCCCGTTAGCCATAAGGGCCATATCTAACTCCCTCTTGAATATATCCAATGAACTGGCATCAACAACTCTCTGCGGTAGGGAATTCCACAGGTTAACAACTCTCTGAGTGAAGAAGTTTCTCCTCATTTCAGTCCTAAATGGCTTACCCCTTACCCTTAGACTGTGTCCCCTGGTTCTGGACTTCCCCAACATCGGGAACATTCTTCCAGCCTCTAACCTGTCTAGTCCCATCAGAATTTTATAGGTTTCTATGAGTTTCCCTCTCATCCTTCTAAACTCCAGTCAATACGGGCCCAGTCGATCCATTCTCTCCTCATATGTCAGTCCTGCCATCCCGGGAATCAGTCTGGTGAACCTTCGCTGCACTCCCTCAATAGCAAGAACGTCCTTTCTCAGATTAGGAGACCAAAACTGAACATAATATTCCAGGTGAGGCTTCACCAAGGCCCTGTACAACTGCAGTAAGACCTCC
Source organism: Pristiophorus japonicus (assembly GCF_044704955.1). Taxonomy (NCBI): domain Eukaryota; kingdom Metazoa; phylum Chordata; class Chondrichthyes; family Pristiophoridae; genus Pristiophorus; species Pristiophorus japonicus. The sequence continues at coordinate 149,234,777 of NC_091988.1, read as the reverse complement.
CTGCTCCTATACTCAAATCCCCCAGCTATGAAGGCCAACATACCATTTGCCTTCTTCACCGCCTGCTGTAGCTGCATGCCAACTTTCAATGACCATGACACCCAGGTCTCGTTGCACCTCCCCTTTTCCTAATCTGCCGCCATTCAGATAATATTCTGCCTTCGTGTTTTTGCCACCAAAGTTGATAACCTCACATTTATCCACATTATACTGCATCTGCCATGCATTTGCCCACTCACCTAACCTGTCCAAGTCACCCTGCAGCCTCTTAGCATCCTCCTCACAGCTCACACTGCCACCCAGCTTAGTGTCATCTGCAAACTTGGAGATATTACACTCAATTCCTGCATCTAAATCATTAATGTATATTGTAAGCCATTTAGGACCGAGATGAGGAGAAACTTCTTCACTCAGAGAGTTGTGAACCTGTGGAATTCTCTACCATAGAGAGTTGTTGATGCCAGTTCGTTGGATATATTCAAGAGGGAGTTAGATATGGCCTTATGGCTAAAGGGATCAAAGGGTATGGAGACAAAGCAGGAAAGGGGTACTGAGGTGATGATCAGCCATGATCTTATTGAATGGTGGTGCAGTCTCAAAGGGCCGAATGATCTACTCCTGCACCTATTTTCTATGTTTCTATGTTTCTATGGATGAGAGCTTCAGCAGCGGATGAGCTGAGGCAAGGGTAGAGATAGGCGATGTTATGGAGGTGGAAATAGACGATCTTAGTTATGCTACAGATATGTGGTCGAAAGCTCATTTCAGGCTCAAGTATGACACCAAGGTTGTGAACATTGCTGTTTGTGGGCGCTTGTTGTGTGCAAATTTCATGAGTGAATACACTTCAAAAGCACTTCATTGGTTGTAAAGCACTTTGGGGCATCCTGAAAGGAGCTATTTAACAGTAACTCTTTCTTTCAAAGAATTAATGACTACCTTATATTTACGAAAGAAAAGAAAGATTGCATTTATATGGCACCTTTCACGACCACCGGACATCTCAACTAGCTTTACAGTGAAGTACTTTTGGAATGTAGTCACTGTTGTAATTTGGGAAACACGGTAGCCAACTTGCGCACAGCAAGCTCTCACAAACAGCATTGTGATAATGACCAGATAAGCTGTTTTTTTAATGTTGATTGAGGGATAAATATAGGCCAGGACAATGGAGATAACTCCCCTATTCTTCCTTGAAATAGTGCCATGGGATATTTATGTCCACCTGAGAGAGCAGACGGGACCTCGGTTTAAAGTCGCATGTGAAAAATGGTACCTCTGACAGTGTTGCACTCCCTCAACACTGCACTGAAATGTCAAGCTAGATTTATGTTTATAAGCTTCTGACTCAGAGGCGAGTGTGCTATCCACTGAGCCACAGCTGACACTTTATGCCTCCCCGTTTTGAACTCCCCACAAGTGGAAATATCTTCTTGACATCAACCCTATCAAGCCTCTTCATAATTTGAAAGACTTCTATCAGGACACAAATGTTTAGGAATGAAAGAAGGACAGGGAAATTTCCAGAGAATTTGATTGTGGCGATTAATGAGCACAGAGAGGTTAGTGGGATAAGATATGAGTGGAAAGAGAGAGTTACAGCAGTCACAATGAAGAGACTAGTGAGGGAAAAGGAACCGAGAGGAGTTTATTTTTAAAAAGCACAGGGAGGAGATTCAAGAGCTCAATTTTGGCCGAGCCCGTTTTTCAGTGTATTTACCCGAGTTGCGCCGCTTAAGTACGTCCAGAGATGCTCCGGAAAAAAATGTTCCAACTTTGGTCGCTGTCTGGCCTCTTCACTGCAGCCGCGCAGTGTGGTCAGTCGCCTTGGGGGCTGGAGCCTGCATTCGGCACTGGAAAATGTGCCGGGACGTCTGCACATGTGCAGTGGAGAATAGTGATGACCGCGCATGCACAGTAGCGCTGCGAGTTGGCAATCGGCCATTTGCAAGTTGATGCGATTGTAAACGGGGTTTCCACTGCACTGTCGGTGAAGTTACGGTGCGAAGCAGGAGCAGCTCCAACGTAACTCCTGCCTTACAGCTCTTTATAAAAGTATTTTTCTTGAAGTTTCAATTGAAATGTTTGTTACTTAAGGCTCAAGTTCATCAACGTCAAAAAATAAATTGCACAGTTTGTGCCTTAAAACATCTTGCAATATTCTTTGCCATGTTTATGGGAATGAAGGACTGTACAATGTAAAAATCTTTATAAAAGTCTTTTTCTTTAATTTAACTTGCAAGGCAAATCAATGGAGTCGGTTTAAGTGCTTCCTATTTTTACTTCCAATGTGCATTTGTCCCCATTGAACCCCCGATCACCCACCCTATCCCTGCCCTATTTCAACCTTGCTTCCTTTTGTACCCTGCTGCCGGCCAGTTCGATCGCTCCTACCCCTAGCCCAGGCCGAGTGGCCTCCTGGTGCGATCTCTGAGTTCTCCTACCTGCCGGCGAGTTCTTAGAGTTCTCCTGCATGCGTTCTGTGATTCTTGGACCAAGTGCTGAAGGTAGGACTTTAATTTTTTATTTCTTATTATTTTAATTGTGCGAAGGAAGGATGGTTTTGCTAGTCTGTTCCCTAAGGTTTGGTTGGTTCAGGTCCAGGTCCGCTCCACTTCCCGCCCCTATCCCAGGTCGAATGGCCTCCGATGTACTCACCTGCACCGATTTCTTTAACTCTCTAGAAGGATTTTCCGAAGTGGCCACATATGCTGGCCTAAGTAGAAATGGAGTAACTATCAGCTGGCCAAAGTTGCCTAAATGGGCAGAACTGGCGTAGGTGGCGGATAACGCCCTCTTTTGAGAAAAAAAGAACTAATCTAAAAAAAAAGTAACTAAGTGAGTTACGCAGGTGCAAATTGATTGGGAAAACTGGGGATTTTTAAGTGAGGCCAGAAAAAGGAGCCTACTCTAAAAAAACAGAGCAACTCCTGGAGAAAATTGAGCCCGTAGGTTCCAGAGCTTTAAAAAAAAACACCACAGTAGTGGTTATGTATAAAATAAACCCCACAAACGTCAGGAGCAGGATTTGAGGGGGGGAACAAAATCAGAGACTTTTTAAACAATACGAAAAATTGTACTGGAATAAGAAAACAGAAATGCGGATGAAGTATTAAAATAAAACGTCAGAGTGGAAGCTGGAGTAAAAAAAAGTTAATACCAGAAGTGAGAATTTTTTTTATGGGCAAGCTGTGGGGGAGACAAGCTAATGGCCCTGGAGATCCTGACTCATCCCCTGCCTTGAACACCTGAGCAATGTTTGCCTCATTATCACAGCAACACGCTCACCCATCACCCCTGCCCACTTACCCGTAGCCCTCGTCCAATGACTGAATCTCATTCCAAATGAATGAATTTGTAAACGTCTGCCGTGTCTGAGGCGAGACCATCAATTTCACTGCACTATTTGACCATGGAGGGCAGCACAGCTGCACTTGATCACCTCGCAAAGTGAAGATCACTGGATACCAATCAGAAGCAGGAACCCTCACTTCCCTTCCTGGGCAAGAAGCATTGAAGCCAATAGTAAAGCCTATACCCAGCTGAGACCAGCGAGCTCGGCATTGACTGCGAATCAAATCTAGGACCTTACTGGTCTGCATGATTCGGTGCAGCAATATTCCTTTGAGGGAGCCTCATCTTAATTTTGATATATGAAATATAATATGTACACTTATTTATTTTCTGTTCTTTCTCTGATGCTCAAGTTAATGTTTCATCTGTTCTCCTTTAGAGACAATCAGAAAGTGGAAGCATTAAAGATGAGTAATGGCTGTGTTCATGAGGAGTATGATGATAATAAGCCATCTATCATGAACATGTCTGTTTAATACGTTGATGCAATGTCCACACTCAACTGACTGGTAAGGTCTGACAAGGATTTTTCAATCAAGGAGGATTGCTCATCAAAAATGCTTGCCAGAGCCTTGACTACAATTGATTGTTATTCATCATACTTGTTATAATTGCATCTATTATTATTGGTTCGCAATTATAATAAGTTTAACAATTGAAATGAAATGAAGCACTGCAAGAATCAATAATGTTTTTTTACAGTTTGTAGAATCAGGGTGTAGAGCCTTGGTAAGTCCTGTAACGATGTGCCTTATTCGCAGCATGCTCAAGTAGCTTCTGTAATGCTCTGTGCCTTGTTCTTTTCTGAGTGAAGCTTCACAAAACGCACAGACTAAAACATTGCAACTGTAAAACTGGTTTCAGCTGGTTGAGTAATTAACAAAACATGTGGCTGACCCATTTACCAGCTGGACAAAACATAACAATCCTGGAAATCAATGATTGCTATTCGATGCATTATATAAATATCATTATCTGCTCCGCCATTTTACTGTCGACTTGGAGCCAAAGCAGCAAAGTAAATGGCTTATCGGTCAATTCTCACCAATGAGCAAAGTGCCACTTTAAAAAACAAAATGTGCAATGCTTTAAAGTGAAAATTTGTGAATGGGAACCCTGGGAAGATTGAGTTCTCTTACTAACTTTATTTAAATAAAATAACACATGTTTTCTTTTATTTGAACAGTATGCGCCAAGTTCATACAGGCCAGAAACCTAGTACAATAGAGAGATTTTCCACAGCCTGGGCAACAATGTGCAGTGAAGAATTGCTTCTCATCAGAATTTGAGCTATCTTGAATTTCAAAAGAGCGACATTAACAGATGTCTTTCTTCTACTTATCTTGTGGGACTCTCAGCCCATTGTTTGTTGATGCAAGCAGTTGTCATAGTCGTGTAATAACAAAACCCAGCTATTTACTCTGTTTACCTCCGGAGGAACTGATGAGCAATCTGCATAAAATTACAGCCATGTGTGGAATTCAGTGAGTAGACTGGGGAGGGGGCATACAAATTTTTAGAGGCTCCAACTGCACCTCTGTATCTGCTCTTTAATTCTCATCAGGCAGAACCATTGTATCAATCCTACTCTTTACACAATCACATACTGAGCATATTTCATACATTTGCATAATCACCCTCTTATTTTCTTCCCCTGTGACGAATACATGAAAAAGTTTCTGTATTATCTTCCTAATGTTGTATTTGTCAGATTTAACTTGTCAATTACAAATATTTAAACCCAGCTAACACAATAAAACTTCAATGCCCTGCAACTACATTGCTTCATCCTTTTAAAGCTTATTATTACAAGACAGTGTTACTCACCACAAATTGAATTTGCAACCCAATCATTTTCTGAAATGGTTTACTCTTTTGTAACCAAGATTACAATTCTCCAATTTGTATATTGCTTACAAATTGTTCAGGTCTCCACTTTGTGCTGAAAACATCAGTCCAGTTTGCTGAGCTTGGGAGTAGGGGCGAGCAATGAGCTTGCTGCAGTACTAAATCAGGATTGTCTTAGACTTGATCTCCTGTCTGTGTTGGCTTAACTGATCAAAGCCAGCACCATAGTAAGGATGCTACAGTTGGTTCCAGTGTCCTGGGCAAGAGAGGGGAAGAAAATCAACCAGGTTTCCCTCCCCTGGTCACTGATCTAGTGATTCTTGCTGACAGACTTCATCTGCTGCAGGAGAGCCATCAACTCGGTGAAAGACGTACTTTGGTCTTCCCGAAACCTGCTGGTCTTCCAGAGCAAGCCGATGTCCACGGCCGAGTGTTGCAGACTGACGCAATCCAAGAGTACGCGCTGAGGGACGCACTAAAGGTTGGTGCAGTCGCCGCAAAGGCACGATGGGGAAGAGCCACAGTTTAAGGCCCTTCCTCCACGGTAAACCCAGGGGATGGAATCAGACCCCCCCTCGGGCTGTACTTGTTAATCTGCTTGTATACATAGAGCACCATGTACTGAAAAACATGTATAACGCCATGTATAATGACAGTCTCTGCACTGTTTAGTAACTTGTAAAGAAATGTAAATGTATTCCCATCCGTTCCGTGTACTGCATTCATCTGCATAGTGCTACATGTAACATGATTCGTGATCGGTATTGAAATGTATCCTGGAATGTAATGTAAACCTGTTCTCATCTGCTCCATGTAATACTCTTATTTGCACAGTACTACATGTAACATGATTTATGGATTGTACTAAACTGTACCTTGAAATGAAATGCACGCTAGTGTATTATATGGAATTGCTGACCCCAAAGTACTGAACTATTTTCCAATGTATTGTGAAAATTTTATATGAATAAAGTATATTTTTGGGAAAAAAAAGTGATGCTTGCTGAAAAGCACCCAAGTATGGATGTGAGGTGAGGTCCAGATTGGGCTTGACTCTGATGTCCATCAGAGTTGAATACCTTGTCAACACTAACTGTCTAGGCTCACACACGAAGAATAGCACTTGGACAAAGTACTTGAAAGCTTCTGGTGCCTGCAGTACCTACCCTGGGAGGAGTCTGCACCTTTGAGGGAGGAAGGAACAATGATTATTTTCACTTTAAAAAAACAGAGGTTCTCTAGCTCACACTTTAAGCTGTGGAAAATAATCTCTAAATTGGTCTTTACCGTTCAAATAAAAGCTAATGTTTTTCTTTAACAACTTAAAAAACTTAGATGCGAATAATCACTCTTCGGCTTGAATATAAAATGTAGAAGTCTTCAAAATGAATCATGGTTTACACTGTTTAAAAACTGTTTTTACACCGACTCTCTTTTAGGTCAAATTCTGGGTGAATGGGTGTCCGTGAGCTGCTTCCTGTAATTTACACTTGCAAATCCAGGAGCCTTATCCCAGCAACAGAGCTCTGTTTCTTGCGGTTCTTTAATTCCCCCGTCGCTGTCAGGATTTAATCCTGTAAACTGCTGGAGCCCGCTGAAGAGATGCCAGTCTCTTGTAATCCAACCTAAACAAGTGTCAGTATAAAACAGGCTTAAGATGCCTTCCAACCCCCTCCCGACCTCCAGCCTGGCACCTCAGGGTGACAATGTTTTGTAAGGAACTGTAATAATCAATTAGTTGTGGGATGCTGCAACTTAAAGTCAAAGGCCTAGAAATTTGGGTGCGCCCTGTTTGGGGGCGGTAACACTTGCGTGGCGTGAAACTTTGCGCCAGGCGCAGAAGTCTCACCTTTCGTGAGAAATTGGGGTTACCTCCCCGACAGAAAGTGAGCCCTAAATCAGGCATTCCACTTCCTTTCTGGGACGGAAGTGGGGCGCTTGGCTCAACAGCGCTACGCACTGGGCCGTGTAGCCAGGGGTGGATTAACCCTGGGGCAATTGGGGCTGCAACCCCAGGCCCACCAAAGAACATAGGCCACCAAATAAGTGTAGGAAAAAAAAATATAAGGCCTCCCAAATTGGCTGAATAGGATAGACAATAAGAGGAAAAACAAGACCAAGGAAAATATTGTTTATTGGCCTAAAGTGTACATACCTATTTTTTTTCAGAGACAAGATCTTTACTATTTATCTGTTATTAAATGTCTACCATAGTGATTTGTTATATGTAATAAACCTGAACAAACATAACGATAGGCCCTTAATGTGATAATGACCAGATATTCTGTTTTAGTGATAAATATTGGCCAGGACACCGGGGATGACTCTTCTTCGAAAGAATGCCATGGGATCTGTTATGTCCACTCAGTTTAACGTCTCATCCAAAAGATTGGAGAATTAGCCTAGATTTTTGTGCTCAATTCCCTGGAATGGGACTTGAACCCACAACCTTCTAACTCAGAAGCAAGTGTGCTATCCACTGAGCCACAGTGGGTACTATGTCATTAACAGAATAAAACATCCCAAGGTACTTCACAGGAGTGACATCAAACAGAATTTGACCCCCAGCCACAAAAGGAGATATTAGGGCAGCTGATTAAAAGCTTGGTCAAAGAAGTAGGTTTTAAGGAGCATCCTAAAGAAGAAGGGAGAAGTAGAGAGGTGAGGATATTTAGGAAGGAAATTCCAGACCCTAGTGTTATGTCTTGAATAAAGCAATGTGACTGAGTACTGTAGACGTGAGTAAGTATGACCTTAGTCTCTTTACTTTAACTCCAGAGTGCTGGTACAGCCTGGGAGGCCTGCTTATATCCAGTGCTCCCAAGGGATGCTGGGATCTATTGGGACTCCAACAGATACGCCCTCTGGTGGCAGGAGAATGCTAGTTACATAGGGTTGCATATGTAACATCACTCCCTCCCAAAGTCAATAGTACACTTATTTACAGGGTGAGACAATCTGGGGCTTTTCGCTCTCTAGTCGATCGTCTCGGTACAAATGCAGGTTGGTTCTTCGCTGGGCTGCTGGGGATGATGAGTTCAGCTTCGTGGTCAACCCTGATGTCGGTTGCCACTTATGTGTGTGTGGGAGGGTCTAAGTTGGTGGTGTCCTCTTCAGGTTGCTCGTGGCTGTCTGTGAATCGCAGTTTGGTTTGGTCCAAATGCTCTCTGCAAGTTAGCCTGTTTGAGAGTTTGACCTGAAACACCCAACTCCCTTCTTTGGCTATGACAGTGCCAGCAAGCCATTTGGGTCCACGTCCATAGTTGAGTTCAAATACAGGGTCATTGACTTCAATATCGCGTGACAAATTTGTGCGATCATGGTACATGCTTTTTTGATGCCGCCTGCCCTCGATGTGATCATGGAGATCAGGGTAGACGAGAGAGAGCCTTGTTTTGAGCACCCTTTTCATGAGCAGCTCGGCTGGGGGAACCCCGGTAAGTGAGTGGGGTCTAGTGCGGTAGCTGAGCAGGACTCGGGACAGGCGAGTGTGCAGGGAACCTTCTGACATGCACTTCAAGCTTTGCTTGATGGTTTGGACTGCCCTTTCTGCCTGGCTGTTGGATGCGGGCTTGAACGGGGCAGATGTGACGTGCTTGATCCCATTGCGGGTCATGAATTCCTTGAATTCAGTGCTGGTGAAGTACGACCCGTTGTCACTGACAAGGACATCAGGCAGGCCGTGCATGGCAAACATGGCTCGTAGGTTTCCGATGGTGGCAGTGGACGTGCTTACAGACATTATTATACACTCAATCCATTTTGAATAAGTATCCACAACAACCAAGAACATTTTGCTTAGAAACGGGCCAGCAAAGTCAATGTGGATCCTAGACCACGGTTTGGAGGGCCATGACCACAAACTTAGCGGTGCCTCCCTGGATGCATTGCTCAGTTGAGAGCAAGTGTTGCATTGGCGCACGCAGGACTCCAAATCTGAGTCAATGCCGGGCCACCACACATGGGATCTGGCTATAACTTTCATCATTACTATGCCTGGGTGGGTACTGTGTAGGTCGCGTATGAACATTTCCCTGCCCACAAAAGACAGTCCGCCTGTATGGACATTTCGTCTTTACGCCGCTGGAACGGCTTTATCTTTTCATGCATCTCCGCTGGGACGCTGGACCAGCTCCCATGGAGGACACAGTTTTTTTTACAAGGGACAGTAAAGGATCCTGGCTGGTCCAGGTCCTGATCTGGAGGGCCGTAACGGATGACTTTTCGTTTTCAATTACATCCATCACCCAGAGCAAGTCTGCAGGCTGTGCCATTTCCACCCCGGTGGTAGGCAATGGTAGCCCGACTGAGGGCATCAGCGCAGTTCTCTGTGCATGGCCTGTGGCGAATTACATAGTTATATGCAGACAGCGTGAGTGCCCATCTTTGGATGTGAGCAGAGGCATTGGTATTGATACCTTTGCTCTCTGAGAATAGCGATATGAGCGGCTTATGGTCAGTTTCTAACTCGAACTTAAGCCCAAACAGATACTGATGCATTTTTTTTACCCCGTAAATGCATGCCAGAACTTCTTTTTCAATCATGCTGTAGGTCCTTTCGGCCTTGGACAAGGGACCGGTTGCAATGTTCCCGATTCGTTTGCTTATTGTAACACACACCCGACCCTGTATGAAGACGCATCGCAAGCTAGCATTAAATGTTTACAAGGATCATACAGGACAAGCAATTCATTGGAACACAACAGATTTTGGGCTCTCTCAAAAGCTGTCTCGTGTGATTTCCCCCATACCCAGTCATCTCCCTTGCGTAGCAACATGTGTAGAGGTTCTAGCAAGGTGCTTAACCCGGGTAAGAAATTACCAAACTAATTGAGGAGTCCTAGGAACGACCACAGCTCTGTCACGTTCTGTGGTCTCGGCGCATTCTTGATGGCCTCCGTCTTGGCGTTGGTGGGTCTGATACAGTCTGCCGTGATTCTTCTCCCTAAGAACTTGACCTCTAGTGCCAGGAAAACACACTTCGAGCATTTCAACCTGAGTCCCACATGATCTTAGAACCTATTCCAGTTTCTGCAAGTGTTCGATGGTGTCCCGACCTGTGATCAATATATCGTCCTGGAAAACCACGGTGCACAGAACCGACTTTAGCAGATTCTCTATATTCCTTTGAAAAATGGCCACGGATGATCAAATCCCAAATGGGCATCTATTGTAGATGAACAGATCTTTGTACGTATTGATGCAGGTGAGGCCTTTCGAAGATTCCGCCAGCTCCTGCTGGCTGAGGTCAGGTCCAACTTGATGAACGTCTTTCCTCCTGCCAGCGTCGCAAATAGGTCGTCTGTCTTGGCGAGCGGGTACTGGTCCTGCAGCGAAAAATGGTTAATCGTTACTTTACAGTCCCCACAAATTCTGACTGTGCCATCGCCCTTAAGAACTGGAACAATCGGACTGGTCCACTCGTTGAACTCCACCGGTGCGATGATGCCCTCTCATTGCAGCCTGTCCAGCTCGATCGGCACTTTCTCTCGCATTATATGTGGCACCGCCCGTGCCTTGTGGTGGATGGGTCGTGTACCGGGAATCAAGTGGATCTGCACCTTCGCCCCCGAGAAACTTCCGATGCCTGGTTCAAACAATGACGGAAACTTGCTTAGAATCTGGACACGTGAGGCGTCGTCGATGGCCGAAAGCACTCGGATGTCGTCCCAGTTCCAACGGATTTTTCCCAGCCAGCTTCTGCCGAATAGTTTGGGGCCATCTCATGGTACAATCCATAGTGCACTGCTCCATCATAGGAGACTTTTACTGCTGCACTGCCAATTACAGGGATCAGCTCTTTAGTGTAAGTTCTCAGCTTGGTATGAATAGGGCTCAGCTTGGGCCTGTGTGCCTTGTCACTCCACAGCCTGTCGAAGGCCTTTTTGCTCATGATGGACTGAGTCACACCCGTGTCCAGTTCCATGGATACTGGAATTCCGTTCAGTTCAGCTTTTAACATGATCGGTGGACATTTCGTGGTGAAGGTGCGTACCCCGTACACCTCTGCTTCCTCGGTTTGAGTCTCTAGCTCAGTTTGATCCGCCATGGATCGGTCTTCCTCTGCAACGTGGTTTGCAGAGTTTGCAGCTCGTCTGCACATTCGCTGGAGGTGTCCCATTGTTCCACAGCCTTTGCACACATAATGTTTGAAGCAGCATTGATGGGTTCGATGATCACCTATGCAGCGCCAACAAGGTGTCAATTGCCTCTCATTAACGCTTGATGGCGGACTCTCAGTCATCTGAGGTCATGCAGCTACAGGCGTGTACATTCTGCCAAATGCATTCCTGCCTGAAAACGATGTTACTTTGAGTACAGTACTTGCCGAAACATCTTTATGTTGCAAAATTTGTTTGGTGTTATCGCTGGTGGACATAAATGCCTGGGCTATCGTTATGGCTTTGCTCAGGTTCGGTGTTTCAGCAGTCAATAGTTTGCGAAGGATAACCTCATGCCAAATGCCAAGCACAAAAAAGTCTCTTAGCATTTGCTCCAGGAATCCATCAAATTCGCAATGGCCTGCAAAGCGCCTTAGTTCGGCGATGTAGCTCGCCACTTCCTGGCCTTCAGACCGTTGACATGTATAAAATCGATACCTTGCCATCAGAATGCTCTCCTTCGGATTTAGGTGCTGCCGGACAGGCGTACACAGTTCTTCATACGATTTGGTTGTTGGTTTCACCGGAGCAAGAAGATTCTTCATGAGGCCATAGGTTGTTGCCCCACAGATGGTGAGGAGGATCGCCCTTCGTTTGGCAGCGTTCGCACTCCCTTCCAGCTCGTTGACCACGAAGTATTGGTCGAGTCGCTCCACGAAGGCCTCCCAATCATCCTCTTCTGAGAATTTCTTCAGGATACCAACAGTTCTCTGCATTCTCTGCAAGGTTTGTTATCTCGTCACCAGTTGTTATGTCTTGAATAAGGCAATGTGACTGAGTACTGTAGACGTGAGTAAGTATGACCTTAGTCTTTTTATTCTAACTCCAGAGTGCTGGTACAGATGGGAGGCTTGCTTATGTACTGTGCTCCCAAGGGCTGCTGGGATCCCTTGGGACTCCAACAGATACGCCCTCTGGTGGCAGTAGAATGCTGGTTACATAGTGTTGCATACATAACACCTAGAGCTCAGGCAGCTGGGGCATGATGGAATGATTAACATCAGGGATGAGCAAGAGGCCAGAATTGGAGAAATGCAGAGATATCGGACGGATGTACCGCTGGAAGTGGTTACAGAGATAGGGATGGGTGAGGCCATGGAGAGATCGGAAAACAAGGATGATAATTTTAAAATTGAGGCATTGCCTGACTGGTAGCCAATGTAGGTCAGTGATCTTGCTGCAAGTTAGGATACGGGCAACAGAGTATTGGATGACCTCAAGTTTATATAGGGTGGAAGATGGGAGGTCAGCTAGGAGAGCATTTTAATTGTCAAGTTTAGAAAAACAAAGGCATGCATGACTGTTTCAGTAGCAGATGAACTGAGGCAGGGGTTGAGTCGGGTGATGTTACAGAGGTAGAAGTAGGTGGTATTGGTAATCGAGTGGCTATGTGGTCTGAAGCTCACCTTGGGGTCAAATATGGCACCAAGATTGCAAACGTTCTGGTTCAGCCTCAGACAGTTGCCAGGGAGAGGGTTGGAGTTGGTGGGCAGGGAACGAAGTTCTTAGCGGGGACCAAAGACAATGGCTTCGGTCTTCCAAATATTTAGCTGGATGGAAATTTTTGCTCAACCAGTATTGGATGTCGGACAAGCAGTGTAACTAATCAGAGACAGTGGAAGGGTCGAGAGAAGAGATGGTGCGTTAGAGCTGCGTATCATCAGCATACATGTGGAACTTGACGTTGTCTTTTCAGATGATGTCGCAGAGGGACAGCATGTAAATGAGAAATAGTAGAGTGCAAACTATAGATTCTTGGGGGACGCCAGAGGTAACGGTGCGGGAGTGGGAGGAGAAGCCATTGCAGCTGATTCTATGGCTATGACTGGATAGATAATGGAGCCAGATAAGGGCGGTTTCACCCAGCTGGACCATGGAGGAGAGACGTTGGAGGAGGATGGTATGATCAACCATGTCACAGGTCAAGAAGGATAAGGAGGGATAGTTTACCACTGTCACAGTGACATAGGATGATATTTGTCATCAGCTCACATGGGGTCCAGGAAGGGAAGTTGGGCGGTCAGCAGTTTTGTGGGAATAAGGTCGATGGAGCAGGAGGTGGGTCTCATGATGAGCTTGCAGAGGACATTAGGGGAAATAGGAGAGAAGCTAGAGAAAGATGCAAGTTCAGGGCTAGGGCAGGGGAGAACCATAGTGGAAGTTTGGCCTGGTGGGCTAGGGCAAGGGAGGGAAGCGGCAGAAGCTGCTGAAAGGATGGTTTTGATCTTCATGACAAAGCAGTCCATGAGCTCCTCGTACTTGTTGTTGAAGGTGAGGGTGGTGGAGGCAGGGGAAAGGGGTTTAAGAAGATGGTTTGTAGTAGAGAAGAGTAGCCGGGGGTTATCTTTGCATTCCATGGTGATCCTGAAATAGTGAGCAGTTTTGGCAAAGGAGAGCAGGACCCGAAAATGCTTTAGTGGTGCAGTCAGATCTGGTGATGAATGGCTAAACCAGTTGCTCACCATAAACATTCAAGTCTGCATCCTTTGGACTTAAGGGAGTGGAGATGCGGGACTTACTAGCGGGAATGACCAGTGTGAGAGAGAGTAATGGTGTTAATAGGGACAAGGGCATCAAAGGTGGAGGTGAGGATGTGGTTGAGCAGATCGGCGGTTGGAGAAACATCATGGTGAATGCAGGGTCAAAGGCTGAACAGTTGGGAATTTGAAAATGACTTGGGGGGGTAGATTTTTTCCAGGGGCGGACATAGGAAGTGGGTTTGGTAGGAGGAAGGGGATGTGAGTGGAGAGCGATACAAGGAAGTGATTAGAGATGGCTTTATCTGTGATTGACACGGAGGAAGTAGAGATTGCACGGGCGAGACGGCGGCTGTGAATATGAGTGGGTGAGTTTATATAAAAGGAGTAAGGGAGGATAGGAGGGCGGTGAACTTTGAGGAGAGAGCATGAAGGAGGTTGAAATCCCCAAGGATGAGAAGTCGCTCGGTGCAGAGGCTGAGACAGAAAGGCGATGAAGATATCTGAGTGAGAAACGTGGCATGGTACTTGGGTGGGTGGTAGAGAATGAGGATTTTAAATGAGAGGCTAGAGGGGTGGAACAAGTTGCGATGCACAAAGGAGGAGAAGGTACCAGAGGAGTAAAGGGACAAACCAAGATGTGATTTAGTGATAAGAGCCACACCGCCACTATGGCAGTTTGGATGGGGCAAGTGGTGGAAGGTATACATGGGGGGGAGGCGTCATTACCAGAAAAGGTGACCTCACCCTTCAGCCAGATATATAGTTAATATATTATCACTCCTGCAGGACCAGCTCCCATTTTACTCTATTAAAGCTACAGGCCATATCCTGATGCTGGAGAAATACCACCAACGATGTCTCTGCAAGATCCTACAAATCCCCTGGGAGGACAGATGCACCAATGTTAGCGTCCTCAACCAGGCCACCAACCCCAGCATTGAAGCACTGACCACACTTGATCAGCTCCGCTGGGCGGGCCACATTGTTCGCATGCCAGACACGAGACTCCCAAAGCAAGCGCTCTACTCGGAACTCCTTCACTGCAAACGAGCCAAAGGTGGGCAGAGGAAACATTACAAGGACACCCTCAAAGCCTCCCTGATAAAGTGCAACATCCCCACTGACACCTGGGAGTCCCTGGCCAAAGACCACCCTAAGAGGAGGAAGTGCATCCGGGAGGGCATTGAGCACCTCGAGTCTCATCGCCGAGAGCAAGCAAAAATCAAGCGCAGGCAGCGGAAAGAGTGTACGGAAAACCTGCCCCACCCTTTCCCTCAACAACTATCTGTCCCACCTGTGACAGGGACTGTGGTTCTCGTATTGGACTGTTCAGCCACCTATGGACTCATTTTTAGAGTGGAAGCAAGCCTTCCTCGATTCTGAGGGACTTCCTATGACGATGATGATATCCTGATGACACATTCACAGAGCCAGATTTTCATGGATCTACCATAGTAGGCTATGTGGGTTGGACCAGATTTCTGATTGGTCCCCTTGGAGAACAAGACACACCCAACAGTTTGTCTCAAATGTATAATTTGATCCTGCTTGCTGGAGAGTAAGTCAAGGTCTCTGCAATATGTAATTTGATCCAGTCATTGTCATAGGCAGACTCCCTGAGCCAAGCTGCTGCAGTGCAGCCATGACAATGACATTTACCTGTTAATGTGGAGGGTCACCTGGAAAAGCAAGTTAACTGTCACATGGCCACTTAAGACCCACCCTGTCGACCTCCTCCCAATCACCGGTTGACTAATATAAAATGCTGGAAATGCTCAGCAAGTCAGACAGCATCAGCGGTGAGAGAAGCAGAGTTAATGTTCCAGGTCGATGAACCTCTCATCAGAACATTAACGGTTTCTCTTTCCATAAATACTACATGATTTGCTGAGTGTTTCCAGCAATTTATATCAGATTTCCAGCATCCACAAGATTTTGTATTTGAATCAGCAGAGTGATAGTAACAATCAGCAATGGTGACATCAGGCAATACCTGCACACTGCTGAGCTGTTCATCAATGCTCAGCATAAGGAAAGATGGTTGTGGTGGTTGGAGGTTAATCATCTCAGCCCCAGGACATCGCTGCAGGAGTTCCTCAGGGCAGTGTCCCAGGCCCTACCATATTCAGCTACTTCATGAATGACCATTCTTCCATCATAAGATCAGAAGTGGGGATGTTCCGTTGGTGATTGCACAGTGATCAGGTCCATGTGCAACTCCTCAGAAAATTAAGCAGTCCATGCTTGCGTGCAGCAGGACCTGGATGATATTCAGGCATGGGTTGATAAGTGGCAAGAAACATTTGCGCCACACATGTGCCAGGCAATGACCTTCTCCAACAAGCAAGAGTCTAACCACATTCCGTTGATACTCAACGGCATTACCATCGCCGAATCCACCACCATCAACATCTTGGGGGTTACCATTGACTAGAAACTGAACTGGACCAGCCACATAAATACTGTGGCAACAAGAGGTCAGAAGCTGAGTATCCTGCAGTGAATCTCTCACCTCCTGACTCCCCAAAGCCTTTCCGCCAGCTACAAGGCACAAGTCAGGAGTATGGTGGAATACTCTCCACTTTGCCTGCAAGAGTGCAGCTCCAACAAAACTCAAGAAGCTCGACACCATCCAGGACAAAGCAGCCTGTTGATCGGCACTCCATCCACCACCTTCAATATTCACTCCCTCCACCACCGGCGCACCATGGCTACAATGTGTACCATCTGTAAGATGCACTGCAGCAACTCACTATGGCTTCTCCGGCAGCACCTCCCAAACCCCCTAACTCTACCATTCCTTTTTCATCGCTGGGTCAAAATCCTAGAACTCCCTCCCTCACAGCATTGTGGGAGTGCCTTCACCACGCGGACTGCAGTGGTTCAAGAAGGCGGCTCACCACCACCTTCTCAAGGGCAGTTACAGATGGACAATAAATGCAGGCTTTGCCAGTGACGCCCACATCCCAGAACGAATAAAAAAAATGTTCGAGTTGACTTTTGGGCCCCTTCAAAAATGTGACCCCACTGTCGCTAATCACTCTGTCAACCTAAACACTCTGCGGTGACTGATGGGGCATTGTGTGGGTCACAGATTGTTAACAGGTTTATTGACTATGAAGTGAATAGTGACAATGTTATAAAGTCCAGATTTCATCCAGTCCAATGATGTCACTTACCTCACATGGGGCAGGCTTTCCGAGAAATCGACTCACTGTTGTTCATGGTCAAGAATGTGATCAGGTCTATGGGGGGAGGAGAGGTAGACATGGTTTGGGTGTAAAGGGGGTGAGGTTGGAAGAATGTGATGTATGTTTAACAGAGTGGGGAAGAATGTGATCCAAAGTCACATC
The DNA here is from genome assembly GCF_044704955.1 of Pristiophorus japonicus. Lineage (NCBI taxonomy): Eukaryota > Metazoa > Chordata > Chondrichthyes > Pristiophoridae > Pristiophorus > Pristiophorus japonicus. The sequence goes on along the minus strand of NC_091988.1, from coordinate 149,217,581 downwards.
TGGATCACATTTTTGCTCTTATTCCCCCCTCACTTTCGACCTGGATCACGTTCTTCCCCCATCCCCTTTGTCTTTCCGTGCTCGCTCCCATGAGTTCCTGACCTTCTCCCCCACCCCTTTGATCTCCTGACCTTACCCGTCTCTCTCCCAGCCCCCACCGCCCCCCCAAGTTCATCTTCTCCTGATAGGTATAGCCTCACAGTTCTGGTATCATCCTTGTAAATCGCTTTTTGCACCCTCTCCAGTGCCTCCATATCCTTTTTTTATAATATGGCAAGCAGAACTGCACACATTACTCCAAGTGTGGTCTAATTAAGGTTTGATGCAAGTTTAGCATAACTTCTCTACTTTTTAATTTCATCCCTTTAGAAATAAACCCTAGTGCTTGTTTTTATGGGTTTATTAACCTGCCTCGCTACTTTTAGTGATTCGTGTATTGTACTCCCAGATCCCTTTGCTCCTATATTAACATGTAATGAGTCCTACAAGCTATAAAAGTCACAAGTTCTACTCTATGGTCTGTCCAGAGAAAAAGGAAGAAACAAAGAATTATATTTAGATAGTGCCTTTCATGACCTCAGGACTGCCCAAAGCGCTTTGCAGACAATGAAGTACTTTTGAAGTGTAGTCACTGTTGCAATGTAGGAAACACAGCAGCCAATTTACACACAGCAAGGTCCCACAAACAGCAATGTGATGAATGACCAGATATTCTGTTTTTAGGTGTTAGCTGAGGTATAAAAACTGGGGAGAACTCCACTGTGGTTCTTCAAAATACTGCCATGGAATACTTTCCATCCACCTGAGAGTTAGTTGGACTGGGAGTGCAGGTGATATGAGTGGCCTTGGCACTCTTGGGTTCGTACTCCTGATTGCTATCCAGTGACTCCTAGAAGTATGCAGGATTGGCTTGCTCACGATGCCTCCCATAGTTAAATAGCCTGCCAACATTCACAGGTTCCTACATGATGACTAGTTCCTTGGGTAAGATATTGGCAAGCGACCAGTACCCATACAGATGTATCCATTAAGGGATCACAGAAAGAGTGGGGTGGGGGGGGGGGGGCGGAGAAATTTAATAGAGAAAAATTGGCTAGATAAAAGGCGGTAGACAGCAGGGGAGGACAAGTTTGATGGGAAAAACAGGTTTTCGTCATCCAGGACCTTTTTCTTGTGCTCTTAGGTAAACTGATACCTTTTTAATTTGAAATGTTGTTTTCTTGTATAAATTGAGTTCTTTACTATAGAATATTATAGTGTTTGTGTTTTAGTTGCTAATTTGGCACATTTGATTTCAGTATTATGATAGCTGTGTATTCAGGTTAGAAGGATAGAGAAATGGCATCAGTCTTGACTTAAATGTTTCCATATTTTTAACAAGACTTATATCATTTAGATCATTTTGAATGCATATTCTTGTAATCCAATGGTAATGTAAAACCAATTATATGAATTAGAACTAATCTGCAATGGAAATTAGGTTAATTGTAAAATAGAGTTAACAACAATAAGTACAAATTCTTCTGGTCACAATTATTTATAATAACAGTCTAAATGCATTTGTGATGAATTGCTAGGTTTGGTACTTCTGAGAAAAAAGTGTTTATGATTTTATTACAAATACTGAACAGATGAAATCTTTATGAATGTGTTTGTGATGTCACCATGTATAGCAGTCAGAGATATTATTACCATGAATCTGTCAAAATTTACGAACATATGAAGATGACGGGCAGGAAAATATGAGCTTGTCCAACAAGCCTGCCCCACATTCATGATGCCTGGAGCATCAAGACTAGACACTTCTAACCCCAGAACCCCACTCCACCCCGCAGCCATATAATCTCCTGGGACAGGCATAAACCAGGGCCAATAGGACAAAAATAAAGCTGGAAAATTCCTCTCCAACACCCTCAGGCATCGAAACGGCATTTTCAACATAAGGAAGGGACAAACATATTGATCCAGCATCGACACCTGCTCTACGTTGCGATAGCTGACCCTTCTGCCCTGGCAGCAGTGGGCTACAATTAACCACAGCATTGCTGGGTTAGGGAGGGGGAAATTCTGCCAGGTTTCCTGCTATTCATTGCTGTCCTGTCTTTAAGCGACGTGTTATGGACGTCACATGAGGATATGATCAGGCTCGACAATGATGGCTTCTGCAACCAAGTCTCCTGACACACATTGTCAAGGCTCACACATAAATACTGAATGCTTGATCAAGTATTGCAGAGTAATTGGTGGATGTGGAACTGTACACTAGCAAGGAGTCAACATTTTCGAGAGGGAAGGGAGTAAACTAGGAGCAACAAACTTTCTTCTGTAACTTAAATGCCTCTGGAACAGCAAAAGTCCAAGGGTATTTTTTTAAATTCATTCCAGCATGTGGACATCACTGGCAAGGCCAGTATTTATCATCTATCCCTAATTGCCCTTGAGCAGGTGGTGGTGAGCTGCCTTGAACCGCTGCAGTCCATGTGGTGAAGGTATTCCCACAGTGCTGTTAGGGAGGGAATTCCAGGGTTTTGACCCAGCAAAATTGAAGGAATGGCAATATATATCCAAGTCAGGATGGTGTGTGACTTGGATGGGAACTTGCAGGTGATGGTGTTCCCATGCGCCTGCTGCCTTTGGCCTTCTAGGTGGTAGAGGTCACAGGCTTGGGAGGTGCTGCTGAAGAAGCCTTGGCAAGTTGCTGCAGTGCATCTTATAGATGGTATACACTGCAGCCATGGTGTGCCGGTGGTAGAGGAGTGAATGTTGAAGATGGTGGATGGGGTGCCAATCAAGCGGGCTGCTTTGTGCTGGATGGTATTGAGCTTTTGAGTGTTGTTGGAGCTGCACTCATCCAGGCAAGTGGAGAGTATTCCATCATACTCGTGACTTGTGCATTGTAGATAGTGGAAGGGCTTTGGGGAGTCAGGAGGTGAGACACTTACCACAGAATACCCATCCTCTGACCTGCTCTTGTAGCCACAGAATTTATGTGGTGGTTTATTAGTGTGGTTTATAGAAGAATCTTGTATATCAGTGATGTCCCAAGGTGCTGCATGTAAATGAATCTGTTAAAAGTGCTTTGACCATTGACAAATGTGATAACTCCTTGTGCACAGCAATGAGCTGAATTAACCATATTTGGTGCTGTTGGTTGAGGAGCGAATGTTGGTCAGGATACCGGGAGAACTGCCTGCTCGTCCTTGATCCCTAATGCCCCCAAAGACAGGCAGGTGGTGCCTCAGTTTAATGTGTTATCCAAAGAACAAGATGTAAAAATGAAATTGCAGAGTTATACATTTCTCTAAATTTATTTATTATTTTGACAAATACCAATGTCAGGTTAAGTTGCAGTTTTGATTATTTCTTGGGAAAGTATGAATTGTCAGTAAAATGTTTAGAAATCATCTGCAGTCCACTCCCCTCAGTTGCCAATTAAAATTACCTGTTGTTTTAAATTGAAATCATACAAAGTGCAGCTCCTATGCTGATTCAATAACTTGAATTTTTTGAGTAAAAATGACTATGAATTAACAGGAGTAGATTTTATCATGCTATCAATATATTTTGGCTCTATGACAATAGTGGCTATATTTCAAAAGTAATTAATTGGATATTAAGCACTTTGGGACTTCCTCAGGATGTGAACGGTGCTCCACCTGCTTATAAACTTAACTTCTTTCCTTCTTCCAGCAGTGGGGGAATCACTTTCAATATAAATTATAGTATATGGGACCAGTACAAACTGGATGGTCTGCATCTGGGCAGGGCTGGAACCAATATTAAGGGGGAGTGTTTGCTAGTGCTGTTGGGGAGGGGTTAAACTAATATGGCAGGGGGATGGGAACCTATGCAGAGAGACAGAGGGAAGTAGAAAGGGGGCAGAAGCAAAAGATAAAAAGAAGAAAAGTAAAAGTGGAGGGCAGAGAAACCCAAGGCAAAAAGCAAAAAGGGCCACATTACAACAAAATCCTAAAGGGGCAAAGGGTGTTAAAAAGACAAGCCTGAAGGCTCTGAGTCTCAATGCGAGGAGCATTCGGAATAAGGTGGACGGATTAACTGCGCAGATAGCAGTTAACAGATATGATGTAATTGGCATCACAGAGACATGGCTCCAGGGTGACCAAGGCTGAGAACTCATTATCCAGAGGTATTCAACATTTAGGACGGATAGACAGAAAGGAAAAGGAGGTAGGGTGGCTTTGCTGGTTAAAGAGAAATTAATGCAATAGTAAGGAAGGACATTAACTTGGATGATGTGGAATCTGTATGGGTGGAGCTACGGAATACGAAAGGGAAGAAAATGCTAGTGGGAGTTGTGTACAGACCATCAATCAGTAGTAATGAGGATGGGGACAGCATCAAATGAGAAATTAGGGATGTGTGCAATAAAGGTACAGCAGTTATCATGGGCGACTTCAATCTACATATTGATTGGGCTAACCAAACTGGTAGCAATGCGGTGGAGGAGGATTTCCTGCAGTGTATTAGGGATATGTCGAGGAACCAACTAGAGGGCTGGCCATCCTAGACTGGGTGATGTTTAATGAGAAAGGACTAATCAACAATCTTGTTTTGCGAGGCCCCTTGGGGAAGAGTGACCATAATATGGTAGAATTCTTTATTAAGATGGAGAGTGACACGGTTAATTCAGAGACTCGGGTCTGAACTTGGGGAAAGGTAACTTCGATGGTATGAGACATGAATTAGCTAGAATAGACTGGCGAGTGATACTTAAAGGGTTGACGGTGGATAGGCAATGGCAAACATTTAAAGATCACATGGATGAACTTCAACGATTGTGCATCCCTGTCGAGAGTAAAAATAAAACGGGGAAGGTGGCTCAACCGTGGCTAACAAGGGAAATTAAGGATAGTGTTAAATCCAAGGAATAGGCATATAAATTGACCAGAAAAAGCACAAACCTGAGGACTGGGAGAATTTTGTAATACAGCAGAGGAGGACAAAGGAAACATAAAAACTGATTGCAAAAGCTTCTATAGATATGTGAAGAGAAAAAGATTAGTGAAAACATATGTAGGTCCCTTACAGTCAGATTCAGGTGAATTTATAATGGGGAACAAAGAAATGGCGGACCAGTTAAACAAATACTTTGGTTCTGTTTTCACGAAGGATGACACAAATAACCTTCCGGAAGTACTAGGGGACCGAGAGTCGAGTGAGAAGGAGGAACTGAAGGATATCCTTATAAAGCGGGAATTGCGTTAGGGAAATTGATCGGATTGAAGCCCGATAAATCCCCGGGGCCTGATAGTCTGCATCCCAGAGTAATTAAGGAAGTGGCCATAGAAATAGTGGATGCATTGGTGATCATTTTCCAACAGTCTATCGACTCTGGATCAGTTCCTATGGACTGGAGGGTAGCTAATGTAACACCACTTTTTAAAGAAAGGAGTGAGAGAGAAAACGGGTAATTATAGATTGGTTAGCCTGACATCGGTAGTGGGGAAAATGTTGAAATCAATTATTAAAGATGAAATAGCAGCACATTTGGAAAGCAGTGACAGGATCGGTTCAAGTCAGCATGGATTTATGAAAGGGAAATCATGCTTGACAAACCTTCTGGAATTTTTTTGAGGATGTAACTAGTAGAGTGGACAAGGAAGAACTAGTGGATGTGGTGTATTTAGGCTTTCAAAAGGCTTTTGACAAGGTCCCACACCAGAGATTGGTGTGCAAAATCATAGCACATGATATTGGGGGTAATGTACTGACATGGATAGAGAACTGGTTGTCAGACAGGAAGCAGAGAGTCGGGATAAACGGGTCCTTTTCAGAATGCCAGGCAGTGACTAGTGGAGTGCCACAGGGCTCAGTGCTGGGATCCCAGCTCTTTACAATATACATTAATGATTTAGATGAAGGAATTGAGTGTAATATCTCCAAGTTTGCAGATGACACTAAACTGGGTGGCAGTGTGAGCTGTGAGGAGGATGCTAAAAGGCTGCAGGGTGACTTGGACAGGTTAGGTGAGTGGGCAAATGCATGGCAGTTGCAGTATAATGTGGATAAATGTGAGGTTATCCACATTGGGGGCAAAAACACGAAGGCAGAATATTATCTGAATGGCGGCAGGTTAGGAAAGGGGGAGGTGCAACGAGACCTGGGTGTCATTTTTCATCAGTCATTGAAAGTTGGCATGCAGGTACAGCAGGCGGTGAAGAAGGCAAATGGTATGTTGGCCTTCATAGCTAGGGGATTTGAGTATAGGAGCAGGGAGGTCTTACTACAGTTGTACAGGGCCTTGGTGAAACCTCACCTGGAATATTGTGTTCAGTATTAGTCTCCTAATCTGAGGAAGGACGTTCTTGCTATTGAGAGAGTGCAGTAAAGGTTCACCAGACTGATTCCCGGGATGGCAGGACTGACATATGAGGAGAGCCTGGATCAATTGGGCCTTTATACACTACAGTTTAGAAGGATGAGAGGGGATCTCATAGAAACTTATAAGATTCTGACGGGACTGATGTGGGAAGAATGTTCCCGATGTTGGGGAAGTCCAGAACCAGGGGACATAGTCTTAGGGTAAATGGTAGGCCATTTAGGACTGGGATGAGAAACTTCTTCACTCAGAGAGTTGTTAACCTGTGGAATTCCCTACCGCAGAGAGTTGTTGATGCCAGTTCATTGGATATATTCAAGAGGGATTTAGAAATGGCCCTTACGGCTAAAGAGATCAAGAGGTATGGAGAGAAAGCAGGAAAGGGTACTGAGGTGATGATCAGCCATGATCTTATTGAATGGTGGTGCAGGCTCGAGGGGCCGAATGGCCTACTCCTGCACCTATTTTCTATGTTTCTATCAGTGTCAGTTAGTAGCATTTCTGCATCACAGTCAGAAGATTATGGATTCTCCATCTATGTAATAGTTAAAAAAAAACGAAAAGATCTGCTTCCTCGAAGAGAGGGTTTTAGCTTTGTCCGATTTCAGCCTTGTGGAGCTCTGCCATTTTGGGATCCCATTCAAACCAAAGAATGCTTCACCAATGTTGCTGACATCAGTTATAGGCAATATAGGGGCTGAATTCATAGAGAATCCCTGGTAGACATCCTGACAGTTTTAGGTGCCAACTGGGGAAAAAATAGTGTTGGCCAAATACAGAGCCGCATCTAACCTAAAGAAGTAACTTGCATTTAGTCGTGTAATAGTTCTGTTACATAACTAGTAATCCAGAGAAAGTGAGTTCAAATCCTACCATGGTAGTTTGAGAATTCGAATTCAGTTTTAAAAATCTGGTATCAATAAAAGTGACCATGAAGCTGTCAGATTGTCGTTAAATCCCACTTGCGTCCTTCAGGGAAGGAAACCTGCAATCCTTATCCAATCTGGCCTATATGTGACTCCAGTCCCACTCCAGTGTATTTGACTCATAACTGCCCTCTGGAGTGGCCGAGCAAGCCTCTCAGTTGTATCTAACGAAAAAGCATCATGGAAGCACCAACACCATATGGACTGCAGCAGTTCAAAAAGAAGGGCCACCAGTACTTTCTCAGGGCAACTAGGGATGGGCAATAAAACACCTTTCCGGTGATGCCCCCATCCTGAGAATGAATAAAAAGAAAACATTCATATCGTGCCTTTCACAACGTCAGGTTGTCTCAAAGCACTTAACTGCCATGGAAGTATTTTTGAGGTGTAGTCACCGTTGAAATGGAGAGAAAGGTGGCAGCCAATTTGTAGACAGCAAGATGCCACAAATAGAAATTACATAAATGACCAGATAATTTTTTTTGGTGGTCTTTGTTATGTTCAGAATAACTCCACAAGACTGTGCTGTAAGCTCAAACTGTTGTGACCTTGGTCTCTTTAATGAAACTCCAGAGTGAGGAAGCAGCATGGTAGACTGCCTTTTATACCTGCTTGCCCAGGGTGTGCAGGTTGTTATGTATGTAAACCTGTAATTACCATGTCTAACCAACAGAGGGCTTATCCCCAGGAGTCCCAAGGGATCCCACAATCCCTTGGGAGCACCTGGATATAAGGAGGCCTCACAGGCTCAAGAGGCACTCAGAGCTGCAATAAAGGACTATGATCACACTTACTTTGAGCTTGCAATATCTAGTCTGACTCCTTATCCAAGACATAACACAGGTGACCCTTGGGTCTCACGCAGGTGCGCCCCCTGGTAACAAGTCTTAAACATTGGTAATGTTTACATACATAACATCTTTACCCACCCCTGCCAACCCCCCACCGCCCCCCCGCCCCGCCCAAAAGTCTTAGATACAAGTTATTTACAAGTTGAGGCGATCCAGGGCCCTGCGTTCCCGGGTTGATACCTGAGTTGAAGTCCTGGCATGGGTGAGTCGGTCGGATCATTGCTGCACTGCGGTGTTGCTGGTCTGATTGGACTGTCGGGTTCATCCTCATGGTTGACCGCGAGGTCAATTGCTGGTTGGGTGTATGTGGGTGGATCATTGATGGTAATGTTCTCTTCAAACTGTTCTTGGTTGTCAGTGAACCGCAGTTTGGTCTGATCCAAGTGCTTTCTGCACGTTTGTCCATCCAAAGGTTTGACAACAAACACTCTATTCCCTCCTTGGTGCCAGCAACCCATTTGGGACCATGGCCGTAATTAAGAACAAAGACAGGGTCATTAACCATAATGTCAAGCGAAACAGCCGCACGATCGTGGTGCACGTTATGCCGGTGACGCTGGATTTCTACATGATCATTGAGATCCGGGTGGACAAAGGAGAGCCTGGTTTTGAGTGCTCTCTTCATTAGCAATTCTGCAGGGGGATCCCCAGTAAGCGAGTGGGGTCGCGTGCGGTAGCTGAGCAGAATCCAAGATAGCCGGGTCTGCAGGGAACCGTCCGTCATGCGTTTCAAGCTCTGCTTGATGGTTTGGACTGCCCGTTCCGCTTGACCATTGGATGCGGGCTTAAACAGCGCAGACCTGACATGTTTGGTGCCATTGCGGGTCATGAACTCGTTGAATTCCGAGCTGGTGAAACATGGTCCATTTTCACTAACAAGGACGTCGGGCAAACCATGGGTGGCGAACATGGTCCGGAGGCTTTCAATGGTGACTGTGGACATACATGATAACATTATTAGACATTCAATCCATTTTGAGGAAGTATCCACTGCTACTAGAAACATCTTTTCAAGAAAGGGGCCAGTGAAATCTACGTGGACCCTGCACTAAGGTTTGGAGGGCCATGACCACAGACTCAGTGGAGCCTCCCTTGGTGCATTGTTCAACTGTGAGAAACATAGAAATTTAGAAAGTAGGTGCAGGAGTAGGCCATTCGGACTTTCGAGCCTGCACCGCCATTCATTAAGATCATGGCTGATCATTCCCTCAGTGCCTTTTTCCTGCTTTCTCTCCATACCCCTTGATCCCCTTAGCTGTAAGAGCCATATCTAACTCCCTCTTGAATATATCCAATGAACTGGCATCAACAACTCTCTGTGGCAAGGAATTCCACAGGTTAACAACTCTCTGAGTGAAGAAGTTTCTCCTCATCTCAGTCCTAAATGGCTGACCCCTTATCCTAAGACTATGTCCACTTGTTCTGGACTTCCCCAACATCAGAAACATTCTTCCCGCATCTAACCTGTCCAGTCCCGTCAGAATCTTATACGTTTCTAATGAGATTCCCTCTCATCCTTCTAAACTTCAGTGAATAAAGGCCCAGTTGACCCAGTCTCTCCTCATAGGACAGTCCAGCCATCCCTGGAATCAATCTGGTGAACCTTCGCTGCACTCCCTCAAAAGCAAGAATGTCCTTCCTCAACTTAGGAGACCAAAACTGAACACAATATTCCAGGTGAGGCTTCACTAAGGCCCTGTACAACTGCAGCAAGACCTCCCTGCTCCTATACTCAAATCCCCTAGCTATGAAGGTCAACATATCATTTGCCTTCTTCACGCCTGCTGTACCTGCATGCCCACTTTCAGTAACTGATGAACCAGGACACCCAGGTCTCGTGCACCTCCTCTTTTCCTAATCTGCCGCCATCCAGATGATATTCTGCCTTCGTGTTTTTGCCCCCAAAATGGATACCGTCACATTTATCCACATTATACTGCATCTGCCATGCATTTGCCCACTCACCTAACCTGTCCAGGTCACCCTGCAGCTTCGTAGCATCCTTCTCACAGCTCACACTGCCACCCAGTTTAGTGTCATCCACAAACTTGGAGATATTACACTCAATTCCTTCATCTAAATCATTAATGTATATTGTAAAAAGAGCTGGGGTCCCAGCACTGAGCCCTGCGGCACTCCACTAGTCACTGCCTGCCATTTTGAAAAGGACCCATTCATCCCGATTCTCTGCTTCCTGTCTGCCAACCAGTTCTCCATCCACGTCAGTACATTACCCCAATACCATGCACTTTGATTTTGCACACCAATCTCTTGTATGGGACCTTGTCAAAAGCCTTTTGAAAATCCAAATACACATCTACTGATTCTCCCTTGTCCACTCTACTAGTTACATCCTCAAAAAATTCCAGAAGATTCGTAAAGCATGATTTCTCTTTCATAAATAGATGCTGATTGGTCCGAACCTATCACTGCTTTCCAAGTGCGCTGCTATTTCATCCTTAATGATTGATTCCAACATTTTCCCCACTATCGATGTCAGGCTAACCAGTCTATAATTACCCGTTTTTTCTCTCCCTCCTTTTTTAAAAAGTGGTGTTACATTAGCTACCCTCCAGTCCATAGGCACTGATCCAGAGTCAATAGACTGTTGGTAAATGATGACTAATGCATCCACTATTTCTATGGCCACTTCCTCAAGTACTCTGGGATGCAGACTATCAGGCCCTGGGGATTTATCGGCCTTCAATCCCATCAATTTCCCCAACACAATTTCCCGCCTAATAAGGATATCCTTCAGTTCCTCCTTCTCACTAGACCTACTGTCCCCTAGTACAATCGGAAGGTTATATGTGTCTTCCTTTATGAAGACAGAACCGAAGTATTTGTTCAATCGGTCTGCCATTTCTTTATTCGACATTATAAATTCACCTGAATCCGACTGCAAGGGACCTATGTTTGTCTTCACTAATCTTTTTCTCTTCACATATTTATAGAAGCTTTTGCAGTCAGTTTTTAAGTTCCCTGCAAGCTTGCTCTCGTACTCTATTTTCCCCCTCTTAACTAAACCCTTAGTCTTCCTCTGTTGAATTCTAAATTTTTCCCAGTCCTCAGGTTTGTTGCTTTTTCTCGCCAAATTATATGCCTCTTCCTTGGCTTTAACAGTATCCTTAATTTCCCTTGTTAGCCATGGTTGAGCCACCTTCCCCGTTTTATTTTTACTCCAGACAGGGATGTACAATTGCTGAAGTTCATCCATGTGATCTTTAAATGTTTGCCATTGCTTATCCACCGTCAACCCTTTAAGTATCCTTTGCCAGTCTATTCTAGCCAATTCACGCCTCATACCGTCGAAGCTACCTTTCCTTAAGTTCAGGACCCTAGTTTCCGAATTAACTGTGTCACTCTCCATCTTAATAAAGAATTCTACTATATTATGGTCACTCTTCCCCAAGGGGCCTCGCACAACAAGATTGCTAATTAGTCCCTTCTCATTACACATCACCCAGTCTAGGATGGCCAGTCCTCTAGTTGGTTCCTCGATATATTGGTCTAGAAAACCATCCCTAATACACTCCAAGAAATCCTCCTCCACCGCATTGCTACCAGTTTGGTTCGCCCAATCAATATGTAGATTAAAGTTGCCCATGATAACTGCTGTACCTTTATTGCACACATTCCTTATTTATTGTTTGATGCTGTCCCCAGCCTCACTACTACTGTTTGGTGGTCTGTACACAACTCCCTCTAGCATCTTCTGCCCTTTGGAATTCCACAGCTCCGCCCATACCGATTCCACATCATCCAGGCTAATGTCCTTCCTCACTATTGCATTAATTTCCTCTTTAACCAGCAACACCACCCCGCCTCCTTTTCCTTTCTGTCTATCCTTCCTAAATGTTGAATACCCTTGGATGTTGAGTTCCCAACCTTGGTCACCCTGGAGCCATGTCTCCGTGATGCCAATGACATCATACCCGTTAACTGCTATCTGCGCAGTTAATTCGGTCCCCTTATTCCGAATACTCCTCGCATTGAGGCACAGAGCCTTCAGGCTTGTCTTTTGAACACACTTTGCCCCTTTAGAATTTTGCTGTAATGTGGCCCTTTTTGCTTTTTGCCTTGGGTTTCTCTGCCCTCCACTTTTACTATTCTCCTTTCTATCTTTTGCTTCTGACTCCATTTTATTTCCCTCTGTCTCCCTGCATAGGTTCCCATCCCCCTGCCATATTAGTTTAACTCCTCCCCAACAGCACTAGCAAACACTCCCCCTAGGACATTGGTTCCTGTCCTGCCCAGGTGCAGACCGTCCGGTCTGTACTGGTCCCACCTCCCCCAGAACTGGTTCCAATGCTCCAGGAATTTGAATCCCTCCCTTCTGCACCACTGCTCAAGCCATGTATTCATCTGAGCTATCCTGCGATTCCTACTCTGACTAGCACGTGGCACTGGTAGCAATCCTGAGATTACTACCTTTGAGGTCCTACTTTTTAATTTAACTCCTAGCTCCTTAAATTCATCTCGTAGGACCTCATCCCGTTTTTTACCTATATTGTTGGTACCTATATGTACCACGACAACTGGCTGTTCACCGTCCCAATACAAATGTTACGTTGGTGTACGCATGACTCCAATTTGGAGTCAATGCCGGGCCACCAAACGTGCGACCTGGCGATAGACTTCATCATGATTATGCCTGGGTGGGTACTGTGAAGGTCGCGTATAAACGTTTCCCTGCCTTTTTTTGGCAAAACTACACGATTCCCCCATAGGAGACAGTCCAAATGGATGGACATTTCATCCTTGCGTCGGTGGAACGGCTTAATTTCGTCTTTCATTTTCCTGGGAACCACCGACCAGCTCCCATTGAGGAGGCAGCTTTTTAGTGATAGCACAGGGCCCTGGCTAGTCCAGGTCCTGATCTGGCGAGCCCTGACGGGTGACCCCTCGCTCTCAAAAGCATCCATTACCAGAAGCAAGTCTGCGGGTTGCGCCATTTCCACCCCGGTGGTCGTCAATGGTAGCTGACTGAGGGCATCAGCACAGTTCTCAGTGCCTGGTCTGTGGCAGATTACATAATCATACGCAGATAATGTTAGTGCCCATCTTTGGATGCGGGACGAAGCATTGGTGTTAATACTTTTGCTTTCTGAGAACAGCGAAATGAGTGGCTTGTGGTCGGGTTTCGAGTTCGAACCGGAGTCCAAATAGGTATTGGTGCATTTTCTTAACCCTGTATATGCATGCTAATGCTTCTTTCTCAACCATACTGTCAGCTTTCAGCCTTAGATAAGCTTCTGGATGCATATGCAACCGGTTGCAGTTTGCCTGACACATTGGCTTGCTGTAACACTCAACCAACCCCATACGAAGATGTATCACAAGCTAGTACTAAATGTTTACATGGCTCATGCAATACAAGTAACTTGATCAAACATAGCAGGTTTCTGGCCTTGCTAAAGGCTGTCTCTTGAGATTTACCCCAAAGCCACTCGTCACCCTTGCATAGCAATAAATGCAATCGTTCCAGCAAAGTGCTCAACCCCGGTAGAAAGTTGCCAAAATAGTTGAGTCCCAGGAACGAACGCAGCTCCGTCACATTCTGTGGTCCGGGTGCATTCTTGATGGCCTCTGCTTTGGAGTCCGTGGGTCTGATGCTGTCTGCCACAATCTTTCTTCCCAGAAATTCGACGTCTGGCGCCAGGAAAATACACTTGGAGCGTTTCAGCCTGAGTCTCACTCTGTCCAGTCGCTTGAGAACCTCTTCCAGGTTGTGTAAGTGTTCGGTGGTGTTGTGGCCAGTGATTAAGATATCGTCTTGAAACACCACGGTGCGTAGAACCAATTTCAGCAGACTCTCCATGTTCCTCTAGAAGATGGCCGCAGCCTCGCGAATCCCAAAGTGGCATCTGTAGTATATGATGCACGTCAATTTTTTCGAAGGTTCAACCAGCTCCTGTGTCATGTAAGCAGAGGTTAGATCCAGCTTGGTGAACGACTTCTCCCCCCCCCCCACCCCCCCAACCCCCACCCCCGCTCCTACTAGCGTTGAGAATCATCTGCTTTGGGTAGTGGGTACTGGTCCTGTAACAAGATCATCACCTTGTAGTCCCCGCAGATTCTTACCGACCAATCGCTTTTCAACACCGGAACAATTGGACTGGCCCATTCGTTGAACTTGACTGGCGATATGATTCCCTCTCGCTGAAGTCTGTCCAGCTCGATCTCGATTTTCTCTCGCATCATGTATGGAACCGCTCGGGCCTTGTGATGAATGGGCCGTGCATCAGGGACTAGATGGATCTGCACTTTGGCGCCTGTGAAGTTGCCGATGGCTGGCTCGAATAACGATGGGAATTTGTTTAGCACTTGGGTGCACGAGGCTTCATCCACTGAAGACAGTGCTTTGATGTCGTCCCAGTTCCATTGGATCTTTCCTAGCCAGCTTCTGCCGAACAACATTGGGCCATCACCTGGTACAATCCATAGTGGTAAATCATGCACAGCTCCATCGTACGATACCTTCACTGCCGCACTGCCAATGACTGGTATGAGCTCTTTGGTGTAAGTGCGCAGCTTGGTGTGGATCGGGCTTAGTTTTCGCCTTTGTGTCTTGTTGCCCCACAGTTTCTTAAAAGCCTTCTGGTTCATAATTGACTGACTCGCCCCTGTGTCCAATTCCATGGAAACTGGAATGCCATTTAATTTGACTTTTTACATTATCGGAGGGCTTTGGTGGTGAAGGTGTGTACCCCATACACTTCCTCTTCAGCCTCGGGTTGAGTTGCCTCTTTTACTCGTTCAGCGTGATCCACATTGGATCGGTCATCTTCTGCTGACTCTGCCACGTGATGAGTCGCAGCACGTCTGCACATTCGCTGGAGGTGCCCCATTGTTCCACAGCCCTTGCACACGTAGTGCTTGAATCGACATTGATGGGCTCGATGATTACCGCAGCGCCAACATGGTGTTAATGGATTCACATTCACGACCCACAGTGGACTCAGTCATCCTAGGTCTGGCCTCTGCAGGCGTGTAGGCCCTGCCATGTACAGTTCTGCCTGCTGAAGGCATTATTATATGCATAGTACTTGCCGGTGAGCTTCGATGCTGCAATGATATCTGTTTAGTGTTATCATTCGTGGACATGAAAGCCTGGGCTATCGTGATGGCCTTGCTCAGTTCTAGGGATTCGGCAGACAGCAGTTTGCGAAGAATGACCTCATGGCCGATTCCAAGCACGAAAAAATCCCGCAATACTTCTTCCAAAAATCCAGCAAATGCGCACGGTCCCACAAGGCGTCTTAGGTTGGCGACATAGCTCGCCACGTCCTGGCCCTCGGAGCGATGGTGCGTATAAAAGCGATACCTGGCCATCAAGATGCTCTCCTTCAGCTTGAGGTGTTCCCGAACCAGCGGGCACAATTCTTCCTATGTCTTCTCTGTTGGTTTCGTTGGTGCTAGCAGTTTTTGATGAGGCCATATATCGTGGACCCACAAACGGTGAGGAGAATCGCTCTGTGCTTGACCGCGGTTTCTTCCTTTTCCAGCTCATCGGCCACAAAGTACTGGTCAAGACACTCAACGAAGGCTTCCCAATCATCACCCTCAACAAATCTCTCAAGAATAGCAATGGCAGCCATAACCGCGTGAAAATTTGTGATCTGTTACTCATCGCCAATTGTTTTGTTCAGAATAACCCCACAAGACTGTATATTGTAAGCTCAAACTGTTGTGACCTTGGTCTCTTTAATGTAACTCCAGAGTGAAGAAGCAGCATGGTAGACTGCCTTTTATACCTGCTTGCCCAGGGTGTGCAGGTGACCCTTGAGTCTCCCACAGATGCACCACCTGGTGGCAAGTCTTACACATTGGTAATGTTTACATACATAACAGCCTTGGTTGAGGGATAAATGTTGACCCAGACACCAAGAGCATTCCCTGCTCTTCTTCAATTGGTGCAAGAGGAATTTTTACGTCATGTGAGAGGGCAGATGGGAGCCTAGTTTAACCTCTCATTCAAAATGCACCTCTGACAATGCAGCATGAAGTCCCAGCCTAGATTATATGTTCAAGTCTCTGGAGTGGGACTTGAACCGATAACCTTCTGACGTAGAGGTGAGTATGCCAAGGCTGACTTTCTTTCTTTTATCCAAACTCTCATGACATTTTCCAGCTTTGGCATCTCTGAATCATTATCCCGGCCAGTCTCAGATGCTGATTCATGGGATTTGCTGCAGAAGTGCTCTCTCTGATACACATGTAACCAATGTTAACTGGTCTTATTAATGGCTATGGGGTAAATGCATCGGCAATGTAATACTGAGGTATGCATTTAAAGAAGGTCCCTAGTTCAATCCATGGCCTGTGTTGATTTAACTAATCCAAGCCATAACATGTAGCAGCGCTCTAATTGGCCCTAGTGTCCTCTGCTTAAGATGCTAGTTAAAGTCCCTGCTCCTCCAGATCACTATCAAAGTAGACGTTGGGTGAGAACAGGCTCACATATCTATAATAACCGCTCAACTGGGTTCAGGGGATCTGCAGCCTCTGTGGACCTGTTTTGGAGCATTTCAGCATTTTTGGGCCAATTTTGACTGTGCATGCACAGCACTATTTATTTGTTTTAAAGTCGGGCTCATCTAATTCGACTTCTTTGTAAAAAAGCAAGATCTGACTTTGAAATAAAGACTGCTGGCTTGAAAATGTCCACTTAAAAGGAGTGATTTATTGTCGGTGACAGTAGGAGCAGAATTTAAAGTTGCTGTCAGTAACAATAAATCAGTCTTGTAAGTGGACATTTTTGAACCTGCAGTCTTTAATTCAGAGCCAATTTTCTTTTCTATGGGTTACATGATGAAGTCATATCATGGCACTCAGGAGAAATGCAGAGTTTACAAATTGTACTTGGGCTGCAGATGTTTGAGTTGGACTTGCTGGGTAGCTGTTTTTTATTTCCAGTTTGTTTTTCCTCAGTGACTTTGTACTTAAAGTTGTGTAATATACAGTTCTGGTTCCTATTTTCCCTGCATTGCTGGCTCCTCTTCACCTCATGCACTTATTCACCTTCCCCTGCTCCAGCACTATGCCTCCCTCAATCCCTTTCCCACTCAGCACTACTCTTCAACCTACCTTCTCTTCAGCTTTCCTCTTGGACTCGAGTCCCTCTTGAATGAGCCCGCAGACTACATTTGCGCCATCCTCGATATTATCCACCACACCCATTGTGGTGCCCATTGCTGGAGTCCCTGGCCAAAGACCACCCTAAGTGGAGGAAGAGCATCCGGGAGGGCACTGAGCACCTCGAGACTCAACGCCGAGAGCAACCAAGCGCAGGCAGCGGAAGGAGCGCGCGGCAAACCAGACTCGCCACCCACCCTTTCCTTCAACGACTGTCTGTCCCACCTGTGACAGTAACTGTAATTCCAGTATTGGACTGTTCAGTCACCTGAGAACTCACTTTTAGAGTGGAAGCAAGTTCCTCGATTCCGAGGGATTGCCTATGATGATGATTATGATCCAAGAGCATGTCCTCCAGTTGTCTCACAATCACTTTGCAGCAAGCAGTTCATTCTTCCATGGCTCTCAGACATCATTTATGAATCATCAAACAAGGTCTTTTGGCGATGGTGGTATTTTTTGGGCATTTTTCGCCTAAAATACCGCTATTTTTTAAAGGCCTAATATTGACAAAAAAATGTACCCAATGGTAAAAATCGGCGTTGCACGATGATTTGCGGTGGAAACCACGGCCCTCGCCAACTTTAGTCCGAGGCCGATTACCGCTAAAAAGACAGGCCCTGGGAGGCGGAAAAACACAAAAATAAATTGCAAAAACCAAAAAATTAAAACTCACAAAACATTCACAGACATTTATCTCGCGAATCGCTGAAAAAGAATTAAAAAATAAAAAATTTAACATACCTTTTTTGCAGGTCTTCATACTTATTCTGGGGCTGCAAGGCAGGCTTTTCTCAGGCGTTTTTTTCCGCCCAGAATGCGGGTGTGCCGGTCGGCCAATTTAAAGCAATAGCACTTTCTTTCGTCTTGCACAACAGTGGTCCACTTTTCAGCAGTATTTCAAAACCGCCGGCGCATAACTTTGGTCAATTTAGGTGAGCACCTTTTTCCGTCAAAAGAGGTGAAATGTCACCGATAAAACAGGCACACACTGGCCAATTTCTAGCCCTATATGGGGCAGGGCTTCCACTAGTTCGCCTTCATTTTATTAGTGCAATTTGGGTGAAATCAGCCAAACCAGCGCAAAAGATCAGGGAATGTTAAACATTGCGTCAAGCGTAAATCAAGTTTCCATCATCGTTAATGAAGGTTTTTAAAATTATTTCGCCCGAAGCTGGCCCTGCCCACAAAACTGAGGAAATAACGAGTTTCTGCCAGTTTGCGACCGTTCGCAAAAGCTCTTCAAATTATAGTCATTTTCTTAGGTGTGCAGGCACTAGAAGGGACGTTTTAAAAGCTTTTACATGTTAAAACCTATTTAATTTATTAAGAAACTAACTAGCATACACCAATGAAACTAATAAATGGTCAGTATAGTTTTTTAAAGTCATTTTCAGTGATTTTAAAATCAGGTTACTCACAGGTGGACTACACACTCTTATTCAAAACGCTTATTTTTTTATTATAAACCCATTTTCAGCTCCCTTAATAAAGCAGCACTCTGAAATAAATCAATGAATATTTTTAAAACTATTATGCTGACCGATTGTGCTGGTTCATGGAAGATTTTATATTTGTGATTATGCAAATTAATTTTATCAGAAACTTGACTGTAACCTCACCAGCATCATTTGCCCCCGATTTCCCAATTTTGCCCAAACTTACTCCCTGAATGTCCACTCCCTTGTGAGCATCCTCTTCAAGGATTAATCTATCGATAACCAGGCTCTGATGGAAACCTAGCTTATAGGCCACACTTTCACCAAACCCTCAGAACACACACAAAATCATAGAATCATAGAATAGTTACAGGGCAGAAGAAGGCCATTCGGCAAGCCTGTGCCTGCTCTTTGTAAGAGCATGAAAGAATGTTGGCAAGTAAAATCAGGGAAAATTCAAAGATGTTTTATAAATATATTAAGAGCAAGAGGATAACTAGAAAGAGTGGGGACTATTAGAGACCATAAAGGAAATCTGTGCGTGGAGGCGGAAGATGTGCGTAGGGTTCTTAATTAATACTTTGTATCTGTTTTCACAAAAGAGAGGGGCGATGCAGACTTTGTAATGAGGGAGGAGGAGTTTGAAATATTAGATGAGATAAATATAGTGAGAGAGGAAGTATTAAATGGCTTAGCAGCTTTGAAAGTGGATAAATCCCCAGGCCCGGATGACATGTATCCCAGGCTGTTAAGAGAAGCAAAAGAGGAAATAGCAGAGGCTCTGGCCATCATTTTCCAATCCTCTCTGGCTACAGACGCGGTGCCAGAGGACTGGAGGACTGTTAATGTTGTACCTTGGTTGTAAATGAAGAAAGGGATAGACTGAGTAATTACAGGCCAGTCAGCCTAACTTCGGTAGTGAGAAAATTATTGGAAAAAATTCTGAGGGGCAGGATAAATCTTCATTTGGAAAGACATGGATTAATCAAGGACGGTTAGCATGGATTTATCAAGGGAAGGTCATGTCTGACTAATTTGATTGAACCTTTTGAGGAGGTAACCAGGAGGGTCGATGAGGGCAGTACGTATAATGTTGTGTATATGGATTTTAGCAAAGCTTTTGAAAAGGTCCCATATGGCAGACTGGTCATGAAAGGAAAAGCCCATGGGATCCAGGGCAGAGCGGCAAGTTGGATCCAAAATTGGATCGGAGGCAGGAAGCAAAGGGTAATGGTCGATGGGTGTTTTTGTGACTGGAAGGCTGTATTCAGTGGGGTTCTGCAGGGCTCAGTGCTGGGTCCCTTGCTTTTTGTGGTATATATCAATGACTTGGACTTGAACGTTTGCAGATGACACTAAAATCGGCTGTATGTTTGATAAAGAAGAAGAAAGCCCGTACTGCAAGAAGATATCAATGTACTGGTCATGTGGGCAGAACAGTGGCAAATGGAATACAATCCGGATAAGTGTGACGTAATGCATTTGGGGAGGTCTAACAAGGCAAATGAATACACATTAAATGGTATGACACTGAAAAGTGTAGAGGAACATAGAGATCTTGGAATGCAGATCCACAGATCCCTGAAGGTCGCAGGCCAGGTAGATAAGGTAGGTAAGAAGACATATGGAATACTTGCCTTTATAAGTCGAGGCATGGAATACAAGAGCAAGGAGGTTATGCTTGAACTGTATAAAACACTGGTTAGGCCGCAGCTGGAGTACTGAGTGCAGTTTTGGTCACCACATTTCAGGAAAGATGTGATTGCACTGGAAAGGGTGCAGAGGTGCTTTACAAGAATGTTGCCTGGACTGGAGAATTTTGGCTCTGAGGAAAGATTGGAGATGCTGAGTCTGTTTAGAGGCTAAGGGGAGACCTGATTGAGGTGTATAAAATTATGAGGGGCCTGGATAGAGTGAATAGGAAGGACCTGTTTCCCTTGGCAGAGGGGTCAACAACCAGGGGGCATAGATTTAAAGTAATTTGGGGGGAGGTTTAGAGGAGATATGAGGGGAAATTTCTTCACCCAGAGGATGGTGGAGGTCTGGAACTCACTGTCTGAAAGGGTGGTAGAGGCAATAACCCTCACCTTATTTAAAAAATACTTGGATGTGCACTTAAAGTGCCGTAATCTACAGGGCTATGAACCAAGAGCTGGAAAGTGGGATTAGGCTGGATAATTCTTGGTCAGCCGGCACGGACACGATGGTCCGAAATGGCCTCCTTCCATGCTGTAAATTTTTATGATTCTATGATTCTATAAAGAGCACATCAGGCAGTCCCACTTCCCGCCTTTTCCCCATAGCCCTGCAAATTTTTGTCTTTCAGGTACTTAACCAACTCCCTTAAGCTGTGATTGAGCCTGCCTCCAACACGCTTCCAGACAGTGCATTCCAGATCCTAATCACTCGCTGCATAAAAACATTTTTTCTTTTGTCGCCTTTGGTTCTTTTGGCAATCACCTTAAATCCATGTCCTCTGGTTCTTGACTCTTCTGTCAATGGGAACAGTTTATCTCTATCTACTCTGTCCCGACGCCTCATGATTTTGAACACATCTATCAAATCTCCTCGCAACCTTCTCTGCTCCAAGGAGAACAACCCCAGCTTCTCCAGTTTATCCACGTAACTAAAGTCCCTCATCCCTGGAATCATTCTTGTAAATCTTTTCTGCACCCTTTCTAAGGCCTTCACATCCTTCCTAAAGTGTGGTGCCCGGAATTGGACACTGGCCAAACCAGTGATTTATATAGGTTCCTCATAACTTCCTTGCTTTTGTACTTTATGCCTCTATTCATGAAGTCTAATTCATTATAACTACTTTCTCAACCTGCCCTGCCACCTTCAACGATTTGTGCACATGCTCCCCCAGGTCTCTCTGTTCATGCACCCCCTTTAGGATTGTACCCTTTAATTTATTTTTCCTCTCCTCATTCTTTCTACCAAAATGTACCACTTCGCACTTTTCTGTGTTAAATTTCATCTGCCACATGTCCGCCCATTCCATCAGTCTGTCTATGTCCTCTTGAAGTCTATCACTATCCTCACTGTTCACTATACAAATTTTGAAATTGTGCCCTGTACACCCACATCCAAGTCATTAACATATAACAAGAAAAGGGTCCTAGAACGGATCTCTGGGGAAGGACACTGTATACCTTCCTCCAGTCCGAAAAGCAACCGCTCACCACTACTCTCTGTTTCTTGTCACTTAGCCAATTTTGTATCCATGCTGCTACTGTCCCTTTTATTCCATGGGCTTCAACTTTGCTGGCAAGCCTATTATGAAATGCAAAGAGCAGCACCTTATATGGCCTTCTTTGACCTCACAAAGGCCTTCGACACTGTCAACCGAGAGGGACTATGGAGTGTCCTCCTCAAATTCGGCTGCCCTTAAAAGTTCGTCACGATCCTCTGCCGCTTCACAATGGCATGCAAGCTGTGATCCTGACCAATGGCTCCACTACAGACCCAATACATGTGTGGACCGGGGTCAAGCAAGACTGTGTCACAGCATCAACGCTCTTCTCGATTTTCCTTGCTGCAATGCTCCATTTCACCCTCCACAAGCTCCTCACTGGAGTGGAACTAATCTACAGAAAAATGAGAAAGTGTTCAACCTCCGTTGCCTCCAGTCCAGATCCAAGATCGTCCCATCCTCTGTCATTGAATTACAGTATGCAGAGACGCTTGCGTTTGTGCACACTGGGAGGTCGAACTCCAAACCATAGTCAACACTTTTACTGAAGTGTACGAGTGTATGGACCTTACACTAAACATCTGTAAGACAAAGGTTCTCTATCAACCTGCCCCCGCCACACTGTACTGCCCCCCTGATTATCAAGATCCATAACAAGGCCTTGGACAACATGGACCATTTTCCATACCTCGGGAGCCTACTGTCAACAAGGGCAGACGTCAATGACAAAGTCCAACACCGCCTTCAGTGTGCCAGCGCAGCCTTCGGTCCTGAGGAAGAGGGTGATACCTATCGCTGGAACTCCTGGTACGGTAAGTAGATCCATTTTAAGGGCATTGACATTTTTTCAAAGTCCTACAGGAAATGGATCATAATGGGAGCAGGCCTTAGATTCAAAGCCAGGCTGACTGGCTGAAAATGGGACGGTTGGGACCTCCGCCGCTGACAATCAGCGGTGGAGTCGTGGTGACGTCACAGCACATGTACGTCACCACTCTCTCTCCCCTCCATTAAAGGGGAAGGATTCTATCATTTTTAAATTTTGGCCACTGGGCCAACAGGGAGCATTTCGGCCGGGCCAACCCGGGGGCAGTATTTTGCCGGCCGATTGGCAAGTTGGCCAGCAAAAATCTTTCCATTGCAGTCGCGGCAGTGGGCCCTCCCCTTTAAGGGCAATTGTACTGCCGGGCCGCACTCAGTGCGGAGCTGGTGAACCGGCAGAAAACCCTGCCTGGGGCACCGCATGGCGGAGGATCGACGGATGCAGGTGAAAATCGATGGATAAGTATTTTTTTATTGCTCAACATTGGTGGTGCAACTACTTGGGCGGAATGGGGTCCAGGCTGGAAAATCCCCGACCTGAATTTAAGTTGGGTCGGCCTATTGACCTCAAAGCGGTGGCCATTCGATTTTTAGGAATGGCCACCGCAAACGGGCATTAACCTGTCTTTTTGAGACCCTGAATTTCAGCCCCATGGACTATGTACAGCAGGCACCTCAAAGCACTGGAGAAGTACCACCAACGCTGCTTCCGCGAGATCCTGTAAATCCATTGGCAGGATTGGTGCACCAATGTCAGTGTTCTCGCTCAGGCCAACATCCTCAGCATCGAAGCATTGACCACACTCGATCAGCTCTGATGGATGGGACACATCGTCCGCATGTCCGATACTAGACTCCCAAAACAAGCGCTCTACTCCGAGCTCCGACACCACATGCGAACCCCAGGTAGGCAGAGGAAATGCTTCAAGGTTACCCTCAAAGCCTCCTTGAAAAAGTGCAACATCCCCACCGACACCTGGGAATCCATGGCTCAAGACCGCTCAAAATGGAGGAGAAGCATCCAGGAAGACGCTTTGCTGGAAGCACGTGGAAGCCAAGCACAAACAGTGGAAGGAGCGCACGACAACCCAAGCACCCCACCCACCCATCCTTTCAACCACCGTCTGCCCCAATTGTGACAGAGATTGTAGGTCCCACATTGGACTCATCAGTCACCTGAGAACTCATATTAGTGTGGAAACAAGTCATCCTGGACTATGAGTGACTCAAGTGTTCTCGACTCCATCCTGCAGCATGCTACCCGCCGCCACCTCAGTAAAACCCCAACACTGTACGAGGTAGAAAAAGCCATAAGACAGCTTAAGAACAACAAGGCTACGGGAGCGGCTGGAATCCCTGCTGAGGCACTGAAGTATGGTGGAGAGGCACTGTTGGCACGAATACATGACCTCATCTCTCTCATCTGGAGGGAGGAGAACATGCCGGGAGATCTGAGAGATGCAGTGATCGTGACCATCTTTAAAATAGGGGAAAGTCCGACTGAGGCAACTACAGAGGAATCTCCCTGCTATCAGCCACTAAGAAGGTCATCGCTAGAGTCCTCCTCAACCGTCTTCTCCCTGTGGCCGAGGAACTCCTCCCAGAGTCACAGTGCGGATTTCATCCCCTACGGGGCACAACGGACACAATTTTTGCAGTGCGACAGCTGCAGGAAAAATGCAGGGAACTTCTTTGAACTTAAAAAGGCCTTTGACACTGTCAACCACGAGGGTCTATGGAGCGTTCTGTTTCAGATGCCCCCAAAAGTTTGTCATCATCCTCCGCCTGCTCCACGATGACATGCAGGCCGCGATCCTTACCAACAGATCCATTACAGACCCAATCCACGTCCGGACCAGGGTCAAACAGGGCCGAATCATTGCCCCAACCTTCTTCTCAATCTTGCTCGCTGCCATGCTCCACCTCACAGTCAACAAGCTCCCCGCTGGAGTGGAACTAAACTACAGAACCAGTGGGAACCTGTTCAACCTTCGCCGTCTCCAGGCCAGGTCCAAGACCACCCCAACCTCTGTCATCGAGCTACAGTACGCGGACGATGCCTGCATCTGCGCATATACAGAGGCTGAACTCCAGGATCTAGTCGACGTATTTACGGAGACGTACGAAAGCATGGGCCTTACGCTAAACATCCATAAGACAAAGGTCCTTCACCAGCCTGTCCTCGCTGCACAGCACTGCCCCCCAGTCATCAAGATCCACGGCGCAGCCCTGGTACAACGTGGACCATTTCCCATACATTGGGAGCCTCTTATCAACAAGAACAGACATTGACAACGTGATTCAACACTGCCTCCAGTGCGCCAGTGCAGCCTTCGGCTGCCTGAGGAAAAAAAGTGTTTGAAGACCAGGCCCTCAAATCTGCCACCAAGCTCATGGTCTACAGGGCTGTAGTAATACCCACCCTCCTGTATGGCTCAGAGACATGGATCATGTACAGTAGTCACCTCAAGTCGCTGGAGAAATAGCACCAACGATGTCTGTGCAAGGTCCTACAAATCCCCTGGGAGGATAGACGCACCAACATTAGCATCCTTGACCAGGCCAACATCCCCAGCATTGAAGCACTGACCACACTTGATCAGCTCCGCTGGGCAGGCCACATTGTCCGCATGCCAGACACGAGACTCCCAAAGCAAGCGATCTACTCGGAAGTCCTTCACGGTAAATGAGGCAAAGGTGGGCAGAGGAAACATTATGAGGACACCCTCAAAGCCTCCCTGATAAAGTGCAACATCCCCATCCCTGGCCAAAGATCTCCCTAAGTAGAGGAAGTGCATCCGGGAGGGCGCTGAGCACCTCGAGTCTCAAAGCCGAGAGCATGCAGAAATCAAGCGCAGGCAGCGAAAAGAGCGTGCGGCAAACCAGTTCCACCCACCCCTTCCCTCAATGACTAGAAGGACTCATTAAGAGTGGAAGCAAGTCTTTCTCGATTCCGAGGGACTGCTTATGATGATGAAGACGACGACTTTGTCAAACGCCTTTTGGAAAACCATGTGCACCACGTCAACTACATTGCCCTCATCAACTCTTTTTATTATCTCATCAAAAAACTCGAGTAAATTAGTTAAACATGATTTGCTTTTAACAAATCATGCTGGCTTTCCTTAATTAATCCACACTTGTCCAAGTGACTGTTAATTTTGTCCCATATTATTATTTCTAAAAGCCTCCCCACTACATAGGTTAAACTGACCAGCCTATAGTTGTTGGGTTTATCTTTACACCCATTTTTGAGCAAGGATGTAACATTTGAAATTCTCCAGTCCTCTGGTGCCAACCCCGTTTCTAAGGAGGATTGGAAGATTATGGTCAGTACCTCCGTGATTTCTTCCTTCACTTCCCTCAGTGTCCTAGGATGTATCACATCCAGCCAGCCTTTCTAGTACCCCGTCTTTATCAATTCTTATCCCATCCATTATCTCCTCTACCACCTCCTTTACTATATCTATGACAGCATCTTCTTCCTTGGTGAAGACAGATGCAAAGTACTCTCTGCACCCCTCTGCCTCTATACTTAGCTCTCCTTTTTGGTCCCTAATCGGCCCCACCTCTCCTCTTACTACCCGTTTACTATTTATATGCCTATAGATGATTTTTGGAATACCTTTCTCAGATGTGTTCTTGACCTGACATCTGTCATACCCACTCTTTTCCTGCTTCGTGGCCCAGATTTACTGCACTGATAACATAACTCTTGATGCCAAGTCTTATTTTTGTCTCTCCCCCTCCAACTCTACATCCTCAAACCTCACCTCCAATATCAGGTGCAAAAAACTCAGATTTCTTTTAGGGCTAGACTTTCCATTTATACTGTTACCGCCCGTATCTCGGCAGTAATCGGGCGGTATGAACTTCTCGAATTTTCAATATCGCCCGAATACCGCTAAGTTCCAAAGCCGCTACTTTTGGCATTTTATCCCCGGTGGTAATGGTAGTGGGCAGGCGGGAGTGATGTAAGGCTTGCATCCTTGGCTGGCAAGGCCTTACTGCACATGCGCATTTTTTTCCCTTCTTTTTCTCATGATTCAGGGGTCAAGGGTCAGCCCACGCATGCACAGATGAGGAAGGGATGGGGGGGGGGTTGGTGGTGGCGGAGAGAACGGGAGGAAAAATTATCTAGCAGCCTATTTGATAAGCTTATGTTTGTAATTCTTGTGTGCCAATATTTTTGATTGCATATAATACCATACTATACTATGCACACTATTATACCATTATATCATTATACATAAATAATATTAATAACAATAAAAAAATTATAAAATGGATATTGAAGATCAATTGATGGTCGAGGTAGGAGGGAGGAAGAGGGCGAAGAGGTTCACCATGGACGCCAAAGCTGCCTTGGTCTATGAAGTGGAGGCACGGTGGGACCAACTGTATATCAGCGAATATGGGCATAGATTGCCAAGGCGGTGTCCTTGGTTGCCCAGGTCTGTGGGGGAGCCAGTCCAGTGCCGCAAGCGCTGGAATGACCTTGTTTTTGCCGCGAGAGTAAGTAATAACTTTAATAACTTTAATCATGCACTAACTCATTACTTAAAATGTAAAACTGCCATATTGTGATTTTGTTAATCTTGGTAAACTTGGTGCTCGAAGACAGGCAGATGACGACCTGGACATAGTTACGCTGTCTAGAGCGAGCGTCAACATTGGTCGAGAGTTCCTCCAGGCAATTGGTGGACTAGCCGGAAACATTGCAGCGCAATCAGCGCACCAATCGGAGGACACAGCGGCGCTGATTGTGATGATGCGGTGAATTGCCGATTCCGTTGATGCCTTGCGGCAGACGCTGGAATCGGTCTACGACACTGAACCCCGAGGTGCCATACCACCACTGCCACGGCACATGGGAGTCAGGAGCATGGCTGCCTCCAGAGTGGTCCAGGCATCTGAAGCGTTGCTTCAGCACTCCGATTGTCTTTTCGACGATATTGCGTGTGGTTATGTGACTGTTATTGTATCGATGCTTGGCATCTGTCTGAGGATAACGGAGGGGGGTCAAGAGCCAGGTGGTGAGGCCATATCCTTTATCCCCCAGCATCCAACATTTACCTTATGGCTGACTCTTAGAGGTCAGAGACAGTGCTCTCACGCAAGATGTGCGCATCATGAATGCTCCCTGGAAAATGTGCATTTACTGCCATGATTATTTGCTTGTGATCGACAATGAGATGCACATTCAGGGAGTGGAATCACTTTCAGTTCCGAAACACATCTTCATCCTCTAAAGTTGCTCACAGTCTATTTGCACACAGGGAAAATTGCTATTCTCGAGAAACCCAAAGCCCTCTCACTCTGTGCCTCCCTGGTCATTGGGAAGTTTATAAAGTCCATCCTGCATGCGTAAAGTGCTTCTGTCACCTGCCGAATACAGCAATGTGTGGCATTTGAGAGATGCAGCAAACGTTGCCAGCTGATGCCTGAAAGGAGCCCGATGCATAGAAGGAAAGTAACGCAGTCACTTTAACCTCAACAGGCAGAGCGGTCCTGATGGTGCTGCTCGGCTGCAAGTCTCCCTTAATTAGCTGGCATATCTCACTGATGACCTCCTTTTGGAAGCGCGACCTTCTAACGCACACTTTATCAGACAGGTACAGATAGGATCGCTTATTCCTGTAAATACGTTGGGTGTAAGGTCTCCTCCTCCTCAGCAGTGTGCCACCTCTTTGATTGGGCAATGAACCTTCTTCCATCTCTATTCTGTAGCATATAATTAGTTAGCAATATTGGTTGAGAAATTGCAGGCCCCATTCCTTTAAAAGTCCTCTAAACTGTCAAAAATTATTCAATTTTCCTTAAACAACCAAAAAATTAATCCAGATAGACTACTATACACTCAGATTATGAGCATTAATTTCAAATACCCTTAAAATCCACTCACGAATGATTTTAATGCTCCCTCTAACTTGAAACAGCTTTTTCTTCAAGTTCATCCGTTTTAAAACATGGCATCCATACCATTGGGTTAAGGTCAGATAAGTGCAGCATTTTCAGGGTGGTACATTATGCTGCCGGTAATTTGGGCGAATTCCCGAATTTAACGCCTGGCGGTAACATGGGCGGTATTTGGGGGGTGCACGTTGAAGTGCATGGAAAATCACCTAAAACAGATGGGCGGGAGGTTCCGTTTACCATTGCCAAAATTACCGCCGGTGGTTTATGGCAGTAAGTGGGCGCTAGTTTCCACTTAAAGCAATTAATGGGCGGTAATCGTCTAAAAAGAACAGAAATGGGCGATAAATGGGCGGAATGTTGCCGAAAGTCTAGCCTTACTCTCTAAAATCAAGTCCATCTGGCAATAGCCTTGACACTTCCATCCCTTCCTCTCCCTCAGCTCTTGACTTCGCTCCAGCCCCTTAACCAGTATATCTCTATCACTCTGAAGTTTCTCTTCCATCTATCCCTTTCCCTCTTCAAGTTCATCTCTTCCATAAGACCCATCTCCTGTTTCCTAACTTCTCTCCCCACTCAACTGACCACTCAACTATTCCTTTGAGCCCCCCAATCTTGATCATGTTATTAATGGCTCTTCTTCTTCAGGCACATTCCCTCTCCCTTTCAAAACAGTCATCAACCACTCCTCAAAAGGTCCACCCTCAACATGAGGGAGCTCATTATAATCAATGCAAATGAACCAGGGTAGAAGTGGCTAAAATCCATGGCATGTACCTCCAATGCACCATGAAAGAAAAACTTGCATTTATATAGCAGCTTTCATGACCACCAGATAGCAGTACTTTTGAAGTGTCGTCATTGTTGTAATGTGGGAAACATAGCAGCCAATTTGCACATAGCAAGCTCCCACAAACAGATATGTAATAATGACCAGATAATCTGTTTGTTATGTTGATTGAGGGATAAATATTGGCCAGGACACCAGGGATAACTCCCCTGCTCTTCTTTGAAATAATGCCATAGGATCTTTTATGTCCACCTGCAGATGGGGCCTCAGTTTAACATCTCATCCAGAAGACAGCACCTCTGACAGTGCAGCACTCCCTCAGCACTGCAGTGAAGTGTCAGCCTAGATGTATGTGCTCAAGTCCCTGGAGTGGGACTTGAACTATCAACCTTCTGACCTGGAGGTGAGTGTGCTACCCACTGAGCCAAGCTGACACTGGGTAAATAAGATCCAAATAAAAGAAGTGCACCTGTTGCCAGCATCAGCTGATCTTGGTGGCAATGCTTTACTTTGGAGCCCACAGACTGGAAAGTATTTCGGATTGATTACTTGAATTATAAGAGATTTAGAAGTTGTTTTTGTATTGTGCCTGGAGAGAGCTGACCTTTCCTCTGACACTCTGTGGGCCTATGAGACCACTGGGATATTTTTTCCTCACTCATGATAAGAGATTCTGAGTTCAAGTCTTAGGTTTCCCAATGAATATTTCCTTGTTTTCTATTTTAATGGAGGAGCAGTACAGAGTGGAGAAAAAGAAAGAGAATGAAAAAACTACTTGCATTTATATAACACTTTCATGACCACCGGACCTGGCAAAACACTTTACAGCCAATGCAGTACGTTTGAAGTGTAGTCACTCATGTAATGTAGGCAATGCTGCAGCCTATTTGTACACAGCAAGCTCCCACAAACAGCAATATGATAATGATCAGATAATCTGTTTTAGTGATGTTGGTTGAGGGATAAATCTTGGCCAGGACACTGGAAGAACTTCCCTACTCTTCTTCGAAAGGCGAGTGAGGCAGCATTTAAGGAGGATGTGTCTTACTAGGTATGATTCTCCCCCCCCACCCCGCCCAAAGAACCTACAGGCCAAACAGACTTTAAGAAGATTTCAGTGAGGAGCTCTGCAGGAGAAGAGTGTGTTTCATGACAGAGCCTGTAGGAGAAGAGTGCCAGTTTCTGTATGAAACCCTCCAGCCAAGATCACCTGCTCATACAACTCTACCTATGGCTGTGAAAGTTCTCACTACACTCAATTATTACGTCACTGGCTGATTTTAAACAGCTACAGAGGATCTGTAGAATATTACCCAGGGTGATACCCAGGCTTGCATTCATCAGGTAGCTGGAGAATTCTTCTGGTTTGGCATGACAGCAAGGCAGCACCATTAATGCATAAGTTTGCATGCTTTCGTACGCCTTAGTGAAGGCGTTGACGATGGCCCTGGCCCAAGACCACCCAAAATGGAGGAAGAGCATCCGGGAGGGAGCTGAGCACCTCGAGTCTCGTCGCCAAGAGCATGCAGAAACCAAGAGTTGACAGCGGAAGGAGCATGCGGCAAACCAGTCCCACCCACCCTTTCCTCCAACCACTGTCTGTCCCACTTGTGTCAGAATTCCTGCACTGGACTGTGCAGCCACCTGAGAACTCATTTTTAGAGTGGAAGCAAGTCTTCCTCGATTCCTATGATGATGATGACCATGAATGATAGGGCCTTGCAGTTTTATCATGTTACTGTGTTTCCCAAAATGTAAGGTGCAATAGCTGGCATGAACGTCGGATTGCGAGCTCCTGAAGTTAACTCCCTTAACTTTCTTAATAGGCAGAGATACAACTTGTCCAGACTGTGCCTGACTAGAGCAAAAGAATTCTCCATACACTGTCAGATTTCCTGGACGTTGCCTTCATCCTCAGAAATTCGACCCACCCTGAACATTTTAAGGAACAGTCAAATGACTGGATAACTTGTGGGTGACAAAGTACACCCTTTGCTACCATGGATAATGATCCCTCTACGAGGGGAAAAACAGCTGAGGAGCACATGCCTCTCATTATCATCATCATAGGCAGTCCCTCAAAGCGAGGATGACTTGATTCCATGCTAAAAAGATATAAGGTGTTTCATTGAAGGTCCTAATATTCCAGATCCCAAACTACATCGTGAAGGGTGGAAGATGCCTGTGCGTGGATTTTTTTAATGTGTGGTGGCCGTTGCACACCAGCCACCACACGGGCTTGGCAGAGCTAGGTCTTTGTCCAGTGGCAAGGATTACCCAAGACTAACTGGAGACCAGTTCTGCTGCACAGACCGAGCGCGCACATATATCACAGTGTGCGCTGGCCCGTGCTGCCCCTGGGCCCTCGCCTCTTCTGGGCCTCTACGGACTCTTGCCGCTCCTTCGCCCCTCCTGCTGTGCCTGCCCGCACTGCAATCAGCTACCTGGCTTTGTAGATGTCGCCCTCCTGCCGCCGCATGCTGCTCCCTCCAATGGCCCTATCCTGCTGATGGTCTTGCAGGCCGGGACCGTGCCGATTTCCGGGCCAGGCCGCCGCAAACTGCTCCCTCCAACTACAGTTGCAATAGCGAGAACTATAACAGACCCAAAGAGACGTTATCACTGCTTTGATATTGGGCTCTAACTTTGCTCCCGAGTGTATGCTACATAGTTGTAACTTGCTGTGCCCTGAGCAACTTTGCTATCGACAAGGTCTGGACATGGAGCTTCATGGGAACGTGATCCCAGCTCCTATGAAGGCAGAGGAGCATGGAGTAGATCACTCAGAGAATTACTCAATGACAACTGCAAGAAGCATCTGAAATCAACTTACTAATGAAATGTTTCCATATTTGATAGTCCAGTTGTCACCACTGCTATTTCTCCAATTTCCCCACCTTCAGAGAAATTTAATTCCTCTAATGCAGTACACATCTTAGAACTTCATAGTGCCTCAGATTTCATTCTCATATCTGACCCTGCTAGTCTTTATAATCTTCATAAGCATGAAATAAGTGTCTCCTTTATTGTATAACTCCATCTATATGACTATACGAGTATGAGATAAATATGCCATCACTTTTATTGACACCAACTCCAGAGTGATTATTAGCCGTCCTATATATTCCTCACACCATGCTTCCCATGCATGCAAAAATGTGCTTGTCTTTCTCCCGTTAGCCTGACATCAGTAGTAGGGAAAATGATAGAAACTATTATTAGGGACGCGGAAACAGGGCACTTAGAAAATCATAACATGATTGGCCGAGTCAACATGGATTTATGAAAGGAAATCGCGTGTGACAAATATTATAGAGTTTTTTGAGTTTGCAACTAACAGGGTAGATAAGAGGGAACCAGTAGGTGTAGTGTATTTGGAATTTCAAAAAGCATTCGATAAGATGCCGCACAAGAGGTTATTACACAAAATTAGGGATCATGGGATTGAGGATTGGTTAATGGACAGAAACAGAGAGTTGGAATAAATGGGTCATTTTCGGATTGGCAGGCTGTAACTAGTGGAGTACCGCAAGGATCAATGCTTGGGCCTCAGCTACTTACAATCTATATCAATGAGTTAGATTAGGGGATCGAGTGTAACGTATCCAAGTTTGCTGACAAAGCCAGGTAGGAAAATGAGTTGTGCGGAAGATTCAAAGAGGCTGCAAAGGGATATATGAATGGGCAAGAATGTGGCAGATGGAATATAATGTGGAGAAAGGTGAAGTTATCCACCTTGGTAGGAAAAATAGAAAAGCAGAATATATTTTAAATGGTGAGGGATTGGGAATTTTAATACTGAGTCATCGGGAGAGTCTGATATGCGTGGTGCGAATTTCCCTGGAGCTGTTTCTACTCTGCTGCTGCAGCTACACCGGAAGTGCAGCAGAATTAGGATTTCTGGTGCCCCAGGGAAATTCCCAGCCATGTACAAAATCATGTTGGACGAGGGTTTTAAATACTGTGCAGCCAAAACTAAAATTTAGGCTAGAAATTTGCCGATTTTGTAACCGGGTTTTTGGCGATATTTCACCATATTTGGCAAAAAAATGGTCGGCAGGAAACTCAGTGACGTTTTGTGGCGGCACGTTCCATGTACCGCTGGGGAGACGAGCACCGTCATGCAAGGCCCGGAATAGTGTTTTCGCCTGAAATTTGGCTCTCTCTGCACCCGTATTCTGCGCCCAGAATACCGACAGGAAAAAACCTGCGATGCAGCTCTGCCAGCAAGGGTAAGTAAAAAAGGTAAGTTAAAGGTTTACTTTTTAAATTCTTTTTCAGTGATTTAGTTGGTAAGGGTTTTGTGAATTTTTTTTCCCCAATTTTATTTTTGTTGTTTTAACCCCCTCCCAAAGCCTCCCTCGCAGCGCTATCGAGCTCGGACTAAAGTTGCCGAAATTTGCACCGCGACTCCTCGTGCAACGCCGATTTTTACCACTGCGCAAATTAAAGGCCGAATATCCGGCTTACTAACGGTAGCGAAGCGAAATCGGTAATTTTGGCGAAAAAATACTGTTTTTGCTGAAAACCGCATTTCTAGCCCATTGTATCAGGAAATACTGACTAGAGACTGAATATTAAAATCTTCAGACAGCCTTCAGTCAGGAGACCTTGCTCATTTTATCCTACCACTTCAATGTTATTGAAACATTGGCCTTGGAAATTGTGGTCGGAGATTTGCCGCCCGCATACGCCTTCGAAGGGAAAGGAAAGTCTGTTCTTACCTTGTGTCTCCGGAGCTTTGGGCCTGCAGGCATATGCCAGCGTAAAGGCCCACAGATCCCAGGAGCGCATGTAGTTCACAAGCATCCCTGGGATCACATGCGCCAGGCCAACCAATGACAAAGGGGAATTCCTATGATGCTTACAGAGAGTCCATTTACGTACAGAATCCCCATAAAGCATAATAGAAATCACCAAATAAATAACATTTCACACCTTTAAATAAAAATAAATGATCACAGGTTCAAAATTTATTAAAGTACCCTTTAATTAAACATTTAAAATAAAAATAATATGTTTTGAAAAATAAATTTAAACATTGTAAATGAGAAAACAACTTACCTAAATGTAAGTGAATGTTTAAATCATTGAAAAAATATATATACTTTAACATTTATTTGAACCCTTACGCAGGTAAAAGAAGGCCTTATATCCACTTTTACCGGTGTTAGAGTGTCGTGGGTATTCGCTGGGCAGTAGTTGAGAAACTAGCCCAACTCTGCACCAGCGAAACTCAATTTACAGCAGATGCGTACGATCTGTCACGGAGAAATCGCAAGTACCGGGCTTTCATGCGTGCACAGCGCATGCGGAGACCCGAAACTTGCTGGGGCGGTTCTGAAAGCTTCCGACAGCTTTTATGTGCGTAAAATCGAGGCCATAATTTTCTCATATCATTTTTATTTCAAACCAGTGCAAAGTTTTTCCTTAAAGTACTTTAATTAATGATTACTCCATGATAAAGTTGCTCAGCTGGGTTAAATTGTTTTATTACCTACATTTCACTTTACACGATCAAAGGTGGCTCCAATAGATCTGTAAAGCACTATAACCCAGCTGAGTAGCGTAACGATCCGAGTCCTGACTTGTGGTTAATGTAGCACTGCTTGGTAGGCACCATGGACCAATGCTTTATTTGCAGTTTGGTTTCCCTTCAGAAGTAATTTCTGTGATGTCAAGTGACCTTGGGTCACTTGGGGTCATAAGCTTTACTGCCAATTTGAGGCTGCCTGTGTTAGACTTTGCAACACATGGATTTACAATGCTCTGTAGGGAGAAGCTACATGATTTACAAATTACAGTTTTTAAAAAAACTGATTTTATTTGACACAAATAATCTATCAAAAAAGGGACAATCACCAAAATGTAGAAAGAACACTGTGTGGCATTGGGAAGTACATAAACATGAGTTATGTATTTGTTAATGTCACGTGGTGAGCTATGTTTTGTTGGACATTGTTTAATTCTCAGTTTCTGCCTGTTAGTTTCATATACAGTACAACAGTGAAGTTGACATGGTTAGGTCCACTAATGAGCAGGCGGTTTTGGTTCAAATCGACATCTCTGCTCAGTTCCTGACGTGAGCTTTGAGCATAAAGGCAGATTTGTGGAAAACATTCGAGGAAACAAGACTAAGGTGCACTGTGTATGCTGCTGGTGAATATGTGCAATCACCTAATCAAAACTAATATACAGTTGCGGCGATGAGAATCTGGAGTTCTGGAACGTTCCGGAATCTGGACTCCGTACCAATCGGTGGCCGGGTCGTCTAGAATCCGTAAAATGTTCCGCCAATGCTGCCGACCTCGGGCCTCGCCTCACCCCACCACTGCCCTTACCTCGGGGCCTCCTCGCCGGCCGGCCTGAACAACTCCCCGGCAGGGCCCCGCCTGAACACCTCCTCCTCAACAGGGCCAGCCAGCCCGAGCAGCTCCTCGGCAGGGACCCCACCCCCCCCCACCTTTTCTGACGTTCCGAAATCCGGAAATACCCGAACCTGGGCTCGTGTGTTTCCGGATTCGTGATGTCAGAAAGTCGGGAAAAGCCCGAGGGTTACGGATTCTTGATGCTGTACCTGTATGAGCAAGCAACACACATTCAACAGAAATGCTCATTAACCTCCTAGATTGGAACAACAATACTGGTCAAGCCACGACAGTTACTTCATTTTCTTTCACACACTAAAATGTAGTGACCCTCACTTTTGCAGCAACAATATTGTCCAACTCCTGCTCAGCACAGGTCCCAACGTTGGCCTCACTGGTGAGTACTTCCTTTTCTTAGTTATTTATTCCACCTGCAAATAGCGATAGGAGGTAGGAAGAGAGTCAATGGAAATAAACAATTCGCTGTCCACCCTTTTACTCTAGCCCACAAAGTCAAAATCTACCCCAATGTCTTACCTTTTTTAAGGCGTAGGAAGATGGGAGTTAATGTACAGAGGTTAGAAATGGTTGAGAGAGGGGGCTGTGGCTAGCAGGAAGTGAATTGAGGTTGGAGTATGTAAGGGAGCAGTTAGAAGGGATCAGGCCTGGGAGAGAGTGGGAGAAGGTAGGTTGTAGTAGGATGTGGACATACTGGGGAATAGGTGAACTGGAGGCATATTGGGTTGTGGGAGCACAAAGAGAAGCCTCAAAAAGTGAGATGGGTCAGCAAGCAATGATGGAGTCTAGATACATTGAGGGGAATATAGAGGCACTGAGGTATGGAGGAAGTTAGGTTCTAGCACCACTGAAAGGGGAGATGGAGAATGAAAGCACTAGAAGGATCTTGAAGCACTGAGAGAGGAGAAAGGGTCTGGAACCAAAAAGGGGCTGGATCACTGAAGATTTGTGGCTGAAAGCAGCTTAGGATACACAATTGTGCCCTGAGTATAGGTTGAATTCTCAACTCCTGGCCACGGTCCAGGAATGGGAAAATGAGTTAGTACGATAGGCAGTTGATCGCAATTGTAATGTATGCACCTGTGAATATGCTCATAGGGTTGTAGAGCTGTTGCGCCAGGGTGTCCTTAGAGATGGAGCACGCGGTGTCCACCGGTACGCTCGCGGCCTTCCGCGAGAGGTGGTCGCCGGAGGGACTGGAGTGCATCCTCACCCCCGGCAACCAAATTTTAATTTGATTTTATGTTTTAAAGGTTAATTTGTTTTAATTGCCGGGGTTTTTAGTGTCCCCCTCCCCTTTTATAGGGGGCACTTGTAAAATATATAATTTTAATACCCCCAAAAAAATAATTAAAAAAAAAAAAACCCAAAAAAACCCCAAAACCAAAAGAAAAATGAAAAAAGAGGGCAGTTAAGAGTGTCTGGAGTGTTCCCCAGATCGGGGGGGGGGGGGCACTTGATCTAATGTTTATTTTGTTCCCCCCCCAAAAGAGTTGTAGAGCTGTTGCGCCAGGGTGTCCCTGGAGATGGAGCACGCGGTGTCCACCGGTACGCTTGCGGTCTTCTGCGAGAGGTGGGCGCCGGAGGGACTGGAGTGCATTTTCACCCCCGGCAACCAAATTTTAATTTGATTTTATATGTTTTAAAGTTTAATTTGTTTTAATTGCCGGATTTTTAGTGTCCCCCTCCCCTTTTATAGGGACACTTGTAAAATATATGGTTTTAATGCCCCAAAAATAAATCACAAAAAAAACACAAAAAAACAGAAAAAGAAACAAAAAACTTTTTTAAAAAGTGATAGTTAAGTGTCTGGAGTGTCCCCCAGATCGGGGGGCACTTGATCTAACGTGTATTTTGTCCCCCCCCCCCCCAAAAGAGTTGTAGAGCTGTTGCATTGTGAGTGGCTTAGCCAATCGTGTGATGTTCACAAGACTCAATAAAACCCCAGTCAGTTGGATCTAGGTCATCCACGATGAGGCATGCAGTTGTGAGCCTGGTGGATGAAATGGTAACGTGTAGTGTGATTGTTAAACCTTTGTTAATAAACCAACTAGTTCTTGATAATAAAGTGTTGCTATGAATTCTTAAGCAAAGAACCCATGAAGCAAATACATTACAGTGATGATGAAAGCATCAGGCAGTTGGGAAAAGGTGTGGCAGAGAAGACACATTTGAAGAGGCTTCTTAGATGAGGTCCATAAGAAAGGTGCTGGCGAGGAGTGTACATGATTCAACTGTAATTTGATTTCTAGCTTTCTGCTGTTTATTGATTCCTCTGTGGTAGCACTTTTTAAAAATGCATATATTCCCTACCTCTTTAGCATCAATTTGTTACCAATTGATTTCCAGAAGTTAATGCTCGAAGATTGATACTATGAGGGTGATTTTTATTTCAGGTATGTTTTACAAGGACAGTGGGTGGTGCATCTGTTCCATTCATCTGATGCAGTCAGCGAGAGGCCTGATCAGTTATCATGATCAGGCCTCATTAAAATTGAATCAGTAAGTTGCCAATGCTAATCACATGTAAATTCTATCTGGTTCATCATTTTGGATGGTTGGAAATCTAGTACGGTGGGCAATCCTCATGGACATGAAGCTTGAAGGGGAGTGATAAAAGAAAGAAAGACTTGGATTTATTATAGTGTTTTTCAAGACCACAGGATGTCTCAAGGCACTTTATAGCCAATGAAGTACTTTTGAACTGTAGTCATTGTTGTAATGTGGGAAACGTGGTAGTGAATTTGCAAACAAGCAAGCTCCCACAAACAGCAATGTGATAACAACCAGATAATCTGTATTTTTGGTATGTTGATGAGGGATAAATATTGGCCAGGACACCAAGGATAACTTCGGTGCTCTTTTTCGAAATAGTGCTATGGGATCTTTTATGTCCACTTGAGAGGGTAGACAGGGCCTCAGTTTTGACATCTCATCCGAAAGACAGCACCTCCGACAGTGCAGCACTCCCTCAGTACTGCACTGGAGTGTCAGCCTAGAACTTTGTGCTGAAGTCCCTGGAGTGGGACTTGAACCCACAACCTTCTGACCTAGAGGCGAGCGTGCTACCCACTGAGCCACAACTGACTGTGATGAAAGAATTATGAAAGGGCACAGTGGTGGGGTGGTTGAGAGGGGCAGAGAAAATCTTTGCAGTGTCTATACACCAAATCAATCAAACATTGTAAGTTCAAAATACACAAGCAGTACAACTGAGTGCCAGACCTGCTTCCAGCGTTCCCATTAGATTCTGCTGGAAATAGCTGCTGTCCGCCTTGTACTGCCCATGCTTTGTGAAAATGGCCGTAGCAACGTGGGCACAACAGCAGCAACAATGTGTATGTATATAGCACCCTTAAGGCACTTCACAGAAGTGTAATCAGACAAAGATGGATGCCAAGCCAAAGAAGGAGATATTAGTAGGTCTGACTAAAGGAATGGTCAAAGATGTGGGTTTTAAGGAAGGTTTTAAAGGAGGAGAGGGAGGTGGAGAGACAACAAGGTTTAGGTAAGGATTTCCAGAGCTAAGGGCCTAGATGGTTGAAGGCATGGCCACCAATAATAAGACAAAGGGAGGAAGGTTATAGGCTGGTGTTGGAGGAACACAGAATTCTCGGAGGGTTCTAGGGCTGGAGGAGGTTACAGAGATAGGGAGAGCAAGGCCATGAAAGGATTTAAATTCGAGAATGAGAATTTAAAATTTGAGTTGTTCAGGGTACCAATGTTGGGTGAGCGATACAGGAGGGAGGGAGGATACAGGAGGGAGGGAGGATACAGGAGCCCTCCTGTATGGCTCAGGGACATGGACCATGTACAGTAGACACCTCAAGTCGCTGGAGAAATACCACTAACGATGCCTCCGCAAGATCCTACAAATCCCCTGGGAGGACAGACACACTAACATTCGTGTCCTTGACCAGGCCAACATTCCCAGCATTGAAGCACTGACCACACTTGATCAGCTCCGCTGGGCAAGCCACATCGTTCGCATGCCAGACACGAGATTCCCAAAGCAAGCGCTCTACTCGGAACTCCTTCAGGGCAAACGAGCCAAAGGTGGGCAGAGGAAACGTTACAGGGGCACCCTCAAAGCCTCCCACTGAAACGTGGGAGTCCCTGGCCAAAGACCGCCCCAAGTGGAGGAAGCGCATCAAGTCTCATCACCGAGAGCATGCAGAAATCAAGTGCAGGCAGCGGACAGAGCGCGCGGCAAACCTGTCCCACCCACCCTTTCCCTCAACAACTATCTGTCCCACCTATGACAGGGACTGTGGCTCTCGTATTGGACTGTTAAGCCATCTAATGACTCATTTTAAGAGTGGAAGCAAGTCTTCCTCGATTCCGAGGGACTGCTATGATGATGATGATGATGATTATTATAGGATATGGGCAGGAGAATCTTGAATGAGTTGAAGTTTATAGAGGATGTAGGATGGGAGACTGACCAGGAGAGCATTGCAATAGTTGAATCTGGAAGTAACAAAAGCACAGATAAGAGTTTCAGAAGCAGACGGGCTGATGCAGAGGCAGAAGTGGGCGATGTTACTGAGGTGAAAGTAGGTGGTCGTCATGCTGGAGAGGATATGGGGCCAGAAGCTCAGCTCAGGGTCAGATAGAATGCTGAGGTTGCGAACAGTCTGGTTCAACCTGAGACAGTGGCTGGGATGGGGAGATGGAATCGGTAGCGAGGATATGGAGTTTGTGGTTGGGGGTTTCAACCTTCCCAGTGTCTAACTGGAGGAAATTGCAGTTCATCTCGGACAGGGATGTTGGACAAGCAGAGGTGTTAGAGGGGTTGAGAGAGGTGATAGAGAGGCAGAGCTGGCTGTTGTCAGCTTACATCTGTAACCTGACCCGTGTCTTCAAGTTGAGACGAAAGTAGTGTCAGGGTTATAACTGCATCATTTGACCCTGAGTTGTCAAATAGGCAGACATTTCGTCATCACACTTTGTTGATTGGCCAGCACTAAAGCAACAGTAAATTAGAACGGAAGAGAACAGAATTCTATGCATCAAAAATAAAGCAAGAAACTAAAATTATTAGTGTCCAAAAAGAGGTTTTCAACAAAATAACATTTCAAAAATGACATGTTTCACAATAATATGATAACATTTACCCCTCAAATTGACTTTCATACCTTTCAATTCTTTCCTTAAAGCTTTTACTTCAAAGCCTCAGCTGTCTAAAGCCAGAGCTACAGATGGATATTTTTCCCTCAGTGGAGTTTAAGAGATTTTCCAACCACATGTGTGTGTTCTGGGCATGTGCAGAATTTCCCAGCATTTATTAGTAAGTTTCTGAGTTGAAGCAAAGGGTGATTCCCCTCATCCGCTAAGGGTTTAAGAGTTTCTTTGTTTTTTCCAAAAGACTTTGAAACAAACTGGAGATTAAATTTTCAAAGCTTAAGATTGCCTCATTTAAAATATTAACAACTGCTCCTTTTCTGTTATAAATTGCTCACTTAGATAAATCCCATGTTCCCATGTTATATCTGTACCCGCCATTTCTTGAGACAGAAAAAAATACAAAAATGTGTTTCTTTTTCTCAGCTGAAGAAGATTTCTGATTGTTTTTCCATGTGAATTAAATACAGGTGGAAGACAGGTTTGAATTATTGTGTTCCTCCTGATTGGCTGCTATTCATGTCAAGCTTCTTCCCTCTTCATTTTCGTTAAAAATTCAGTTTTTCGTTAAATTTAGTTAAAAGTATTTCTCTTCTGAATCAATTTTTGGGGTTTACGGGTATTATTTTTAACATAAAAACTCATAAACTGTGTGTGTTTTATGAGTAAGTTTTGTTTATTTATGGAAATTTATATTTATAGTAAAGACTGTATAAGTTGGCAAACTCATTAATGGTAACTAAATGCTTTAAGGCAGGAATCTATAGGCGATCACCAGTGGGAGAGGGAGAAAGCCTGATGGCACAGAAGGGGCTATAGATGAATCACGGACTCGGGTACAAGGCTGACAGGTGGCAATGTGCGGCGGGGGGTGGGGGAGGCGGGGGTTGTGGAAGAGAAGATGCGGATAGCTAATGGTCAGAAAGGAACCAAGGGTGGACCCCCTCTTCCATAGGGCTGCTAGGTCTTAGGATCTCTCTTATTTGGTTTCCCTCCTCCACTTTCAGATACCAGGATCCCCTTGCAGTGCTCACATACTCATAAACTACATTCCCAGTGCTCCCATGTTCCAGGATCACCCCAAAGCTCCCACATCCTGGGACCTCTTTTCCCAATACTTTCAGACCGTAGAACCTGTCTCCTTGTGATCCAAGATCTCAGGACTTTCCACACTGTTCCCAGATCCCTCTTGTCCCTGGAATCTTAAAAACATAAGACCATAAGACCCCCCATCCCAGTACTCCTAAATCATGGGCCCCTTAACGTTTCTCCCAAATCTAAGTGTAGCCCAGTGCTGATAAATCATTGTCCCCAATAATACTATTTACCATGACTTTCAACTCTGTGAGTAACACTGTGGGAGACCTGATAATAAATATATCTTAGTGTAACTGTTGTGCCATTGTTCACACTAAGTCGAATGATGTGCTGTTTTATAAGG
Source organism: Pristiophorus japonicus (assembly GCF_044704955.1). Taxonomy (NCBI): domain Eukaryota; kingdom Metazoa; phylum Chordata; class Chondrichthyes; family Pristiophoridae; genus Pristiophorus; species Pristiophorus japonicus. Next base: position 149,175,212 of record NC_091988.1, on the reverse strand, counting down.
ATAGGAGTGTTGTACCATGTAATGCACATTGTATTGTTCTGCTGCTAAGGTAGTTCTGCTTCAATTTAAGGCCATAAGGGGTGATATTGGTCTTCAGCAGTATCGCAAAATGGGTGATAATGAATCAGAAGCCTATTTTGCACTCTGTCCAATTAACTTCAATGTGTCATGAGTATTCAGGTCAAGCACCGTTAAAGGGTGGGGGCATAAATGGATCTAGGTGGAGGAAAGGGGGTGAGGAGAGAGGAGGGAATAAGAGGAGGAATAGAAGGGTTGATGAAGAAGTGGATGGAGAGAGGGGGGAATGGAGGAGAGGGGTGGGTAGAGAGGAGAGGGAGGAGTGTGGGGGTGGAGAGGAGCATAGCTAGTTGATTCATTTTGACACGGTTGTTGATTGTGTGAGACCCAGGCTATGGGTGCCAGCAGCTGAAGAACAACATAAAAGCAGCTATAGGGAGCAGACTGTCAGCGAAAGATTTAAGTTTAAACGCAAGTCTTGACTGACCGATGTATCCACGTCCCTTGAAGGGAAAAGTTTGGCCTCAGCTGGATTGTCCAGGGGAAAGCAGAAGGGAGGGTACCTTCCCATCCCATTCAAAATTGCATTTTAGCAGATTAGCTAAGGGTTGTCACTGATTTAGAGATATCCACTGGGGTTGAACTATGATCTGTGTCCTTTCACCGCACAAGCACAACATTCATAAGTTGAGGGGAAGGTAATCTATATGAAAAGTTCTGACAAAAAAAATGGCCCTGGCACTTACTACATAACATAAATAAAAATATTTCTACTTGAGTTATCACTTGATTTATTCCTAATGAGTGAATGCGTAATATTGGCACACGGAGTGTGTCATGTAGCACCACAGTAAGATGTGAATGCACATTTGATTTGTGTAAATGGTATAGCTTATAATGTACCACAAAGAAATCTAAAGATCATTTATACAGGTACCATTATAAAAGAACTACAGCTTCTGCCTATTTGTTGGTCGCTTTGAAATAAATCTATTTTTAAAATGGCTCTTGGATTCAGGGACTATTGAGACAAAGCTAATTATTTTTCTCTCTGATGGGAACTTGCTCTTTTATTTTAATATGAAATAATGACACAGAAATGTTTTCTCAGATCAGTAGAAACTAAAAGCTTCAGCCCTCTGATCGAGGAATGACTAGTGCCTGAGAATTGTAGCATTTTCTTTGTGTGGCCTTAATGGTCTTATTTATGGTGGATGCGGGAAGAATTCTTTGAAAGCCCGAATCACACGGACAAAAGAAGAAAATCAAATAACTCAGGAACTGAAAGCCTCCTTACAGCATTGGCTCCTTAGTGATTAATCACCCGAGCAACCATAAAAAAAGAAAAAAACTTCAATAACACTACTTGCAAACCTTTTCAATGCTGAGAACGAGACATTACATTCACCACACAGTAACTCATGGGGTGCAGCAAACAAATAGCATAATACTGTACTTCATCCCCTAATTGTGAGACTCTTACTAACACAGGATTTTAAGAAATACTTATTTTGATATTTATTTTCTTCATAGCTTATGGGATCCTAATCTAATTAAATATCAGAGCAACCAGCTCCAATTTGAATATTCATCCTCGAATGTTTTAAACATTTTTAGAATATTTGTAAGACCATTGAAGCCATTAAGTACCATGTGAAGCTGCTCTGGCGGGCCCCGAGACAGTGTATAAACTGAATACCAGCTGGAAGCTACACGGCAGCTTTAACCCAGCAGTGCTGTGATTTCACAGAGTCAAAGAGGTGGAAATCACGTGGAACTTCTACGACTGATTTCATTCAAATGCGTTTTCAAACTTTCAGAAACAAGTTCTTGTGAGGGCACGGGGAACATTTATTTCAATTATGTCGAGGTGTTATTTAATTATTTAAATGATTGTAACTTTATTTGAAACCATATTAATTCTTTCGAAACATCACATGATGGGGAACGTCACTGGAAACTGGGAAACAATCTAAGGTTGGCTTTGACTTTGTGCGATCGTGTAAAATGGATGATAGAAAATTGGCAGCCCGTTTTACATCTCACCTGCGTTGTATTTCCATTGAAATCAATTCTGCTCCATATCGGGCTGCTGATTCACTATCTCCCGGTTTACACTCTCGCACAAAGTCAAAATCTACCTCTCTGCTTAAAAGGATGTCACCTTTACAGGAAATTTTGGACAGTTTAAGATCCTGGAGCAACCAGAAATATCAGAGTAAGTTATTGCTTGGGCCAAATATTTTTTCCTTCTTTCCTGAAGATGGTAACTCTTGATGGGGTACAAATCTGTAGGTACCATTACTTCTCCAGTACATAATAACATAAGAAAATAAGAAGGAGTAGGCCATTTGGCCCCTCGAGCCTACTCCGCCATTTAATAAGATCATGGCTGATCTGATCCTGGCCTCAACTCCACTACCCTGCCCATTCCCCATAACCCTTGACTCCTCCATAGTTCAAAAATCTGTCTATCTCCGCCTTGAATATATTCAATGACGCAGCTCTCCAGGGTAGAGAATTCCAAAGATTCATGACCTTCTGAGAGAAGAAATTCCTCCTCATCTCCATTTTAAATGGGTGACCCCTTATTCTGAAACTATGCCCCCTAGTTCCAGATTCCCTAGGAAAGGAAACATCCTCTCAGCATCCTTGGAGTTTAGAAGTATAGGCCCAACCTGCTCAGTCTTTCATCATAAGACAACCCTTTCATCTCAGGAATCAACCTAGTGAACCTTCTCTGAACTGCCTCCAATGCAAATATATCCCTCCTTAAATAAGGAGACCAAAAGTGTACGCAGTACTGCAGGTGTGGTCTCACCACGCCCTGTCCAAGTGGCCACTTTTCAATTGTTGGCTTAAACCGTGAGTGTTGGTCGGCAAGTTGCCTGTAGGAGGACATCATAGCTTGGTCTGATCCTGTCCTCACCTGATATTTGAAAACATTCATTATTCAGTCGGGATCACAATTGCATTCAGGAGTGTCTGAATTTCCCTAACTTAGCCCAGGAGCACTGATCATGTATGATGTAAATGCAATTTGATTACAAGAGAAGAATGGGAAAAAGAAATGCAAAATGCCTTCTGAGTTGATGTATAAGGAGTGAGGATATTATACTAATTGCCATACTATAATTGCAGCTTTATGCAGTCTAGGCAAAAATACAATTGTAGTCAAACACGCAAGGAAGGTCAGTAGGTTTATTCACCCTGTGGTTGGATTATGAAATTAGCATAAAATGCCCATGATAAAAAAAACATTTAATATAAAGCATTTTCTTTCTTTCTCTATTTAGAAACATAGAAACATAGAAATTTACAGTGCAGAAGGAGGCCATTTCGGCCCATCGTGTCCATGCCGGCCGACAAAGAGCCACACGGCCCTCAGTCAGCAGCCCTGAAGGTTACATATAAACCTATGAACAATGAACAATGGCAGAAAGGTAAAGAGCATCGGCACAACCAGTCCACCTCACACAACTTTCTCACCTCTTGCACCGAAACATTTTACACTCCACCCAACCAGAGCCATGTGATCTCCTGGGAGAAGCAAAAACCAGATAAAAACCCAGGCCAATTGGGGAGAAAAATCTGGGAAAATTCCTCTCCAACCCATTGAGGCAATGGAAACTAGTCCAGGAGATCACCCTGGTCGTATTCGATTCACTGCAGTACTTACCATCGTATCTGCGCCAACCAACAAGAGGTTATCCAGTCTAGTCCCACTTACCAGCTCTAGGTCCGTAACCCTGCACGTTACGACACTTCAAATGGCCATCCAAGCACCTTTTAAATGTGGTGAGAGTTTCTGCATCCACCACCCTTCCTGGCAGTGAGTTCCAGACCACCACAACCCTCTGCGTGAAGAAGCCTCCCCTCAAATCCCCTCTAAATCTTCCACCAATCACCTTGATACTATGCCCCCTCGTAATTGACCCCTCCACCAAGGGAAATAGGCCCCTGCTATCCACTATATCCAGGCCCCTCAATATTTTGTACACCTCAATGAGGTCTCCTCGCAGCCTCCGTTGTTCCAATGAGAACAAACCCAGCTTATCCAATCTGTCCTCATAACTAAGATTTTCCATTCTCGGCAGTTTCCTCGTAAATCTCCTCTGCACCCTCTCTAGTGCAATCACATCTTTCCTATAATACGGCGACCAAAACTGCATGCAGTACTCCAGCTGTGGCCTAACCAGTGAATTATACAAGTTAAGCGTAACCTCCCTGCTCTGTATTCCATGCCTTGGCCAATGAAGGCAAGCATTCCGTATGCCTTCTTAACCACCTTATCCACCTAGCCTGCTACTTTCAGGGATCTGTGGACAAGTACTCCAAGGTCTCTTTGTTCATCTACACTTTTAAGTGGCCTGCCGCTTAATATGTATACCCTTTCCTTATTAGCCCTCCCAAAGTGCATTGCCTCACATGTCTCAGAATTAAATTCCATTTGCCACTGCTCTGCCTAACTGACCAGTAGATTGATATCTTCCTGCAGTCTATGGCTTTCCTCTTCATTATCAACCACACAGATAATTTTAGTGTCATCTGCAAACTTCTTAATCATACCCCCTATGTTCAAATCTAGATCATTGATGTAAACCAAAAAAAGCAAGGGATCGAGTACTGAGCCCTGCAGTATCCCACTGGAAATATCCTTCCAGTCACAATCATCCATCAACCATTACCCTTTGCTTCTTTGCGTCTGTTTTCTCAAAGGAAAATTCCGTATTGGATCCAATTCCAATTTTGGATCCAACTAACCACTTTGCCATGTATCCCATGGGCTTTAACCTTCATGACCAGTCTACCATGTGGGACCTTAGCAAATGCTTTGCTAAAGTCCATATATACTATATCGTACGCACTATCCTCATCGACCCTCCTGGTTACCTCCTCAAAAAATTCAATCAGGTTAGTCAAACACGATCTTCCCTTATCAAATCTGTGCTGACTGTCCCTAATTAATCCTTGCCTTTCCAAATGCAGATTTATCCTGTCTTTCAGGTTTTTTTCCAATAATTTTCCCACCACTGAGGTTAGGCTGACAGGCCTGTAATTACTCGGCTTATCCCTTTCGCCCTTTTTAAACAAGGTACCACATTAGCAGTCCTCCAGTCCTCAGGCACCATGCCCAAATCCAAAGAGGACTGGAAAATTATGGTCAAGGCCTCTGCCATTTCCTCTTTTACTTCGTTCAACAGCCTGGGATGCAGGGATGCATTTCATCTGGTCCTGGGGACTTATCTACTTTCAAAGCTGCTAAACCCCTCAATATCTCCTCTCTCACTATATATATTTCATCCAGAATTTCACACTCCTCCTTGATAGCAGTATCTGCATTGCCCCTTTCCTTTGTGAAAACAGACGCAAAGTATTCGTTAAGAACCCGACCAACATCTTCTGCCTCCACACAAAGATTACCCTCCTGGTCTCTAATAGGCCCTACCCTTTCTTTAGTTATCTTCTTGCTTTTAATATATTTATAGAACATCTTTGGGTTTTCCTTAATTTTACTAGCCAAGAATTTTTCATGCTGTCTCTTAGCATTCCTAATATCCTTTTTAATTTTACCTCTTAACGTTCTATATTCCTCCAAAGATTCTACAGTAGTTAGCCATCGGTATATGACATAAGCTTCCCTTTTTTCCTTTATCCTCTCCTGTAAGTCCCTAGATATCTAGGGGGCTCTAGAATTGTTATTCCCACCCTTTTTCTTTAAAGGTACATGTTTGGCATGAGCCTTCCGGATCTCCTCCTTGACTGCCTCCCATTGTTCCGATGCTGATTTACCTACAAGTAGCTGGTTCCAGTTCACTATGGCCAAATCACTCCTCAACTGAGCAAAGTTAGCTTTTCCCCAATTTGGGACTTTTATTCCTGGTCTATCCTTATCCTTATCCATAACTAACTTGAATCTGACTGAATTATGGTCACTGGCACCCAAATACTCTCCCACTAATACCCTTCCACCTGCCCAGCTTCATTCCCCAAAACTAAATCCCAAACCACCCCCTCACGTGTTGGGCTTGTTACATACTGACTAAAAAATGTTCCCTTGAATGCATTTTAAGAATTCCGCACCCTCTATACTCTTCACACTATATTTGTCCCAATCAATATAAGGATAGTTAAAATCCCCTACTATTACTGCCCTATTGTTTTTGGACTGCACAGCAATTTGCCTATATATTTGCTCCTCTATCTCTCTTCCGCTATTTGGAGGCCTATAATACACACCCAGCACCTTTTTTATTTTTCAATTCAACCCATATGGCTTCATTTGATGGTCCCTCTAACATATTTAAAAAAGGAGGGAGAGAGAAAACAGGGAACCATAGACCGGTTAGCCTAGCATCAGTAGTAGGGAAAATGCTGGAGTCTATTATAAAGGATTTGATATTGGCACACTTAGATAATATCAACGGGATTAGACAAAGTCAACACAGATTTATCAAAGGAAAATCATGTTTGACAAACCTACTTGAGTTTTCTGAGGAGTAACTGATAGAATAGATAAGGGAGAACAAGTGGATGTAGTGTATTTGGATTTTCAGAAGGCCTTGATAAAGTCCCACATAAGAGGTTAGTGTGCAAAATTAAAGCACAGAGGATTGGGGGTAATGTACTGGCATGGATTGAAAATTGGTTAACTGACAGGAAACAGAGTAGGAATAAATGGGCCTTTTTCGGGGTGACGGGCAGTGATGAGTGGGATACCACAGGGATCAGAGCTTGGGCCCCAGCTATTCACAGTATATATAAATGATTTGGCTGAGGGAACCAAATGTAATATTTCCAAGTTTGCTGACGACACAAAACTAGGTGGGATGGTGAGTTGTGAGGAGGATGCAAAGATGCTGCAAGGCGATTTAGATAGGTTGAGTGAGTGGGCAAACACATGACAGATGCATTATAACGTGGATAAATGTGAAGTTATCCACTTTGGTAGAAAAAACATAAAGACAAAGTATTATTTAAATGATGATAGCTTGGGAAATGTCAATGTACAATGGGACCTGGGGTATCCTTGTACACCAGTCATTGAAAGCAAACATGCAGGTGCATCAAGCAGTTAGGAAGGCAAATGGTATGTTGGACTTCATTGCAAGAGGATTTGAGTACAGGATCAAGGATGTCATACTACAGTTATGCAGGTCCTTGCTGAGACCGCATCTGGAGTATTGTGTGCAGTTTTTGTCTCCTTACCTAAGAAAGGATATACTTGCCATAGAGGAAATGCAGCAAAGGTTCACCAGACTGATTCCTGGGATGACAGGACTGTCGTATGAGGAGAGATTGGGTCGACTAGGCCTATATTCACTAGAATTTAGAAGAATGAGAGGGGATCTCATTGAAATGTATAAAATTCTGATGGGGTTGGTTAAACTGGATGCAGGGAGGATGTTTCCCCTGGCTGGGAAGTTTCGAATAAAAAGGGTCACAATCTCAGGATACTGGGTAGTAAAGTTAGGACCGAGATGAGGAGAATTTTTTTCACTCAGAGGATTGTGAACCTGTTGAATTCTCTACCAAAGAAGGCTGTGGAGGCCAAGTCACTGAATATATTTAAGAAGAAGATAGATAGATTTCTAGACACAAAAGTCATCAATGTGTATGGGGAAAATGCTGGAATATGGTGTTCAGATAGAGGATCAGTCATGATCATATTGAATGGTGGTGCAGGCTCGAAGGGCTGAATGGCCTACTACTGCTCCTATTTTCTATTTCTCTGTTTCTATATCATCCCTCCTCACCGCTGTAATAATTTCTTTAATAATACCATGACCAACCCCCCTTTTTACCCCCTTCTCTGTCTTGTCTAAAAATTCTGTAACCAAGAATATTGAGCTGCCAAACCTGCCCCTCTTTCAACCATTTCTCTGTAATGTCTATAATGTCATACTCCCAAGTGTCTACCTGTGCTCTTTGCTCATCCGCCTTATTCGCTACACTCCTTGCCTTAAAGTATATACCATTTAGCACAGGAAGACTTCCTTGATTACTACTTACTAACCCTTGTTTCCTCTGCCTTACAGATTCGCTTTCTAAATTCTTGCTATCCAATTTCAGCTTTACTTCCTTCCCTATTGAATTTCTTCTCAGGTTCCCATCACCCTGCCAAGCTAGTTTGAACTCTCCCCAACAGCACTAGCAAAAACTCCCCACGAGATATTGGTCCCGGTGCTGTTGAGGTGCAACCCGTCCGGTTTATACCGGTCCCATCTCCCCTAGAAGCGGTCCCAATTCCTCAGGAATTTAAAGCCCTCCCGCCTATACCAACTCTCCAGCCACGCGTTCATCCTCTCTATCCTTCGAGTACTCATTAGCACGTGGCACCGGTAGTAACCCGGAGATTACTACTTTTGAGGTCCTACCCTTTAATTTTCTTCCTAGCTCTCTAAATTCTGCCTGCAGGACCTCATCGCTCTTCCTGCCTATGTCGTTGGTCCCGATATGGACCACGACCTCTAGCTGTTTACCTTCTCCCCCAACTTTAACTCTCTCTTCCTTTCTGAAGACATGCTCATCTGCTAAATTACCCCATTTGATTGCTGGCCATGCTAAACCTACTCAAGCACCCACAACAGCAATTTTCCTTCCCAAGAAAAGCCATGAAGGAGAATCCCACAGCCTTCCCTGAACAGGAAGTACATCTTTATTTTCCTTATGAGAACCACCTGAGAAACCTTTAAAATGTAAAGCGCACAAAAGGCTCCACAAAGAATGTAATCCAGTTGCCTAAAAAGTTAAAATTCCAATACCTGCTCAAATTAATACTAGAATCTCCACACAAGCAGTGCTGACTCCCAGCCTCACTGACTGTTTTGAACATCCTACTTTTTCCAATCTGACTCAATTTCAAAAGCCACCCATCCAAAAAAAACAGTTTCTCAAATCAGTGATTTGGAAACAATCCTGTGAATCCTTCAGGCCTTTTCCAACAAGTTGTCAAATGCAATGAGGTCACCGGGTCTGATTGGGGAGCCTAAGGACATGGAGAGATACATCAGGAGAAGAAGCAAGGAGGAGAGGATGAGCACAATATGGAGCTTATAAAACTAACCATAAAATTGTGCATGTTGTAGAAATGATAAGGGGCAATGTATTGTAGGGCAGATTAAAATATTCAGAAATCAGCAAACATTAGAGGATTGCAGGAGAAGTGTACTGGTAGCTCAAAGATTAAATGGTTGGCAATTATGTCACAAGCACAAAGTGTTCATAAAGCTGACTTATGATTAGGTTGTCTGGAAGGCTAATTTATTAAAACCAGGACACCATGAAAGACCATTGAAGAAAATTGCAGTGCACTGTCATTAATGTCAGGTGGTCATGTTGACTTTGTATTTATACAATGTTGTGACTTCAACGCTGCAATTAAACAGCCATTAACATTGACGTGCAGCAAGATGGATTTCCACTGGTTAATTATCTGCTGAACAAATATAGTATTCTTATGATTTTATTCTTTTTTGATTCCTGGTTTTGAAACCTAGGCCTGAGGCTAAGGGCCAGAGTAGGCTCACTGAGGATGTTTCCACTGGCTCTCTTATGTCTGCAGAGGGTATTAAATTCCATGTATGCTTTCCCTCCCTGGCAATTGGTTAGGTGTTCCCCAGCCCCTCCCAATTTCCCCCCACCTATCCTGAATATACTGGGGGCATAATTCGGTACTGTCCCCGCGTACCGATTGGGGGCAGTAACCAACTGGGGCCACAGCTTTCTGCGCCCGGCGCAGATGTCCTGCCCGGCAGCTAAATTGGGCTTACCGCCCCCAAGAGGATGTGAAGTGCAATGTCATGCACTCCACTTATTCTCGGGGCCGGGACTGGGGCGCTAACCGCAAAAATTTTCCAGCGTTGCTGAGAGAGGAGCGTAGCACTGGCCGGAGCACAGGGCCCTCTCCTTCAGTGAAAGGGGAGGGCATGCTGCGGACTTTGCATCGGGGAGAAGGGGTCACCACTACACCACTGGGGAGTAGGGTGCCGTGGCAGCAGCCCAGCACAGAAGCGGGGAGCCAGGCTGCAACATCGTGGCACGGACCCCGCGATTTCAAGAGGTCAAGGCCTGTACGTCGGCCATTTTAAAAAATATCGGCGCTGCATCTCATCGTTAATTTTCACCCTGCGAATGGACTGAAGCCCAGTTCACAACCCTCGAGACTTGCACAGACATCGCATGCGGCTGCCTCACGGGGCGCTACCGAATCATCGCTTCGGGGCAAAAACAGGTCGCTGCGCATGATGATGACGTTGTCATTGCCGGCACAGCGGCCCGAGGCACTACCAGTAGGAGTGGGTGCTACCACTTATTGCCTCTGCTAACTCCCGCGGAATTTTGTGGGAGTTGGTAGCAGCCCTGCAACGGGCGAGAAGTCGTTTGTGCCTCGTTAGCGTCCCCCCGGGGTCAACGCATATTTTTCCCCCATTGACTGCTACTCAGGAACAGTTCCACAGTCATCAGATTCCTCCGGCCTCTAGATCAAGTGATCATTGCTCATATGTGGACTTAAACACTGACTGTGCATGGGCTAGTGAAGTAGTGGTAACATCACAGTTGCCTCATTCTAGTGTCCATATCAGCTTGGCTTAGAGATAGCACTCTTGCTTCTCACCTTGATATTGATGGGTTCAAGCCCAGCTTCAGGACTTGCATATACAATCCAGTTAGACACTTCAGTGCAGTATAGATGAAGTATAACATTGTAGATCATGCTGTCTTTGAGATAAAGGGGACCAGTAGATGTAGTGTATTTGGATTTTCAGAAGGCATTCGATAAGGTGCCGCACTAGAGGTTATTAAACAAAAGTAGGGGTCATGGGATTGGGGTTAATATACTAGCATGGATTGATTGGTTAATGGACAGGAAACAGAGTAGGAATAAACGGGTCATTTTCAGGTGCTCAGGTCCCAGCTATTCACAATCTATATCAATGATTTGGATGAGGGGACCAAATGTAATATAATCCAAATTTACTGATGATACAAAGCTAGGCAGGAATATAAGTTGTGAGGAGGAGGCAAAGAGACTTCAAGGGGATATAGACAGGCTAAGTGAGTGGGCAAGAACATGGCAAATGGAATATAGGGCCCAAGTTTCGGGCCGCGCCTAGAACGGTGCAGCCCTGACCTGGACGCCCATTTTTCGCGACCGAAAGTGTGCCTAAAAAATACCTGCAGATTCTCCGGCTCCCTGCAGGTCCTTTGGAGCTTGGCGCGGCGCAGCACGAGCTGTGGGGGGCAGAGCCAGGTTCCTGCACAGTGCTGGGACCTCTGCTCAGGCGCGCTACAGTGGGCGCGCATGTGCAGTAGCTCCAGGTGCCCGAAACTGTGTGGGAGGGGCCCGAAGCACGCCGCCCCTAGCCCTGGCCGATTGGGCTCACTGAGGTGGCGAAGATCAGGCTGCAGCTCCTGCTCTGGCTCCAGCTTCCTCCCCTATTCAGCTGGCTCTCTCAACCCCCCCATTCCCGCTCCGCTCCCCCCCAGCTCCCGCTCCGACCCTCCCCTCCCAGCTCCAGCTCTGACGACCCCCCCCCCCACAGCTCCCGCTCTGACCCCACCCCTCAGCTCCTGCTCCGACGACCGTCCCCCCCAGCTCCGGCTTCCCTCGGCCACCTACCTTTAACTCCAGTCCGCTCCCTCTTCCTTCAGTGGTGCCCACCCGCCCGGCATCTTGCGGGGGCGGGCCCCGCCCGAAGTCTTGGGCCCGGCTTCTTCACGTCGGCCGGACCCGTTCAGCCTCCTCCCTCTCCTCTCCCCCTCCCTCTCCCCCTCTCCTCCCTCCCTCCCTCTCCCCCTCTCCTCCCTCCCTCCCTCTCCTCTCCCCCTCCCTCCCTCTCCTCTCCCCCCTCCCTCCCGTTCCTCCCGTTCCTCCCCCCTCCCTTCATTTCCTCTCCCCCTCCCTCCATTTCCTCTCCCCCTCCCTCTCCTCTCCCCCTCCCTCCCTCTCCTCTCCCCCTCCCTCCCTTTCCTCTCCCCCTCCCTCCCTCTCCTCTCCCCCTCCCTCAGTCTCCCCTCCCCCTCCCTTCCTCTCCTTCCCTCCCTTCCCTCCCTCTCCCTTCCCTCCCTCCCTCTCCCCACCCCTCCCTCTCCCTCCCTCTCCCCACCCCTCCTCCTCCTTCCCCCTCCTCCTCCACCCCTCCTCCTCCCCGCCTCCTCCTCCCCACACCTCCCCTCCTCCCCCCTCCTCCTCTCCCCCTCCCTCCCTCCCCTTCCCCCCCCCTCCTACTCCCCCTCCCCTCGCTGTCAGAAACACATAGACACTGACAGACAGAGAGAGAGAGACACACTGACAGAGACAGAGAGAGACACACTGGGGGGGCCCCATCCCAGCACACTCTTGGAGGGCTCCCGGTGCTGCAGTTGGTGATTTTTTGATTTTAAAAAAATTTTTATTAATTTTTTTTGATTGATTTATTGGTTGATTTATTGATGTATTTATCATTTATTATTGATGATGGCTCTTTATTTGTAAAACTGAAGTGTTTAATGTTTGTAAACTTCCCTTCCCCCCACCTCCCTCCACGCCCCCCCGCCATTCCCTACGCCTGATTTGTAACCTACGCCTGATTTTCTAAGTGTAGGCAAGGTTTTTCTGAGCGTACAAAAATCTACACTTACTCCATTCTAAGTTAGTTTGGAGTAAGTTTTCAATGCCTAAACTTTCAAAACGGGCGTAAGTGGCCGGACACGCCCCCTTTTGGAAAAAAAATCTGTTCCAAACTGAAACTGTTCTCACTGACTCGAACTGGAGCAAACTAAATGCCGAGAATTGCAATATCTAAGATACTCCATTCTAAACCAGTTGCTCCAAAAAGACTGGAGCAACTCAGGCTGAAACTTGGCCCCATAATGTGGAGAATTGTGAAGTTATCCACTTTGGTAGGAAAAATAGAAAAGTAAAGTATTTTTTAAATTGTGAGAGATTGGGAAATGTTGGTGTTCACAAGGATACGGATCACTGAAAGTTAACAAGCAGGTACAGCAAGCAATTAAGAAAGCAAATGGTATGTTGGCCGTTTATTACAAGAGGATTTGAGTATAAGAGTAAAGACGACTTACTGCAATTATATAGGACCTACCTGGTGAGACAGCCCTGGAGTATTGTGTACAGTTTTGGTCTCCTTACCTAAGGAAGGATATACTTGCCATGGAGGGAGTGCAACGAAGGTTCACCAGACTGATTCCTGGGATGGGGGGATTGTCCTATGAGGAGAGATTGAGTAGACTAGGCCTATATTCTCTAGAGTTTAGAAGAATGAGAGGTGATCTCATTGAAACATAGAAAATTCTTACAGGGCTTGCCAGGGTAGATGCAAGGAGGATGTTTCCCCTGGCGGGGGAGCCTAGAACTAGCGGTCACAGTCTCAGAATAAGGGGTCGGCAATTTAGGACTGCGATGAGGAGAAACTTCTTCACTCCGAGGGTGGTGAATCTTTGGAATTCTCTACCCCGGAGGGCTGAGGAGGCACAGCCTTTGAGTATATTCAAGACAGAGAGCGATAGATTTTTGGATATTAAGGGAATCAACGGATATAGGGATAATGCAGGCAAGTGTAGTTGAGGTAGAAGATCAGCCATGGTCTTATTGAATGGCGGAGCAGGCTCGAGGGGTTGAAAGGCCTACTCCTGCTCCCTAATTCTTATGTTCTTAAGAACCGGGGCTTACTCCCGTTATCCTGGCAAAGATTCATCCCTCAACCAACACTACCAAAAAAATTAACTGGTCATTTACCCCATTTGCTGTCAGAGGGAATTGACTGTTGTATTGCCTAAATAACAGTGAGTACATTTCAAAAGTAATTAAATGGCTGTGAAGTATTTTGAGGATATGAAACACACAGGCCCTGAATATCCATATGTTCTCCCTATCTCCTTCCATAATTTCAACAGGAGATTAACGGAACCCCTAGAGAAATGGCGTAAACTGCCGTTTTTAATCGCATCTCTGGGGGTTTCACCGATCTACTGGAAAGCCTTGCTGAAATGCCAGACAATTATATAAATGCACAATTTTCAGTCAGTGTCCATACAACAACAAATTGCATTAATATAGCACCTCTAACAGAAGCGACATCAAATAAAATTTGACACTGAGCCACATAAGGAGATATTAGGACAGGTGCTCAAAAGCTTGGTCAAAGAGGTAGGCTTTAAGGAGCATCTTAAAGGAGGAAAGTGAGGTAGAGAGCCGGAGAGGTTTAGGGAGGGAATTCCAGAGCTTAAGGTCTAGGCAGCTGAAGGCCTGGCCGCCAGTGGTGGAGCGCTGAAAATCGGGATGGGCTGGAGTTCAGAATTGGAGGAGTGCAGAGATCCCGGTGGGTTGTCGGGCTGGCGGAGATTACAGAGAAAGGTAGAGGTGCGGCCATGGAGGGATTTGAAAACAGGGATGGGGAATTTTAAAATCGAGGCATTGCTGGACCGGCAGTTAATGTAGGTCAGCGAGCACAGGGGTGTTGGGCAGAACTTTTTGGATGAGCTCAAATTTACAGAGGGTGCAAGGTGGAAGGCCAGCCATGAGAGCATCTGTATAGTCGAGTCTAGAGGTAACAAAGGAATGAATGAGCATTTCAGCAGCAAATGAGCTGGGGCAGGACGGAAACAGGTGGTGTTACAGAGGTATATGTGGGCGGTCTTGGTGATGGTGAGGATGTGGGGTTGGAAGCTCAGCTCAGGGTTAAATAAGATGCCAAGGTTGTGAGCAGTCTGGTTCAGGCTCAGATCGTGGCCAGGGAGAGGGATGGAGTCGGTGGCTAAGGACCAGAGTTTGTGGCGTGGACAAATGGTTTCGGTCTTCCCAATATTTAATTGGAGGAAATTTTTATGTATATATACTTTTCAGCAGAAGTCATTTGATAGCAATCAGGAATGGAAATCCTGGCTGATTTTTCCTTCTTTTTCCCAGGAATGTTGAAAGCAATTATAACATCCCATCTACAGCCTGGTTGGGGTCAGCCAGCTCAGCACTAACTAGTGATTGACATGAGACCGCTTGGTTTGTGGAGCTCAATTGTATATATTATGTCTGTAGTGTACTTATGAATGACTCCACGAGGAAATGTGTTGTACTCAAACTGTAGTGACCTTGGTCCTTTACTCGTAACTCCAGAGTGTGGCAGCCGCATGGTGGCTCCCCATTTATACAGCCCCTGCCATGAGGGCAGGAAACCCTGGTCTCCACCAGCTGCACCCTCTAGTGGTGCCAGCATATATACACACAGTGTAAACCTTATTGATAGCACATCAGGTAAACAAGTCTCCATCTTATGCAACGATACAGTGACTACACAAAGAGTATATCTATAGGCTGCATATATAACAGTATACAAAAGCAAAATATTGCAGCCGCTGGAAATCTGAAATATAAACAGAAAATGCTGGAAATAGTCAGCAGGTCAGGCAGCATCTGTGGAGAGAGAAACAGAGTTAACGTTTCAGATTGATGACCTTCCGTCCGAACACCTCACCTTTCGTTCTGGCAAAAGATTATCGACCTGAACCGTTAACTCTGTTTCTCGCTCCACAGATGCTACCTGACCTGCTGAATCTTCCCAGCATTTTCTGCTTTTATCTGAATTGTATATTGTGATCAGAGTTGCCAATCCACTCGATTGTCCTCGAGTCTCCAGAATTAAAGATTAATTTCCATGACTTTGCTGCAACTAACAGAGAAAAATCAATAAGGCATTTAAAATATTATATGTGATTAATTTCATTTTCTTTGAACACTTTAGTTTATTAGTTATAAAAATATTGGAGATGGGGAAAAAGAGTTGTTTAACTGGGCAGGGCAGTTAGAGACGGGAGGTCATGTGATGAAACCTCCAGGAATACATCCAGAGTTGGAGACCCTAATAGAGATGCAGATTTGCCACCTTGAGCCAGTGGAGGAGCCTTAACCTGGTGCTTTGCCTTTGATGCCAAAATTAAGAACTTAACAGCTGGGGGGACACCTGGCTTGAATGAGAATGTCAGCCAGGTGTCAGGAATCAACGATAGGCCTCAGTTGATGCATTAATAGGTTGTAACACTGGGTCAACTCATTTTTAAATCTGAGTAATAAATGTCCTCATTTGTTTGTTTTATGACTGACAATGAAAATCTATAAACCTTGGATAATCAATTTGCCTGAAAAAAGAGGCAGAACTCAGTAGTTAATGGACAATGATGGATTTTAAAGGTTAGCATGACTGTAAAATGGATTCTTGATGGGTTTGAAAGGGTTCGTATAACATGGCTGTTTTAATGTAGGGAACAAGAAAAAAATAGACCTGTGTAAAAGCCAACTAAAATCTATGTGGAAAAAACCTCCAATTTTAAATTGGTTCAGTCTTTAATGGACAATTCGACCCTGAAATTTAAAGGACATTTGCAATTAAATTGAAT
The DNA here is from genome assembly GCF_044704955.1 of Pristiophorus japonicus. NCBI lineage: Eukaryota > Metazoa > Chordata > Chondrichthyes > Pristiophoridae > Pristiophorus > Pristiophorus japonicus. The sequence continues at coordinate 149,158,805 of NC_091988.1, read as the reverse complement.
AACTATTGTCGAATACGTTCTCACCAATGAAGGATAAAAGACAAAATGGCATCACTCGTGCTTTTAAGAATCCGATAATTTATCTGAAATTTCTAACACAAGCAGGTTTATGATAAAACAATTTATATGTGACCTTTAAACATCTCCACAATGCCAACTGCAGTTGTCCTTCAACAAAACTGGAGTTGACATTGGATACTAAGCTCCACCAATGGTTCAGTTGGTGAGTATCTGAACCATACATACAAGATGGTCCCAAATGTAATCTGTGGTCTGTGTTAATATAGCTAATGTCAGCTAGAGTAACATTTGCGATGTTAAATTGGCCTCAATGAACATCTGCTACTGTTTTCATTCTCAACTGTTGTACATGCTTGTGCAAATGTCATGTAAATACAGAACTGGGATTGGTACTGATGTTTCCCACAGTTAAATAGCCTGCTGACACTCAATAGAGGATTACACATGAAGAATGGTTGCTTGCATTGGTTAACAAATAGCTTGAGTGTCAACTGTGGATCAGTGGGTAGCACCCTTGCCTCTGAGTCAGAAGGCTGTGGGTTGAAGTCCCACTCCAGAGACTTGAGCACACAAAAATATGCTAAACACCACAGTGCAATACTGAGGGAGGACTGCACTGTCGGAGGTGCCGGTTTTCGGATGAAACATTAAACCAAGGCCCTGTCTAGTCTCTCAGGTGGACGTAAAAGATCCCATGGCACTATTTCAAAGAAGAGCAGAGGTTTTATGCCCGGTGTCCTGGCCAACATTTGTTTCCTCAATCAACATACCAAAAAAGAGTATCTGGTCAGTATTAGATTGCTGTTTGTGGGAGCTTGCTGAGTGCAAATTGGCTGCCACGTTTACCTTGGGCAATATGTAGTGTGGATGAAATACTATTGACCAGAAGCAAACAACTTTTACAATGTGATCAAGATCATTAAAATGACCTCTTTTTGATGTTTAATGCATACAATCAGATCTATAATTTGTGAATTTTAATTGTTTCTTTTTTGATGGGATATGAAGTTCCCCTGTTTTCTTCCCAGATGTTCTAGTCTCCTCAGATTATGCTTTACCTATGGATGGGTCTCCATCTCCACTATTGCTGTTCTGTGGTGGTAGCCCAGAAGGTATGAGAGAGTAGCCAAGGGATGATTGTATCTTACTCCCACAGTGGCATGGCTTGAAATTGCACTATGCAGTATCAGCTTATTTTGAAGAAACTAATGCCTTTATTAAAATAGTGGACAAAGAAATGTGATACAATGTACTTGTGTAGTTCCATGGGATATTGACTAATATAATTTAATAGCTGTGGTCTGAGTTTGCTGAGAAAATGCCTTTTGTCTAACATTTATTTTATTTGATAATAAACACCATAACACATCTGATATTAATAATGCACAGAAGGATTTTACTTCATTTGTGGCATTGCAACAGTGACTACACTTCAAAAAGTAATTCATTGGCTGTAAAGCTCTTTGGGACATCTGGTGGTCGTGAAAGGCGATCTATAAATGCAAGTCTTTCTTTCATAGGGTACCAAACCTCCATTCCACCATTGACCACTGGGAGGACAGACGCAGCAACGTTAACGTCCTCGACTAGACTAACATCCCCAGCATTGAAGCACTGACCACACTTGACCAGCTCCGCTGGGCAGGCCACATTGTTCGCATGCCAGACACAAGACTCCCAAAGCAAGCGCTCTACTCGGAACTCCTTCACAGCAAACGAACCAAAGGTGGGCAGAGGAAACGATACTGGGACACCCTCAAGGCCTCCATGAAAAAGTGCAACATCCCCACCGACACCTGGGAGTCCCTGGCCAAAGACCACCCCAAGTAGAGGAAGTGCATCCAGGAGGGCGCTGAACACCTCGAGTCTCATCGCTGAAAGCTTGCAGAAATCAAGTGCAGGCAGCAGAAAGAGCATGCGGCAAACCTGTCCTATTCACCCTTTCCCTGAACGACAATCTGTCCCACCTGTGACAAGGTCTTAGATTCTCGTATTGGACTGTTCAGCCACCTAAGGACTCATTTTAAGAGTGGAAGCAAGTCTTCCTTGATTCTGAGAGACTGCCTATGATGAAGATGATGATGCTCCCAAGTTGCATCATCAATTAGTTGTTTTATTTCAATAATTTATTTTAGTTTAAGCATTGAATTATGTTGTTGGTTAAGGTTTTGGTTTATGCCAGATCAATTGTCTCTCATTGGTTCCAATGCTTGAGTGCAAATTGGAACGTCATCCTAGTCGCTCACATACTTCTGAGTCAGGAGGATCATGTGCAAAGATCTGTTGCAATAGAGATTGTACAAGTGAAAATATTCAATAATATATGTAAGATATGACTGACTTACTTGTAATATGTTAGGTTTCTATGGGAGTGTATAACCATCTGTTGCTTTAAACGTTTACACTTGATTCCGTCCTGAAAATGTTGTCCAGTGATGGGGTATGTGTCCAAGGGAGATCCACTGTGAATCTGGCTAGTTCTGTAAGATATTCTGGGGGTGAAATGTCCCTTTTCTATAGCCCCATTAGCGTCTCCAGGGGGCACAAGACACTTTTTGCCCAGGGAAGGTGGGGGCGCTATCGTCTCCCGTGAAATTGCCCAGGAGTACCGCCACGGCAGCGATGCGATTTGCGCCCCGGACCACCGCACAATGGGCGATGACATCATCGCTGTGTGCGGCAACCCCTCGCCACCCCACACCGACCCCTTACCGCCTCGCGGGGGAAATTGCCCCATGGACCGCAAGGCTGTCCGACATCTGCACTAAGGGAAGTGCTTAAAGGGAAGGGTGCCAGCCACTGGGTCGGCATCTGTTTCTGTCGGCCGACTCTCGGGTCAGCTCAATGATGGCGGCCCTAGCGTGGTCCGGGCCGCCATCGTGCAGTTCGGCACGCCGTCTTGGATTCCGCACTGCTGGCCAGGTCGCATACTGCCCTTGTGGCCTAGTGGAGGCCATCAGAGGCCTTGCAGAGTGCGCAGCGGCCCTCCCCTTTAATCGAAGGTGAGGGGCGTTGAAGCGTGTCAGCACTACATGGAGCATTCGCGTTGTGCTTGCTTCAACGTCCCAGTAGCGCTCCGGTTACCGTCTCCAAAGGAAGTGGAGTACGGGAGATTGCGCTCCGCTTCCTTTGAGGGGCAGTGAGGGCAATTCTGCGGCAGGAGCAGGACCTCCACGCAGGGCGCTAAAAGTCCCGGCCCTGGAAGGTTACCGCCCCCAATCAGAGCGCCGGTGAATTTCACCCCCTCTGTACTGTGTTTCTCCATTTGTTAACTTTTCTTCCTCTATGGTCTCTCTCTTCCTTTCTCACTCTCTCTACCTCAATCAGGAAGTGGAGTCAGTTGAGTGTGATTACAATAATGGTGGTGAAATTAATCTTGACGTCAATAGAAAAGAAAATCGGTCTGTGTTTAATGGGCTGCCGACTCACTATCACCTGTTTGGCACTACTGCCCAAGACGAATTTCACCCCTAATAACTTGCATTTCATTGAATCAGCCACACTTCAGTTACCAAATAAAATAAATCTTTAATAAAAATAGGCATTTTCTACTTCAGCTACTAAATTATACGAGCCAATCTCCCATGGCATTGCACAAGTAGGTTAGAAAACAGTGGGATAATTGGACCCTGGTAAAGTAGGAGGGGTCAGAGGAGGGAGGAGGATGGAGATTGGAGGAACAGAGTGATGGAGATAGGGGAGAGGTTAGAGGGAGATGGGGAGAGTGGAAATGGGGAGAGGAGGATGGAGAAGGGGTATTTGGAAAATCAAAGCCATTGTCTTCAGTCTCTGCCACAAACTCCGTTCTCCAGCCACTGACTCCATCGCTCTCCCTGGCAACTGTTTGAAGCTGAACCAGACCGCTCACAACCTTGGTTTCATATTTCACCCCGAGATGAGCTTCCGACCAAATATCCGCACCATCACTAAGACCGCCTATTTCCACCTCTGTAACATTGTCCAACTCCACCCCTGCTTCAGCTCATCTGCTGCTGAAATCCTCATTCATGGCTTTGTTACTTCTAGACTTGACTATTCAAATGTATTCTTGGCCGGCCCTCCATCTTCCACCCTTCATAAACTTAAGCTCATCCAAAACTCTGCTGCCCATATCCTAACTCGCAGCGTGCCATTCACTCATCACCAATGTTCCCGTGTAGGTGCGTGGCCGTGCGGTGATTTGCAGGTCCTGTGCAGCCGGCTCCATGGTGTTCCAATGGCACAAACCGCGCATGTGCATTAATTGAATGGGCCATGCAGCCTCTTAAAGGAGCCGCACTTCCTAAAAATAAATTATTGGGAACATTGTCCATCACCTGTACTCGCTGATCTACATTAGTTCCCGGTTGAGCAAAGCCTTGATTTTAAAATTCTTATCCTTATTTTCAAATCCCTCTGTAGCCTTGCCCCTCCCACTCTGTAATCTCCTCCAGCCCTACAAGCCTCCGAGATATCTGTACTCCTCTAATTCTGGCTTGTTGTGTATCTCTAATATTAATCTCTCCACCAGCTGCCAAGGCCCCAAGCTCTGGAATTCCCTCCCGAAACCTTTCCACCTCTCTACCTCTCTTTCCTTTTTTAAGACACTCCTAAAAACCTACCTCATCTGCCCTCATATCCTCTTATGTGGCCTGATGTCAAATGTTGTTTGATAACATACCTGTGAAGCACCTTGGGACATTTTATCACATTAAAGGCGCTATATAAAGTTTTTGTTGTAGAGGAGGACAGGGCAGGGCTCGAGGATGGAAGAGAGGAAAGGAGGGGAGGAGAAGAGAGGAAGAGGAGGAGAGTGGAATGGGAAACGATGGATGGAGAAGGGGACAGGAAGAGAGGTGGGAAAAGGAGGATGGGGCAGGGACAGAGTGTAGAAGAGAGGAGAGGAGGGAGAAACGGAATAGAGGAGAAAAGGAGAGTGGAATGGAGGGATTTGGAAGAAGAAAGAGATAGGAAGAAGGAGAGAGGAGGACAGGGCAGGTGGAGAGGGTGGAAGGTAGGGAGCAATATAAGATAGTAATGGGCTACGTGATACTAGGCCAGGGCCCATTTTATGGAAAGCAGGGAAATGGGGAGATGAACAGGCGAGGGGAGGAAAAATGAAAAGGGAGAGCAGCAATGGATGGGGAGAAACTGGAAGGCATGGATCAAGGCTAATTTTTCACTCAGTGGAAGTAGAATCTGTACTGGACCAGGGCCTAATTCCATCTAGGTGTGGCGGTGGTGGAAGCATTTTTCTTCTCATGATAGGGGTACGTTGTGGAGGATAGGTTTTTGATTCAGGGTAGTGGTTGGTGTTGAGTTGGTTTTTGATGAAGGGCTGGAAGAGGTACAAGTTTTTTTCTGATTTCAGCTCAATTGAGGAGATAGATTGGGCAATGCTATCTACAGTATGCACTGCAGCAACTCACCAAGGCTTCTTCAACAGCACCTCCCAAGCAAATGATCTCTGCCACATAGAAGGACACGGGCAGCAGTCACATGGGGACAACAACATCTTTAACTTCCCCTCCAAGTCACACACCATCCTGACGTGGACATATATCAGCATTCCTTCATCGTCGCTGGGTTACAATCCTGGGACTCCCTACCTAACAGCACTGTGGGAGTTCCTTCACCACGCGGACTGCAGTGGTTCAAGAAGGCGGCTCACCACCACCTTCTCAAGGGCAATTAGAGATGGACAATAAATGACTCCCATATCCCAAGAATGAATTTTGTTCAGTGGAAGGAATTCAGCTCAGTGTGGTTGAATGGAGCGGCAATTTCTGATGAATTGTAGGGAGATGTATATTTGTCTGCCCATGGTCTTCCAGTTTCTTGCCTGAGTCCGTAGAGAAGGCTCCAGTTTGCTTGCTTCCACTTTTTCAGTTCACCCTTGAGCATCTGATTTGTGTCCAAATTGCTACTCATTGTGGGGGTTGGGGTTGGATGCAATGTCTGCTCAGTGTGGAGTGGGAGATAAATACCCTGCAATGAAAGGGAACATTTTTGTTCATTTGCAGGCCAGCAGATCCGTACTCTATATCACACCCAGGAGAGGCGTGAGTCTGCATCCCAGAAGAGGTGAGGGCCCAGGGGCAGCACGGGCCAGCCCACACTGTGATATGTGTGCGCGCTCGGTCCGTGCAGCAGAGCAAGTCTCCAGTCGTCTTGGGTAATTCTTGCCACTGGACCAAGACTTAGCTCTGTCAAGCCCGTGTGGTGGCTGGTGTGCACCAGCCACCACACATTTAAAAAATCCAAGCACAGGCATCTTCCACCCTTCAACATGTAGTTCGGGATCAGGAATATTAGGTCCTTCATTGAAACACCCGTGAACTCATTTCTTTTTGGCGTGGAAGCAAGTCATCCTCATTTCGAGGGACTGCCTTTGATGATGACTCTATATTTAGGGGGGATTTGGGGCTTGCCTCCACTTTGCTCAGTGGTGGGAGTGGGGGTTAAGCATGTTCATTGGGGTGGAAGTTTTGGTTATAAATTACATGTGGGTAAAAAAATAGGTATGAAAAGTTAACGGGCTGTAAATTCCACAGCGCCATGCGCTAAATTTTGATAAGTAGAAAACGTAGCGCCAGGCGCTAATGATTCTCTGCTGCCGAGAAATTCAGCTCTAGCGCTCCAAGAGGGAAGTGGAGTGCTAAATCATGCACCAACCATTTCTCGTAAGATGCTAAAGTCCGAGAGCGGGGCGGTAGCGGCAGAGCGCTGAACAATGTGGAGCGCATTGCGAATGGCATCAGAGGCAGCTTCCCTCACTAACAGGGAAGGGCCAATGATGGTGCACAACCTACTTGTTGGCAGTTCTGTTTCGCAAGGCAACCTGCGCAACTGTCATTACAAAGTGGAGGGCTTGGACATCTTGCAGCCTTGAGACATCAAAAACTTTCAGCAGGCACCAGACTGGTGCAAATAATAAAGGTTGGCCTCCCTGAAAATCATTCTCTTTAATTAGCGCTCCCCCAGTGGCCAGCCGAGTTGACAACACCTCCTCTTGCTGCCATTGTTCAGCGATACAGCAGGGGGCAGGAGGCAACTTCACATCTGGGGCGGTAATGGGGCGCTGCGCACTTTATGACATCACGGTCTGCGAAGCGCTAGAGGCCCAGGCGGTAACAGTTAGCGTCAGCACTAAACTAGCACCGAAGTTCACAGGCGTCGTGGCATTTGCCGCACCCGGTCGCTAACCCCTTAGCGCCCCATTAGCGCCACCCCCAGACAAATATCTCCTCCAAAGTATTTGTGCATAGATTATGTGCAATTTTGGAATTCATATATTTATTTTGATTCTACTCAACCATTTTAAAATTACTTCCCATTAAAACCTGTGTGAATTTGTAGAAGCAGCAGTGGCTGCTGGTGTTATATCACAATAACGACTCAGTTAGTACATGAGAATATTTTTCTCATCAGTTTTCCTTGTCAATCTTTCTACCCTCACCGCCTCTCCTGAAGATATTGGGGCCAAAATTCAAGCCCGCCCAAAGTGTTTTCATCGTTGCATCGGATGAGATCGCCTCTTTCACGAAATTCAGCTCCTTGTAATTTTTTTGGGAAGCGGACAGGAAGTCTGTCATAATGGGGGCAGACGTGGGACGGTAAGGAGCAGATCGCCAACTAGAGGGGCGGAAGTGGAGGCGGGATGGAGCCACTGCCGCTGTCAATCATCAGCGGAGTGGTGATGACGTCATGACGCGTGTGCATCACCACGTCTCTTCTTCACTTAAAGGGGAGAGCTGCTGCAAGTTCTGAGAACATTTTTCTTATGTCCACTGGGCCACCAGGGAGGGTTTCGGCTGGGCCAGCGGCCCACCCCCAAGAGAGGATGCCAGGCTGTCTGTTGGCGGCCCAGCCAAACCCGGGGGCATATTTGGCTGGCCGATCTGGAAGCCGACTGGCAAAAAAAAATAACATGGCGGCCGCGGCTGTGGGCCCTCCCCTTTAATGGCCGCCATGCAGCCAAGTCGCACACACAGACAACAAGGTGCACCGACAGAAAAAGCTGTCGGGGTCACCGGGTGGCAGATCGTGGATCTTTGAAGCTGAATTTGGCTGGTGGTGCGGGAGATTGGTGGTGTGCCCTTTGGTGATGCACTTAGGACTGGTCGGCAGCAGCGGAGCAGAAGTGGAAACTGCCAAAAAATCCACCAAAGTGAATTTCGCCGGCGATGGCCATTCGACCGTAAATCGGCGGCCACTGGACTCCGCAGCTTGGTCGCCGCTTTCTGGCGGCAAGAGGCCTTTCTGTGAGGCTGGATTTCGTCCCTGTTGACTCCTTGAGGGGCGCAATTCCATTGGTCAGGGGATGCCTCCCAGTACCTCATCCAAGTGGTCATTTTTCGTATGGTGTGTGAATCTTGTAAGTATTGGAAGACCATTTGGGCATGAGGAATATCACAACCAAGCCTAATTCTATGCTCATTCCAGTGTCAACATGAGCACTTCCAGAAGCTCCCTCTAAATATCAACAACAACAACAACTTGTATTTATATAGCACCTTTAACAAAGTAAAATGACCCAAGGCACTTCATAGGAGCATTATAAACCAACATTTGTCACTCAGGCACATATTAGGACAGAAGCTTGGTCAAAGAGGTAAATTTAAAGAGCATCTTAAAGGAGGAAAGAGAGGTTTAGGGAGGGAATTCCAGAGCTATGGGGAGGGGTTTAGGGAGGGAATTCCAGAGCTTAGGGCCCAGGCAGCTGAAGGCACAGTGACCAATGGTTGAGCAATTATAATCAGGGATGCTCAAGAGGGCAGAATTTGAGGAGCGCAGACATCTTAGGGGGTTGTGGGGCTGGAGGAGATTACAGAGATAGGGAGGAGCGAGGCCACGGAGGGGTTTGAAAACAAGGATGAGAATTTTAAAATTGAGATGTTGCTTATCAACCAATGAAGGGAACTCTGGCTGATTTGCTCCTCTCTAACCCAGTGGGGCTGTGACCACTGTAGCTCCACTGCTATTCCAGCTGAGATCAGCACAGAAATGAACCTGGGACCTTCCTGATCTGTATGGCTCAAATACACCCACTGGATAAGCTCAGCGGGCCATCTGAGGAGCTGACATAAAGAACTTTAAGGCTTACATCAATTACTAAAATTGCATGTCTTTGGAACTGCAAATATATTTTAAAAGTTGAGATGTAATCTCTTTACTCTGTGGAAGAGCCTGTTCTAAACAAGCTAATAGCTTCATAAGCTTTTAATAAATGTACTCAGCTCCCAGTCAGCTGCAATTATGCTTGAGATTTTATTTAGTAATTTGTTGCTTCAATTAAGCTGCATTAATGTATAGCTGAAAATCATTAGTCTATTCACTCAGCTTGGGCACTGAATGTCCTGTTATGACCTGATAGGCTGGCTTCTGAAAACTCTCTTTTCATCACCAAGCCCTCACTGGAGAACAATGTGTAAAACCATTGGGGGAGAATCCATAAACTGCCCTGTGGTGTCAGATCCAATACAATACTTATTAAAGGACCAATTCCTGCAAAATGGGTCTTTTAAGGCATTTCCTTTTTATGGTATCTTTTTATATTCTATAGTTTGAATAAAGATGAGTTCCTTTTTGATTCCTTTTTCTATTTGCATTTTGTAAAACGTGGCCTTAATGAGCTGTGAACAGCCTTCCTTCCCCCATCTATTGTTGTTACCACATGGAAGCCTGTAATGTGCTGAAAGCTTCCAAGAAAATTTATGGTCCATGAGGAAATCTCTTCCTGGACCAGATCTGGAAAGAAAGGATTTGTGGTCTTAAGTATTCCTAGGTTGCTTGAAACCCTGGGGTATTTGATACCATCGTATCCCATGTACCTTTGGTAACCAAGTGCTATTGGCTACGGCAACACATTTGTTTATGTAGACAACAAAAGCAGAGCAAACTCCACAGCTGTCCGCTGTGCTGCAGGGCACAGTTTATAAGAGAAAAAGGGTTGATACACAGGAGCCAAATGCTATTTGTTGTTATAAATTGGGTGAGTCACAATCCAATGACTGTGCCTTTTTAGAGTGTTTAGTAAAAGTATGTTGAAAGGAAGCGGCAGACGATTGTCGCATCATACCTACTTTCTCTTTCAGATGCTGACTAACTGGTCATGCATTTCTAGCACCTTCTTGTTTACCTTTTATATTGCATTATTTATGGTGCTTTTCTCTCTGTTCAATGTTACTTTGATCAAAAGCCATTAGATAAGGTCCGGCACAAGAGTTTATTGGCAAAAATAAGAGTACAAGGGATTGGAGGCAACCTTGTGATATGGGTTGGTAATTGGTTGGGAGGTAGGAGACAGAGAGTGACGATAATGGCAACATTCTCTGATTGGCAGGATGTGATGTTCCCCTGGCACCTGTACTGAGAGCACAGCTTTTCATCATATATAGCAATGACTTAGTTAAAGGAATAGGGAGTTAAATATCCAAGTTTTCAGGTGACACTAAGTTAAGAGGCACAGCAAGTTGTGTGGATGATAACAGGAAGTTACAAAGGGATGCAGACAGGCTAAGTGATCGGCCAAACTATGCAGATGGAGTTCAATGTGGGGCAAGTGTGAAGTCATTCACTTTGGATCCAAGAAAGACAAATCAAAATAGTTTCTTTATAGTGAAAGACTAGAAGCTGTGGAGGAGCAAACGGATTTAGGTACCCATCTACACTGATCACTAAAAGCTAGTACACAAGTACAAAAGATAATCAAAAGGTTAATAGAATATTGGCCTTTATCTCGAGGGTTTGGAATTCTGAAGGGAGGAAGTGCTGTTTCAGTTGTACAGAGCCTGGAGTACTGCGTTCAGGTTTGGGCACTAAACCTCAGGAAAGGTATAGTGACCTTGGAATGGGTACAGCGTAGATTCACCAGAGTGATACCGGGGCTTAAAGGGTTAAATTAAAAGGCCAGGTTGCATAAAATTGGCGTGTCTTCCTTTGAGTTTGGAAGGTTGAGGGGTGATTTAATCGAGGTGTGCCAAATGATAAAAGTATTTAATAGGGTAGGTACAGAGAAACTATTTCCTCTGCTGTGGAAATCCAGAACAAAAGGGCATGATCTTAAAATTAGGGCTAGGATGTTTAGGAGTAAAATCAGAAGGCACTTTTTTCACACAAAGGTTAGTGCAAATATGGAACTCTCTTCCCCAAAAAGCCTTGGATGCTGGGTGAATTGAAATGTTCAAGACTGCGATCAACTGATTTTTCTTTCAAGGGATTTGAATAAAGACAGGGAAATGAAGTTGAGGTACAGATCAACTATAATCTGATTGAATTGCGGAACGGGCCTGAGGGGCTGAATGGCCTCCTCCTGTTCTATGTTCCTTCCAGGTGGACCTTCACAAAGAAAAACATTGAACCCGCACGGCTGACAAGGTTAGGCTTAGCCCCCTCCCCATGTTTGAATCATCTGTCTGTGCTCAAACATGGATAGCCACTTGTGTAAGGTACTGACGGGTTTCCAGAGCCCAGAGAATCACTAGACAGCATCTTCAAGAGAGTAGGGGAGAAAATCGTGGAAACAATTTTTTGTTTTCAAAAGAAAAAAAAGATGCTGAAAATTATCCAATGGACGTTAGTTTCCCATTAGTAACCATAATAAATAATCTTAAGGGGATTGTCACTGCTTTTGGAAAAGGAAAAAACCTGTACAAACTTAGTATTGTTTTGATAACGAGAATATCATGTAAGAGCAACACAATAGGCTCAATTTTCCCCAAAGCTTATTTTTGGCGTACTTGAAGAGTTACGCCCGCTTTTTAGAGGTCCAAGTACACCAAAAAAAATATTCTAAGTTTCCTCCTTTGAATTCTTTGTTTTGACGCACCCTAACCTGTCCTTTAGTTTTGGGGGTGGAGTCTTGATCTGCGACAAAATGATCAGGTTGCCACGGTAACTGGGGACACAATGTGGGCTGAGGCTGGAAAGTGACACTTAAAGTTCAGCTTGCAACATGTACAAGCACCTTAAAATACATTGTAGCAACTTCACAAACACATTAAAATACATTGCAGCAACTTAGCTCCACTAAATTATTAAAGTCCCCCCCCCCAGTCCCTCCTCTCCCGATGCCAGTGCCGATCCCCGCTCCTATCCCAGGCCGAAGGGCCTCCTGGTCCGCTCCTCCGCCCCGAGCCCTGGCCTCCTCCCTCCTGGTCCCCGCACCTAACTATACCCAAAAGGTTTCCCCTTCCTCTCTTCCCCCTCTCTCTTACCTTTCCTGCTGCTGCGGTCCAGGCATCTGCTGCATTTACCTGCGCCAATTTCCTTATCTGCGACAATTTCTTTAACTCTCCAGAAGGTTTTTCTATAGAGGCCACATATGCTGGCCTAAGAAGAACTGGAGTAACTCTCAGCTGGCCAAACTTACCTAACTGGCCAGAATGGGCTGAAAAAAAACTTACCTAAAAAAATCGTAACTAACTGAGTTACACTGGGTGCAAATTGATCGGGGAAACTTCGGTTTTTAACTTAGGCCAAAAGAAGCAGCCTGCTCCAAAAAAACGGCGCAAATCACTGGGGAAAATTTAGTCCAATGACATTCGCCTGGCTCCATGACATTTTCATACTTTGAATGGCACCTTTTGTGTTAGAAATGACACCATCACATTAAATGAGCTTTCCCTGCAAATTTTGCAAAAATTAATGTTGTTCCTTCAGACGAACATTTTCTTCTTGTAAAAATACACAAATTATTAATTTTCCATCTAATTCCCATCTCCTGAAGGTGCTAACAAATGCTAGGCACCAGTATCCCTGCAGAATCTTGCCCAGTGAACATTCCTAGGCTCATCAACCATGGTGGGCATCACAGCTGAGTCCAGTCCTGTTCTTGTTCTCATTCAACATCTACTTTCCAGCAAAGGTCATTGGGTAGTGATCATGAGCAGTAACCGTGACTGATTTATTTTCCCCCTCTCGAGCACAACAGCATTAAGGCCAATTATAGTGCTTCAAATGCTGCCTCCACCGAGAGCCAGTAATTCAGTAAGGAGCAACAATTGAATCGGGGACATTATGGTCTGCATGACTGAGTGCTACACCAGGTGATGCTTCTAACTAGTAGGCCATTAGGAAAGTCCAGAATAGTAATTAGATAAATATATTATTTGACATTCTGTACTTACTAAACCAGACCCCCTGTAAAGGGACTTGAGTAAAGATTTACATATACTTTATTCTAATACAGAACAGGTGTATTGTAGTGGATCCACCCAAAACCAACATGGCCAGTACAAGATAAAACTACTATCTCACATTCTGTGAGTTATACTCAAGATGTTAGGTCTACATGGGTTAAGGGGCTTTTTGATGCTATTTACTCTTTGTTCCAAATGTAACAGTTGATATGGTAGGAACAGCAATGCTTAATGATGACAATAATGCCGTTTACTATTGGGGAAGCCTGCTTTACTGCAAGGAGGACTCTTCACTTTATTGAACTTGATTGTTCATTGGAGTACAAATGAACGTTCCCAAGTGTACTCCCAAGAAACCCTTACACAGATGAGATATTTTTTATTTTGGAGGAAGGGGGTTCTGCTTGTGCTATGGAGGATGTAAAGCAAACCTCTGTAGATCAGATAATGTGGATGTATTTCCCCTCTCATTACAATTCCTAGAGAGAAGAACAATGAGAGCTTGCATTTATATAGCATCTTTAACACAGTAAAACATCCCAAGGCGCTTCACAGGAATGTTATCAGAAAGAAATCTGGCATCGAGCCACATAAAGAGATATTAGGACAGATGACCAAAAGCTTGGTCAAAGAGGTAGGATTTAAGGAACAGCTTAAAGGAGGAGAGGTAAGGAGGCAGTGAGGTTAAGGAAGGGAATTCCAGAGCTTCATCATCATAGGTAGTCCCTCAAAATCGAGGAAGACGCTGTCACTCTAAAAGTGAGTTCTTAGGTGACTGAACAGTCCAATACGGGAATTACAGTCTCTGTCACAGGTGGGACAGACAGTCATTGGAGGAAAGGGTGGATAGGGAGTCTGGTTTGCCGCACGCTCCTTCCGCTTCCTGCGTGTGCTTTCTGCATGCTCTCGCTGACGAGTCTCAAGGTGCTCAGCGCCCTCCCGGATGCTCTTTCTCCACTTGGGGTGGTCTCTGGCCAGAGACTCCCAGGTGTCGATGGGGATGTTGCATTTTACCAAGGAGGCTTTGAGGGTGTCCTTCAAACATTTCCTCTGCCCACCTGGGGCTCGCTTGTGGTGTAGGAGTTCCGAGTAGAGCACTTGCTTTGGGAGTCTTGGGTCAGGCATGCAAACTGTTGTGTATGCAAGCACTCTCATAATGACTTCATGAGGCAGGGATAAGGCACTTGAACTGTACAGACTGTAGTCCTTTATTGCAGCTTCTAGAGTGAGGACACCAAGAGGTGAGCTCCCTTTTATACTTGATTACCTGCAGTGTACAGGTGATCCTTAGGTCTCCAGCAGCAGCACCTGGTGTACAGGTATGGTATATACAGGGTGAAGGTACATTCAGGTGTAGTGTTACAGTATATCATTGTCATGCATACATAACAACACACACCCCTAAGCCTTTCCCAAGTCCTTATGGCCATGACATGGGGAGGTGATCAGTAGTGGGCTGTGGGAGGTTGTGGCGAGGGTTGTGTGGATGCCTCATTCAGGCTAACATCCCTAGCATTGAAGCACTGACCACACTCGATCAGCTCTGCTGGGCAGGCCACATAGTCCACATGCCAGACACGAGACTCCCAAAGCAAGTGCTCTACCCCGAGCTTCTTCATGGCAAACGAGCCAAAGGTGGACAGTGGAAATGCTACAAGGTTACCCTCAAAGCCTCCCTGATAAAGTGCAACATCCCCACTGACACCTGGGAGTCCCTGGCCCAAGACCACGCTAAGTGGAGAAAATGCATCCGAGAGGGCGCTGAGCACCTCGAGTCTCAACGCCGAGAGCATGCAGAAAACAAGTGCAGACAGCAGAAAGAGCAAACCAGTCCCATCCACCCCTTCCCTCATCGACTATCTGTCCCACTTGTGACAGAGTCTGTGGCTCTCATATTGGACTGTTCAGCCACCAAAGAACTTACCTCAGGAGTGGAAGCAAGTCTTCCTCGATTCCGAGGGACTGCCTATGATGCTGCTGATGATGATGATGATGATGTGGGTGCCAGGTGTGATCCCTGTGCTCGTGGCTGCACTCATCCATTTCCCCACTTCACACAAAGACCATGTGGGTGTCACTGTTGGCGGATTCCTCAGTGGTGAAGCCAGTGCAATGAGTAAGATACATACATTGTAGAATGGGCAGGTGGTGGCGTTTGGTGGTGGGCAGGGCCACAGGGCTATGTGGGCTCTTTATCCTCCTTTGGTGGTGGAAGTCTGGTCATACCAGGTTCCGCCGGGAATGCTGACGGGTACAGGCCTTTCGCTCCCGATGCTGGCTCTGGTGGTCAAGAGGGGTAGGGCCAATCTGGGGCAGGTGGCCAATGGTGGTGGCTGTGCTGCCCATTGACCGCTGTCCCTGCAGTGAGTTTGCTCCCACTGGGTGTGTCTAAGCCCTTCCTGGAGCATTACCTTGGTCCCGAAAGCGCAGGCTACATGGTCGGGTAGCCCGTTGCACCTGGGTGTCTCCCACGGGGGGGTTTCCTCTGGCATTGACATAATACCTGTAGAACCCGGTGTCATTTATCATTCTACCTTTCGCATACATGACACATTGGTTCCGATCGCAACTAGTCGACTCAACGTTGTTATCTCTCTTCACATTTTCACATTTTGCACTTACAACACTTTCTTGTGTATCGGTATCTCTGTACAAAGTTACATTTATCACATTAGCATTTCTGGCATCACTATTCAACAGTACAAACTTGTTACTTACATCACTTTTAGAAGCATTCATTACATTTTTCCCATTAGCTTTTCCGGCATCACCATTTAACATTACATTTGTATACCTGCATTCATTTACTGCACTTTTAACTTTAATATCACTGGCATCGCTGTGCCTAGAGTGGAACTGTCCCTTTAATTGTCTTAGGTTGTCGGTCTCCTTTAAGAGGGCCTTGCAATCTTTATCCCAATCCGGTTCACCGCTCGGTACCACGTGTTGCTCCTTCAACACTGCCCCTCGTGGTCTGGCCGTGGCCATCTTGATTCCAGGTTCTTCGCCTCGTGGTGCGGGCGCCATCTTCTCTCTCTCCGCGAGGTAGGCTGCGGTGATCCTGTTCTCCCCAGGTTCTGCCACGGATGGCGGGAATCTATCTTCTACGCCGATCTTCTTCCCTCGGTCCTGCCACGGCCCGGAAGGTGAGGTCTGGTCATTCGGGTTGGATCATCTTGCCGTGGTGTTTTGCAGTCTGTGTCGTCGCCACGCAGTCGAGCTGGATGGTAGGATTACTAGGTGCTACGATGGATCCAAGTTTGGGGCCACGTGGGATGTCGATCGCTGGGGCCAGGAGGCCATCGTCGCTCCGACCGATTTGGACTTGCTTCATCCAACTTCTTCCCAGCAGCGTTGGACCATCACCAGCAACGATCCACAGGGGGAGCTTGTACATCGCGCCGCCATGGGACACCTGGATATCCACGCTGCCAACGACTGGGATGGTGCCTTTTGTGTAGGTGAGCAGCTTTGCCTGGATTGCGGACAGTTTTGGTCATTCGGCGGGATTGTTCCAGAGTTTCTCAAAGGCCATCTGATTCATCAACGACTGGCTCGCCCCGTGTCGATCACGATCGAAACTGGAACCCCGTTGATTTCCACTTCCATTTTCCACGGGGAACCAGTGCAGCAGGTATATATTCCGTACTCTTCTTCCAGGGGCTGAGCAGCTTCGTCTTCATCACTGTCGGAGCCCAGGTGATCGGCCAACTCTTCAGCGACTCGGTGAGTAAAAATGTTTCTACACATTCGCTGAAGGTGACCTTTCGCATTGCAGCCTTTACAGGTATAATCTTTGTGTTACATATGAATAAAGAGTCTGGATAGTGAGAGCTCAAAGTAAAGTGTGACCGTAGTCTTTTATTGCAGGTCTCCAGAGTGCCTCTCCAGCCTGTGAGGCCTCCTTAAATACCTGTGCTCCCAAGGGATTGCGTGATCCCTTGGGACTCCAGGGAATGAGCCCTCTGGTGGCTGTACAAGGTATATACAAGTTTACAAAATAACAACACTCTCCCCCACCCCCCCCAAAGTCAACAGTGTAACTATTTATAAGGTGAGTTGAGCTGGGGCCTTTCTTTCCCTGGTTGATCGTCTCGGTGCAGATGCTGGTTTTGGTGAATTGTTTGTTGGGCCCTCGCTGGGCTTCTGTGCAGCTGGACTTGCTGGGCTGCCTGGTGTGGTGAGTCCTGCTGGGTTGCTGCGGGTGATGGGTTCTGCTTCGTAGCCAACTGCTGGTGTCGGTTGCCACTGGTGTGCATGTTGGGGGGCTCAAAGAAGGTAGTGTCCAAAGTGGGTTGCTCGGGGTAGTCCGCGAATCTGAGTTGGATTTGGTCCAAGTGTTTCTGGTGAATAAGTCCATTTGAAAGTTTGACCCGAAACACCCTGTTCCCCTCTTTGGTCACAATAGTGCCGGGAAGCCACTTGGGACTTTGTCCATAATTCAATACAAATACAGGATCATTGATTTCAATTTCGAATGATACATTTGCGCTATCATGATATGCACTTTGTTAAAGCTGCCTGCTCTCTACCTGTTCATGTAGATCTGGGTGAACTAATGAGAGCCTTGTCTTAAGTGCCCTTTTCATGAGCAGTTCAGCAGGTGGAATCCCAGTGAGCGAGTGGGGTCTCGTGTGGTAGCTAAGCAGGACTTGGGATAGGCGAGTCTGCAGTGAGCCTTCAGTTACCCTCTTCAAGCCCTGCTTGATAGTTTGCACTGCTCTCTCTGCCTGACCATTGGATGCTGGTTTGAGCGGGGCAGATGTGGCATGTTTGATCCCGCTACGGGTCATGAACTCTTTGAACTCGGCACTGGTGAAACATGGCCCATTGTCGCTCACAAGCTCATCAGGTAGTCCGTGCGTGGCAAACATGGCCCACAGGCTTTCAGTGGTAGCAGTGGATGTGCTTGCCGGCATTATCTCACATTCAATCCATTTTGAGTATGCATCTACAACCACAAGGAAGATTTTACCCAAAAACGGGCCTGCATAGTCGACATGGACCCTGGACCACGGCTTGGAGGGCCAAGACCATAAACTTAGTGGCGCCTCCCTGGGTGCATTGCTTAATTGCGAGCATGTATTACATCTGTGCACACAGGAATCTAAGTCTGCATCAATACCGGGCCACCACACGTGGGATCTGGCTATCGCTTTCATCATTACGATGCCTGGGTGGGTACTATGAAGGCCACTGATGAAAGTGTCTCTGCCATTTTTGGGGACCACTACCCGATTGCCCCACAGAAGGCAGTCTGCCTGTATAGACATTTCATCTTTGTGCTGCTGGTATGGCTTTATCTCTTCCTACATTTTCACTGGGACACTGGACCAGCTCCCATGAAGCACACAATTTTTTATTAGGGACAGTAAGGGGCCCTGGCTCATCCAGGTTCTAATCTGTCGGTCTGTGACGGGTGGTTGCTCACTCTCGAATGCTTTCATAACCATGACTAGATGTGCGGGCTGCGCCATTTCCATCCCCGTGGTGGGCAATGGCAGCCTACTGAGAGCATCGGCGCAGTTTTCTGTGCCTGGCCTGTGGCGGATGGCATAGTTGTATGCGGACAATGTGAGCGCCCATCTCTGGATGCAGGCCGATGCATTAGTATTTATCCCCTTACTCTCGGAAAACAGGAATATCAGTGGCTTATAGTCAGTTTCCAATTCAAATTTTAGCCCAAACAGATATTGATGCATTTTCTTTACCCCATAGACACATGCTAACACTTCTTTTTCAATCATGCTGTAGGCTCTCTCAGCCTTAGACAGACTCCTGGATGCATAAGCAACCAGCTGCAATTTCCCAGAATCATTAGCTTGTTGCAATACACGCCGTATGACGACGCATCACATGCTAGTACAAAACGCTTACATGGATCATACAACACAAGCAATTTGTTTGAGCATAAAAATTTTCTAGCTTTTACAAAGACATTTCCTTGGCTTTTGCCCCATACCCATTCATCTCCTTTATGCAGTAAGGTGTGCAGTGGTTCTAACGGTGTGCTGAGACCCGGTAAGAAGTTGCCAAAGTAGTTCAGGAGTCCTAGAAACAACCGCAGCTCCATCACGTTCTGCGGCCTCAGTGAGTTCTCGATTTCCTCCATCTTCAAATCGGTGGGCCTGATGCCATCTGCCGCGATTCTTCTCCCCAGGAACTCCACTTCAGGTGCCCAGAAAACGCACTTCGAGCGTTTTACCCTGAGCCCCACGCGGTTGAGTCGACTAAGAACCTCCTCCAGGTTCTGCAGATGCTCGACTGTGTCCCGACCTGCAACCAAGATGTCGTCCTGGAAGACCACCGTGCGCGGGACCGACTTCAGTAAGCTTTCCATGTTTCTCTGGAATATCGCTGCTGCTGATCGAATTCCAAATGGGATTCTGTT
This sequence comes from Pristiophorus japonicus, assembly GCF_044704955.1. Taxonomy (NCBI): domain Eukaryota; kingdom Metazoa; phylum Chordata; class Chondrichthyes; family Pristiophoridae; genus Pristiophorus; species Pristiophorus japonicus. Next base: position 149,139,272 of record NC_091988.1, on the reverse strand, counting down.
ATAAATGAAGAGACCTTTGTGCGTGTTGATGCCGGTGAGGCCCTTCGATGATTCCTCCAGCTCCTACGTCATGTAGGCCAAGGTCAAGTCCAGCTTCGTGAATGTCTTTCCTCCGCCAGCATAGCAGAAAGGTCATCAGCCTTTGGTAGTGGATATTGATCCTGCAGGGAGAAATGATTGAGCGTTACTTTGTAATCACCACAGATTCTGACGGTGCCTTTTCCCTTGAGGACTGGAACAATCGGACTGGCCCACTCATTGAATTCGATCGGCGAAATGATGCCCTCTCTTTGCAGCCGGTCTAGCTTGATCTTTACCCTTTCTCTCATCATGTACGGTACTGCTCTCACCTTGTGATGGATGGGTCACACCCCCGGAATTACGTGAATCTGCACTTTAGCTCCTTGGAACTTCCAGATGCCTGGTTCGAACAGCGAAGGGAACTTATTTAAAACCTGGGCACACGATGTGTCGTCAGCAGACCAAGAGCGTTCGGACGTCATCCCAGTTCCAGCGTATCTTTCCCAGCCAGCTCCTGCCGAGCAGTGTGGGACCATCGCCCTGTACCACCCAGAGTTGTAGTTTGTGCAACGTAGGAGACCTTCACAGTAGCACTGCCAATTATGGGAATCAGTTCCTTTCTGTAAGTTCTCAGTTTTGTGCGAATCGGAGTCAAGACTGACCTTGAGGCCTTGCTGCACTACAATTTTTCAAAAGTCTTTTTGCTCATAATGGACTGGCTCGCACCCGTGTCCAGCTCCATTGACACTGGGAGTCCATTTAATTCAACCTTCAGCATTATTGGGGGACACTTTGTGGTAAATTTGTGCACCCCATATACCTCTGCCTCCTCGGTCTGAGGCTCTGGTTCGTCGTGATTCGCCTTGGATCTGTCCTCCTCTGAAACATGGTGGTTTGCAGGATTAACAGGGTTTGCAGCTCACCTGCACTTACATTGGAGGTGTCCGATTGTTCCACAGCCCTTACAAACGTACCCTTTGAAGTGGCATGAATGGAAATGATGATCACCCCCGCAGCGCCAACAAGGTGTTAATGGCCTTGCATTCATCATCCTTGATGCTGCAGGCATGTGGGGCCTGCCTTGTACTTTGCGATTTGAAAGCAACATCACTTTGTTCACAGTACTTGCAGCAGCACTTGTGTGCCGAAAGATTTGCTTAGTATTGTCACTGGTGGTAATGAATGCCTGGGCTATTCTTATGGCCTTACTCAAGGTTGGGAACTCGAGTCAAATGTTTGTGAAGTATGGTTTCGTGGCCAATGCCAAGTACGAAAAAGTCTCTGAGCATGTGCTCCAAATGTCCTTCAAATTCGCAATGTCCTGCAAGGCGTCTTAGCTCGGCAACATAACTCGCCACTTCCTGGCCTTCAGATCTTTTGTAGGTGTAGAACCGATACCTCGCCATCAGAACGCTTTCCTTCGGGTTCAAATGCTCTCGGACCATGTGCACAAATCGTCGTACGATTTCTCCGTGGTTTTCGCTGGAGTGAGCAGATTCTTCATGAGGCCATAGGTTGGTGCCCCACAGACGGTGAGGAGGATCGCCCTTTGTTTGGCAGCGCTCTCTTCCCCACCTAGCTCATTGGCCACGAAGTATTGGTCGAGTCACCCACGAAGGTTTCCCAATCATCTCCCTCTGAGAATTTCTCCAGGATGCCTACTGTTCTCTGCATCGTTGGGTTCGTCATCTGTATCTCGTCGCCAGTTGTTATGTATGAATAAAGAGACTGACTGGAAACTGTGAGCTCAAAGTAAAGTGTGACAGTCTTTTATTGCAGGTCTCCAGAGTGCCTCTCCAGCATGTGAGACCTCTTAAGTACCTGTGCTCCCAAGGGATTGTGGGATCCCTTGGTACTCCAGGGGAGGAGCCCTCTGGTGACTGTATAAAGTATATACCAGTTTATATGTACAACACTTTGTATTGGCACTGGTGGGCCCTGTGGTTTCCTCTACAGCGCCAGCATGGGGCTAGCCGGTTGGCCCCATGTGGCGGACTCAGGGTTGCGGGACTCGGGGCAGCATTCTTGCCTCTAAAAGTCACCATTCTGTTCATTGTGCTCGTCAGTTTAGAGTCCTGGTGTGGGTCATCAGTCATTTGGCGTCGCAGACCAAAATCATGAAATCCTGGCTCACTTTGATTGCCTTCTGCAGGGTGACCGCAGTGTCTGCAGAGAGCAGTTTATGGCCGATTCCAATAAGGAAGATGTCCCTTAGTGCTTCGGTGAGGTGGTCGCCAAAATCACACGGTGCAGCCAACCTTCTTAGATCTGCAGAATACTTAGCAATTTCTTGGCCTTCGGGCCATCGGTGAGTGTAAAACCAGTGCCGGGCTGTGAGGATGTTCTCTTTGGATTTAAGTTGCTCTTGTATTAAAGTTACAAGCTCCGCATAGCTCTTGGTTTTCGTCTTCGCTGGGGATAGCAAGTCCATGACGAGGCCATGGATAGCGGCCCACAACTGCTGAGCAGGATGGCCCTGCGCTTGTTCGCCAGCGGGATCGGTGAGTCCCCAGCCAGGTCGTTCACGATGAAGAAGTGTTCTAACCTTTCCACAAAGGCATCCCAATCATCCTCATCAACGAATTGTTGGAAGTTGCTTAGATTAGACATGTTGTGCGTGGAAATTTGTAACCTCGTCGCCAGTTGTTGTGTATGCAAGCACTCACTTAATGATTCCACGAGGCAGGGATATGACACTTGAACTGTACAGACTATAGTCCTTTATTGCAACTCCTAGAGTGAGGACACCAAGAGGTGAGCTCCCTTTTATACTCGGTTACCTGCAGTGTACAGGTGACCCTTAGGTCTCCAGCAGCAGCACCCTCTGGTATACAGGTATGGTATATACAGAGTGAAGGTACATTCAGATCTAGTGTTACAGTACATCATTGACATGTATACATAACACGAACAATGTAACGGAGCTGGTCGAGTGTGGTCAGTGCTTCGATGCTGGGGATGTTGGCCTGATCGAGAACACTGACATTGGTGCGTCTGTCCTCCCAGGGGATTTTCAGGACCTTGCAGAGACATCATTGGTGGTATTTCTCCAGTGACTTGAGGTGTCTACATATATGGTCCACGTCTCTGAGCTGTACAGGAGGGCGGGTATCACTGCAGCCCTGTATACCATGAGCTTGATGCCGGTTTGAGGACCTGATCTTCTAAAACGCTCTTCCTCAGGCAGCCGAAGGCTGCGCTGGCGCACTAGAGTCAGTGTTGAACCTTGTCATCGATGTCTGCCCTTGCTGATAATAGGTTCCCAAGGTAGGGAAAGTGGTCCACGTTTTCCAAGGCCGCGCCATGGATTTTGATGACGGGGGGCAGTGCTGTGTTGGGGGGGTCAGGTTGGTGGAGGACCATTGTCTTACAGATGTTTAGTGTAAGGCCCATGCTTTCATACGCCTCAGTAAAGATGTTGACTAAGACTTGGAGTTCAGTCTCTGTGCGCAAACGCAAGCGTTGTCCGCATACTCTAGCTTGACGACAGAGGATGGGACGGTCTTGGATCTGGCCTGGAGATGACGAAGGTTGAATAGGTTCCCACTGGTTCTGTAGTTTAGTTCCACTCCAGCGGGGAGCTTGTTGAGTGTGAGGTGGAACATGGCAGCGAGGAAGATGGAGAAGAGGGTTGGCGCGATGACGCAGCCCTGCTTGACCCCGATGCAGACGTGAATTGGGTCTGTAGTGGATCCGTTGGTCAGGATTATTGCTTGCATGTCATCGTGGAGCAGGCGGAGGATGACACCAAACTTTTGGGGGCAGCCGAAACGGAGGAGGATGCTCCACAGTCCCTCATGGTTAACAGTATCGAAGACGTTATTAAGGTCAAAGAAGGCCATGTATAAGGGCTGGTGTTGTCCCCTGCATTTCTGTTGCAGTTGCCACGTTGTAAAGATCACGTCTGTTGTGCCCTGTAGTGGACAGAATCCGCACTGTGACTCTGGGAGGAGCTCCTCAGCCACAGGGAGAAGACGGTTGAGGAGGATTCTAGTGATGATCTTCCCAGTGGTTGATAACGGGGAGATTCCTCTAGTTGCCGCAGTCGGACTTGTCCCCTTTTTTAAAGAAGATCATGATTACTGCATCTCTGAGATCTCCCGGCATGCTCTCCTCCTTCCAGATGAGAGAGATAAGGTCATACATTCGTGCCAATACTGCTTCTCCGCCATACTTTATTGCCTCAGCAGGGATTCCATCCGCTCCCGTTGCCTTGTTGTTCTTGAGCTGACGGATGGCCTTTTCAACCTCATGCAGGGCTGGGGTTTTGCTGAGATAATGGCAGGTAGCATGCTGCAGAATGGAGGACACTCGAGTCAAAGGCAGAGTCTCGGTTAAGGAGATCTTCGAAGTGCTCCTCCCAGCGAGTCCTGACTGCCTCGGTGTCCTTGATGCATGTCTCCCCCGTTCTTGGCCAGCAGTGGGGTGGGGCCTTGGGTGCTTGGGCCGTAGCTGGACTTGACTGCGGTGAAGAATCCTCACACCTCACAGCTGTCGGCCAGCTGCTGCATCTTCTGTGCTTTCTCCACCCACCATCTATTCTTTAGGTCGCAGATTTTTTGTTGGACCTCAGCCTTCACTCGTCTGTAAAGCTGCTTTGCTGCTCCCGAGTTGGGTTGTTGTTTTATGTTCAGAAATGCCCTGTGCTTGCAATTTATAAGCTCTAGATGGCGGATAGGATAGCAGCTCCCGAGGGAGCTCTCCCCAACCAATCCTTCCCCCTGGCTATCTGCTGCCATCCTTCAACTCTCTCTCCCTCAACCTTCCCCTCCCACTGTTTAAGCCCCTTCTGGCTCTAACTTCGATCACCCAAAGTACCTTCCTACCCTAAAACCTGTGCTGCAAGGGCCCACTGCCCACCCCTATCCCCCAATCATGACTCACCTTGCAGGTGACCTCTCCACTACCAAGGGCCCTCCAACTGGACTCTCGCTCTGCACTGGCCGACTCAGCTGCTCCGGCGATCTCAATTGCCATCAGCCTTTGACCAGCTCCAATCTCAGGTTTGGCCCTTACCTTCACTCCTCACCCTCCCATTAGCGACGCTCGGCCCTGCAACCCTCTGAGGACGTCCTGGCCTTCACCTCTGCAGCGACATCCTGGCCGCTGGCCCCACTCAACAGTGGAATCTCTGTCGAGCACATGGTGTGCACAATGGCTGTGGTAACTTTGATCTATTTGACCTCTCCTCCTCCCACAATGTGGACCTCTGACCTTCCCAATACCTGCCCTCAGCCAGGCCTTGATTTTCTCACCACCTCACTGAAGGGCGCTGCTCAGCGCTGTGCTTACAGCTCGCATCCCGCCATAGGCAACTAGACTTATACAGCAGTGCCTGGTCTCCAGTCGTCTTGGACCCTCTTGCCACTGAACCAAGACCTTGCTCTGCTAAGCCCGTGTGGTAGTTGGTGTGCAACGTCCACCCCACATTAAAAGAACTCGCACAAAGGCATCTTCCCTCCTTGAAAATGAAGTTCGGGACCTGGAATGTCAGGACCCTCATGAACAACTCCAACAGCAACAGACCGGAACGCCGCACCGCCATCGTTGCCCGGGAACTTAGAAACTTTGATGTCGACATTGCCGTCCTAAGTGAGACCGGGCGGGCAGGGGAAGGCCAGCTCAGAGAATAAGGTGGTGGTTACATCTTCTTCTGGAAAGGTAAACCAGATGAAGAATGCCACCTCCAACAGAGTCAGTTTCACCATCAAGATTGAGCTGGTGGGCCGTCTCAGAGACTCCCCCTGCAGGATAAGCGAACATCTCATGACTCTCCGACTCACCCTATCCCAGAACCAGTGTGCCACAATCATCAGTGTATACACCCCAACACTCGACGCAACAGATGAGGCCAAAGAGGGATTTTACTCCAGCCTCGAACAATCCCTGTCCCACATCCCTACGGACGACAAACTGATCCTCCTCGGCAACTTCAACGCCAGAGTCGGTAAGGACACAGACCTCTGGGGAGGCGTGATCAGCAAATATAGGGAAAACCAACTCCAGCTCTGCTCCTGACAAAATATCTAGAACACGACCTTGTCATCACTAACACCTTGTTCCGCCAGAGGGACAAGTACAAGGCATCGTGGCAGCACCTGCGCTCCAAACACTGGCACCTGCTCGACTATGTCATCATTCGAGCCAGGGATCTCAAGGATGTGGGCATCACCCATGCCGTGACAGAAGCTGACGACTGCTGGACGAACCACTGCCTAATCCGATCCATCATCAACATCAACATAGCCCCAAAAGTGACAATGGCAGCAGAAGCAGTGCTGCAAAAAAATCAACACCGGGGCACTCAAAGACCCAGCTAAGAGAGCCAATACAGCTAGTCCTCACTGCTAACCTGGCAGCCCTTGATGACCCCGTGACGAAGGATGCCCACAGCGCTTGGTCTGCCCTCCAGGCCACCATATTCAGTGCCTGCGAAGAGATGCTCGGTCACTCAACCAGGAAACACCAGGACTGGTTTGATGAGAATGACCAGAAGATTCCAGAGCTTAGGGCATAGACAGTTGAAGGCACAGCTGCCAATGGAGGGGCAGAGGAAGCCAGAGATGCATAGGAGGCCAGAATTGGAGGAACACAGAGTTCCCAGAGGAAATTTTCTGTTACAGCAGTTTCTGTTTTTATTTCAGATTTCCAGCATCCTTGGCAGTTTGCTTTTGTCTTAGTGTTACAATCATTAATGCTGTATATGTTAGCACTGATAGCCACTGCTGGCATTAAACTGACCAACAGCAGAAGGGTGGAAAGACAGAAGGGTGATATTTCTGACAACCACTTTGTCCTCCTGGAATCTCAGGCCCAGTATTTTTAAATTTATAGACAAAGAAAATATAACTGTAGCATTGCTGCTACTACCTCTCCTAGACTGCCAGTAAAATTCTAGGTCAAGTGTCATTGGGCTCAATTTTTCCCGGTCATTTGAGCTACTTTTTTGGCGGGCACCGTTTTTTTTTGGCGTATTTATTTTTTTCCAAGTTTCCCCCTGCGATCTGCGCCAGTGTAACTGACTTAGTCACGATTTTTCTCGACCAGTTTTTTTTAACGGCGGTTTTTATAATTTTTCAGAGTTTGGCCAACATTTTTTCTTCCTAGGTCGGTGTATCTGGCCACTCAGAAAAACCTTCTGGGAACAGCGCACATTCACAAATCGCCGCTGAAAGACACAATTGTTTTTAAATTGAAGATTTTGGAGGGTGTCAAGAACACTGTCAAAATCAATAATAATGTTCACTTTTTTTTACCTGTCAACGTAGTAATTGTAAATTTGTTGGATTTCAGAAGTTTTCTCCTTTTTTTTACTCACTCATACGCCACCACCGAACTTGAAGCAGGGCTGGAGGGGTTGTAGCTTTGGCCGGCAGAATCGGCCCTGTGCCCGGACACAGGCTCGGGGCTCTGCTAGAAAACAAGCTGTGGGGAGTGGGGAGAAGAAAGACAGAGAGCGAGGTGCTGATCGGAAGGCTTCTGAAGACTGCAATGAGTGGGGGCTTGCGGGGGGGGGGGGCGGGGGAGGGGGGCAGAGAGAGACGGGGAGAAGTCACAAGACTGCAATTAGTTAGGGAGGGGGCCGAGAGGAGAAGTCACAAGATTGGAATTTGTTGGCGGGGAGGGGGGGTGCGGAGAGGACAAGTCACAAGATCTTGGGTGTGGTCCGTCCATATAGACCTTGGGGAGAGAGAGAACTGTGAACCTGTGCTGCCTGCTTTCCTGCCATTTTGAGCTTCTTTCAAAGGTTAAATTTAAGTATGGGGGCAATACTGACAATGCCATACCTTGTGCGAGCCTTCTGCATCATGTCGCTACGTAGGAGACAATTGATTCGATGTCATCACATCAGGAACATCAGAGCCTGTAGCGTGCTGGGCGGGAGGCCTTACCCATCTTGGGTATATCGAGACAGCTGTTCGTACCTCCACCTGAGTGATGCAGACTGTGTCAGAAGGCTGTGTTTCTGCAAATAAGTTGTAACTGAGATCTGTGAGTTGGTCAAAGCAGACTTGCAACCTAGAAGCATTAGGAGGACTGCTTTGTCAGTTGAAGTGAAGGTTACAGCTGCACTTTCATTCTATGCCTCCGGCTCATTTCAAGCTACAACTGGGGATGTGTGCAACATCTCTCAATATGCAACACATGTCTGCATTCGCCAGGTCACGGCTGCACTGTATGCGCAGAGGAATAACTTCATAAAGTTCCCCATGACCTCCCAAGCAATCCATGACAGGGCTGTGGGCTTCTCCAGGATTGCTGTACTCCCAAAGGTACAGGGCTGCATTGATTGTACCCACATCGCTTTGCGAGCACCTTTGGAGGATTCCGAGATGTACAGGAACAGAAAAGGTTTCCACTTCATTAATGTACAGCTCGTGTGTGACGACATGCATCATAACATGTCAGTCGATGCAAGATACCCTGGCAGCACCCCTGATGTATTCATCCTACGCAACAGCTTTATATCTGCCATGATTCAACAGCAGCAGCCAGAAGGGCAGAGTTGGCTACTGGGAGACAAAGGGTACAGCCTCGTCATCTGGCTCATGACGGCCCTCTGTGTAACCCAGACGGAATCTGACGGTGAATACAACATGTCGCACATTGCAACACGCAGCATCATAGAGAGGACCATTGGCATCTTGAAACAACATTTCTGATGCCTGGACCATTCCACAGGCTACTTGCTGTACTCCCCTGAGATTGTCGGTCAGTTCACTGTTGTGTGCTGCATGCTGCAAAACTTAGCCATCATGAGGCAGCAACACCTGGTAGTGGAAGACCCACCTGCGGTGAGAGTGTCTGATGATAATGATGTGTAAGATGCAGATGATGAGCAGGAGCAGGAGGAAGACACGAGGATGAGGAAGCCATGCAAGTGCCTGAGGCCGGAGCACGACAGTGGAGGAGGGTGAGCCATCGTGCCCCTTTAACGATTGCTCGAGCCTTGCGCCAGCAGCTCATCCGTGAACGCTTTACTGATACCTGAGGGCTCAGTGACAACTATTCCACATAGACATGTTTACTGTTTGGAGCTGTTCCGCAATGTTGTGTTGTGTTCAATGGAACATGATTCAGTTTTAATGTAAAACATATTGTATTCAAAAGTTTAACAAACAGTTCTTTTGTACTTAACATTAATAAAATAATTCCTGTATCAAACTTTACTTTAAGATCACTCTTTAAGATCACTTAAAAACTTTTAAATTTGTATATTTACATAACTTACAAAAAACTTTTAATTTCAGAACACTTACAACAGCAACAACAATAATAACAACAACAACAACAGCAGCAGCAAAGAAAGGCTGCACCCACCCATCTCTCATCCCCCTTATTCTAAGACCGCCTGTTGAGTTGGTCTTGAACACTCCACCATCCCTGCCCGCAGGGGGTGGCGCAGTGTTTCCGGGCTTGGTACCAAGCTTATTCTTTCTAACATCTCAGATACTGCACATCTGTTGATGGGTCGCCGGCATCAGGAGGCAAAGTGGAAGGCCCGGCTTTGGACTCTTCAGAGCTGGTGTGGGGATTGGAGTGGGAGTGACAGTTGATTCTGTCAATGGGCGCAGGGTCTGGGCGTGTTCCTTTATTGCAGCAGCTAACTTCAACATGCCGTCCCTCAAGCGCCCTGACAGTGTCTCAACTACCTGAAACATTCCCTCCCTCATGGTCAGTAATGTGGTTTGCACTACCTCTGACATTCTCTCCCTCATTGCCACTATTCCCTCACTGATGATCCCGATATCATTCCCATTTCTCGTGCCATTGCTGTTACTTCTCCCGACAGTCCTGTTACCTCATCACTCAACCCACTGATGGCGTCCAGGAGTGATTGAGTAAGGTCAATGCTCTCCGCACTCAATGACATCATCTGAACCACATCCGTTAAATCCTGCACCTCAGGAGAGCATGGTCGAGCTCTCCTTCCCCTCCTCCCCCTGGGTGTGCCTCGCTGCACCCCACTACTGGGACCCGCAACTTCAGAAGGTGTGAAACCATAGAATGCCCCACCAACACTCAAAGTACGAGTCACGGAAGGGGCTGTCACCTCACTGAGCGGCACCTCCTCTAAAGTCAGTACAACAGTCATCCATCGCCATCCCCTCCATCTCCCCTCACCCCATGTTCTTGGTCTGGAAGGTTGGATTGGAAGATATTCTCCTCTTCAGGCTCATCCACATCTGAATCTTCTTCTGCATCGCTAGGGTTGGCCTCAAGTTCTGCAAAATATAACAGAAAAGATAAATGGTTAGCAGCAGAGGAGGGGGCAGGGTGGGTGGCATGAGTAGGTGCACACATCGCAGGCCAGGCAGCAGGCTGATTTGAAGGACCACGATAAATTTGCAGGACTTACCCTCTCCCTCGAGTGTGGGCCCAGCTTGTGCAGTGGTGGTTGCTTTTCTCCCGGCAGGACCCATCAAAGCAGCGACCCTCTCTTCCAAGGGTGTCAGTGGGTGCAGATTTGCAAGGCCTCCTGCTGTTCGAGTTTTTTTCCTTTTATTATGTCATCTTCCTCTGCAAAGGTGAAAACCTAACTTTATAAAGAGGGTATCTTTCCGCTGGGTGGGACATACAGATGGTCACATTTTCAATTGCAATCCATTGAATAAATGAAAATATTAATTAAATTAACTACTTGACCAAAGTCCTACCACTTCTTTTTACACTGGCCTCCAGATCTCATGGTGGCCACCATTACACAGTAATCTTCTGCAACTTGGTTCCAGCATTTCTTCATTTCTTTGGGTGGAACTTTTATGTGACCTCTGCTGGTGTCCAGCTCCTGCCATCTGGTCTCAATCACAGTAACTAGTGCCTCCACTCTATCCTGTAAGAAATTCTTGGTCCTTGCACCACGTTGCAACTGCGATTTTTCCAATGCTCTCACACAGCACTCAATGTTCTCAGACACACAACTGGCTCTTTAAAAATGGCCGATTGCTAACTCGGAGCTATACTGCGCATGCGCGTCCATTGCAACGACGTCAGAAACATAACTTTTTTTTCCAGCGCATGCACAGAAAGTGAGGCATCGTTTTTTGGCACAGACAGCAGGCTCCACCCCCGAGGCGACTGGTCACGATGCGCGGTGCCAAATTTGAATTATACATCGGGGAAACTTATTTCCAGTGTATTTCTGGCCTAGAAAAACAGGTGTAACTCTGGCAATACACCAGGCTTGGGGAAAATTGAGCCCATTATCCTACAGTGCCTTATTTATAATGGCATATTGGGAGTAAATCCATTCTGAAATCAGTCATGTCATGTGTTTCATCCGCAATTTATGTCTGCCAGTTTTATTGAAATAAATTAAGCTTTTTTTATCAAAAACTATTGCTGCACATGTAGAAATGAATGAACACAGTGAAAAAGTAACAATATATATACGAAGTTCCCTGGTAATATGAAAGGGGCAGTCCAAATAATTCAGATTTGATAGTTGATCCAATATTATGATACCACATTTTATCAAGACTTCAAATTCTTAACAGAATCAATAGGGATCTGATGTAAAACAATGAGTAAATTCAGCATGAGGCCTGCACTCAGAGCATATGTGACAGTTCAGAAAATTAATCAACAATCCCCACACTCTTGGCTCCTGCTTACCACTGTAAGTATTGCAAATCAAGAAAAGCCAACTGAAAGGAAACCCACAGTCATCAAAGGCGGTCCCTCGAACGAGGATGACTTGCTTCCATGAGAGTTCACAGATGTTTCAATGAAGGACCCAATGTTCCAGTCCTGAACTCCAGTTGAGGGGGTGGAAGATGCCTGTGCGTAGATTTTTTTAACGTGTGGTGACCGTTGCATATCAGCCAGTACACGGGCTTGGCAGAGCTAGGCCTTTATTCAGTGGCAAGGATTAACCAGGACGACTGGAGACCTGCTCTGCTGCACGGACCTAGTGCACACATATCACAGTGTGGGCAGGTCCGTGCTGCCCCTGGGCCCTCGGCTCTTCTGGGCCCTGTACCCTCATTTGCCGCACCTCCGCCACGATGTTCCAGGGCCCGGGGCTCCAGCTCTATTTATAGCCCCGACCTGCAGTGGTGTTCTCACAGGTCAGGGCGGCCCATGATGTTCCACTCACACAGATGCAATCACACACTCACTCACTCATTCATACACACTCACTCACTCATTCACACACATTCACACACTCACTCAATCACACACTCACTCATTCACACTCATTCAGACAATAACACTCACTCACTCATTCATACACACTCACTCGCTCATTCAAACACAATCACACTCATTCACACACAATCACACTCATTCTCACACAATCAATCACACTCATTCATTCACACACTCACTCACTCACTCATTCACATACAATCACACTCATTCATTCACACAATCACACTCATTCATTCCTTCACTCACTCATTCATTCACATACTCACTCACACTCACTGACACTCACTCACTCACTCAGTCACACTCATATGCGCTCAAGCACAAACACACACTCGCAATCTCGTGCTCCAGCACACAAACACGTACACTCGCACTCTCTCACACTCAATCACACACACACACTCATACATCCTCAAGCACACACAGACTCAATGACACATGCTCTCACATGTACACGCTCACACATGCTCGTACACATTCGCACATGCCACACGCACTTGTTCACAGAGACACTCACGCCTGTAATCGCTTGTGCACTTGCACTCACACTCGCTGCTGAACACAGTCGCACTCGCTGATAAACACACACACATTCGCATGGCCTTCGCAATCCTACACATACTGGCTTTCACACTTGGGGGTGCGCGCACATGCACAGACGCGCACCCCCTCATACACACGCTGGTGCGCACGCTCCCCATCTCATACTCGTGCTCTCGGGCGTGCATGTGCTCTCACACGTAGGTTTCCAATGAATAGCACCAGAGGCACCAGACATAGCTTCTGATTAAGTACTGCCACCTTTATAAACTGTGCTAAGGGAGAAATTCAAGTCAACAGCAACCACAAAACATGGCTGCCACACCAACCCAAGTGTCTGCCACTTCATCCTGTATCATAGTGAGGGAGATCGGGAAGAGGAGAGATTTATCAATGCTTCAGCTCCACATCTTTGAAAACTGAGGAAGAAAAAGTGCGTTCATTTTTGTTTAAAAACAAATATCTGAGAACCCACTGCAATTAGGGCTTTTTTAATTTTCGTACCATACGGTGGTAGACATTGGGATTTGTAGCTTTTGCCCAAGTCTAAAATGGTGTACATGCTAATGAATAACGCTAACAAACAGCAATAAAAAGCGGACTGCTAAACACCAGCCCAGCTGTAGATCTTATAATCCCTGAAGCTGAGAGATTAGACTGAAAGTGCAGTAGGGTAACCCACTGTGACAGTTACCATGGACTTGTCAGAACACAATGATTTTGATCACATTTATTTCAGTGACAAAAGCAGAGTTGTGAGTAGTGTTAGATTTAGACATTTCTGAAGTGGGTTGTTGTGATTGTTGATAGAATTAAATTTATTTTTAAGGGAAATGGGGAAAATATTCTGGGGAATTTTGAGCATTTTGGAGTCGACTGTAAATCTTAGTGTAACTTTGTTTAAATTCGGTAAAGTGCATCACTACAACAACACTACTTCCCACTTTTTGTCTCCAAACCCTGATGATTCTGCCAGTGCAGTAACAGGAAACATCAAATTAAAGTGAGTTCATGTATTCACAGCAGGGAACATCCCACTTATCTCAAAAGTGGCTGCAATTGCTGTTGAAAAAAATTAACCTTTACATAAAAGTTGGAATCATGTCTGGCTTCGAACATTTGCTTTACTGGCAATAACATTTTAATGCGATACTCTTTTTTTTCTCATTTTTAGGCCAATTTTCTCTCCTTCCCATCTCCTTTCCGAAAGGTGGTCGCTGCTTTGTGGGGTATAGTTACACTCTGTGTGGAGGACTTCTGATACTTCTGATACCGTGTCAGCTATGGCTCAGTTCATTGCACACTTGCCTCTGAATCAGAATGTTGTGGGTTCAATCCCACTCCAGGGACTTAAGCACATAAAAAATCTAGGCTAGCACTCCAGTGCAGTACTGAGGGAGTGCTGCACTGTCGGAGGTGCCATCTTTCCGAGGCCCTATCTGCCCTCTCAGGTGAATGTAAAAGATCCTATGGCACTATTTCGAAGAAGTGCAGGGGAGGTATCCCTGGTGTCCTGGGCAATATTTATCGCTCAAAAAACATAATAAAAAATAACAGATTATCTGGTCATTATCACATTGCTGTTTGTGGGAGTTTGCTGTGCGCAGGTTGGCTGCTGCGTTTACCACAGTGACTATACTCCAAAAATACTTCATTGGCTGGAATGGCTCTGGATCAGTTCCTATGGACTGGAGGGTAGCTAATGTAACAGCACTTTTTAAAAAAGGAGGGAGAGAGAAAATGGGTAATTATAGACCGGTTAGCCTGACATCAGTAGTGGGGAGAATGTTGGAATCAATTATTAAAGATGAAATAGCAGCGCATTTGGAAAGCAGTGACAGGATCGGTCCAAGTTAGCGTGAATTTATGAAAGCGAAATCATGTTTGACAAATCTTCTAGAATTTTTTGAGGATGTAACTAGTAGAGTGGGCAAGGGAGAACCAATGGATGTGATGTATTTGGACTTTCAAAAGCCTTTTGACAAGGTCCCACACAAGAGATTGGTGTGCAAAATTAAAGCACATGGTATTGGGGGTAATGTACTGACCTGGATAGAGAACTGGTTGGCAGACAGGAAGCAGAGAGTAGGGATAAATGGGTCCTTATCAGAGTGGCAGGCAGTGACTAGTGAGGTGCCGCAGGACTCAGTGCTGGGACCCCAGCTATTTACAATATACATCAATGATTTAGATGAAGGAATTGAGTATAATATCCCCAAGTTTGCAGATGACACTAAGCTGGGTGGTGGTGTCAGCTGTGAGGAGGACGCTAAGAGGCTGCAGGATGACTTGGACAGGTTAGGTGAGTAGGCAAATGCATGGCAGATGCAGTATAATGTGGATAAATGTGAGATTATCCACTTTGGTGGCAAAAACACGAAGGCAGATTATCTGAATGGTGGCAGATTAGGAAAAGGGGAGGTACAACGCGACCTGGGTGTCATGGTACATCAGTCATTGAAAGTTGGCATGCAGGTACAGCAGCGGTGAAGAAGGCAAATGGTATGTTGGCCTTCATAGCTAGGCGATTTGAGTATAGGAGCAGGGAGGTCTTACTGCAGTTGTACAGGACCTTAGTGAGGCCTCACCTGGAATATTGTGTTCAGTTTTGGTCTCCTAATCTGAGGAAGAACGTTCTTGCTATTGAGGGAGTGTAGCGATTGGTCACCAGACTGATTCTCGGGATGGCAGGACTGACATATGAGGAGAGACTGGATCGACTGGGCCTGTATTCACTGGAGTTTAGAAGGATGAGAAGGGATCGCATAGAAACATATATAATTCTGACGGGGCTCGACAGGTTAGATGCAGGAAGAATGTTCCCGATGTTGGGGAAGTCCAGAACCAGGGGACACAGTCTAAGGATAAGGAGAAGCCATTTAGGACTGAGATGAGAAGAAACTTCTTCACTCAGAGAATTGTTAACCTGTGTAATTCTCTACCGCAGAGAATTGTTGAGGCAAGTTTGTTGGATATATTCAAGAGGGAGTTAGATATGGTCCTTAAAGCTAAAGGGATCAAGGGTTTTGGAGAGAAAGCAGGAAAGGGGTACTGAGGTGAATGCTCAGCCATGATCTTATTGAATGCTGGTGCAGCCTCGAAGGGCCGAATGGCCTACTCCTGAACCTATTTTCTATGTTTCTATGTTTCTATGAAAACGTTTTGAGACATCCGGTGGTTATGAAAGGCGCCATATAAATACATGTCTTTCTTTCTATGCTTTTTTCCTAATTGCACCTAAACATTGGTATTGCTAAGCTCCTCACCCATGGGAACAACACAGTCAAGGCCAATCCTGTCCACCCAGTGCCTATGTCGTACTCTTCCTGCAGGCATTGCTGAATAAAGATCCTGCAGGATTTTCTCCTCTCTTACCCAGGGACTTGGAAGCCAGTTTTAGTGCCTTTACCTAAGTCCTGGTGGAGTTCAGCTAACTCAGCACAAACCAAGGATTGGATGGGATGGTTCTGGTCTGTATGATTCAGCTATTGATTGGATAAACTCACTGAGTCCTCAGGGGAGAGATAGAGCTCTATGAAATCCTTTATAAATGTAATAACTACTACCTCTTCATTCATTCATTCATAAGCAGTCCCTCAAAATTGCGGAAGACTTGCTTCCACTCTAAAAGTGAGCTCATAGGTGACTGAACAGTCCAATATGGGAATTACAATCACAGGTGGGACAGACAATCGTTGAAGGAAAAGGTGGGGTAGGTCTGGTTTGCCATATGCTCCTTCCGCTGCCTGCACTTGTTTTCTGCATGCTCTCAGCGACGAGACTCGAGGTGCTCAGCGCCCTCCCGGATGCACTTCCTCCACTTAGGGAGATCTTTGGCCAGGGACTGCCAGGTGTCGGTGGGGATATTGCATTTTATCAAGGAAGCTTTGAGGATGTCCTTAAAACATTTCCTCTGCCCACCTTGGGCTTGCTTGCCGTGTAGGAGTTCCGAGTAGAGAGCTTGCTTTGAGAGTCTTGTGTCAGGCAAGCAAAAAATGTGGCCTGACTAACGGAGCTGGTCGAGTGTGGTCAGTGCTTCGATGCTGGGGATGTTGGCCTGATCGAGGACGCTAATGTTGGTGCGTCTGTCCTCCCAGGGGATTTGCAGGATCTTGGGGAGACATCGTTGGTGTTATTTCTCCAGCGATTTGAGATGTCTACTGTATATGGTCCACGCCTCTGAGCCATACAGGAGGGCGGGTATCACTACAGCCCTGTAGACCAAGAGCTTGGTGGCAGATTTGAGGGCCTGATCTTCGGACATTCTTTTCCTCAGGCGGCCGAAGGCTGCACTGGCGCACTGGAGACAGTGTTGAACCTCATCGTCGATGTCTGCCCTTGCTGATAATAGGCTCCCAAGGTATTATTAATACCTCTACACCATAACACACAGAAGCTTTCCAGGGTCTTAGTGGCTCCTCCGTCAAAGTTGTGGCAAACGAGTATCAGAAACCCCTCTGAAGTTCACCCCCAAGCACTCTCCAGATCAAAACTGGGCAGGTGACAACCCTAAAACACTGGCCTAGCAAGAGAGGCTGGATGCAAGAGTCACAAGATGGGAAAAGTATCACGCAAAGCTCAGAGCAAATGAGATAGGAGTCAGAGTTGAAACCCAAATGTGAAAGAAGGAAGCTGGATGCAGAGTGAAAAACCTTGGTTATAATGTAGTCCTCCTGTGGGAAATATTCTGCTGAAATTTCCACTAGCTACCCAGGCAGCTTCTTCTCAAAAATTAGTAGCCAATGTAGTTTTTTTCTTGATGGAGATGGTCAAAGCGGTAGCTTTTCTTAAGTTAAAGTAGTTTGAATTGATAGGTATATAACCAAGCATCTGTAGATAATTTACCAGATAGATAAATAAACAAAGATCAGAGGAGCAGTGTTGGTTCACATTATATTTGTTCAACTGCCCTGAATAGTGTTGAAAGTGAATAATTCTTCAGATTGGCTCCAACAACTCATCCAAACTTCTCTAGAGCCAAGCTGTAACTGCGACTAGCTTCAAAGAGGTTCCAATAGATAACTAATTCTGAAGGTTCTTCTGGTGCCAGCTTTCTCCAGCTGTATTTGGTTATCTTAAAAATGTAAATCATAACAAAATAAGAAATAAAGGAACAGTTGAACATTTTCTGTAGGTACATACTTTGAAACCTGAGTCTATATTTGGCTCATATTATTACAACATCGCATGCAAAGGTCTTCAGAGGTTATACCTTGTTGTAGCGAATAAGCTAATACATTCTATGCTGATGTAGTAATAGACAGGTATTGACTGTCTTATTATTTTGTTGCTGTGTTTTTAATGGTATTCTGGTCGTAATCTTTCTCAGTAACTGGCTAGTTTTTCTGTAGTTATTTGTGACTATGATAAAGAGCCCACTTCAATGTTCTTTTTTCCTTCCTTCACTCATCTTTTCCTCATTCGATTTTACCCAAGTCCTTCACATGCATGGTTGAATAGTGAGTGTTGGCAGGCTATTCCACCATGTGATACATCACAGCAAAGCCTAATGTTCTCTTTACCCATCACCAACACACGCGCACTTGCCAGCACAAATAACTGAATAGTGCCCAGGATCAGGAACCATAGCAGATTTTTCCCCTTCCTAACTCAGGTTGTGAGACTAATTGTGCAAGCTGGAATAAGTTGTCTCAACAGAAACCAGGCTTTGAGCTCTGGGCATTACTGTTGTTTATCACCCAGCACCATACTGCATAGTACAAATATGCACTGATTCACTGGTGAACTTTCATAATAAAACCTTTAAAAATAATTTCAATTATTACATTTATATCATGTGCCTTCCCAATGGCTCAGTGATTAACTGCAATGTGTAGTGGCACTGAACTGCACAATAACAACAACTTGCATTTATATAGCACCTTTAATGTAGTAAAACATCCCACGGCGCTTTACAGGAGCGTAATCAGCCAAAAATACAGACTAAGAAGGTTCAACAAGTTGCATTTATAGCGCCTTTATTATAATAAAAACATCCCAAGATGCTTCTCACAGGAGAGAACAAACCTCAACCAATAGGGATGGGAGTGGTGGTTCAGGTCTAAAGTTGTTAGTGCCCAGTAGAAAGATGAGGTGCTGTTTCTCAATCTTGTATTGAGCATCATTGGAACAGTGTAGGAGGCCAAGGAAAGAGAGGTCAGAGTAGGATGGAAAATTAAATTGGCAAGCGACCGGAATTTTAGCATCACGCTTGCAGATTGAATGGAGGTGTTCAGCAAAGTGATTACCCAATCTATTTTGGTCTCCCCAATGTAGAGGAGATCACATTGTGAGCAATGACTACAGTATACTCAGTTGGAAAACATACAAGTAAATCACTGTTTCACCCAGAAGGAGTGTTTGAAGTCCTGGTCGGTAGGAAGGGAGATGGTGAAAGGGCAAGTTTTGCAGCTTCTGCACATGCCAATAAAGTTGGTAGGGGAATGGGAGCAGGTGCTGGGGGTGATGGAAGTGTGGACCAGGGTGGCACGGAGGGAATGGTCCCTTCAGAATGCTGAAAGGGGAGGGGAGGGTAAGATGTGTTTGATATTAGCATTGTGCTGGAGGATGGTTCACTGAATGCGGAGGCTGGTGGGATGGAAGTTGAGGACCAGGGCCACTCTGGGCTGGATTTTGTGGGGGGTCAGCAGGTACGATCGGCATTGGATTGTGTGGGAAAGTGTTTTTTTTTCCCCAGCGATTCGGAATCCCACTGTGAATCCACCACCATGCAAATTTACCGAATGTCGGGTCTGTCACCGCTGAGCAGACCTGACATGCAGTGGCGGGGCAGGCAATTAAAATCATTAGTGGCTTGTTTACAGCCATTTAGCAATGTTTTTTGCCCAGTTTTTTGGATTTGGCCAGTCATGCGCTGGTTTCCCACTGTGCCTAGAGCTTGTCTGTGAAGCTGAGGCAGGAGGTCAGTGGCCATTGAATCAGCTGATGAGTTCACAACTTCAAATGTCAAGTCAAAGCTCATTGAGAAATGTTCGCTTAACCATGAGCTTCTGTAAACTGCATTTCCACTACAGATTCAGGATGTTGCAAGTCTTTACACACGTCTCCATCTAGTCTGACCTCATTACCTCGCTCACCATTGACAGGTCGCTTCTGTCATCTCTACTTCACCTGCCATCTATTCCATCAGCATGGGTGCCCTTTATACTTTCTCACCTTGGTCCTCAGAATCCCACCATGATGAGCGCCAACACCAGCATCACCAGGCACACCAGCAGCACCAACAACAACAGCAACCTTCTCCACAATCAACTGATGCTGCACAGGACAAAGGGCATTAGCATCTAACCACATTGATGCCTGGATGCCAGGGATGGCCTCACCATGGCCAGATTTCCTTCACTTGATACTGTACACCCTGGCTGCCACATGATGCATCATGTTGGCACCACCCCACACCAACACCATAAAGCATTCCTACAATACCCAAGCCATTCCTTTCATACTCATGACCATTGCGGGGGGGTGCAGTTATGTCTCACCATTCACTGCAACTCACTAATCCACTTCCAAAGGTGCACACAAATTTGTCCAAGAATGCAAAGTGTTAAAATTAAAGGTTTCATTGTTTGACACCACATTAACTGAAACTTTACATGAACATTGCATAAAACATCCAAGTGCCTACCCTTTTGAGTTGTTAGTTGGTATGATTGCACTAGGATGAGGGTGATTGTGAGAGGTGGCTAGTAAGATGGGGATGTGATAATGTAGTTAGAGAGGAATGGTTGGAGGTGCAAGGTCAGTTGGTGTGAGTAAGGATGTGCAGGAGTAGGGTAGGGAAGGCAGAGTGATGGGGATGTAATGAAAGGCACAGCAGGGTGAGGTTGAGTGTGGCTTTGTACTAAAGTTTCATCATCTACTGAGATCATTGAAATATTTACGGCACTGCACCCAGGTCCTCTAGACCACATCACTAGTTGTGTCCTCCTGTACAATGTTGGTGTCCTGGGGAGGTCTCGTCCATCTATGGGAATGAAAGAGGACCTCCCTGCATGCTATGACTCCCTCCATGTGCTTATGGAGGGAGTCATGGGAGAGCTTGGGTGCAGCCCTGCCCTCTGTGCAGTACTTGTCAGTGTTTGCAGCACCTCACTGCTGTAGACCACTGACAGCACAACTGTCAATAGAAAGTTGGCTTAGTCCCTTTAAGGAAACTGGCTAATGACGCGTCATCAAATGACATCACTGTTTCCTCTAATTGGCTGGGAAACGTGCTGGGCATGCTTAACAAGTCCAATCACAGTAAATTCATTTTGGAGGCCAGGATGGAGACAGCAGCAGGGTCGGGACTCACCACCAATGTCGCCTACCACAGACCTGCCGAGATTCGTAAAATCCAGCTCTCTAGTTCATGGTTTTGGAAAGGAGAAGAAGGTGTGAGGGGGGACGTGCAGGGAATGGGACAGACACGGTCGAGGGCTTATTAACCATGGTGTAGGAGGATCCTCAGCTGAGGAAAAGGGAAGACATTTTGGAAGCTCTGCGATGGAAGATGGCATTGTTGGAACAGAGTCAGAGAAACTATGAGAATGAAATAAAGACCTCACAGGAAGCGGGGTGGAAAGACATATAATCAAAGTAGCTGTGGCAGTTGGTGGGCATGTACTAGACATTGGTGGATACTCTATCCCCAGAAATGGAGATGGAGAAGTTGAGGAAGGGAAAAGCAGACTCCGAAATAGACCATGTGAAGGTAATGGAGGGATGGAAGTTAGAAACAAAGTTGATGACATTTTCCAGTTTGGGGCAAGAGTATGAAGCGACACTGACACTCTCATCAATGTGCCAGAAAAAGAGGACAGGAAAGTGACCTGAATTGAATTGGAACAAACTTTTCCACATATCCCAAGAAAAGGCAGCCACAGCTAAGACTCATATGGGTTCTCATAGCATCACCTTTTATTTGGAGGAAGTGAGTAGAGTTAACGGAGTTAAAGGAGTTATTCAATGTGAACAGTTTGAGCAGGTGGAGGAGGATGGTGGTGTATAGGAACGGGTTGTGCTGCTGTTTAAGGAAGAGACAGATGCCCCGCAGGCTGTTCTGATGTGCCAATAGAGGTGTTAGGGGGACTGAATGTCCTGGTGGGTAATGGAGGCGTAGGGGGACTGAATGTCCTGGTGGGTAATGGAGATGTAGGGGGACTGAATTTCCTGGTGGGTAATGGAGGCGTAGGGGGACTGAATGTCCTGGTGGGTAATGGAGATGTAGGGGGACTGAATTTCCTGGTGGGTAATGGAGGTGTAGGGGGGCTGAATTTCCTGGTGGGTAATGGAGGTGTAGGGGGACTGAATGACCTGGTGGGTAATGGAGGTGTAAGGGGACTGAATTTCCTGGTGGATAATGGAAATGTAAGGGGACTGAATGTCCTGGTGGATAATGGAGGTGTAGGGGGACTAAATTTCCTGGTGGGTAATGGAGGTGTAAGGGGACTGAATTTCCTGGTGGGTAATGGAGGTGTAGGGGGACTGAATGTCTTGGTGGGTAATGGAGGTGTAAGGGGACTGAATTTCCTGGTGGGTAATGGAGATGTAGGAGGACTGAATGACCTGGTGAGTAATGGAGGTGCAGGGGGACTGAATTTCCTGGTGGGTAATGGAGGTGTAGGGGGGCTGAATGACCTGGTGGGTAATGGAGGTGTAAGGGGACTGAATTTCCTGGTGGGTAATGGAGGTGTAGGGGGACTGAATGACCTGGTGAGTAATGGAGGTGTAGGGGGGCTGAATTTCCTGGTGGGTAATGGAGGTGTAAGGGGACTGAATTTCCTGGTGGATAATGGAGGTGTAGGGGGACTGAATTTCCTGGTGGGTAATGGAGGTGTAAGGGGACTGAATTTCCTGGTGGGTAATGGAGGTGTAAGGGGACTGAATTTCCTGGTGGATAATGGAGGTGTAGGGGGACTGAATTTCCTGGTGGGTAATGGAGGTGTAAGGGGACTGAATTTCCTGGTGGGTAATGGAGGTGTAAGGGGACTGAATTTCCTGGTGGATAATGGAGGTGTAGGGGGACTGAATTTCCTGGTGGGTAATGGAGGTGTAGGGGGACTGAATGTCCTGCTGGATAATGGAGGTGTAGGGGGACTGAATTTCCTGGTGAGTAATGGAGGTGTAAGGGGACTGAATGTCCTGGTGGATAATGGAGGTGTAGGGGGACTGAATTTCCTGGTGGGTAATGGAGGTGTAAGGGGACTGAATTTCCTGGTGGGTAATGGAGGTGTAGGGGGAGTGAATTTCCTGGTGGGTAATGGAGGTGTAGGGGGAGTGAATTTCCTGGTGGGTAATGGAGGTAAGCGGACTGAGTTTCCTGGTGGGTAATGGAGATGTAAGGGGACTGAATGTCCTGGTGGATAATGAAGGTGTAGGGGGACTGAATTTCCTGGTGGGTAATGGAGGTGTAGGGGGACTGAATTTCCTGGTGGGTAATGGAGATGTAAGGGGACTGAATGTCCTGGTGGGTAATGGAGGTGTAGGGGGACTGAATTTCCTGGTGGGTAATGGAGATGTAAGGGGACTGAATGTCCTGGTGGGTAATGGAGGTGTAGGGGGACTGAATGTCCTGGTGGGTAATGGAGGTGTAGGGGGACTGAATGTCCTGGTGGGTAATGGAGATGTAGGGGGACTGAATGTCCTGGTGGATAATGGAGGTGTAGGGGGACTAAATTTCCTGGTGGGTAATGGAGGTGTAAGGGGACTGAATGTCCTGGTGGGTAATAGAGGTGTAGGGGGACTAAATTTCCTGGTGGGTAATGGAGGTGTAAGGGGACTGAATGTCCTGGTGGGTAATGGAGGTGTAGGGGGACTGAATGTCCTGGTGAGTAATGGAGGTGTAGGGGGACTGAATTTCCTGGTGGGTAATGGAGGTGTAAGGGGACTGAATGTCCTGGTGGGTAATGGAGGTGTAGGGGGACTGAATTTCCTGGTGGGTAATGGAGGTGTAGGGGGACTGAATGTCCTGGTGAGTAATGGAGGTGTAGGGGGACTGAATTTCCTGGTGGGTAATGGAGGTGTAGGGGGACTGAATGTCCTGGTGGGTAATGGAGGTGTAGGGGGACTGAATGTCCTGGTGGATAATGGAGGTGTAGGGGGACTAAATTTCCTGGTGGGTAATGGAGGTGTAAGGGGACTGAATGTCCTGGTGGGTAATGGAGATGTAGGGGGACTGAATGTCCTGGTGGATAATGGAGGTGTAGGGGGACTAAATTTCCTGGTGGGTAATGGAGGTGTAAGGGGACTGAATGTCCTGGTGGGTAATAGAATTGTAAGGGGACTGAATTTCTTGGTGGGTAATGGAGGTGTAAGTGGACTGAATTTCTTGGTGGGTAATGGAGATGTCAGGGGACTGAATGTCCTGGTGGATAATGGAGGTGTAGGGGGACTGAATTTCCTGGTGGGTAATGGAGGTGTAAGGGGACTGAATGTCCTGATGGGTAATGGAGGTGTAGGGGGACTGAATGTCCTGGTGAGTAATGGAGGTGTAGGGGGACTGAATTTCCTGGTGGGTAATGGAGGTGTAAGGGGACTGAATGTCCTGGTGGGTAATGGAGGTGTAGGGGGACTGAATTTCCTGGTGGGTAATGGAGGTGTAGGGGGACTGAATGTCCTGGTGAGTAATGGAGGTGTAGGGGGACTGAATTTCCTGGTGGGTAATGGAGGTGTAGGGGGACTGAATGTCCTGGTGGGTAATGGAGGTGTAGGGGGACTGAATGTCCTGGTGGGTAATGGAGGTGTAGGGGGACTGGAAGCTCATGGCGAAAAGGAGACGGTAGAGCCAGGAAACTGGAAATGGTGAAAATGGCAGATGACATTGGAAGGGTTGTGGATGTCGGTCGGAAGAGAACAGATAAGGGGTGAAAAAATAAGAAAGAATGCCTTGAAAGGCTTGCATTTATATAGCGCCTTTCGTGACCACTGGATGTCCCAAAACTCTGTACAGCCAATGAAGTACTTTTTGAAGTGTAGCCACTGTTGTAATGTAGGAAAGATGATATAAGTTCCATGGGACAGAAACAGGCGGAAATGATGGGTCTACCAGAACAGTCCTGTTTGTGGATCTCGGAAACTGGGTAGAAGCAGGCTGTGTGGAGTTGGGCGTCTATGAGTTTGGAGGCCATGGGGAGGAAATCTCCAGAGCAGATGAGATCAGTGCCGGTCTGGAAATGTCGACTTAACCTGCCCGCCAGCTCAGTCCTCGAACCAACCAATTTCATGCACTCCCACAACAGGTGAGCTATAGCGGGACACCCATGTTGCATTTACAGCTTGCCGGCAACATTCAAATGAGGCTCGAACCAAAAACTGTACTGCTCATCAGGAGATCACTTTTTATCTATCCGATCACACTTCTCAAGGCCACTGCCACCCTTCAATGGAAAAACAACTAAGATCTACAATCTCAGCATCATCAGCAAATGCTCTCCATCACTAACAGCAACATCAAAATTCTAATCCCAGCCTCAATCTAGTACTTTTGTTTCTCCTGAGTGGTCTAGATTTTGGACAGTTTGATGAATATAATATATTCCAGATGCACAGTCGTCAGGAAGGGGGCAAAATTTTAAAAAGTTGTGCAGAACCAATCCTTGCCCATCCTTGTAATGCAAAATGGCCAGAGAATGGGGATAAAGATAATTTTCAAAAAGTAAAGGAAAAAACTGTCTGCCACCACAACTGTTAACCAGATGTCCCAGACCTATCTATCAAAGAATGAAGATGCATTTATACAGAACTTTGTGTGACCTCAGGATATCCCAAAATGCTGAGCCATTGAAGTACTTTTAAACATAGAAACATAGAAACATAGAAAATAGGTGCAGGAGTCGGCCATTTGGCCCTTCTAGCCTGCACCGCCATTCAATGAGTTCATGGCTGAACATTCAACTTCAGTACCCCATTCCTGCTTTCTCGCCATACCCCTTGATCCCCCTAGTAGTAAGGACCTCATCTAACTCCTTTTTGAATATACTTAGTGAATTGGCCTCAACAACTTTCTGTGGTAGAGAATTCCACAGGTTCACCACTCTCTGGGTGAAGAAGTTCCTCCGCATCTCGGTCCTAAATGGCTTACCCCTTATCCTTAGACTGTGACCTCTGGTTCTGGACTTCCCCAACATTGGGAACATTCTTCCTGCATCTAACCTGTCTAACCCCGTCAGAATTTTAAATGTTTCTATGAGGTCCCCTCTCATTCTTCTGAACTCCAGTGAATACAAGCCCAGTTGATCCAGTCTTTCTTGATAGGTCAGTCCCGCCATCCCGGGAATCAGTCTGGTGAAACTTCGCTGCACTCCCTCAATAGCAAGAATGTCCTTCCTCAGGTTAGGAGACCAAAACTGTACACAATACTCCAGGTGTGGCCTCACCAATGCCCTGTACAACTGTAGCAACACCTCCCTGCCCCTGTACTCAAATCCCCTTGCTATGAAGGCCAACATGCCATTTGCTTTCTTAACCGCCTGCTGCACCTGCATGCCAACCTTCAATGACTGATGTACCATGACACCCAGGTCTCTTTGCACCTCCCCTTTTCCTAATCTGTCACCATTCAGATAATAGTCTGTCTCTCTGTTTTTACCACCAAAGTGGATAACCTCACATTTATCCACATTATACTTCATCTGCCATGCATTTGCCCACTCACCTAACCTATACAAGTCGCTCTGCAGCCTCACAGCATCCTCCTCGCAGCTCACACTGCCACCCAACTTAGTGTCATCCGCAAATTTGGAGATACTACATTTAATCCCCTCATCTAAATCATTAATGTACAGTGTAAACAGCTGGGGCCCCAGCACAGAACCTTGCGGTACCCCACTAGTCACTGCCTGCCATTCTGAAAAGTACCCATTTACTCCTACTCTTTGCTTCCTGTCTGACAACCAGTTCTCAATCCATGTCAGTACACTACCCCCAATCCTATGTGCTCTAACTTTGCACATCAATCTCTTGTGTGGGACCTTGTCGAACGCCTTCTGAAAGTCCAAATATACCACATCAACTGGTTCTCCCTTATCCACTCTACTGGAAACATCCTCAAAAAATTCCAGAAGATTTGTCAAGCATGATTTCCCTTTCACAAATCCATGCTGATTTGGACCTATCATGTCACCTCTTTCCAAATGCACTGCTATGACATCCTTAATAATTGATTCCATCATTTTATCCACTACCGATGTCAGGCTGACCGGTCTATAATTCACCCATATCACCCATTTTCAAACCCGCTAATTTCCACTTTATAATTTGGGCGTTAGCCATAGCAATGTGAAATGGGCGTTAGTGGGTTTTTTCAGTCGTGCAAGGTTGGTGTCCATAGCAATGGTCTTTGCCCACATTTCAGGAGATTAGGGGGTCATCTGCACATACGCAGGAGAGAGAGAGAGAGAGAGAGAGGAGAAAGCTGGTAGAGAGATTGTACTGTTTTGGAGAGTAAGTAGTACATTTTGAGTTTTTCTTGTGAATATTTGAGATGGAATCGATTGAATTAACTGAAACGGAACTTTTTGAGGATGTTTCCAGTAGAGTGGACAAGGGAGAACCAGTTGATGTGGTATATTTGGACTTTCAGAAGGCTTTCGACAAGGTCCCACACAAGAGATTAATGTGCAAAGTTAAAGCACATGGGATTGGGGGTAGTGTGCTGACATGGATTGAGAACTGGTTGTCAGACAGGCAGCAAAGAATAGGAGTAAATGGGTACTTTTCAGAATGGCAGGCAGTGACTAGTGGGGTACCGCAAGGTTCTGTGCTGGGGCCCCAGCTGTTTACACAGTACATTAATGATTTAGACGAGGGGATTAAATGTAGTATCTTCAATTTTGCAGATGACACTAAGTTGGGTAGCAGTGTGAGCTGCGAGGAGGATGCTATGAGGCTGCAGAGTGACTTGGATAGGTTAGGTGAGTGGGCAAATGCATGGCAGATGAAGTATAATGTGGATAAATGTGCGGTTATCCACTGTGGTGGTAAAAACAGAGAGACAGACTATTATCTGAATGGTGACAGATTAGGAAAAGGGGAGGTGCAACGAGACCTGGGTGTCATGGTACATCAGTCATTGAAGGTTGGCATGCAGGTACAGCAGGCGGTTAAGAAAGCAAATGACATGTTGGCCTTCATAGCGAGGGGATTTGAGTACAGGGGCAGGGAGGTGTTGCTACAGTTGTACAGGGCCTTGGTGAGGCCACACCTGGAGTATTGTGTACAGTTTTGGTCTCCTAACTTGAGAAAGGATATTCTTGCTATTGAGGGAGTGCAGCGAAGGTTCACCAGACTGATTCCCGGGATGGCGGGACTGACCTGTCAAGAAAGACTGGATCAACTGGGCTTGTATTCACTGGAGTTCAGAAGAATGAGAGGGGACCTCATAGAAACGTTTAAAATTCTGATGGGTTTAGACAGGTTAGATGCAGGAAGAATGTTCCCAATGTTGGGGAAGTCCAGAACCAGGGGTCACAGTCGAAGGATAAGGGGTAAACCATTTAGGACCGAGATGAGGAGAAACTTCTTCACCCAGAGAGTGGTGAAGCTGTGGAATTCTCTACCACAGAAAGTTGTTGAGGCCAATTCACTAAATATATTCAAAAAGGAGTTAGATGAGGTCCTTACTACTAAGGGAATCAAGGGGTATGGCGAGAAAGCAGGAATGGGGTACTGAAGTTGCATGTTCAGCCATGAACTCATTGAATGGCGGTGCAGGCTAGAAGGGCACCTATTTTCTATGTTTCTATGTTTCTAAAGAAGGATGTGTGAGGAGGAAGAAGGAGTGGCGGGTACGGAGGCGGGAGAAATGGGAGGACGTAGGCGTGTAAAGCGCTTTAGTGAGGAGGCTTTAGTAGCAGAAATGGAACGTAGGTGAGCACAATTGAACCTGGGTGGGCGTGGGAACCCCCCCCGCCGGGTTTATCAAAGGATTTGGAGTGAGATAGCACAGGTTATATCTGCTATCACTCATGAATTGAGCGACCTGCTCAGAGTGATATTGTAATTTGTCTCCTGAATTGTCCAGGCATCTGAAGCGCTGCTAAGCACTCCAATTGTCTTTTTGATGATATTGCATGTGGCTATGTGGCTTTCATTGTATTGCTTCTCGGCCTCTGTCTGGGTCTTACGCAGGGGGTGTCCTCAGCCAGCTGGTAAAGCCACATCCTTTATCACCCAGCATCCAACCGTGACCTTGTGGCTAATTCTTAAACAGGTCAGATACAGTGCTCTCACACAAGATGTGTGCATCATGGATGCTGCCTGGAAATTTTGCATTTACTGCCATGGTTATTTGCTTGTGGTCAACAATGAGTTGCACATTCAGGAAATGGAATCCCTTTCGGCTCCAAGAAACCTCTGCATCCTGAAAAGGTACTCACATGGCGATGTGCGTGCAGTCTATTGCTCCCTGCACCTTGGGGAAGTTTGCTATTCTCGAGAAACCTAGAGCCCTCTGTGCCTCCCTGGTCAAAGGGAAGCTTATAAAGTCCATCCTCCGACATAAATGGCTTCAGTCATCTGTTAAATGCAGCAATGTGTGGCATGCTTTAAGATAGCGCAAATGTCGCCAGCTGAGGCCTGAAAGGAGCCCGATGCATCGAAAGAAAGTGCCGCAGTAACCTTGACCTCAACGAACAGTGCGGTCCTGATGGTGCTGTTAGACTGCAGATCTCCTCCAATAAGCTGATATATCTCACCGATGACCTTTTTCGGAAGCGTAGTCTCCTAAGGCACGTGTTCTCGGGCAAGTTCAGGTATGACCGCTTCTCCCTGTAAGTGCGTCGGGTAA
Organism: Pristiophorus japonicus; assembly: GCF_044704955.1. NCBI lineage: Eukaryota > Metazoa > Chordata > Chondrichthyes > Pristiophoridae > Pristiophorus > Pristiophorus japonicus. Next base: position 149,109,766 of record NC_091988.1, on the reverse strand, counting down.
GTTCTCCTCCTCTTCAGTCTGCCACCTCCTTGATTGGACACATAATGCTCTTCAATACACCTTCTCCCATCTCTAGTCTGCAGCATGTGAGTAGACATCAATACTGGCTGAGAAATTACAGGCCCCATTACAATTACCATGATACGTATTCTTCAGAAATAATAAATTTTCATCCGAAAACTCATAAAAGAAAGTCAATTCGTCCGCAATGTGATAAGATGCTTCTTCAGATTTTATAGTCACCTTAAAATAACTCACAGATTAAATCAAAGCTTCCCAGAACTTGAAGCAGCCTTTTAAATGAAAAGTCCTTTGATTTAAAAAATGGATTCCATTGCACTGGGTTAAGGTCAGGTGAGTGCAGCTTTTTTTCAGCATTTTTTTTAGGCGAGCGAACTTTTCGGCGATATATGGGTGAGATGTCGAAAGTAACACTCGGCGATATTCTGGTCAGTTTCTGGGTGTTAATGTCCTTTAAAAACTGTATTCTGGGTGGTGCACTATTGTTGACATCATAGAAATATGGGCGGGCGGTTTAGCTAATTCTCGGCGTTAATTTGATGCCGAAACTAACGCTGGCGATAAATGGGCGATAATTGGGCGTTATACTTCATCTTAGTGTTTAAATGAGTGGTAAGTGGGCGGTGGCGAGGCGAAACTAATGGAAAGTCTAGCCCATAGACTGATACAGCACAGAAGGAGACCATTCAGCCCATCATGTCTGTGCCGGCATTTTTAAAGAGCTATCCAATTAGTCCCACTCCCCTTCTCTTTCCCCATAGCCCTGCAAAATTTTCCCCTTCAAGTATTTATCCAATTCCCTTTTGAAAGTTCCCCACACCTTACCATTGGCAGTGCCTTCAGCCGTCTAGGCCCTAAGCTCTAGTATTCCTTCCCTAAACCTCTGCACCTTTGAGACCCTCCTTAACACATACCTCTTTGACCACGCCTTTAGTCATCCCTCCTAATATTTTCTTTAGCTCATTGTCAATTTTTGTCTTAAAGGTGCTATATAAATGCAAGTTGTTGTTATTGTTATAAAATTGCCCACGTCATCTTGGAAATCTGTCCAATAGTTTTGCACCTATCCCAATGTCTACCATCTTGTAGGAACCTGGGCTTGAGTTTCGTATCTTTCGTGGGGCTTGTTATAATAACTCAGTCTTCCCTTCTGATCATTTTTAGACATCTGCCTGTGCAACACGTTAGATTTCACCATTCTTTAATATTTACAAATCTCCTAAAGTAATATAAATGGTCAGAACAGCTGCTTTTCATGCAAGTGTATGCGTGTGTGTGTATCTGAAATAGGGTCAAAAACGACCAGCAGAAAAAGGGTTAATATTCAATTCAGCTGAAGGGGATACACCTGAACTGTTGATTTGTATATTATCTTTACAGACATTGACTGACCTGCTGGGTTTTTCCAGCATTTTCTATAATTGTTTTTAATATAATAGTATCAAGTTCCAGACGAACTTTACCACTATTCAAAATTAGGGGAGGTATGGATTAAAGGTCCTAAAATTAAATGTTTATTTATGCAGAACATTTTGCTAAATTAAGTACTGTTGTAAAGATTATGTAGAAAAAGAAGATTAATTCAATAAACTTATAAATTGAATTGTTTTCCCTCACTATAAACACCCATGCCCTAAACACATGGTCAGTCTGCCTGTTTGATATTCTTGGTAAGGAGATTCTGCGATCCACCTTTCTCAGAAAGCTTTTCAAAGTAAATACATATACTTTATTTTTGCTCAGCACATTGGGCTGGATTTTTGGCTTTTTGCGATTTTGCCCATTTCCGGGCGCAAATCGCAGTGCAATCAAAAGTTTAGCGCTCGGTTAGCGTGAGCGCCAGAGTTCACAACTTTTGCCGAATGAAAGTTCACAAGAAGCGTTAGCACTAACTCCACCGTTGCACCTCACACTTTGTGCGACGGAGCCGAATGTTCCGGTGCTAAAAGAAAGCGCCCGTTCTGCGCATGTGCACATTTTTTTTTTCTTCCTGCGCTTCTCGTGTGCTGACCGATTGCAAATGCTAATGCAGGGCGCAGCCACGTGCATGCGCAGTACACCCGGTGCTGAATCAGTCATTTTATTTTGGGATTATCATGATGGAGGAGGAGGAATCAAGACAGCGTCTCAGTTGATTCAGCCAGGGAGCTATCGAAGCTCTAGTGAGGGCTGTGGAGAGAAGATGGCAGGAGTTACATCGAAGGGGTGGATCTGGACCACTGCTGTCCATTTTCAAGTGCATTTGGAGGGAAATTGCTGAAACATAGAAACATAGAAACATAGAAAATAGGTGCAGGAGTAGGTCATTCGGCCCTTCGAGTCTGCAGCACCATTCAATGAGTTCATGGCTGAACATGCAACTTCAGTACCTCATTCCTGCTTTCTCACCATACCCCTTGATCCCCCTAGCAGTAAGGATGACATCTAACTCCTTTTTGAATATATTTAGTGAATTGGCCTCAACAACTTTCTGTGGTAGAGAATTCCACAGGTTCACCACTCTCTGGGTGAAGAAGTTTCTCCTCATCTCGGTCCTAAATGGCTTACCTCTTATCCTTAGCCTGTGACCCCTGGTTCTGGACTTTCCCAACATTGGGAACATTCTTCCTGCATCTAACCTGTCTAAACCCGTCAGAATTTTAAATGTTTCTATGAGATCCCCTCTCATTCTTCTGAACTCCAGTGAATACAAGCCCAGTTGATCCAGTCTTTCTTGATATGTCAGTCCCGTCATCCCAGGAATCAGTCTGGTGAACCTTCGCTGCACTCCCTCAATAGCAAGAAAGTCCTTCCTCAAGTTAGGAGATCAAAACTGTACTCCAGGTGTGGCCTCACCAATGCCCTGTATAACTGTAGTAACACCTCCCTGCCCCTGTACTCAAATCCCCTCGCTATGAAGGCCAACATGCCATTTGCTTTCTTAACCGCCTGCTGTACCTGCATGCCAACCTTCAATAACTGATGTACCATGACACCCAGGTCTCTTTGCACCTCCCCTTTTCCTAATCTGTCACCATTCAGATAATAGTCTGTCTCTCTGTTTTTACCACCGAAATGGATAACCTCACATTTATCCACATTATACTTCATCTGCCATGCATTTGCCCACTCACCTAACCTATCCAAGTCACTCTGCAGCCTCATAGCATCATCCTCGCAGCTCACACTGCCACCCAACTTAGTGTCATCCGCAAATTTGGAGATATTATATTTAATCCCCTCGTCTAAATCATTAATGTACAATGTAAACAGTTGGGGCCCCAGCACAGAACCTTGCGGCATCCCACTAGTCACTGCCTGCCATTCTGAAAAGTACCCATTTACTCCTGCTCTTTGCTTCCTGTCTGCCAACCAGTTCTCAATCCACGTCAGCACACTACCCCCAATCCCATATGCTTTAACTTTGCACATTAATCTCTTGTGTGAGACCTTGTCGAAAGCCTTCTGAAAGTCCAAATACACCACATCAACTGGTTCTCCCTTGTCCACTCTACTGGGAATTATAGACCGGTCAGCCTGACATCGGTAGTGGGTAAAATGATGGAATCAATTATTAAGGATATCATAGCAGCGCATTTGGAAAGAGGTGACATGATAGGTCCAAGTCAGCATGGATTTGTGAAAGGGAAATCATGCTTGACAAATCTTCTGGGCCTATAAAGGCCCAGCATCGAGGAGAGGCGGCTGGCGGCAGTCCAAGAGGCGGGAGTGCGTGGTGTCGGGAGGCCTATAAAGGCCCAGCATCGAGGAGAGGTGGCGGCAGTCCGAGAGGTGGGAGTGCATGGTGTCGGGAGGCCTGTAAAGGCCCAGCATCGAGGAGAGGCTATCAACCGTGGCTATCAAGGGAAATCAGAGACAGTATTAAAGCCAAGGAAGTGGCATACAAATTGGCCAGAAATAGCTACGAACCCGGGGACTGAGGAGGTCTCTGCCTCAGACACTGCGGTCAGGAGTGGTACACAGTGCAGAAAAGAAGTTCAATGATCTTTCAAAGGTTGTCAGAATGAGTACAATTTCAATTCATGCACTCCTTCATTACTTGTTCTCATGCTTTTGGTGCCTGTCAGCTCTCTGTGGGTGTTCTCATGCGGTTGCTGTCTCTCAGCACTCTGTGGGTTGCCTCCTAAAATGCACGACACATAGGTAGGCTTAGTGTGGCACCCTATTTGCCATGAATGATCTTTACACATTATTAAGATTGCTTTCTGAGATCTCATAAGATGTCTCCGCACTTCGATGTCATCCTGAGGAACCATGTGCAATTTCCAAGGCCAATAAACAAAAGACTCTATTACATTCAGACAGTATGGTATAAGTGCTTTGGTGGCTATCTGTGCCACAAGAGCAGATGGACTGTCTTGTAGCCATTCCCATTTTCATCTTTGCAGGCCAAGAAGTCTCATAATCGCCGCGAGCAGGTGCAGACAGGCGGCGGTCTGCCTCAGACCCTGCCACTCACTGACACTGAAGAACAAGTGGCAGGCCTCATCAGCATCTCAGTTCGGGCAACTGAACCCCACTCGGATATGGATGGTAAGTCCTGCCCACTCCCTGGGCTGGGTTGGGGCAATGTCCTGCACACTCTCTGGGATAGGTTAGGGCAATGTCCTGCGCATGCCCTGCGCTGGGTTGGGCAATGTCCTGTACACTCTCTGGGATAGGTTAGGGCAATGTCCTGCCCACTCCCTGGGTTGGGTTGGGCAATATCCTGTACACTCTCTGGGATAGGTTAGGGCAATGTCCTGCACACTCCCTGGGCTGGGTTGAGACAATGTCCTGCAGTGTCTCTGGACTAGATATAACAGAGTAGCAGCGGTCCTTCAAATGAGCCTGTGCTATGCGAACTTCCTCATGTCACTCTGCCCCCTCCCCTGCTGCTAACCACTCGTCTGTTGCTTTCTACTTCCAGATGACCAGCAACAGCCGCAGCATCTCTCAAGGCAACACTTTACGTCAGGCCACTGTCTGGAGGAGGAAGAAGAGGAGGCATTTACCAATCAGACAACTCTGGCACAGCTGCAATCCACCCCTGTTTTACCACCAGCACTCACCTCGTCTGAGAATAAGGACAACGTGACTTTCTCAGGGTTTGATAACTCCGAGGCTCCTGGAACTAGTAGTGTGAAGCAAAACATTGCTGGGGCCGAATACTATATGCCATTTCTCCAGAGGGTGAGTTGGCAAAGTCGGTCTGCTGACAGACAGGAAGACGTAGAACTGGACATGGTGGGAATGTCCAGGAAGAACATCCAGGTCAGCCACCTGACTAGGATTCCTGCAAACATCGAGAGTCTCAAAACGACCATTATGGAGGTAGGGTCGCAGATTGGCAGGAACCTGCGAGGCCATCAATGCCCACATGAGGCTTGTGGCCTCCAGCAGTGACACTGGAGTCCCAGAGAGTGTGGCGTGAAGCCTTGCAGAATATGGCCCATCACAGGCACAAGCTCTGCTTCAGCTTGGGCAGATGATGCAATCCATAAACCCTCCCACCATACTCTCTGCGTTTCCCAGTCTGACACCCAGACCCACACCACCTGTGACTGGCGATATTGATGAAGAGGCTAGCCAGTCAGAAGCTGGGCCTTCCACATCACGAGCTGGTCCAGTGTCTCCCCAGGTGGCGTCTCCATTGTCTCCCCCCCCCCAATACAGCAGCGTTCTGGCAACTTTGCTGCACACCATCATGGTGCCACTTTGGGTACGAGGAGCAGGCAAGGGAAGGGGGTAAGGGGAAGGGGGCAAAAGCCGATGGTAAAAAATAGTAGGGCAGGGGTTGCTGCATTATGTTGTTGATGCTGAATGCATCCTGCGTTTTATGTTGGATTATTATTATGTTCGAGATTATGTTGTTGATAATATTGTTGTTGTTGAATTCAACTGCTGGATTCAGCTAATTTATGTTATTTTATTAAAGTTTCACAATTAAGTTGACAAAGTTGACAAAGTTTACAATGTTTAATATTACTGTGTAGTGTCTCATTTGCAGAATAAGAGGGGGAGTCGTCAACATGGTGGGATAGAGTGGGCAGGCAATGGTCAAACATGTCGTTCACACTTCAAGCAAAGCATTCAATTATGAGCTGCTGATGTAAGGCTTTTGCAGCGGCGAAATCTCCACGATGCCTCTCCTGTGGTTGTGGTGGGAGTGCTGGCATGGGTTCCTCACCAATCTCCTCTTCCTTGTCTTCCTGCTCCTCCTCCTCCTCCATCCCCCCCTGCCCCCCTCTCTCATGAGGTGGTCCTGCAATCCCCATTGGCAATTCCTGTCCCCTCATAATGGCTAACTTGTGCAGCATGCAGCACACCACAATTAACAGAGACCTGCTGAGGGGAGTATTGCAGACAGCCTCCAGAGTGGTCCAGGCATCGGAAGTACTGTTTGAGCACTCTAATTATCTGTTCGACGATGTTGCGTGTAGCTGCATGGCTTTCATTATAGCGATGCTCGGCTTCTGTCTGAGGGTTCCAGAGGGGGGTCATGAGCCATGTGGCAAGGCCGTAACCTTTGTCCCCCAACATCCAGCTCTGGCCTTGTGGTTGATGCTGGAACAGACCTGAGACACTGCTCTCACGCAAGATGAAAGCATCATGGATGTTCCCTGGATATTGGGCATTGACTGCCATGGTGCGCATTGTATGGTCGCAGCCGATCTGTATGTTCATGGAGTGAATCCCTTTCAGTTTCGATAAACCTCTGCATTCTTTAAAGGTGCTCGCAGGGTGATGTCAACGGCACCCTGAACCTTGGGGAAGCCAACAAATCGTCCAAAAACTACAGCCCTCTCATTCTGGGTCTCCTTGGTCATTAGGAAGTTTATGAAGTCCATCCTGTGTGCATACAGTGCAGTAGTCACCTGGCGAATGCAGCAATGTGTAGCATGTTGCGTGATGGAGCGTATGTCTCCCGTTGATGCCTGAAAGGAGCCGGAAGCATAGAAGGTAAGTGCCGCAGTCACCTTTACCTCGACGGGCAGTGCAGTCCTATTGCCACCGGTAGGCTGTAGGTCTGCCTGTATGAACTGGCGTATCTCTGTGAACACCTCTTTTCGGCTGTGCCTCAGAGAGCTGGAGCTATGAGCGATGTTCCCTGTAAACTCATGGGGGTAAGGCCTCCTCCCCATATATCTGCGACCTCTTCAATTACGTTGAAAATTATCATTAATAAACCTTCTTCCAGCTCGATGCCATATGAATATAGCAGCAAGGATTACTGGCTCCTGACATAGCATGGCCGCCATCTTTTAAAATGTCCTTAAATGTCCTTTATAAAACTAACTAGAAACTCACATAAAACTTCACAATGAAAAGTATGCAGTAATGGAGCCGTCTTCTCACAATACTTTTAATTACCCACAACTGCAACTTTCTCCTCCGTTTTTAAGATGGTGCCGTTAGCGCCTGGTGTGCCCGGGGTGTAACTGCTTTTTCTTGGCGGGTTGTCGGGCGGGCGCTAAATCGGACAATATGCTTGAAAGTTCCGCCTGGGGCGCTAACGCAGCGATACACGATGATTTACATCATCCAAATGGTCAAAACAGTGATGGGGCTCTAAGTTTTATCGCTGCCGCAAACCCATTGGTGAAAGTTCCGCCCGAGTGCAAAATCTTGTGCGTCTTGTTTTGCGCCCCAAAAAATCATTTTTGCGCCCCGCCGAGGTGCTAAATGGGACACAAATGAGCCGAAAATCCAGCTCTGTGTTTTATGCACTCGATCAATGAAAAAATATAGAAGAAACTGTGATGCAAAATATCGGTGTTTGAAAATGTATTTGAAATTGAAAGGAAAACTGTTGGTTAAAACATTGAGCCAAAAAGGATTCACATGTTTTAATTTATATAATAGAGGTCATATAAATGTAGATCATTTGAACTGTATCTGAGAAAAAGACTGTTTTCTGAATGTAACAGTCTGTTCATTTGTTATCCTGGCTGGTAATGTTGGATTGGCATTGTTGAACCTATGGGGGGAAATTTAACAGAAAAATACGGGTAGGTTGGGGGCTTGGGGGTAGTTAATGTGTTAAAAATCGGAATCCTGACCTGAACCCACCTCCAAACCGCCCACTTCCAGTTTTAACGGAGGCGGGACGGGGCGGGCAGCCAACCCATTGCCAGGAGGCAGGATGTCTATTTAAATATAATGAGGCAGGAAGCCTCTTTAAGCTCCATTTTGTGTTTAACTGTAGCTGGCCGGATTTTGCACACTTCATACAAATCCCCAGCTACAGCAAGGCGAGAACTGCTGTATCCAGGAGGTAAGTGCCTTTACACCCATCTCCTGTGATACGTCCTTACTACACAGTATAAATGCACACGAGGCCCATGCTTGAGAGAAGGTCAATCTGTGACCTGTCCTTTATTCCTTTGCACTCAAGTGATGAAGGTGGGTGGAGCTTCCCCTTTTATACCTGAAGGTCCAGGTTAGGAGTGTCTCCCACCTAGTGGTCAGTGTTCTCACGGTGTACAACTTAGGTCAGTTTATACATGGGTTACAATGCTGGTTGAATACATGACATCACCTCCCCCCTCAAAGTCTTATTGGGATCACAGGTTAAGTCACTCTGGTGGTTTACGCTCCCTTGTAGAGCGCCTGAGTTGGGGCTCCGGTTGTTGGGCGCTGGCCTGAGTGTCTGCTGTTTGCAGTGCCTCAGGCCTGTCCGGACTGCCCACAATGACTGGGCTCTCCTCCCTTTGGTTCCGGTGTTCGGTCACCTGTGGTGGAGTGAACTCTATATCATGTTCTTCCTCTGCTTCTTCTATGGGATTCCTGAACCTCCTTTTTGTTTGATCCACATGTTTGCGGCAGATTTGTCCATTGGTAAGTTTAACTACCAGAATCCTATATCCCTCTTTCGCAACCACGGTGCCTGCGAGCCATTTGGGCCCTACAGCATAGTTGAGGACAAAAACAGGATCATTTACATCAATACATCGCGCCCTCGCATTCCTGTTATGGTAGTGATATTGTGACTGGCGCCTGCTCTCGACAATTTCTTTCATGGTGGGGTGTATAGGGGATAATCGGGTTTTGAGCGTCCTTTTCATTAGTAGCTCTGCGGGTGGAACCCCTGTGAGCGAGTGTGGTCGGGATCTATAGGCCAACAGGTGGCGTGATAAGCGGGTTTGTAGGGAACCCCCTTGGAATCTGAGCATCCCCTGTTTGATTATCTGCACTGCTTGTTCTGCTTGGCCGTTTGAGGCCGGCTTGAACGGTGCCGTTCTAACATGGTTAATTCCATTGCCTGCCATGAAGTCCTGGAATTCAGTGCTTGTGAAGCATGGGCCATTGTCGCTGACCAAGATGTCCGGTAGACCGTGGGCGGCGAACATTGCCCGTAGACTTTCTACCGTTGCAGAGGATGTGCTTGAATTTAAAATGTCACACTCGATCCATTTGGAGTAGGCGTCTACTACAACCAAAAACATTTTCCCCATGAAAGGACCTGTGTAGTCCACATGGATGCGTGACCAAGGCTTGGTGGGCCATGGCCAGGGGCTAGGGGGGGCTTCCCTGGGCGCATGGCCCAGCTGGGCACACGTGTTGCACCTGCGAACACAAAGTTCCAGATCTGCATCTATCCCTGGCCACCAAACGTGTGACCTGGCAATTGCCTTCATCGTGACAATGCCCGGGTGCCCATTGTGGAGTTCTCTGATGAACACCTCTCTGCCCATCTGGGGCATGATGACGCGGTTTTCCCACAGTAGGCAATCGGCCTGAATCGAGAGTTCATCCTTGCGCCTGTGAAATGGTTTAAATTTCTCAGGGCATGCCCTGTACGTGGTTGCCCAGACCCCATTCAGGACACATTTCTTGACTAGAGAGAACAGCGGGTCTCTATTTGTCCAGACTTTAATCTGACGGGCTGTCATGGGTGATCCTTCACTTCCGAAAGCTTCAACAGCCATGACCATCTCAGCACCATGCTTGGTAGCCCCCTCAGTGGTGGCTAGTGGGTGCCTGCTGAGTGCATCGGCGCAGTTTTCGGTGCCCGGTCTGTGCCGAATTGTGTAGTCATAGGCAGCTAACGTGAGTGCCCACCTCTGTATGCGGGCCGATGCGTTTGCATTTATGGCCTTGTTGTCGGCCAAAAGGGACGTTAGGGGTTTGTGATCAAATTTCCTGCTAAACAGGTACTGGTGCATTTTCTTTACCGCATATACACATGCGAGCGACTCCATTTCTACCATCCCGTAGCCCCTTTCTGCCTGGGACAGACTCCTGGAGGCATAAGCTACCGGCTGGAACTGACCCTTGGCATTGACATGCTGCAACACACACCCGACACCATAGGACGACGCATCGCACGTTAACACAAGTTTCTTACGTGGGTCATATAGCATGAACAGATTGTTGGAACATAACAAATTGCGTGCTCTATTAAAAGCCCTTTCCTGGCTGTCCCCCCAGACCCATTCGCGACCTTTGCATAGGAGCACGTGTAGCGGCTCTAGCAGCGTGCTCAATTTGGGAAGAAAGTTACCAAAATAGTTCAGGAGCCCCAGTAACGAACGCAGCTCTGTCGTGTTACGGGGTCTGGGTGCTCTCTGGATCGCTTCCATCTTGGATGCAGTAGGGCTGATCCCGTCTGCTGCTACCCTCATCCCCAGGAATTCTACCTCTGGAGCTAGGAAGACGCACTTCACCTTTTTCAGTCGCAGACCTACCCAGTCCAGTCTGCGTAGCACCTCCTCAAGGTTGTGGAGGTGTTCTTCAGTATTGTAACCTGTAATGAGGATGTCGTCCTGAAAAATCACCGTCCCTGGAATCGACTTGAGAAGGCTTTCCATATTTCGTTGGAAGATCGCGGCAGCCGAGCGAATCCCGAACGGACATCTGTTGTACTCAAACAACCTCTTGTGTGTCGTGATGGTGGTCAGCTTCTTCGACTCACTCGCCAGCTCCTGGGTCATGTAAGCTGAGGTCAGGTCCAATTTTGAAAAATGTTTGCCACCGGATAGCGTCGCAAAGAGGTCCTCCGCTCTCGGTAGCGGGTACTGGCCTTGGAGTGACACCCGATTGATGGTGGCCTTGTAATCGCCACATATCCTGACCGACCCATCCGCCTTGAGCACCGGCACAATCGGGCTCGCCCAGTCACTGAATTCGACTGGCGAGATGATGCCTTCCCTCAACAGGCGGTCCAATTCACCTTCTATCTTTTCCCGCATCACGTACGGCACTGCTCTGGCCTTGTGGTGTACTGGTCTGGCGTCCGGGTTTATGTGAATCACTACCTTGGCCCCCATGTAAGTGCCAATGCCGGGTTGAAATAATGAGTCAAATTTGTTCAGGACCTGTGAGCATGATACTCGCTCCACAGAGGAAATTGCATTGACATCGCCCCATTTCCAGTTCATGACAGCAAGCCAACTCCTCCCCAGTAGTGCGGGACCGTCCCCTGGGACAATCCAGAGTGGCAACCTGTTCTCCGAATCTTTGTGGGTCACGACTACCGTGGCGCTGCCTAGCACCGGAATGATCTGCTTTGTGTAAGTCCGTAGCTGTGCGTCAATCGGCGATAATTTTGGCCTCCTGGCCTTGGATGCCTACAACTTTTCAAACTGTTTGATACCCATCAGGGACTGGCTGGCACCCGTGTCTAACTCCATTGATACTGGGATGCCATTGAGGAGCACTTTCATCATTATCGGTGGCGTCCTGGTGTATGAACTGTATACGTGCTCCACATGAACTCGCTGAACTTCAGCTTCCAGCGATTTCCCCCAGTGTCCATTTCTGCAATTTCTGCAGGTATTTTGCTCATCTCTGCAAACTCCGGCTGAATGTATGCCTCCATGCCTCCAGCATGAGTTGCGGTTTGAAACAAAAGGTCCCTTGCCAGTCGATCGTCCCTGACTGCCCCTGTTATTGTCCTTGAGTGCACCATTAACAGGTGTTGATGGCCCTATTACTGGCCGCATTGTCCCTTGCAATGGCGTGAATTGCTGTTCAGCTTGCCATTGTCTCTGTCGAACTCCCCCTCTGGGTTCGACTACATGTTGGGGCATGCCTGACTGCCCTTGTCTGCCTGGAGAACTGCGTGCTGCTTTAACAATGTTGAATCTCTGTCTCAACCATTCCTTAACACAGTACCTCTCGTCTGTTCTGCTAGTGGTCATGCTCGTGTGGTTTAAATCCCAGTTTCTTGTCGCCATTGATACATCCTTACTACACAGTATAAATGCACACGAGGCCCATGCTTGAGAGAAGGTCAGTCTGTGACCTGTCCTTTATTCCTTAGCACTCAAGTGATGAAGGTGGGTGGAGCTTCCCCTTTTATACCTGAAGGTCCAGGTTCGGAGTGTCTCCCACCTAGTGGTCAGTGTTCTCACGGTATACAACTTAGGTCAGTTTGTACATGGGTTACAATGCTGGTTGAATACATGACATCCTGGATCCAGGGCCCCTGCCTAACATCCCCCCCTCCCCCACCCCGCCCCCCCGCGATCAGTGACCCCCTCATGAGGCTTCCAATCACCTTCCTGAACACCCTCCCACAACTCCCCATCAATGACCTTCAGGCCAGCCCTGATGCTTCCCCCCGGCATGCTCCGGCCCCTATCGTCTCTCCATAACCACGCCCCCCCCCCCCCACACCTCCCCACTACCTCAACATGGTCTGGCCTTGATGCTTTCCTGCCCCCTAACAATTCTCCAGCCCTGATCATCTCTTCCTTCCCCCCCTGATACTCAGGCCCTGATCCATTCTTGTCTCGTCCCCCCCCGCCCCAACACCCCCAATCCTCCAGAGTGCGGCCGCAGTCCATTCTTCCCTCCCCCCACTGATCCTCTGGAGTCCCACCTCGATCCATTCTGTCTTCCCCCCACTGCCAATGCTCCGGAGTCCAGCCCTGATCTATTCTTCCTTCCCTCGCACCCCCCCCCCCCGATGCTCTCTCACCCCCCCCCCCGCCACCCTTTCCCCGTCGATTCGCCTCTGGCCCCAACCCCAACCGATCTGCCAACCAGTTCTCAATCCACGTCAGCACACTACCCCCAATCCCATGTGCTTTAACTTTGTGCACATTAATCTCTTGTGTGGGACCTTGTCGAAAGCCTTCTGGCATAAAAGGCCAGCCATTTTGTGAGTCAGGCACTTTGGGCCTAAATAAAGCAGAAGCAAGGTTGTACCTTGCTTAGTTAAACAGTACTCAGTTTGAATCTTTATTGCATACATAACACTCTCCATCTTGCTGGCTGCGGCTGGGAAACAGGCTTCCCACGCAAATCAGGCCTTGCTGTTAAATTCGGCAGGGCCTGTGGGAAACATGTTCTTTCGGAGCCCCCCCCCCCCACCTACACCCCATCGCCCTGATTAAAGTTCAGCCCTGTGTCACTGCATAAGGCAATTTTTCAAAACAACCACAGAAAATGCAGGAAAGACGTGGCAGGTCAGGCAGCAACTGTGGAGAGAGAAACAGGTGACTCGACATTTCGGGTGATTAACCTTTGTCGTTTTGACGGCGGGTCCACACCCAAAACCTTAACTCACCTGTTCTCCCCCGACTTGGTGAACATTTCCAGCATTTTCTGCTTTTGATTCGTGCTTTCAGTATCTGTTTTTTTCTGCTTTTTATTTATACATCAGTTGTTTTAACGAGCTGAGTCCTTTCCTTGTTATATGGAAAATGAACATGATTGTGCACTACAAAACAAACAGAAGAGCTGCCAAACATAATGCAGAGTGTCCACGAGGAAGACCAAACATCCGGTTTTGTAGTAGGAAAATGGAAAATTCTTCCCTGCCTTTTCTCAAACACAGACCTTTAAACTCACATAATCTTAAAGCCCAGCAAAGCGCTGTCCCTGCAGCTAGTCAGTCTCGTTTCTGCTATTGTAAGCACTCCGTTTGTTTCCTAGAGTTCTGATCCAAGTCCTCTGACTGTACATCTGGTTAGCAGCCACAGGATATCCAATAGTGTTGTATAAAATATAATCTTCGGATTTAATGGTTGGTGACCTCACCTCGCTATTCACATTTTGTTATTTTTGCAGCTCTTTGTCCATATTTATGGAACTTATTTTGCCAGCTGTTGTATCTAGTGTAAGTCAAACAAATTACAGCATTTATATCAACATATTTAACTCGAAAAGTAAGCAAGGGTCATTTAGATCCCAGATGTTTTTCCCACACATTTGGAAAATTATTTTTAAAATGCAGCCTTAATGTTACAATAGAAAACAGAACTAATTGTGCATTTTTTATATTTCCCTGTTTTCTCTCCTCCTCTGAAAATGCCATTGCGAAGTGCAGTGTGTGTTGTCAGCTCGGCAGCACCGTATCCACGTACACGTGAGCCTGCACAGTGAGTGCCGTATGCTGTTCCAGCACAGGAGGGCTCAGAGCCCTGGCCTGATTTGTATCTCAGTATCAGTTCCTTCAGACAAGGAGTGAGAAAGTGAAAGAAAAACAATATGTCCAAATTTGCTAACGATGCTAAGTTAGGTGGCCCAGTAAATGGTGTAGATGGGGGCAGAAATCTACAAAGGGACATCGATAGATTAAGAGAGTGGGCAAAACTGGCCGCTGGAGATCAATTTGGGGAAGTGTGGGTTCATCCACTTTGGACCGAAGAAAGTTAGATCAGAGTATGTTCTAAATGGTGAGAAGCTAGAAACTATGGAGGATAAGAGAGTTTTCGGAGTCCATGTTCAGAAATCACTAAATGCTCATGGACAAGCGCAAAAAAATAATTAAAAAGGCTAATGGAATATTAGCCTTTATCTCAAGGGGCCTGGAATACAAAGGGATAGAATATATGCAAAAATTGTATAAAGCTCTAGTTAAACCGCATCTGGAGTATTGATTCAGTTCTGGGCACAGCACTCCAGGAAGAATATATTGGCCATGGAGTGGGTGCAGCACAGATTCACCAGACTGATACTGTGGCTAACAGGGTTAAACCATGAGGACAGGTTGCATAGATTAGGCATGTCTTACCTTAAATATAGAAGATTGGGCTGGATATTCTGGTCCTTTGCGCCCCGGGTCTCACCCCGGAGCGGTGAGAAAAGGGGCGGCGAGGTCTCCTGCGTCCGGCTGCGATCCTCCGGTCGGGGTTTGCGGCGAACCGCGCCGAGTGTGCAACGCCTCCTGTTGCGACAGCCGGTGCGAGTTTGGACTCCAACCCGACCCGTACGCCCCGAAGCGCGCCCCATGATGAGCGCCAGGGAAAACAGAGCGATCCAGCCATGCCGGCGGCGGTGAAGTGGATAAAGTGCAGAAAAGGTAAGTTTCAGTGTTTATTCTTTTCTTTTTTTTTAGCGATTTGTGTTGTGGTGACGTGGGCAATGTTTTTGGAATGTTTTGTGATTTTCTTTCCCCCCCCCCCCCAAGGCCTCTCTCGGAGTGCTCCCGGCCCCGCACTTTAGTTGGCGATGTTCCTATTTTTGCGTCACAATAGTTCTACAACGCCTCCCTTCATGCTGCTCCTCGCACAGGGCCCAGATGGCAAAAATTTCTCCCCAGAACGCAGACGTTCCCCGGCTGATAACTTTCCTGCCCCGCCTCTGTTTTCACCCCAAAAACAGCAAAACCGAAAATCCAGTCCATTGGATGATCTAATTGATGTGCTTAAGATGATTAAAGGATTTGATAGGGTAGATAGAAACTATTGCCTCTGGTGGGGGTGTCAGATGTGAAGTCAGGAAGCACTTCTTCACACAATGGGTAATGGAATTCCAGAACTCTCTCCCACAAAAACCTGTTGGGGCTGGGTCAATGGAAATATTCAAAACTGAGATAGATAGATTGTTGCTCGGTATGGGCACTAAGGGATATGGAGCAATGGTGGGTAAATGGAGTTGAGATGCAAATCAACCATGATCTAATTGAATGGCGGAGCAGGCTTGAGGGTCTAAATGGCCTACTCCTGTTTCAATGTTCCTATGAACAGAATGGGAAACATGGAGGTACTGGAGCCCCCGTCTGGAGCAGCCAATAAGTGTATACGATGATTACTGGAGGTAAGTCAATTTATATATATAAACTGTACATTTCTATATGACTCCATATTACTATTACATAACATGACTCAGACCCAATACTGTATTGGAGAGCGAGAGAAATACTCTCAGCTGACTCTCTCACCATAGGTCATGTCTAGGATGGGATCAAGTGGATTTAATGAAAAATTAAACTTTCTTGGAAAAGTTTAATTTTGTTTGTAATTTGAGGATTTAAATTGGAAACCATGATTGGGTCATGTGACATAAGTAGGGATTAATTATTGTTAGATACAGGTACAAGAATTCTTGATGCAAATAAATGCAGATAGCATGTTGATGAAGCAGCTTTTGACATAACTTCATTTTTCTGCCAACTTTGCTTTCAACAAACTGGACAATGTCATCTTTCCACTGATTTACTGAACAGAAAGATGTTACAGAATCAATTCATTGTGTTTTTGCTATTTCTACAACAATGCATATACAAAGGCACATTTTAGCCCAGTGCACATGTTTGTAGCATCCTATATATGCTGCCATAGTTTCCACCATCGTTTAAATTACGGTGACAGTTTATGGTGGGTACATTACAACTATTTGTGGCTTGAGTCATAGCTGCAAGGCAAAGGCTCTGAAATTCCTTCAGACTGCCACCAGACTCCCACTGGATCACCGAAAAAACGCAGGAACCTGGTTGTGCCAGATCGGCTGCATTTCTGGGATTTTTCAGGCTGGCTTGTCAGGGGCAGAAGCTCTGCCCGTCCCTCACAAGAAAAATGACACCACCGGGGTGGACCGAGGGCAGGACCGGGAGACGAAATTCTCTACGCCAGCAGTAGGTGCTTCCCTGACTCAGTTTGGACCAAATATTGGATTGGATGCCAGTATGCTAAGAGGAATGAGGCCGACCAGCCTCCAGATGGGTGGAAGTGGGCCCTGCCAGGGGCTTTGAGGTCAGAGATGTTGCCTGGACTTCTGAGGACAACAGATGTGTTTTTTTTAAATATCGAGATCAGCCCCTTACACAGGGGCTGAGGGAATTCTGCAGGGGATTTGGGGAAGACCTTGGGCAACCATGTTTCCCAAAGATGGCCAGACACCAAATCATATGTTGTATGGGACATAGAAACATAGAAACATAGAAAATAGGTGCAGGAGTAGGCCATTCGGCCCTTCTAGCCTGCACCGCCATTCAATGAGTTCATGGCTGAACATTCAACTTCAGTACCCCATTCCTGCTTTCTCGCCATACCCCTTGATCCCCCTAGTAGTAAGGACCTCATCTAACTCCTTTTTGAATATATTTAGTGAATTGGCCTCAACAACTTTCTGTGGTAGAGAATTCCACAGGTTCACCACTCTCTGGGTGAAGAAGTTCCTCCGCATCTCGGTCTTAAATGGCTTACCCCTTATCCTTAGACTGTGACCTCTGGTTCTGGACTTCCCCAACATTGGGAACATTCTTCCTGCATCTAACCTGTCTAACCCCGTCAGAATTTTAAATGTTTCTATGAGGTCCCCTCTCATTCTTCTGAACTCCAGTGAATACAAGCCCAGTTGATCCAGTCTTTCTTGATAGGTCAGTCCCGCCATCCCGGGAATCAGTCTGGTGAACCTTCGCTGCACTCCCTCAATAGCAAGAATGTCCTTCCTCAGGTTAGGAGACCAAAACTGTACACAATACTCCAGGTGTGGCCTCACCAATGCCCTGTACAACTGTAGCAACACCTCCCTGCCCCTGTACTCAAATCCCCTTGCTATGAAGGCCAACATGCCATTTGCTTTCTTAACCGCCTGCTGCACCTGCATGCCAACCTTCAATGACTGATGTACCATGACACCCAGGTCTCTTTGCACCTCCCCTTTTCCTAATCTGTCACCATTCAGATAATAGTCTGTCTCTCTGTTTTTACCACCAAAGTGGATAACCTCACATTTATCCACATTATACTTCATCTGCCATGCATTTGCCCACTCACCTAACCTATCCAAGTCACTCTGCAGCCTCACAGCATCCTCCTCGCAGCTCACACTGCCACCCAACTTAGTGTCATCCGCAAATTTGGAGATACTACATTTAATCCCCTCATCTAAATCATTAATGTACAGTGTAAACAGCTGGGGCCCCAGCACAGAACCTTGCGGTACCCCACTAGTCACTGCCTGCCATTCTGAAAAGTACCCATTTACTCCTACTCTTTGCTTCCTGTCTGACAACCAGTTCTCAATCCATGTCAGTACACTACCCTCAATCCCATGTGCTCTAACTTTGCACATCAATCTCTTGTGTGGGACCTTGTCGAACGCCTTCTGAAAGTCCAAATATACCACATCAACTGGTTCTCCCTTATCCACTCTACTGGAAACATCCTCAAAAAATTCCAGAAGATTTGTCAAGCATGATTTCCCTTTCACAAATCCATGCTGACTTGGACCTATCATGTCACCTCTTTCCAAATGCACTGCTATGACATCCTTAATAATTGATTCCATCATTTTACCCACTACCGATGTCAGGCTGACCGGTCTATAATTCCCTGTTTTCTCTCTCCCTCCTTTTTTAAAAAGTGGGATTACATTGGCTACCCTCCATTCCATAGGAACTGATCCAGAGTCAATGGAATGTTGGAAAATGACTGTCAACGCATCCACTATTTCCAAGGCCACCTCCTTAAGTACTCTGGGATGCAGTCCATCAGGCCCTGGGGATTTATCGGCCTTCAATCCCATCAATTTCCCCAACACAATTTCCCGGCTAATAAGGATTTCCCTCAGTTCCTCCTCCTTACTAGACCCCCCGACCCCTTTTATAACCGGAAGGTTGTTCGTGTCCTCCTTCGTGAATACCGAACCAAAGTACTTGTTCAATTGGTCCGCCATTTCTTTGTTCCCCGTTATGACTTCCCCTGATTCTGACTGCAGCGGACCTACGTTTGTCTTTACTAACCTTTTTCTCTTTACATATCTATAGAAACTTTTGCAATCCGTCTTAATTTTCCCTGCAAGCTTCTTCTCATACTCCATTTTCCCTGCCCTAATCAAACCCTTTGTCCTCCTCTGCTGAGTTCTAAATTTCTCCCAGTCCCCAGGTTCGCTGCTATTTCTGGCCAATTTGTATGCCACTTCCTTGGCTTTAATACTATCCCTGATTTCCCTTGATAGCCACGGTTGAGCCACCTTCCCTTTTTTATTTTTATGCCAGACAGGAATGTACAATTGTTGTAGTTCATCCATGCGGTCTCTAAATGTCTGCCATTGCCCATCCACAGTCAACCCCTTAAGTATCATTCGCCAATCCATCCCAGCCAATTCACGCCTCATATCTTCAAAGTTAGCCTTCTTTAAGTTCTGGACCATAGTCTCTGAATTAACTGTTTCATTCTCCATCCCAATGCAGAATTCCACCATATTATGGTCACTCTTCCCCAAGGGGCCTCGCACAACAAGATTGCTAATTAATCCTCTCTCATTACATAACACCCAGTCTAAGATGGCCTCCCCCCTAGTTGGTTCCTCGACATATTGGTCTAAAAAACCATCCCTTATGCACTCCAGAAAATCCTCCTCCACCGTATTGCTTCCAGTTTGGTTAGCCCAATCTATGTGCATATTAAAGTCACCCATTATAACTGCTGCACCTTTATTGCACGCACCCCTAATTTCATGTTTGATGCCCTCCCCAACATCACTACTACTGTTTGGAGGTCTGTACACAACTCCCACTAATGTTTTTTGCCCTTTGGTGTTCTGCAGCTCTACCCATATAGATTCCACATCATCCAAGCTAATGTCCTTCCTAACTATTGCCTTAATCTCCTCCTTAACCAGCAATGCTACCCCACCTCCTTTTCCTTTTATTCTATCCTTCCTGAATGTTGAATACCCCTGGATGTTGAGTTCCCAGCCCTGATCATCCTGGAGCCACGTCTCCGTAATCCCAATCACATCATATTTGTTAACATCTATTTGCACAGTTAATTCATCCACCTTATTGCGGATACTCCTTGCATTAAGACACAAAGCGGGCACTCGACATGGACCCATACTGACAAGGGCAGCTGCTAGCCCCATCCATATTTGGTGCCCTCCCACTGAATCCACCATCTGTGGCAGGGTCAATGCTGGAAGGCAACAGCGGATGTAATCCTCGCATAACTGGTGGGATCGTGACCCATACAATAGGGACGGTAAAATGTTTCAAAACAAATTAGGATGAAACAAAAAACTGACCTTCAAATTTCTTGTGGTTTAGAGTAGTGAAGGAAATGTCCAATTACTGGTGATCTAGTGGCAGAGTAAACAACAATAACAATAACTTGTATTTATATAGTGCCTTTAATGTAGTAAAACATCCCAAGGCACTTCACAGGAGGGTTATAAGACAAAAATAAAAATTTGACACCGAGCCACATAAGAAGAAATTACGGCAGATGTCCCTCGTGGAGGCAGATTTTAAGGAGAGTCTTCAAGGAGGAAAGAGAGGTAGAGAGATGGAGAGGTTTAGGCAGGGAGTTCCAGAGCTTACGGCCCAGGCAGCTGAAGGCACGGTCACACATGATTGAGTAGTTATAATCAGGGTTGCTCAAGAGGGCAGAATTTGAGGAGTGCAGGTATCTCGGAGGATTGTGAGGCTGAAGGAGATTACAGAGATAGGGAGGGGCGAGCCCATGGAGGGATTTGTAAACAAGGATTTGCTTAACTGGGAGCCAATGTAGGTCAGCGAGCACAGGGGCGATGGGTGAATGCGACTTGGTGTGAGTTAGGACCCGGGCAGCCGAGCTTTGGATCACCTCACGTTTACGTAGGGTAGAATGTGGGTGGCCAGCCAGGAGTGCATTGGAGTAGTCAAGTCTAGAGGTAATAAAGGCATGGATGAGGGTTTCAGCAGCAGCTGTGCTGAGACAGGGGTGGAGACAGGCGATGTTATGGAGGTGGAAATAGACGGTCTTAGTAATGCGGCAGATATGAGGCTGGAAGCTCATTTCAGGGTCAAATATGACACCAAGTTTGCGAACAGTCTGGTTCAGCCTCAGATAGATGCTAGCGAGAAGGATGGAGTCGGTGGTTAGGGAACGCAGTTCGTGGCGGGGACCAAAGACAATGGCTTCGGATTGCCCAATATTTAATTGGAGAAATATTTCTGCTCATACAGTACTAGATGTCATCAAGCAGACTGACAATTTAGAGACCATGTAGGGGTGGAAAGAATTGGTGGTGATGTAGAGCTGGGTGTCGTCTGCGTACATGTGGAAACTGACGCTGTGTTTTCGGATGATATTGCCAAGGGTCAGCAAATAGATGAGAAATAGGAGGGGGCCAAGGATAGATACTTGGGAGACATCAGAAATAACGATGCAGGTGTGGGAAGAGAAGCCATTGCAGGTGATTTTCTGGCTGCGATTAGGTAGATAAGAATGGAACCAGGTGAGTGCAGTCCCACCCAGCTGGACAATGGTGGAGAGGCATTGGAGGAAGATGGAGTGGTCAACTGTGTCAAAGGCTGCAGACAGGTCCAGAAGGACGAGGAGGGATAGTTTACCTTTTTCACAGTCACAAAGGATGTAATTTGTGACTTTGATGAGAGCCGTTTCGGTACTGTGGCAGGGGCAGAAACCAGATTGAAGGGATTCAAACATGGAGTTCCGGGAAAGATGGGCAAGGATTTGGGATGCGATAACACGTTCAAGGACTTTGGAGAGGAAAGGGATGTTGGAGATGGGGCGGTAGTTTGTAAGGACGGTGGGGTCAAGGGTTGTTTTTTTGAGGAGAGGGGTGATGACGGCAGATTTGAAGGAGAGGGGGACAGTACCTGAGGAGAGAGAACTGTTAACAATGTCAGCTAACATGGGAGTTGGAAAAGGAAGTTAGGTGGTCAGCAGTTTAGTGGGAATAAGGTTAGGAGAGCAGGAAGTGGGTCTCATGGGCAAGTTGAGCGTGGAAAGGTCAAGAGGGGAAATCGGACAGAAACGGGATAAAGATGCATAGAAACATAGAAACATAGAAAATAGGTGCAGGAGTAGGCCATTCGGCCCTTCGAGCCTGCACCGCCATTCAATGAGTTCATGGCTAAACATGCAACTTCAGTACCCCATTCCTGCTTGCTCGCCATACACCTTGATCCCCCTATGCGATTCAGGGTTGCAGTTGGGGGTAACCTCAGAGGAAGTTCGGCCCAGTGGGCTAGGTGAAGAAAGGGATGTGGCAGAGGCAGCTGATCAGATGGTCTCAATCTTTGAGACAAAGAAGTCCATGAGCTCCTCGCACCTGTTGTTGGAGGTGAGTGTGGTGGATTTAGGGGAGCGGGGTTGAAGAAGACGGCTAACAGTAGAGAATAGTAGCCGGGGGTTATCTTTGCATTCCAGTATGATCCTGGAATAGTGAGAAGTTTTGGCAAACAAGAGTAGGAACCGATAAGGGTTGACGGTGTATAGGCAATGGCAAACATTTAAAGATCACATGGATGAACTTCAACAATTGTACATCCCTGTCTGGAGTAAAAATAAAACGGGGAAGGTGGCTTAACCGTGGCTAACAAGGGAAATTAAGGATAGTGTTAAATCCAAGGAAGAGGCATATAAATTGGCCAGAAAATGCAGCAAACCTGAGGACTGGGAGAAATTTAGAATTCAGCAGAGGAGGACAAAGGGTTTAATTAGAAGGGGGAAATAGAGTATGAGAGGAAGCTTGCTGGGAACATAAAAACTGACTGCAAAAGCTTCTATAGATATGTGAAGAGAAAAAGATTAGTCAAGACAAACGTAGGTCCCTTGCAATCGGATTCAAGTGAATTTATAATGGGAACAAAGAAATGGCAGACCAGTTGAACAAATACTTTGGTTCTGTCTTCACGAAGGAAGACACAAATAACCTTCCAGAAATACTAGGGGACCGAGGGTCTAGTGAGAAAGAGGAACTGAAGGATATCCTTATTAGGCGGGAAATTGTGTTAGGGAAATTGATGGGATTGAAGGCCGATTCCCCGGGGCCTGATAGTCTGCATCCCAGAGTACTTAAGGAAGTGGCCCTAGAAATAGTGGATGCATTGGTGATCATTTTCCAACAGTCTATCGACTCTGGATCAGTTCGTATGGACTGGAGGGTAGCTAATGTAACACCATTTTTTAAAAAATGAGGGAGAGAGAAAACGGGTAATTATAGACCGGTTAGCCTGACATCAGTAGTGGGGAAAATGTGGGAATCAATTATTAAAGATGAAATAACAGTGCATTTGGAAAGCAGTGATAGGATCGGTCCAAGTCAGCATGGATTTATGAAAAGGAAATCATGCTTGACAAATTTCTGGAATTTTTTGAGGATGTAACTAGTAGAGTGAACAAGAGAGAACCAGTGAATGTGGTATATTTGGACTTACAAAAGGCTTTTGACAAGGTTCCACACAAGAGATTGGTGTGCAAAGTTAAAGGACATGGTATTGGGGGTAATGTACTGACGTAGATAGAGAACTGGTTGGCAGACAGGAAGCAGAGAGTCAGGATAAACGGGTCCTTTTCAGAATGGCAGGTAGTGACAAGTGGGGTGCCGTAGGTCTCAATGCTGGGATCCCAGCTCTTTACAATATACCTTAATGATTTGGATGAAGGAATTTAGTGTAATATCTCCAAGTTTGCAGATGACACTAAACTGGGTAGCAGTGTGAGCTGTGAGGAGAATGCTAAGAGGCTGCAGTGTGACTTGGACAGGTTAGGTGAGTGGGCAAATGCATGGCAGATGCAATATAATGTGGATAAATATGAGGCTTTCCACTTTGGGGGCAAAAACATGAAGGCAGAATATTATCTGAATGGCGGCAGATTAGGAAAAGGGGAGGTGCAATGAGACCTGGGTGTCATGATACATCAGTCATTGAAAGTTGGCATGCGGGTACAGCAGGTGGTGAAGAAGGCAAATGGCATGTTGGCCTTCATAGCTAGGGGATTTGAGTATAGGAGCAGGGAGGTCTTACTGCAGTTGTACAGGGCCTTGGTGAGGCCTCACCTGGAATATTGTGTTCAGTTTTGGTCTCCTAATCTGAGTTCTTGCTATTGAGGGAGTGCAGCGAAGGTTCACCAGACTGATTCCTGGGATGGCTGGATTGGGCTTTTATTCACTGGAGTTTGGAAGGATGAGAGAGGATCTCATAGAAAGGTATAAGATTCTGACAGGACTGGACAGGTTAGATGCAGGAAGGATGTTCCTGATGTTGAGGAAGTCCAGAACCAGGGGACACAGTCTAAGGATAAGGGGTAAGCCATTTAGGACTGAGATGAGGAGAAACGTCTTCACTCAGAGAGTTGTTAACCTGTAGAATTCCCTTCTGCAGAGAGTTGTTGATGCCAGTTCATTGGATATATTCAAGACGTAGTTAGATATGGCCCTTCCGGCTAAAGGGATCAAGGGGTATGGAGAGAAAGCAGGAAAGGGATACTGAGGTGTATGATCAGCCATGATTTTATTGAACGGTGGTGCAGGCTTGAAGTGCCGAATGTCCTACTCCTGCACCTATTTTCTATGTTTTCTATGTTTCAATGTTGTTCAGCCAGACTTGGCAGTGAATGGCTAAACCAGTTGTTCGTCACATTTGTTCAAGTCTGTGTCCCTTGGAATTGAGGGAGCGAAGATGAGAGCAGTACCAGGGGAATGGCCTGCGTGAGAGAGAGTAATTGTTTTAATAAGGACGAGGGCATCAAATGTGGTGGTGAGGGTGTCATTGAGCAGATAGGTGGCTGCAGAAATATCATGCTGAATGAAGGGCCAAAGGCTAGACAGTTTGGAGTAAATCAGTGCAGTTGTAAGAGAGTTTGGAGAGAGTTTTTTTCCAGTTAGTTTTAGTTACATTTAGTTACATTTAGTTTTTCTGGCTTTTAGTGGAGAGATTCATCCATTTTACATAATGGTCCATACATTCTAACCATCCATGTTTTTAAACAGGCATGCCAGCATTTCAGATTCAATAGCTGCTTGTTCGCCTTTATTGGTAAAAATCAGCACAGCTTCAAATTTTCTGCTCTATCTGAGGTTAGCACATGAACCACTATGGCTCAATGTTTTTGCAATGCTATTTCCCAGGCTTATGTGACTAGAACCTTCACTTTTTTTGTATGCTTAACGCCCACTTAATGCCATTTTACTGCTGAAATGATGTATAATGCCTATATATCGGCCATTTTGAAACAAAATGGAAACTGCCGGGCATTTTTAGGAAACTTATCGCCAAGCGTTACTTTCCCCATGTGCTTAGCGGCGGGAAAAAATATTACTGCCTGCCCACTTTTTGGGGCGGAATCAGCAGAATGGACGAAATCAATGCCCATAATATCGCCCAGCGTTACTGTCACACGGAATTAACGCCGAGATACAATATTAACAGCCGTCCACTGTTTTTTGTCATAAAAAGCATATTTACCCAAACTAGCGGCCATGAGATCGCCCACCGTCAATTTCACCACGAGCAACACATATCGGCCACAATATCGCTCGCCCAAAAAACCGCCCACACAAAGTGGAACTAACTGGAACAAATGCCAGCGGTGTGGTTGGCATTTCTTAAATTCCACGTGAGGAGCTGATATCTGAAAGATTTGCCTGAAAAAGTGTTGATGTGAGTGACACACTGCTATGTATGGTGCAGCTCAGACATCAATGGTGCCCATCACCTTGGTGCCAGTTAAAGTTTACGTTGATTGATGTTAAGTTGTATTTAACCTTTTCATGGTCAGGAATCACCAGGTGTAACGGTCTAGTTATCTGAGACAATGCGCAATAAGGTTACGTTCAATAACAAAAATTTGGTTTGAAATCATAAGTATCACCGCCAATAACACCCAACCCCCGCCCACACCCCACTTTTTCCATCATTGACATAAATCACATGTTCAACATGTCCAGCAACACAGAATACAAAGGCAAAGCGGGAACATGGTCCCCAGCCCCCATACATTGCAACAAGTTGCATACACACCCAAATGAAGATATAACACAGCCATAACCTGCACACATGTACCTCACTTTCCTTCCCCCCTCTCCTTCTCACCTCTACCCCTTCCCCTCCTCGCTCCATGGCGCGTGGCTGAGAAACTCCTCAGGCAGTGCCTCATTAGGGGGGATGAAGGCAGATGCAGCCGTTGCATGTGTACGGGAGCGGGGGGGTGCCTAGGGGGCAACATTCTCTGATGCAGAAGCAGGATCTTGGTCCTTGCTCTCATCTGTTGTTCGCAGTGGTGGTGCAGAACCTAGGGGTGGAGTGCAATGCTCGGAGACCACTGGGAGGCCTGTGGCAGCAGTGTCCCTGGCTATCGCATCCAGGGCCTCTGCCATGCACGGAATGTACTCGGTCATGGTGGCCAGCTGTCGGGATATGCCCCCCAATGTTTCGATGAGCTAGTCACCAATGTCTACAGTCCTCCTGGACAACTGTACCATCTCTCCGTTCTCATGTCGCGCTCGTGGAACAGACCTGCAGCATCCACGAGGCCTCCGTAGGGTCGGCGCTGTCCTGGGGACAAATGGGGTGTCCTGTGGCGAGATGCTTGGGATCGGTACCTCCAGAGTGGAGGCGGGAATGACCGGAGGACCATTAGATGGTCTTGGGGTGGAATGGCTTCTGGAGCGTGGCGATGCAGGTTCTTCGAAGTCCGCACTCTGCTCCGTGGAGAACAGACCCAGCGGATTGTCAGGCGAGAATTGGAGTTCCTCAGCAGCAGATGTAGTAGGATCATCCGCCGACTCCTGCCCCACGCCCCCACCTTCACGACAAAAGCACCACCGCTATCAAAATCATCACAGACATCACATTTGACGACCATCAACACATTGTGCATTGCAATGATTTTCATTAGGCCAGCATTATTTCTATGACAACTTTAGAACTCATCTATCATATTTGATTGTTTGGATATGAGTGGGTGTGGCATCTATAGACTTTACATGACGCAATGGTGTAAGCTTTACTCATGTGGCATCAATTCAGGGTCTGCAGATGCATCCGTGGCTGTCCGGGTGTGCTTCCCCACGAGTGCGATCACACGCTCCTCCATGTCAGTGATGTCGCTGGGGACTGGTGGCCCCCCACCTGTTCACCTCTGCACGGACCTCATCGTCGATAGCTTCTTCTGTAAAAGGTGACAGGATGACATGGCATGAGATCATTGCGTGATATCATTACTAGGTACTGTCACAGAGACTGATACAACACATAACCGACAGATTAATATTATTATGATTATTATGATAATTATCATTCTTTACCTAAAGACGTACACCGTGACCGCAGGCTTTGAGTAAAACATTCCCGGTAAAAATGCAAGACCTCATATCTGCTGATAGTCACTCATGATTGTTACAAATCAAATTATATAAATACATAAGTACATGAAATCAATGTAATATTTACTCTTGCGGATCCCACAAGGTCGTTCCACCGTTTGCGGCATTGGTTGCCCTCACGCACCTCGTTGGTCGCCGATGAGACCACCACTGCTATCTCGGTCCATATTTTCTGGTATGCCTTTGGGGTAGGCTTCCCACACCCTCCCTGTGTCAAATCACCCCAGCGTAACTCAACCTCCTGCAGGAGGGAGGCATTTGCCTCATCCAAGAACCTCCTGACTCTTTTGCGGCTTCCAAGCTCCTCTCCCAACTCACTGCTCTGATCAGCTTCAGTCTCACAGAGTGCTGTGATGCCTCCTGCTATCTCTCCATTATAGGCCAAATTCGGTCAAATATGTGGCTGTTAACAGCTAATTTTTGTTTGCCTACTTGCTGTGAAGCTTTAAACTCTCCCTCCTTCCTCCCAAAGCAGCCACACCACACCCAGCCACGCCTTCAGTCCCTCTGAGTTCCCTCTCTCTCTGTCTCCTCTTCTGCGCATGTCATGGTGACCCTTGACCTCCAGAATCGTGGGAATTGAGCGTTGCCATGCTGATGCTAAGGATGGCCACACTTTATGGCAGAAGGTCAAAACATTTTAACGCTATTGCCCATTTTATATCGCTTGCGGTAATGCCCATTTTCAAAAGTGGAGACCAGGTGGTTTGAGAATGGCGAGAAGCCGGCGATCTGAAAATCCTTTTTGACCGCCCATGTCGGAAATATCGGCCATTGAGTTCTAGCCAATGGTACCAGAGCTTCAGAATTGCCAGTCTTTCAGCTGATCAGTAAAACATACTGGCAAAAGACCCTGAATGACATGGACCTTGTGCCCTGTTAATGATGGGATGCCATGTACTGTACAGTTGGCAATGATCAATCCAAAAATATAATTAAACGTTTCTTCTTGACTGTCTCATCTAACCATAACAGGTACAGAGAGAGAGCACAAAGAGGGACAGAGAGTGAGATCCCATTCAGGACCAAGGAAATCAATTGGCAAAATAAAAGCTGATTAAAGTGTTTAATTCAAGCATACTTTAAACCTGGACACTCATGGATCCTCCAGAGGGAGGCTGCAGACGGATAATCATATTTAATTTTGTTTTGATAAATTACATTTTGTCTCAAAAATAAAATAAAAGTAAACTTCAGCAGGTTGCTGCAATCTAAGCAGTGGGCTGCAAGGTGATGAGTGTTGTGTCCTTCTGACACCGTTGCTTTTTGCTCCAGTTTAAAGAAGTACGGCCAATCTGTTAGCTGAGCTTCTTGATTAATGGTATTCAAAGCTTGAGCCACATGTGTTTTACAAAAGAATATGGTCAGTCTGCCAGCTATAGTGCCGGGAACGGTAGCATAGTGGATAAGTTAGGGGATAACTAATCCAGAGGCTTGGACTAATAATCCGGAGAAAAGAGTTCAAATCCCATGGCAGCTGGGGAATTTAAATTCAGTTAATTAAATAAATCTGGAATAAAAAGGTAGTATCAGTATTGGTGACTGGTAAACTACCGAATTGTCGTAAAAACCCATCTGGTTCACTAATGTCCTTTAGGGAACGAAATCTGTTGTCCTTACCTGATCTGGCCTATATGTGACTCCAGACCCACAGCAATGTGTTTGACCCTTAACTGCCCTCTGAAATGGCCCAGCAGGCCACTCTGTTGTAAAAACTGCTAAAAAAACAATAATATGAGTAAAACCGGATGATCAATCTCAGCCACAGACACGACAACGGCACACCCAGCTCAATCGACTCTGCAAAGTCCTCCTCACTAACATCTGGGGACTTGTGCCAAAATTGGAAGAGCTGTCCCACAGACTAGTCAAGCAATAACCTGACATAGTCATTGTCACAGAATCATACCTTTCAGCCAATGTCCCAGATTCTTCCATCACCATCCCTGGGTATGGCCTCTCCCACCCGACGTGACGGCACAGTGGTATTACAGTTGGGAGGGAGTGGCCCTGGGAGTCCTCAACATTGACTCCGGACCCCATGAAGTCTCATGGCTTCAGGTCAAGCATGGGCAACAAAACATCCTGCTGATTACCACCTACCACCCTCCCTCAGCTGATGAACCAGTACTCTTTCATGTTGAACACCACTTGGAAGAAGCACCCAAAAATGAGGTACCGTTTGGGGAAGCTGCAACACAAGACTACATGCATGTTAAACAGTGGAAGCAGCTTGCTACAGACAGAGCTAAGTGATCCCACAATCAAAGGATCAGATAAAAGCTCTGCAGTACTGCCACATCCAGTCGTGAATGGTGGTGGCCAATTAAACAACTAACGGTAAGAGGAGCCTCCATGAATATCCCAATCCTCAATGATGGCGGAATCCAGCATACAAGTGCAAAAGATAAGGCTGAAACATTTTTAACCGTCTTCAGCCAGATGTGCCGAGTGGACGATCCATATCATCCGCCTTCTCTGATGGTCCTCCCATCATCAAAGAAGCCAGTTTTCAGCCAATTCGATTCACTCCATGTGATATCAAGAAATGGCTGAGCGCACTGAATACAGCAAAGGATATGGGCCCCGACAATCCCCTGGCTGTCATGCTAAAGACTTGCTCCAGAACTAGCCTCACCTCTAGCCAAGCTGTTCCAGTACAGCTACAACACTGGCATCTATCCAACAATATGGAAAACTGCCTAGGTATGTCCTGTCCACAAAAAGCAGGACAAATCCAATCCGGCCAATTACTGCCCCGGCAGTATACTCTCAATCATCAGCAAAGTGATGGAAGGTATCGTCGACAGTCTATCAAGCGGCACTTACTCACCAATAACCTGCTCACCGATGCTTACTTTGGGTTCCATCAGAACTATTCGGCTCCAGACCTCATTGCAGCCTTGGTCCAAACATGGATAAAAGAGCTGAATTCCAGAGGTGAGGTGAGAGTGACTGCGCTTGACATCAAGGCAGCATTTGACCGAGTGTGGCATCAAGGAGCCCAAATAAAATTGAAGTTAATGTGAATCATGGAGAAAACTCTCCACTGGCTGTCATCACACCTAGCACAAAGGAAGATGGTTGTGGTTGTTGGAGGTCAATCATCACAGCCCCAAAACATCGCTGTAGGAGTTCCTCAGGGCAATAATGTAGGCTCTTCAGCTGCTTCATCAATGACCTTCCCTCCATCATAAGGTCAGAAGTGGGGATGTTCACTGATAACTGCACAGTGTTCAGTGCCATTTGCAACTCCTCAGATAATGAAGCTGTCCATGCCTGCACGCAGCACGACCTGGATGATATTGAGTCTTGGGCAGATAAGTGGCAAGTAACATTCGTGCCACACAAGTGCCAGGCATTGACCATCTCCAACAAGCGAGAGTCTAACCACTTTTGATATTCAACGGCGTTACAAGAACAGAAGAACACAAGAAATAGGAGCAGGAGCAGGCCATTTGACCCCTTGAGCCTGCTCCGCCATTTAATATCATGGCTGATCTGATCACGGACTCAGTTCCACTTCCCTGCCTGTTCCCCATAACCCTTTATTCCCTTATTACTCAAAAATCTGTCTATCTCCGCCTTAAATATATTCAATGACCCAGCCTCTACAGCTCTCTGGGGCAGAGATTTCCACAGATTTACAATGCTCTGAGAAGAAATTCCTCCTCATCTCAGTTTTAAATGGTCGGCCCCTTATTCTAAGACGATGGCCGCTAGTTTTTGTTTCCCCTATGAGTGGAAATATCCTCTCAGCATCCACCTTGTCAAGCCCCCTCATTATCTTATATGTTTCGATAAGATCACTTCTCATTCTTCTGAACTCCAATAAGTAGAGGCCCAACTGATTCAACCTATCTTAAGTCAACCCCCTCATCTCCGGAATCAACCGAGTGAACCTTCTCTGAACAGCCTCCAATGCATGTATATCCTTCCTTAAATATGGAGACCAAAACTGTACGCAGTACTCCAGGTGTGGCATCACCAATACCCTGTACAATTGTAGCAGGACTTCCCTGTTTTTATACTCCATCCCCCTTGTAATAAACACCAATATTCCATTTGCCTTCCTGATTACTTGCTGTACCTGCATACTACGATTTTGTGTTTCATGCACAAGGACCTCCAGGTCCCTCTGTACTGCAGTACTTTTGCAATTTTTCTCCATTTAAATTATAATCTGCTTTTCTATTTTTTTCTGCCAAAGTGGATAACCTCACATTTTCCTACATTATACTCCATTTGCCAAATTTTTGCCTATTCACTTAGCCTGTCTATATCTTGCAGATTTTTTGTGTCCTCCTCATAATTTGCTTTCCCACCCATCTTTGTATCATAGAAACATAGAAACATAGAAAATAGGAGCAGTAGTAGGCCATTCAGCCCTTCGAGTCTGCACTGCCATTCAATATGATCATAGCTGATCCTCTATCTCAACACCATATTCCCACTTTTCCCCCATACTCCTTGATGCCTTTTGTGTCTAGAAATCTATCTCCCTCTTAAATATATTCAGTGACTTGGCCTCCACAGCCTTCTGTGGTAAAGAATTCCACAAGTTCACCACCCTCTGAGTGAAAAAATTTCTCCACATTTCAGTCCTAAATTTCCTACCCTGTATCCTGAGACTGCGACCCCTTGTTCTAGACTTCCCAGCCAGGGGAAACTTCTAGACTTCCCAGCCAGGGGAAACATCCTCCCCGCATCCAGTCTATTCAACCCAGTCAGAATATTATATGTTTCAATGAGATCCCCTCTCATTCTTCTAAACTCTAGTGAATACAGGCCTAGTCAATCCAAACTCTCCTCATACGACAGTCCTGCCATCCCAGGAATCAATCTAGTGAACCTTCGCTGCACTCCATCTATGGCAAGTATATCCTTTCTTAGATAAGGAGACCAAAACTGCACACAATACTCCAGGTGTGGTCTCACCAAGACCCTGTATAACTGTAGTAAGACATCCTTGCTCCTGTACTCAAATCCTCTTGCAATGAAGGCCAACATACCATTTTCCTTCCTAACTGCTTGCTGCACCTGCATGTTTGCTTTCAATGACTGGTGTACAAGGACACCCAGGTCCCTCTGTACATTGATACTGCCCAAGCCATCGCCATTTAAATAATACTTTCATCAACAAACTTTGTTACATTACACTCGGTCCCTTCATCCAAGTCATTAATATAGATTGTAAATAGTTGAGGCCCCAGCACCGATCCCTGCAGCACCCCACTAGTTACTGTTTGCCACCCGGAAAATGGCCCTTTTATCCCGATTCTCTGTTTTCCATTAGTTAGTATCGCTGAATCCTCCACCATCAAGATCCTGGGGGTTACCATTAACCAGAAACTTAACTGGACCAGCCACATAAATACTGTGGCTACAAGAGTGGGTCAGCGGCTGGGTATTCTGGAGTGAGTGTCTCACCTCCTGACTCCCCAAAGCCTTTCCACCATCTACAAGGCACAAGTCAGGAGTGTGATGGAATACTCTCCACTTGCCTGGATGAGTGCAGCTCCAACAACACTTAAAAAGCTCAACACCATTCAGGACAAAGCAGACCACTTGATTGGCACCCCATCCACCACCTTAAACATTCACTTTCTCCACCACCGGCGCACCATGACTGCAGTATGTACCACCTACAAGATGCATTGCAGCAACTTGCCACAGCTTCTCCGGCACCAGCTTCCAAACCCACTACCTCTAACGCCTAGAAGAACAAGGGCAGCAGGCGCATGGGCACACCACCACCTGAAAGTTCCCCTCCAAGTTACACACCATCCTGACTTGGAAATATATCGCCATTCCTTCATCGTCGCAGGGCCAAAATCCTGGAACTCCCTCCCTAACAGTACTGTGGGAGTACCTTCATCACAGGGACTGCAGCAGTTCAAGAAGGCGGCCCACCACCACCTTCTCAAGGACAATTAGGGATGGACAATAAATTCTGGCCTTGCCAGTGATGCCCACATCCCGGAACGAATGAAAAATAGTACACTTTAAAAGCAAGGAAACCCTATTGTAGCCTGTGGCCGAAATATAATGCCGGCACCCCAATAAATGAATAGTTTATCCTGCGATTATGGCTCTGTATTTAATTTGTGAATTAAAATATGATGTGCCATGATGTTTGCAGGTTTGTATATAGCGGGATCGCTTGTTTCATCAGTCATCCTTCAATCCTTGCCATACCATTCCCATACTGTGCCAAATTCCTCTATTTTCCCACACTGTGCCAGTCTGTCACATCCTGTGCTGTTACTTCTCATGACATCCTGTCCGTCCCATCATTCATACTGCAGTGAGATAGAAACAGGTTTTCAATATAGTTTCCTGCTGTTCATTTTTTTTCTGCCTCTCCTTGACTTTTCAAATTGCCTCTGCGGAGTGATCCCAGAGGAATGTGGAAGTCCATTTTCCTGACAGACGCAGAGAAGTGGACACCGGGTCTGAATCACGAACTGAGTTATTATCGGTGACCCTGGTAATATGCCTGAATTCTGGACTGCTTGTGAGTTTTGCATTTGAATTGCTAGCATTTTGCGGGGGGTTGTGTTCTTTTTTGAAACCATTGGTCAGTTTTTATTGGTTTTTCTGTGAAGTCTTCTGTTGGTAAATTGGTGCATCGAACATTTGTGTCTAAGCCTGCCTGTACGGGGATGGAGGGAGTGTTTGTGTCTCCACTTGCTCTCGGTGTAGAGTTAAACAGCAGTATAGTGAGGCTACAGGAGATTTCTAGTCTTGGGTAACAGGCTGCAAAATTTGGATTCGGTCATTAGTTTAATCATCAAGAATATGCAAATGAATGAGAAAGGATCACCAGGGCTATTACGAAAAAGATGACTTCACAAATGCCGTCATTTTCAGTACTAAATCTGTTAAAACCTAAGGGCGATGCGATGATGGAGCTCCAGTACACCGCTGAGTGGTGGGAGACAAATGTCCAACATTAGTTACATTGACAGATACCAAAAGCACAGGCAGCTCTCAAAGAAATGGAGGGAAAATCAACAGGAGAGTTACCACACTTCCTTGTAAATTGTTGCACAGCAGGTTTGCCATAAGATTTTAGAGCCAAGTGGTGAAATTCAACTTCAGCAGGCAGTAGCGGATTGGTCGCTATTAGACACCCGGCTAGATTCTCTTTTTCATTGAAGTCACTGAGAGTGGCTAGCATGTCTGCATATAGAAGATAGGTGGATCATTTTGGGTCATGTCACCGAGTCACTGCAGTCTCCTGGAGCTTGCTTGATTTGACCCTAATCCCACCAAACTGCTGACCACCCAGCTTCCCTTCCTGGCCCCCATGTTAGCTGATATCGTTAACGGTTCTCTCTCCTCAGCTATTGCCCCCTCCCCTTCAAATCTGCTGTCATCACCCACCATTAACCTCACTGTTCTTGCAAACTACCACCCCATCTCCAAACCTCCCTTTCATCTTCAAAGTCCTGGAATGTATTGTTGCTTCCCAAATCCGTGCTCATTTTTCCCGCAATTCCATGTTTGTACCCCTCCAATCAGGTTTCACCCCTGCTCCAGTACTGAAATGGCCCTTATCAATGTCACAAATGACATCCTATGTGACTGTGACCATCATTAGCTATCCCTCCTCATTCTTCTTGATCTGTCTGCAGCCTTTGATGCAGTTGACCACACCATCCTCCTCCAACACCTCTCCTCCATCATCCAACTGGGTGGGACTGTCCTCGTCTGATTCCATTCTTATCTATCCAGTCACAGCCATAGAATCGTCTGCAATGGGTTCTCTGCCCACTCCCGCATTATTACCTCTGGTGTCCCCCTAAGGATCTATCCTTTCCCCCCCACCTCATTTCTCATCTACATGCTGCCCCTCTGCATCATCACATCAGGTTCCACATGTACGCTGACAACACCCAGCTTTACCTCACCAGCACTGCTATTGACCCCCCCACTGTCCCTGATTTGACATACTGGTTGTCCGACATGCAGTAATGGAAGAACAGAAATTTCCTCCAACTAAATATTGGGAAGACAGAAGCCATTGTCAAACTTCGATCCCTAACCATCGGCTCCATCCCTCTCCCCGGTATCTGTCTGAGGCTGATCCAGACCATTCACAACCTCAGTTTAGTATTTGACACTGAGATGAGCTTCCAACCATATATCCTCTCCATCACCAAAACTGCCTACTTCCACCTCTGTAACATCACCCCATTCCAGTCCTGCCTCAGCTCATCTACTGCTGAATAGAATCATACAATGGTTACAGCACAGAAGGAGGCCATTCAGCCCACCAAGCCCGTGCTGGTTCTCTGCAAAAGCATTTCAGCTAGTCCCACTCCCCCTCCCTTTCCCTGTAGACCTGCAATTTTTTTTCCTTCAGGTACTTATCCAATTCCCTTTTGAAAGCCTCCAGCACCCTTTCAAGCAGTGCAATCCAGATCCTAAGCACTCGCTGCGTAAAAAGATTTTCCCTCATGTCGCCTTTGGTTCTTCTGCCAATCATCTTAAATCTGTGTCCTCTGGTTCTCAACCCTTCTGCCAATGGGAACAGTTTCTCTCTATCATCATGCTCTCTCTCCTCTGAGTTCACTAACCTCCGAACGTTCTTTAATCTCTCCCTCCATGTGAACTCCCCACCCCATATTCACAGCCATCCCTTTGACTTTGCCACCTCTCGTGGTTTTGCTATTCTTACCGTGTCAATTGCAGACAAGGCCATCTCTGACCACTTCCTTGTATTGCTCTCCACCCACACCCACCTTCCCCCACCCAACCCTACTTCCTTCTGCATCTGCTCCTGGAAAAAAACTCTCTACAAACTCTCTTACAACTGCACTTTTCAGCTCCAAACTGTCCAACCTTTGGCCCTCCATTCACCATGACATTTCTGCTGCCGCTGATCTGCTGAACCACTCCATCACCACCACCTTGATGCCCTAGTCCCTATTAAAACCATTACTCTCTCTCACCCTGGCCGCTCCCCCTGGTACGGCACTTATCTTCGCTCCCTCAAGTCCAAGGGACGCGGACTTGAACGGATGTGGCGGACAACTGGTTTAGCCATTCACCGCCAGGTCTGGCTGGAACACATAAAGCATTTTCAGGTCCTACTCTTGTCTGTCAAAACTGCTCACTATTCCAGGATCATTCTGGAATGCAAAGATAACCCCCGGCTACTCTACTGCTAACCATCTTCTTAAACCCCTCTCACCGTCTCCATCACACTCACCTCCAATAACAAGTGCGAGAAGCTCATGGACTTCTTTGTCTCAAAGATTGAGATCATCCGATCAGCTACCTCTGCCATTTCCCTTCTTTCCCCTAGCCCACTGGGCCAAATCTCCTCTAAGGTTCCCCCCTGCCCTAGCCCTGAACTCGCATCTTTCTCCAGTTTCTCTCTGATCTCCCCTCTTGACCTCTCCACACTCATTTTATCCATGAGACCCATTTCCTGCTCCCTTGGCCCTATTCCCACTAAACTGCTGACCACCCAATTTCCTTTTCTGGCTCCAATGTTAACTGACATTGTTAACGGTTCTCTTCCTCAGGTGCCTTCCTTCAAATCTGCCGTCATTACTCCTCTCTTCAAAAAAACAACCCTTGACCCCACTTTGCTTGCTAGTTACCATCCCATCTCCAACCTCCCTTTCCTCTCCAAAGTCCTTGAATGTGTTGTCACCTCCCAAATCCGTGCCCATCTTTCCCACAATTCCACGTTTGAATCCGTTCAATCTGGTTTCTGCCCCTGGGGCAGTACATCCTTTGTGACTGTGACAAAGGTAAACCATCCCTCCTCATCCTTCTCGACCTATCTGTAGGTACTCCCACAGTGCTGTTAGGGCGGGAGTTCCAGGATTTTGATGCCTCAATTTTAAAATTCTCAATGATGTTTTCAAATCCTCCAAGGCCTCACCCCTCCCTATCTCTGTAGCTTCCTCCAACCTTTCAAGATCTCCGCATTCTTCCAATTCTGAAGTGCCTTGAAAGTTTCACTACATTAAAGGCACTATATAAATGCAAGATGTTGTTATTGTTGTTGTTGCCTTTTGGAGGTCGGCGAGCTTTTTCATAAATTGGTTGAAAGTTACCTCTCTGTGTTTGTGAAATACAGGAGATCGTATAGCTGCGTTGGTGGGGGGGATGGGCAATGGGGGTGATGGTGTGCAGAAGTTACAACATGTCAGGATAGGACAGACTCGATGGACCAGCTGGTCCTTTTTCCTTTGTCCTTTTTGCTATGTTCAGAAGTGTAATCACACAAGGCACGCCTTGGATGCATTTTGGCATTTTTCTTTCCTTCTGTCCAGCTCCCTTCTGCATTACTTCTTCCCTTCCCACTGAGATAGGAGCAGTTTACAGTTAAATAACAAATATCAATAAACCTGAAAAAACATACAAATCACAAAACTAATAGATTCATAAGAAAATAAGTGAGCTGAAGATGTTTGAGATATACTGCAATGATATCCAGCATTGTTTTGTCAGCATATGAGGATTTCAGAAACTGGAAATGACTATCAGTGCATTTAATATTTTTACATGGCAATGTCGGAAGAGAATGCGACATTTATTTTTACAAATTCAATGAGTCTTACACTGTATTTAGTGTGGTTAATAGATGCCAGATTACACTGGTTGTTCTGCACATGCCTAGCACTCAAATGGCCAAACTTTTCCGACAAAGGGCTGGTGTATGCAAACACACACCATTGTACAATGTTGCTCAATATTTTTTCTAACGCAGTTTTTAATGGTGCAATTTCTTCAACTCATCTCTGTGGAGCAAAGTAAGCAGAGGGTATTGCAGTGTAACACCACCTGACGATGGGAGGCACAATAGTGACATTTCTTTCCCTACCTGCCAATTTTGATATGATCTCTTGCCTAAACAGGATGGCTTGACAACTGTCAGCAACACAGCCATTAGTTCAGATTCTGCAGATTGAAGCATAAACAGTGACATTAAAAGTGGGACCAGAAGCAGCTTCAGGTAATGCCTGTTGCTGGACTTAATGTTGCATTTCTCAGAAATTCTGATCTCAACTGGGAAAGTAATTTCAAACAAAGTTGTTCTTATCAGGAATTCATCAATTCATTGTTATTAGACAGGAAGCCTGTAACAGTCAAATCCATCTCTGTGTAAATCTGATGTAAGCAAATTCCTGATAGTTGAAGTAAATCTTTTCCCAGCCTTTCTTGAATAGGAAAGCAATCATCTGGACATTCTTGTGAGATTCTGTTTAAACCGACTCTTGTGCCTACTATAAACCATTGTATACAATTCGCCCCCACTCCTCTCCCCTCTTCCTGCCCTCTTTCACTTTGTAATTTATGGTGGGAAATGGCAATGATATAAATACAACTCTTGTAAGATTATCATCTATTTTACACACATTTCTCCTGTAATGTGATTTACTCCTCTATAAAGCTCATGTGCCGACCTTATGTTTCTATCTTTTTGATAGAAAGTGGATGTAAAAGATCCCATGGCACTATTTCGAAGAAGAGTAGGGGAGTAATCCCTGGTATCCTGGTCAATATTTATCCCTCAATCAACATAACAAAAAAAAATATTATCTGGTTATTATCACATTGCTGTGTGTAGGAGCTTACTTGTGCGCAAATTGGCTGCCGGATTTCCTACATTACAACAGTGACTACACTCCAAAAAGTACTTCATTCACTGTAAAGCGCTTTAAGACGTCCGGTGGTCATGAATGGAGCTATATAATTCCAAGTCTTTCTTTCTTTCATTAGAAAGTTGCATCGTAAGTGTGGATTACACAACCGCTTGAGGAGAAAAATGTAAAAAAATTATTGGCCTGGAATGTGCAATGGGTGATAACAACAAAAGCACAGCATTTTCTGTTATTGCCCCTTTGAAACTGACCACAACTTCAGGATGTAGCGCTTGAGCATTCTAACTGGGAAATCCTGAAGTTGTGGTCAGTCATTAACTGCCCCGGTACTGACTATGCTGTGCCCCCCGTTCCCCAACCCCCCTGCTCCGACCGCCACCACCCACAACCAGCAATCAGTGTAATAGGGAAATAATTGAAACTGACAAAAACTTGGGCCGCAATTTTGTTGCCGTTGAGCGGACACGATTGGTGGCGGGTCAGCTGTGAAATTTAAAATGATTGGCAGTGGGTCGGGAAACCATTGTCAAAACACGCGCACATGCATTTCCAATGTCGGGTCTGCCTGCGCTAAGCAGACCCAACAGGCGCAGCGGGGGACCCAATTCAAATCATTAGTGGCTTGCTTAGAACCACTTAATAAATCTTTTTCCCCCCAGCTTTTCACAGATCTCCCACCGGTTTCCCACGATGCCTCGACCTCATCAGTGAAGCTGAGATGGGAAGTCAGTGGCTATTGAATCAACTGATGAGTTGACAGCTTCAAATGTCAACTCAACCCTTCCAGCTGATTCAGATATCTTCCCTTAAGCAGTAGCTTCTAATAAACTGCATTTCCACTACAGATTCAGAATGTTGCCAGTCTTTATATAAGTTTTCATGCCATCTGACCTCATTACCTCTCCCACCATTGACAGATCGATTCTGTCATCTCTACTTCACCTGCCATCTATTCCATCAGCATGGGTACATGTTATACTCTCTCACCTTGGTCCTCAAAATCTGAACATGATCAGCCCAACACCAACATCACCAGGCACACCAGCAGCACCAACAACAACACCAACCTTCTCCTGCACAGGACAGAGGGCATCAGCACCAATCACACTGCTGTGCGAGACACCTGGGATGGTCTCACCATGGCCACATTTGCTTCACTTGACTCTGTACACCATGGCTGCCACATGATGCACCAGGTTGGCACCACCCCACACCAACACAATAAAGCATCCCTACAATGCCAAAGCCATTCCTTTCACACTCATCAGCATTGCGGCGACGGGGGGTGGGTGGGGGGGGTGGGGTGTAGCATTATGTCTCACCATTCACTGCAATTCAAAGCCACTTCCAAAGGTGCATGTCCAAGAATACAAAGTGTTGAAAATAAAGATTTCAATGTTTGACAACGCATTGAGAGAAACTTCACATGAACATTGGCTAAAATACACAAGCGCCTACCCTTGTGTGCTGTTAGTTGGTATGATTGGACAAGGATGAGGGTGAGTGTGAAGGGTGGCTAGTGAAATGTGGAAGTGATAAGGTAGATAGAGTAGGATGGGTGGAGGTGCAAGGTATATTGGTGTGAGAAAGGATGTGCAGGGGTAGGTTAGGGAAGGCAGAGTAATGGGGATGTGATGAGTGGCACAGCAGGATGAGGTTGAGATTGGCTTTGCAGTAACGTTTCATAACATTTCATAATCTGCTGAGATTATTGAAAGGTTGGGCTATCTAGTGTTCCTGACAGCATCCCTGCTTGTGCCCTTCAGGCTTCATTGATCTCCTGGGGAGATCTCTTCCGCCCATGGAAAGGGAAGAGGACCTCACTACATGCTGTGACTCCCTCCATAAGCCAATAGAGAGAGAGTTATGGGAGTGTCTGGGTGCAGCCCTGCACCTCTGTGCAGTGCATATCAGTGTTTGCAGCACCTCAATGCTGTAGAACACTGACAGCACAAACGTCAAAGTAAATTTGCGCATGGTCCCTTTAAGGAAATTGGCTGATGATGCGTCATCAAATGACATCACCAGCTCGCCTCCTTCAATTAGGCCGGGAATCGCTTAACAAGCCCAATTAGGAGACAGTCATGTCAGAGGCCGGGATGGAGACAGCAGTGGGGCTACGACCCGCCACCAACATCGCCTGCCACAGACCCGCCGTGGTCAGGAAAATCGCAGCCTTGGGCTTTTCCACGGTAATATCACTGTTAAATACTGGATTAAAAGTTAGACCCTTTTGGATTAGGTGTAACTGGGGTTTTTAACAGCGTATTGACTGCCCTGAGAAACTAATTTTAAATTTGTGGAGCGTCAAATTTATCAGTTTAAAAAATGAATACAATGTTTAAGAAATGTTTAAAAAAAATTTTTTTTTGTAAGATTGTTCATCTTTATTTCCCCATGTGAGAGTCCCAATCTCTATGTTGCTCCCTATAACATGTTGTATATTTTTTTTAAGTTAGAATAGAAAGGAGCTTTTTCACTTCCTGGTTCCCAGTCTGTGAGAATTCTACATTGTGATTGGGTGCTTAGACAGCTTGACGTGACAGCAGCTCGCATTATGGAATTCCCCATTAACTTACACACCATTCTTGCTGGGCGAGGGGGGTTACAATTGACCCCAGTTGCATACTTCCTTTAATATTGGAGCGCTGTATATTTTTCCTTTAACAGTGAGAATAGATGATGTCAAGAGAATTGGGTTGGAGGAGTTAATGAGCCTGATAGAATGAGCAACCTGAAAAATATGCAGTGTTAATGACTGGTCTAGTGATTCTCTTTACTGATATTAGTTCAGGTCTCTCACACTGTCTGATTCAATAACTTCTGCAAACCATTCTCCCTCTGAACTCATTATCGCTGACATAAATGTTCCCCAAAAAATCAACAAAAGATGGCAATAAACAGTGGGAAGTTGAAGTTAATGATAATTCTTTGTAACTGTTTGAATTTTGTATTAGTTTTGTAATAGTTTTTTTGCTTCAATGTGTATGTGAGAATTTCTCACTGAAACATTTAACAGCCAGTTGGCAAATAGTGTTTGTTTTTAATTATTGGATGGCATTTTGAAAGCTTCTGCAGTTAAAGAGCCTTTCTTGGAGGTGTGATTCTCAAATATAGGATCTGACATATTTGGAAGGGACCAGGTCAACCCAAGAATTTTCTTTCTTACTGTAAGGAAATAAACATAGGAACATAGAAACAATATTAGGCCATTCAGCCCCTTGAGCCATTCTATTCATTATAATCATAGGTGGTCCCTCTAACGAAGGTGACTTGCTTCCACACCAAACACAGATGTTTCAATGAAGTACCCAATATTCCAGTCCTGAACTCCAATTGAAGGGGTGGAAGATGCCTGTGCGTGGATT
This sequence comes from Pristiophorus japonicus, assembly GCF_044704955.1. Lineage (NCBI taxonomy): Eukaryota > Metazoa > Chordata > Chondrichthyes > Pristiophoridae > Pristiophorus > Pristiophorus japonicus. Next base: position 149,067,471 of record NC_091988.1, on the reverse strand, counting down.
TTTTTAACGTGTGGTGACCGTTGCACACCACCACCACACGGGCTTGACAGAGCTAGGCCTTTATCCAGGGCAAGGGTTAATCAGGACGACTGGACACCTGCTCTGCTGCACGGACCTACTGCGCACACATATCGCAGTGTGGGCTGGCCTGTTTGGAGCGTGGGCAAGAACATTGGCGGGGCCTAGGTACAGTAGAGGAGCGGGAAGGTTGGGGCGGATGAGCGGCGAGAGATCGTGGTGGAGGTGCAGCGAGTGATTGAGACAGAGGAGCGATGAGAGATCGTGGCTGAGATTCGGCAAGTGATCGTGGCGGAGGTTCGGTGAATGTTTGGTGTGGAGGTGTGGTGAGAGATCATGGCGGAGGTGAGGCAAATGTATTGTGGCGAGGAGCGGCGAGAAATCATGGCGGAGATGCGGCTACTGAGGTTACGGGGCCCAGAAGAACTGTGAGCCATTCTCAGTACAGCCCTGTAGACCATGAGCTTTATTGTGGTCCGAACACAGGTGAGGCTGCACACAGGGAGGTTAAAGTAACAGTGACCTCAGTCTTTATTAAGACACTCCAGAGTGAGGAACAGGCCTTAGGGGCCGGCTTATATACCGTGCTCCCAAGGGATGCTGGGATCCCTTGGGACTTCAGGGGATGAGCTCCCTAGTGGCGGAACATGGGAGTGCATGCTTTACAGATACACAACATCACTCCTCCCCGAAAGTCAAAGTGAAAACTATTTACAAGGTGAGGCGGTCGGGAGCCTTTCTTTCGTTGGTGGACTGCCTCAGTACAAATGTCTGTTCTGGTGTGTTGGCTGTGCCCTCGCTGGGCTGGCGTGTTGCTGGCCCTGCAGGGCTGCTGGGTGAGCCTGGCCTTGCTGGGCTGTTGGGCATGATGGGTTTGATTTTCTGGTCCGGTGTAGTGTCATTGATCCTTTGGGTGTGTGTTGTGGGCTCGAAAAAGGTGGCGTCTGCTGTGGGTTGTTCAGGGCAGTCTGTGAACCGCAGCCTCGTTTGGTCCAGGTGCTTTCTGCAAATTTGTCCATTGTCTAGTTTGACTACAAACACCTTACTCCCTTCTTCAGCTATCACCATGCCCGCGATCCACTTGGGACCATGTCCATAGTTCAGTACATACACAGGGTCATTCAGATCAATTTCCCGTGACACAGTGGCGTGACCATCATTTATATTTTGTTGCTGCTGCCTGCTCTCTACCTGATCATACAGGTTGGGGTGAACCAGCAAGAGTCTGGTTTTAAGTGTCCTTTTCATGAGTGGCTCAGCCGGGGGCACCCCTATGAGCGAGTGGGGTCTCGTCCGGTAGCTGAGCAGTACTCGGGACAGGCGGGTTTGGAGTGAGCCTTCTGTGACTCGTTTGAGGCTCTGTTTGATGGTTTGTGCTGCCCGCTCTGCCTGCCCATTGGAGGCTGGTTTAAACAGGGCCGAGGTGACATGTTTGATCCCATTGCGGGTCATGAATTCTTTAAATTCGGCACTGGTAAAACATGGCCCATTGTCACTGACCAGTATGTCAGACAGGCCGTGGGTGGCAAACACGGCCCTCAGGCTTTCAATGGTGGCGGTGGCGTTGCTTCCCGACATTATTTCACGTTCAATCCATTTTGAAAAAGCATCCACCACCATCAGGAACATTTTACCGAGAAACGGGCCCGCATAGTCGAAATGAATCCTCGACCATGGTTTGCAGGGCCAGGACCACAAACTTAGTGTGCCTCTCTGGACGCATTGCTCAACTGAGCACATACGCTGCATTACCATACACAGGACTCTAAGTCAGAGTCGATACCGGGCCACCACACGTGGGATCTGGCTATCGCTTTCATTATTACTATACCCAGGTGTGTGCTGTAGAGATCCAAGATGAACGTCTCCCTGCCCTTTTTTGGTAGCACTACGCGGTTACCCCACAACAGGCAGTCTGCTGAACGCACAGCTCGTCCTTTCGCCACTGGAATGGCTTGATTGGCTCTTGCACTTCAACGGGGATGCTGGCCCAGCTCCCATGCAGTACACAGTTTTTTACTAGGGACAGTAGAGGATCTTGGCTGGTCCAAGTCCCAATCTGGTCGGCCATGACAGGTGATTTATCATTTTCAAACGCTTCCATGACCATCAACAAGTCTGCGGGCTGTACCACCATCAACACGTTTGCAGGCTGTTCCATTTCCACCCCCGTGGTGGGCAATGGTAGCCGACTGAGAGCATCCGCACAGTTCCCGATGCCTGGCCTGTGGCGGATGGTATAGAAACATAGAAACATATAAAATAGGTGCAGGAGTAGGCCATTCGGCCCTTCGAGCCAGCACTGCCATGCAATGAGTTCATGGCTGAACACGCAACTTCAGTACCCCATTCCTGCTTTCTCGCCATACCCCTTGATCCCCCTAGTAGTAAGGACTACATCCAACTCCCTTTTGAATATATTTAGTGAATTGGCCTCAACAACTTTCTGTGGTAGAGAATTCCACAGGTTCACCACTCTCTGGGTGAAGAAGTTTCTCCTCATCTCGGTCCTAAATGGCTTCCCCCTTATCCTTAGACTGTGACCCCTGGTTCTGGACTTCCCCAACATTGGAACATTCTTCCTGCATCTAACCTGTCTAAACCCGTCAGAATTTTAAACGTTTCTATGAGAGCCCCTCTCATTCTTCTGAACTCCAGTGAATACAAGCCCAATTGATCCAGTCTTTCTTGATATGTCAGTCCCGCCATCCCGGGAATCAGTCTGGTGAACCTTCGCTGCACTCCCTCAATAGCAAGAATGTCCTTCCCCAAGTTAGGAGACCAAAACTGTACACAATACTCCAGGTGTGGCCTCACCAAGGCCCTGTACAACTGTAGTAACACCTCCCTGCCCCTGTACTCAAATCCCCTCGCTATGAAGGCCAACATGTCATTTGCTTTCTTAACCGCCTGCTGTACCTGCATGCCAACCTTCAATGACTGATGTACCATGACACCCAGGTCTTGCTGCACCTCCCCTTTTTCTAATCTGTCACCATTCAGATAATAGTCTGTCTCTCTGTTTTTACCACCACAGTGGATAACCTCACATTTATCCACATTATACTTCATCTGCCATGCATATGCCCACTCACCTAACCTATCCAAGTCACTCTGCAGCTTCATAGCATCCTCCTCGCAGCTCACACTGGTACCCAACTTAGTGTCATCCGCAAATTTGGAGATACTACACTTAATCCCCTCGTCTAAATCATTAATGTACAATGTAAACAGTTGGGGCCCCAGCACAGAACCTTGCGGTACCCCACTAGTCACTGCCTGCCATTCTGAAAAGTCCCCATTTACTTCTACTCTTTGCTTTCTGTCTGACAACCAGTTCTCAATCCACGTCAGCACACTACCCCCAATCCCATGTGCTTTAACTTTGCACATTAATCTCTTGTGTGGGACCTTGTCGAAAGCCTTCTGAAAGTCCAAATACACCACATCAACTGGTTCTATCTTGTCCACTCTACTGGAAACATCCTCAAAAAATTCCAGAACATTTGTCAAGCATGCTTTCCCTTTCACAAATCCATGCTGACTTGTACCTATCATGTCACCACTTTCCAAATGCGCTGCTATGACACCCTTAATAAGTGATTCCATCATTTTACCCACAACCGATGTCAGGCTGACCGGTCTATAATTCCCTGTTTTCTCTCTCCCTCCTTTTTTAAAAATGGGGTTACATTGTGATGTATGACAAAGTGCGCGGTGTGTGATGTATGACAATGTGCCCGGTGTGTGATGTGTGACAATGTGCGCACCGTGTGATATGTGACAATGTGCGCGGTATGATGTGTGACAATGTGCATGATGTGATGTGTGACAGTGTACGCATCGTGCGATGTGTGACAATGTGCGCGGTATGATGTGTGACAATGTGCGTGGTGTGTGATGTGTAACAATGTGCACGATGTGATGTGTGACAGTGTGCGCATTGAGTGATGTGTGACATTGTGCGCACGATGTGATGTGTGACAGTGCGCGCGGTCTGATGTGTGACAATGTGCGCACCGTGTGACGTGTGACAATGTGTGCGGTGTGATGTCTGACAATGTGTGCGGTGTGATGTCTGACAATGTGCGCGGTGTGTAATGTATGACTGTGCGCGGTGTGTGATGTGTGAGAATGTACACGCGTGTGATGGGTTACAACATACACATGTGTAATGTGTTACAATATACACAGATGTGTGATGTGCTACAATATACATGTATGTGATGTGTTACAATATACACACACGTCTGGTGTTACAATATACACGCTGTCTAATGTGTTATAGTATACACACGTGTGCTGTGTTACAATATACATGCTGTGTGATGTGTTACAATATACACACGTGTGGTGTTATAATATACATGCTGTGTGATATGTTGCAGTATACAACACACGTACTGTGTTACAATATACACGCTTGTGATGTGTTACAATATACACATGCGTGTGACGTGTTACAGTATATACACGTGTGCTGTGTTACAATATACACGCTGTGTGATTTGTTACGATATACACGTGTGATGTGTGACAATATACACTCACGTATGATGTGTTACAATATACACGCTGTGTGATATGTTACATTATACACACGCGTGCTGTGTTACAATATACAGGCCGTGAGATGTGTATAGTTATATGCTGATAGCGCGAGTGCCCACCTTTGTATGCGGGCTGAGGCATTAGTATTTATCCACTTGTTTTCAACGAACAGGGATGTGAGGGGCTTGTGATCGGTTTCCAGCTCAAATTTGAGGCCAAACAGGTACTGATGCATTTTCTTTACCCGAACACACACGCTAATGCCTCTTTCTCAATCATGCTGTAGGCCCTCTCGGCCTTAGTCAAGCTCCTGGAAGCAGAGGTGACAGATTGCAACTTCCCCGCAATGTTAGCTTGTTGTAATACACACCCGACTCCGTACGACGACTCGTCACATGCTAGCACAAATCTTTTACACGGGTTATACAATACAAGCAGCTTGTTGGAGCATAAAATGTTTCTGGCTTTCTCAAAAGCAATTACTTGATTTTGTCCCCATACCAGTTCTCACCTTTGCACAATAACACATGTAGGGGCTCTAAAAGGGTGCTTAACCCCGGTAGGAAGTTACCAAAATAGTGGAGGAATCCCAGGAGTGACCGCAGCTGCGTGACATTCTGTGCCTGGGCGCGTTCCTGATAGCCTCTGTCTTGACATCTGTGGGCCGAATGCCCTCCGCCGCGATCTTTCTCCCCAAAAACTCCACTTCTGTTGCCATGAAGACGCATTTCGACCTCTTCAGCCGCAGCCCTACACGATCCAGTCGCCGGAGGACCTCCTCCAGGTTTTGTAGGTGCTCGGCGGTGTCCCGACCCATGATCAATATGTCGTCCTGAAAGACCATCATGTGTGGTACCGACTTGAGTAGGCTCTCCATGTTTCTCTGGAAGATTGCTGCAGCCAACCAAATTCCAAACAGGCATCTGGTGTAGATGAACAGTCCCTTGTGTGTGTTGATGCAGGTGAGGCCCTTCGAAGACTCCTCCAGCTCCTGCATCAAGTAGGCTGAAGTCAGGTCAAGCTTGGTGAACATCTTGTCTCCTGCCAGTGTCGCAAATAAGTCGTCTGCCTTAGGTAGCGGGTATTGGTCCTGTAGCGAGAAATGATTAATAGTTACTTTATAATCGCCGCAAATCTTGACCGTGCCATCACTTTTGAGTACTGGAACAATCGGGCTGGCCCACTCGCTGAATTCCACTGGGGATATGATGCCCTCGCGTTGTAGCCTGTCCAGCTCAATTTCCACTCTCTCCCTCATCATGTGAGGAACCGCTCGCGCCTTGTGGTGAATGGGTCGTGCCTCTGGGACCAAGTGGATCCGCACCTTCACCCCGGAAAAGTTTCCAATGCCTGGCTCAAAAAGGGAAGGAAATTTGTTAAGAACCTGGGTACATGAGGCCTCATCGACATGTGATAGCGTTCAGATGTCATTCCAGTTCCAGCGGATTTTGCCCAGCCAGCTCCTTCCAAGCAGTGTGGGGCCATCACCCGGGACAATCCAGAGTGGCAGTTTGTGCACCATGCTCTCGTAGGTGACCTTGACCATGGCGCTGCCCAGGACAGTGATAAGCTCTTTGGTGTCTGTTCTCAGTTTCGTGTGGATGGGGCGCAGGGCTGGTCTGAATGCTTTGTTGCACCACAGTCTCTCAAACATCTTTTTACTCATGATGGATTGGCTAGCGCCAGTGTCCAGTTCCATGGCTACGGGTAAGCAATTCAATTTTACATTTAGCATTATAGGTGGACATTTCATCAAAAATGTGTGTATCCCATGTACTTCAGCATCTGCCTCCTCTCTCTGAGGCTCGAAATTGCTTTAATCCACCATGGACCGATCTTCCTCTGCCACGTGGGGGTTAGCAGGTTTTGCAGAGCTTGCAACTCGTTTGCAAGCTCGTTGGAGGTGCCCCATTGTTCCACAGCTCTTGCAAACATATCCTTTGAAATGGCATGAATAGGCTGAATGGAAGCCCCCACAATGCCAACAAGGTGTGAATTGCCTTGCATTCATCCTTTTTTGGGGATTCTGAGTCATCTGGGTCACCTGAGACCTGCTGGCAGTTGCAGACTCATGGGTTCTGCCCTGTACATTTCTGCTCACAAACACAGCTCCAGTTAATTTATGAACATTGCTAGCACTTGTGTGCTGAGAGATTTGTTTGGTGTTATCACTGGTGGACATAAATGCCTGTGCTATCGCAATCGCTTTACTGAGGGTCGATGTCTCCACAGTCAAAAGTTTTCGTCGGATGGTCTCATGGCCAATGCCCAGTACAAAAAAGTCTCTGAGCATTTGCTCCAGGTTGCCATCAAACTCACATTGTCCTGCAAGTCACCTTAGCTCGGCGACATAGCTCGCCATTTCCTGACCTTCAGATCGCTGGCACATGTAGAACCGATACCTCGCCATCAGCACGCTCTCCCTTGGGTTATGATGCTCCCGAACCAGTGTACACAGCTCCTCATACGACTTAGCTGTGGGTTTCACCGGAGCCAGAAGATTCTTCATGCTGTAGGTCGGTGCCCCGCAGACTGTGAGGAAGGCCACTCTCCTTTTTGCAGCGCTTCCTTCTCCGTCCAGTTCGTTGGCTACAAAGTATTGGTCTAGCCGTTCGACATAGGATTCCCAGTCCTCACCCTCCGAGAACTTCTCCAGAATGCCCACAGTTTGCTGCATCTTTGCATTGGATTCGTATTCTCGTCGCCAGTTATTGTGTTCCTAAAACAGATGAGACTGCACACAGGGAGGTTAAAGTAACAGTGACCTCAGTCTTTAATAAGACACTACAGAGTGAGGAACAGGCCTTAGGGGCCGGCTTATATACAGTGCTGCCAAGGGATGCTGGGATCCCTTGGGACTTCAGGGGATGAGTTCCCTGGTGACGGAACATGGGAGTGCATGCTTTACAGATATACAACAAGCTTGGTGGCAGATTTGAGGGCCTAATCTTCGCACACTCTCTGCGTCAGGTGGCCGAAGGCTGCGCTGGTGCACTGCAGACGGTGTTGAACCTCGTCGTCGATGTCTGCCCTTGCTGATATTAGGCTCCCGAGGTATGGAAAGTGGTCCACGTTTTCCAGGGCTGCGCGGTGGATAGAAACATAGAAACATAGAAAATATGTGCAGGAGTAGGTCATTCAGCCCTTCGAGCCTGCACTGCCATTCAATATGTTCATGGCTGATCATGCAACTTCAGTACCCCATTCCTGCTTTCTCTCCATACCCCTTGATCCCTTTAGCCGTAAGGACCACATCCAACTCCCTTTTGAATATATCTAACGAACTGGCCTCAAAACTTTCTGTGGTAGAGAATTCCACAGGTTCACAATTCTCTGAGTGAAGAAGTTTCTCCTCATCTCGGTCCTAAATGGCTTACCCCTTATCCTTAGACAGTGACCCCTGGTTCTGGACTTCCCCAACATCGAGAACATTCTTCCTGCATCTAACCTGTCCAACCCCAGCAGAATTTTATATGTTTCTGTGAGATCCCCTCTCATTCTTCTAAAGTCCAGTGAATATAAGCCTAGTCGATCCAGTCTTTCTTCATATGTCAGTCCTGCCATCCCGGGAATCAGACCAAAACTGCACACAATACTCCAGGTGTGGTCTCACCAAGGCCCTGTACAACTGCAGTAAGACCTCCCTGCTCCTATACTCAAATCCCCTCGCTATGAAGGCCAGCAAGCCATTTGCTTTCCTTACTGCCTGCTGTACCTGCATGCCCACCTTCAATGACTGATGTACCATGACACCCAGGTCTCGTTGCACCTCCCCTTTTACTAACATGTCACCATTCAGATAATAATCTGCCTTCCTGTTTTTGCCACCAAAGTGGATAACCTCACACTTATCCACATTATACTGCATCTGTCATGCATTTGTCCAAGTCCCCCCGCAGCCTCCGAGCATCCTCCTCGCAGCTCGCACTGCCACCCAGATTAGTGTCATCTGCAAACTTGGAGATATTACATTCAATTCCTTCATCTAAATCATTGATGTATATTGTAAATAGCTGGGGTCCCAGCACTGAACTCTGCGGCACCCCACTTGTCACTGCCTGCCATTCTGAAAAGGACACGTTTATTCCCACTCTTTGCTTCCTGTCTGCCAACCAGTTCTCTATCCACGTCAATACATTACCCCCAATACCATATGCCTTAATTTTGCACACTAATCTCTTGTGTTGGACCTTGTCAAAAGCCTTTTGAAAGTCCAAATTCACCACATCCACTGGTTCTCCCTTATCCATTCTACTAGTTACATCCTCAAAAAATTCTTGAAGATTTGTCAAGCATGATTCCCTTTCATAAATACATGCAGACTTGGACCGATCCTGACACTACTTTCCAAATGCACTGCTATTACATCTTTAATAATTGATTCCAGCATTTTCCCCACCACCAATGTCAGGCTAGCCAGTCTCTAAACCCTATTTTCTCTCTCCCTCCTTTTTTAAAAAGTGGGGTTACATTGGCTACTCTCCAATCCATAGGAACTGAACCAGAGTCCATGGAATGTTAGAAAAGACCACCAATGCATCTAGGGCCACTTCCTTAAGTACTCTGGGATGCAGACTATCAGGCCCTGGGGATTTATCAATCTTCAATCCCTTCAATTTCCCTAACACCATTTCCTGACTAATAAGGATTTCCCTCAGTTCCCCCTTCTCGCTAGACCCTCGGTCCCCTAGTATTTTCGGGAGGTTATTCGTGTCTTCCTTAGTGAAGACAGAACCAAAGTATTTGTGCAATTGGTCTGCTATTTCTTTGTTCCCCATTATGAATTCACCTGATTCTGACTGCAAGGGTCCTACATTAGTCTTCACTCATCCTTTTCTCTTCACATATCTATAGAAGTTTTTGCAGTCAGTTTTTATGCAAGCTTACTCTCATACTCTATTTTCCCCCACCTAATTAAACCCTTAGTCCTCCTCTGCTGAATTCTAAATTTCTCCCAGTCCTCAGGTTTGCTGCTTTTTCTGGCCAATTTATATGCCTCTTCCTTGGATTTAACACTTTCCCTAATTTCCCTTGTTAGCCACGGTTGAGCCACCTTCCCTTTTTTATTCTTACGCCACACAGGGATGTACAATTGTTGTAGTTCATCCATGTGATATTTAAATGTCTCCAATTGCCTATCCACTATCAACCTTTTAAGTATCATTCTCCAGTCTATCCTAGCCAATTTACGTCTCATACCGTCAAAGTTTCCTTTCTTTAAGTTCAGGATCCTAGTCTCTGAAGTAACGGTGTCACACTCCATCTTAATGAAGACGTCTACCATATCATGGTCACTCTTCCCCAAGGGGCCCCACACGACCAGATTGCTAATTAATCCTCTCTCGTTACACAAGACCCAGTCTAGGACGGCCTGCTCTCTAGTTGGTTCCTCGACATATTGGTCTAGAAAATCATCCCTTTTTCACTCCAGGAAATCCTCCTCCACAGTATTGCTACCAGTTTGGTTAGCCCAATCAATATGTAGAGTAAAGTCACCCATGATAACTGCTGTACACTTATTGCACGCGTCCCTAATTTCCTGTTTGATGCCATCCCCAACCTCCCTACTACTGTTTGGTGGTCTGTACACAACTCCCACTATGTTTTCTGCCCTTTGGTGTTTCGCAGCTCTACCCATATAGATTCCACATCATCCACGCTAATGTCCTTCCTTACTATTGTGTTAATCTCCTCTTTATCCAGTCACTCTACCCCACCTCCTTTTCCTTCTTGCCTGTCCTTCCTGAATATTGAATAAACCTGGATGTTGAGTTCCCAGCCTTGGTTACCTTGGAGCCATGTCTCCGTAATCCCAATTACATCACATCCGTTAACAGCTATCTGTGCAGTCAATTCATCCATTTTATTATGAATGCTCCTCACATTGAGACTCAGAGCCTTCAGGCTTGTTTTTTTTAACACTCTTTGTCCTTTTAGAGTTATGTTGTAATGTGGCCCTTTTTGATTTTTGCCCTTGATTTCTCTGCCCTCCACTCTTGCTTTTCTCCTTCCTACCTTTTGCTTCTGCCCCATTTTTACTTCCCTCTGCCTCCCTGCATAGATTCCCATCCCCCTGCCATTATAGTTTAAACCCTCCCCAACAGCACTAGCAAACACTCTGCCGAGGACATCGGTTCCGATCCTGCCCAGTGCAGACCATCTGGTTTGTACTGGTCCCACCTCCCCCAGAACCGCTTCCAATGTCCCAGGAATTTGAATCCCTCCCCCTTGCACCATTCCTCAAGCCACATATTCATCTGAGCTATCCTGCAATTCCTACTCTGACTAGCACGTGGCACTGGTAGCAATCCTGAGATTACTGCCTTTGAGGTCCTACTTTTTAAATTAACTCCTAGCTCCCTAAATTCAGCTTGTAGGACCTCATCCCATTTTTTATCTATTTCGTTGGTACCTATATATATACCACGACAGCTGGCTGTTTACCCTCCCCCTCCAGAATGCGCTGCAGCCGCTCCGAGGCATAGAAAACATAGAAAATAGGTGCAGGAGTAGGCCATTTGGCCCTTCAAGCCTGCATCACCATTCAATAAGATCATGGCTGATCATTCACCTCAGTACCCACTTCCTGCTTTCTCTCCTTGATCCTTGCTCCAGGGAGGCAACATATCATCCTGGAGTCTCGTTTGCGGCCACCGAAACGCCTAGCTATTCCCCTCACAATAGAATCCCCGATCACTATAACTCTCCCACTCTTTTTCCTACCCTCCTGTGCATCAGAGCCACCCCTGGTGCCATGGACTTGGCTGCTGCTGCCTTCCCTGATGAGCCATCTCCCCCAACAGTACCCAAGGTGGTGTATCTGTTTTGGAGGGAGATGACCGCGGGGGACCCCTGCACTACCTTCCTTCCACTGCTCTGCCTGACGGTCACCCATTCCCTATCTGGCTGTGTAACCTTTACCTGCGGTGTGACCAACTCACTAAATGTGCTATTCACGACATCCTCAGCATCAAGGATGCTCCACAGTGAATCCATCCGTAGCTCCAGTGCCGCAATGCGCAAAGCGTCCCTGACTTCCCATATAGCACAGGAGAAGCATGACATGGATCTGGGCTCTCCTGCCATGACTTAACCCTTAAATTAACCTAATTGGTAACAATGCCAAAGGTTTCTTACTGACAGGAAAAGAAACAGAAAAAGAAAAAGATTAAATACTCACCAATCTACCAGCCAATCACTTACCCGCTTTGATTTCTTTTTGCTTATTTTTTTACCTTCTGCCCCTGCACCATCTTGATGACTGGGGGGCAGTGCTGTGTGGCGGGGTCTGGTTGGTGGAGGACCTTTGTCTTTTGGATGTTTAATATAAGGCCATGCTTTCATATGCCTCAGTGAAGATGTTGACTATGACTTGGAGTTCAGTCTCTGAATATGTGCAGACACAAGCATCATCCGGGTACTATAGTTCAACGACAGAGGTTGGGACAGTGTTGAATCTGGTCTGGAGGCGATGAAGGTTGAACAGGTTCCCAGTAGTTCTGTAGTTTAGTTCCACTTCAGCGAGGAACCTGTTGAGTGTGAGATAGAGCATTGCAGCGAGGAAGATCGAGAAGAGGGTTGGCGCGACGACACAGCCCTACTTGACCCCGGTCCGGATGTGGATTGGGTCTGTAATGGATCCGTTGGTCAGGATCACAACACCTGGGAATCCCTGGCCAAAAACCACCCTAAATGGAGGAAGAGCATCCAGGAGGGAGCTGAGCACCTCGAGTCTCGTCGCCGAGAGCATGCAGAAATCAAGCGCAGGCAGCGGAAGGAGCATGCAGCAAACTAGTCCCACCCACTCTTTCCCTCAACGACTGTCTGTCTCACCTGTGACAGAGACTGTAATTCCCGTATTGGACTGTTCAGTCAACTAAGAACTTACTTTTAGAGTGGAAGCAAAGCTTCCTCAATTTCGAGGGACTACCTGTGATGATGATGGGCCTTTCTATTAGATCATAGCTCCATTTATCCACCTTTGCTCTATATCGCTTAATACTCTTACCTAACACAAATCTATCTATCTCAGTTTTATTTCAGAATATTCCAATTGACCCAGCCTCAACAGCTTTTTGAGGGAGAGAGTTCCAGATTTCCACTACCCTTTGTGTGAAGAAGTACTTACTGACATCATCCCTGAACGGCCTAGCTCTAATTTTAAGGTTATGCCCCCTTTTGGACTCCCCCACCAGAGGAAAGAGTTTCTCTCTACCCTATTAAATCCTTTAATTATCTTAAAACACCTCAATTAGATCATCCCTTAATCTTCTATACTCAAGGGAATGGAAACTTATTCTGTGCAGCCTGACCTCATAATTTAACCCTGTTAGCCCCAGTATCATGAATTTGTGCGCGAACCCCTCCAAGGCCAATATATCCTTCCTGAGGTGCAATGCCCAGAACTGAGTGCAGTATTCCAAATAGGGTCTAACTAGAGCTTTATACAACTTACAGCATAACTTACACTCCTTTGTGTTTCAGCCCCTTGAGAAAAGGGGCAACATTCCATTTGTCTTTTAAATTATTTTTTGTGCTTGTACACTAGCTTTTACTGATTTCTGTATGTGGATCCCTAAATCTCTTTGCTCCTCCACATTTAATCTTTCTTGGGTCCAAAATGGATGACCTCACTCTTCTCCAGATTGAACTCCATCTGCCACCATTTTGCCCACTCCTTTAATTTATCAATGTCCCTCTGCAACGTTCTGCTCCCATCTGCACTATTTACTGTGCCACCTAACTTAGTGTCATCAACAAATTTGGATATATGGCTCTCTATTCCTTCATCCAAGTCAGTGATTAATATAGTGAAAAGCTGACTCCCCAGTACAGATCCCTGGGGAACACCACTAGTAACATCCTGCCAATTGGAGTACATGTCCATTTTCCCTCCTCTCTGTCTCCTACCACCTAACCAATTCCCTACCCATGTCAATAGGTTGCCTCCAATTCCATGTGCTCTCAGTTTTACTAACAGTCGCTTGTGTGGAACCTTATCAAATGAGTTCTGGACGTCTACATAAATAACATCCTTAAACATTCATTTATCTACCACATTAGTAACCGCCTCAAAAAATTCAACTTGGTTAGTTAGACATGATTGTTAGACAAGGATTGTTATTACACTTCTGTGATGTGCCTTGGGACATTTTTCTGCATTATAGGAATTATATAACTTCAAGTTTGTTGTTGAAGTCGGCTCCAAACATGAAATGAGTAAAGTTTATGGGGATGAAATTGAATAGCGCCCATTTGGGGGTGGTAACGGCCGTGAGGAGGGATTTTCTGTGCCATGGAGGTTCTACCCAGCGACTTATATTTGGGATACCACCCCCGAGAGCAAGTGGAGTGCAAAATATCATGCTCCACTTGCTCTGTGGGGCCCAAGCGGGGCAGAAGGAGTCCGTGAGGGACACGGCGCTATGCGGTAGGACTTGTTGCGCTGTCATGTAGACAGGGCCCTCCCTTCATTAAAGGGGAGGGCCATGCTACCAACTCTGCGGGGGACCACCAGGGTGCCGTGACAGCAGCCCGGGCAAAAATCATTTGCGCAAATGCCCCGAATCTCTCCCCCTTAATGAATTTAATTCTAACACATCGCTTCTTTAAATGGAAACGTTTGTAAAGCACAGCATTGTCAATTAAACATTAGTTAGTTGCTTTCATCATTGGAAAAATCTCAGACATAGGCCTTTAGTCAAGATGACATCAGCTTGTTCTGACCTGAATTTGATTAGGCTGTTTTCTGAACATTTAGTAAATGCTTATTGACGCAGACTACAAGACAAAAGAGTACTAGGACACCTTAGATCCTTGGGGAGTACTGCAATGGCAAAACATTTGTTTATACATGAAACGATCGGCAATGGGGAAAAAAGGCATTGATTAATCAACCTTGCAATTCCAACACTAGGGAATAGAATTTGGGCAGTTTTGAGGAAAGGTAAATGTTAGAAGGTTTAGTGATATTACAGTCATACACATCCTCATTAATGTCTTCTGAAAACTAAATTATACCCAGTGGGATGCTTTCTTAACTTAGGTTTCACAGCTGAATCCATGCTATCTAGTCACTCCACACAGTTAGTGCATTTACCAGGGTAGCTTGTTCATTAAGCTATTGTGTTATAATTTTTCAATTAAGAAAAATATGGTGTTGCATTTCATTTCCAAACAAGGCTTGGTGCCACACACGAGTTCTTTGCAGCAAAGTAAGCATGAAGCACGACAAGTTGTTCCTCATTTGGAACTGAAATTCCTCAGGGGATCTGCCGATCTTCTGTCAGAACCACAGCAGGAGACCAACAGAACTCCCCTGGAAAATGGCGGAGACCTGGTTGTGCCAGGTCTCCGCCATTTCCAGGAGTTTCCTATTTGCCATATAAGGAACAGAACTGAGTTCCTCCCCTTACAAGGCAAATGAGGGCAAGTGGGGGCGGGGGATTCCTATGCAGCATTGCCAATCCTTTTGCTCAGTGGAGACTGGTATGCTGACTGAGTTGAGGTCTACTGGCACACAACAGTGCGAGTGTGGGCCCCACCAGCAAAGTCCAGTCCAAGGAAGTGTCCTGCAACCCCAAACATAATGATTTAAAATGTATAAGATTCTGAGGGGGCTTGACAGGAAAGATGCAGAGAGGATGTTTCCCCTTGTGGGGGAATCTAGAACTACGGAGCATAGTTTCAGAATAAGGGGTCACCCATTTAAAATGGAAATGAGGATGATTTTCTTTTCTCAGAGGATCATGAATCTTTGGAATTCTCTACCCCAGAGAGTTGTGGAGGCTGGGTACAGCAGGTACAGCAAGTAATCAGGAAGTCAAATGGAATGTTGGTCTTTATTGCAAGGGGGATGGGGGATGTATAAAAGCAGAGAAGTCCTGCTACAACTGTACAGGAAATTGGTGAGGCCACACCTAGAGTACTGCATGCAGTTTTGATCTCCTTATTTAAGAAAGGACATATTTGCTTTGGAGGCAGTTCAGAGAAGGTTCACTAGGTTGATTCTGGAGATGAGGGGGTTGACTTATGAAGACAGGTTGAGTAGGTTGGGCCTATACACATTGGAGTTCAGAAGATTAGAGGCGATCTTATTAAAGCATATAAGATAATGAGGGGGCTCGACAAGGTAAATGCAGAGTGGATATTTCCACTCATAGAGGAATCTAGAACTAGGGGATATAGTTTTAGAGTAAGGGGTCGCCCATTCAAAACTGAGATGAGGAGGAATTTCTTCTCTCAGAGGGTTGTAAATCTGTGGAATTCTTTACCCCAGAGAGCTATGGAGGCTGGGTCATTGAATATATTTAAGGCAGAGATAGACAGATTTTTGAAAGATATCATCATCATAGGCAGTCCCTCGAAATCGAGGAAGACTTACTCCCATTCTAAAAGTGAGGTGACTGAACAGTCCATTATGGGAATTACAGTCTTGGTCACAGGTGGGACACACAGCGGTTGAAGGAAAGGGTGGGTGGGGAGTCTGGTTTGCCACACGCTCCTTCCGCTGCCTGTGCTTGTTTTCTGCATGCTCTCAGCGACGAGACTCGAGATGCTCAGCATCCTCCCAGATGCTCTTCCTCCATTTAGGGTGGTCTTTGGCCAGGGACTCCCAGGTGTCGATGGGGATGTTGCATTTTATCAAGGATGCTTTGAGGGTGTCCTTGAAATATTTCCTCTGACCACCTGGGGCTCGCTTGCCGTGTAGGAGTTCTGAGTTGGGCACTTGCTTTGGGAGTCTTGTGTTAGGCATGCGAACTATATGGCCTGCCCAACAGAGCTGGTCGAGCGTGGTCAGTGCTTCAATGCTGGAGATGTTGGCTTGATTGAGAACACTGACATTGGTGTGTCTGTCCGCCCAGGGGATTTGCAGGATCTTGGTATTTCTCCAGCGATTTGAGGTGTCTGCTGTATATGGTTCACATCTCTGAGCCATACATATAAGGGAGTCAAGGATTATGGGGAAAGGGCGAGAAAGTGGAGTTGAGGCCAAGATTAGATGGGCCATCATCATCATCATCATCATCAATCGAGGAAGACTTGCTTCCACTCTTAGCATGAGTTCTTAGGTGGCTGTACAGTCCAATACGAGAACCACAGTCTCTGTCACAGGTGGGCAGGGAGCCATAGGCAGTCCCTCGAAATCGAGGAAGACTTACTCCCATTCTAAAAGTGAGGTGACTGAACAGTCCATTATGGGAATTACAGTCTTGGTCACAGGTGGGACACACAGCGGTTGAAGGAAAGGGTGGGTGGGGAGTCTGGTTTGCCACACGCTCCTTCCGCTGCCTGCGCTTGTTTTCTGCATGTTCTCGGCGATGGTACTCGAGGAGCTCAGTACCCTCCCGAATGCACTTCCTCCATTTAGGGCGGTCTATGGCCAGGGACTCCTAAGTATCAGTGGGGATGTCACACTTTATCAGGGAGGCTTTGAGGGTGACCTTGTAACGTTTCCTCTGCCCACCTTTGACTCGTTTGCCGTGGACGAGTTACGAGTAGACCGCTTGCTTTGGGAGTCTCATGCGAACTATGTGACCTGCCCAGTGGAGCTGATCAGGTGTGGTCAGTGCTTCAATGAGATGTTGGCCTGGACAAGGACGCTAATGTTTGTGCGTCTGTCCTCCCAGGGGATTTGTAGGATGGGCCATGATCTTATTGAATGGCGGAGCAGGCTCAAGGGGCCAGATGGCCTACTCCGGCTCCTATTGCTTATTTTCTTAAAAAATAAAATCATGTCTCTTACATGGGGGGCATAGGGACTATAGGCAGGGATGCTAACCCCCCCTTGCTCAGTGAGAATGGAGCATGGGAATAATAAAATTTGCAAATTCCAGCTCTCGGCTCCAACCTGCCTCATTCCTGGACGCTTTTATTTTTATGAGGGCAAATCATGCCATCGACAAAGCTCCCGCTAAAGGCAGGCAGGGGCCTACTTAACATCCATAAGTCGCAACCTGATGATATCATTTAACAGTCATTTATTAATAAGATAATCTCTCACTGACTGATAATGGCATAATGCTTGCAATTTGGAAATCATGATTTGTTTTGGAACTTTTAATTTTTTTAAAAAGACACAATTTTCTTCTAACTTAATTATTTCCCCTCCTCCGAACAACAACTTGCTTTTATATATCGCACCTTTTGTATAGAAAATAAATTGCAAAGTGCTTCAAAGAAAAGTAATCAGAAGAAAATGCAACCCCAGGAAAAATGGTAAGTAAAACACTTAAAAGCAGCGTGTAGACCAGGAATATCCCTGTTTCCATGACACTCACTCGTGCTGGGTTGTATTTAAATGGTTACCAATAATTCTTGTTCGGGTGCTGGGTTCCATAGTTTCTGACAGTTCTCTGCTATCTTACTAAAGTGATCATTCTTCGTGTGTGAGCCTAGCCAGTGAATGTCAACAAGCTATTCAGCCACAGAGAAACTCACAGCTGAGCCTGATACTATCCATGGCCAAAATTCACAAACCCACACTATTACTTTCCAGTGGAGAGTGATCAGGAGCAGGAATTCTGGCCCATTTTTCTCTACACTTGCTAGACCTATATCGACCACAGATGGAAACAGGGATCTTCCTGGTCAGCATAATGCTTGCTTTAAATTATTTGCTTACCTTTTTTTTCTGGGATTGCATCAACTGCAAACAAGAGAGTAGGTCTGCCTCCATGAACACCAATCTGAGCTGGTCAGTTGGATTTGTACAAGGGTAGGTGGGCAGCGACAGCTCTTCCTCTGATTTGTCTTCCCCCTTTGAGGCAAGGTAGTTCAGAATATCACTGACCGCATGAGGAAAGTTTAGGTATAAACCCACCATTCCATGGCAGCAAATGCTCTAATATTGCACTTAAAGATAAATTGATTATAGAGTTACAAAGCAATTGTGTGCCACTTATAAACTACATACTTTCTAACTGATTGATATTTCCACAGGTGTATGTTTTTCTGAAAATATTTAAAATGATTGTAAACTAATTATTTCTAATCATGTACAAATTAATGAGAATTCTGGATATTTTCGAAATGCATAGAAAGAGACCAGACTCTCTGAACAAGCGGACTATTGAGAATCTTGCAAAAATGTTATCGCAAGAAGTGTTATTGAGATGGTGATTTTTATGTAATGTTTATTAGTGAAATGCACATAGTAATATCCTGATTTGCCATATATCAGTACACAATGTGAACTCAGGTCTGGAAGTGATAATCTGAAGAGAAGCCATTGTGGAACTAAATATGTAACTATGTAAACCAAGGTGAAATGCGGCTTTGGCAATAATCTTAACTGCTCAGCCTTTAACTGTCTAGGGTGACATTCCAGTGCAGTACTGAGGGAGTGCTACACTTTCAGTTGAGACGATAACTAAGAAGAAGAGCAGGTGTTTGCTCCCTGGTGTCCTGGCCAACATTTATCCTTCAACCAATATCACAAAAACACATGTCGTTTATCTCATTGCTGTGATCTTGCTGTGCGCACATTGGCTGCCGTATTTCTCTGCATTACAACAGTGACAACACTTCAAAATTAATTCATTGGCAGAAAATGCTTTGGGACATACTGAGGTCATGAAAGGTGCTATATAAATGCAAGTTCTTTCTTTCATTTTACATTTGGTAGTATGAAATTCCAATGCAACATAAAAGTTTAGGTGCGCTGAAAGTGCTAACACCGTGGCAGTGAAGATCAAAGTGCATTGAACTCAGGCCGATAAGACACGAGTTTATGCTTGTGAATTCCCATACAGTGGACTTCTGATTTAGGTCGTGCTGTGTTGAGCCAGGAACTTCTCCACAAAGATGGAGGGAAAATTGGAGGCTCAGGCCCCTCCCCAGCCACATTCAGTATTCTAGCACCCTTTAACAGTTTGCAGTGACAGACCTGTAGATTGCCTGCACCCTGTCTAAGCATGGACACATTGTGTAATAATATGGATATCTAAAGAAGGCAAAGGGAGACATTTGTTTTTAAATAACATACAGAAGGAATAGAAACTGTTACCAGAAAATCTAAATTGCAACTTTGTGTTGAAAGGATATTTACTGAAACTTTTTCTGAATGTAATCATCCAATAAAATGGGACTTTTGCTCAAGGTGTATTTTCAACATCCTCTCAATTTAAACCAATAGATCCCAAATGACCTATCCAGTGTCGCTTTCTACCTGTTCTGAGTTAAGCTGAGAGTCATTGATAGGATTGCACCAATAAAGTAACACAGAACTTCTAAAAGTGAAATGATTCAGCAGACTTTATTAAAGTAATGCAAAGAAAATGGAGATACAATGCCTTTTAATTTCATTATCCATTTCAATAAAACTCAACAGGAAGCACAGGAAAAGAAATATTACACCTTCAAGAATAAAACAAATTAACCATCTTTTCTGGCCCTTCCAGGGAGCTGTGAACAGACACCGATGGCACTCTTAAAAACATCTGAAGAAAAAGGCTGTTAATTGCTGTCTAGACATTTTATTGCTGTAATAAGTTTCTAACAGTTAATGCTATGTTTTCAGGGTTAAAACATTCAGACTAAACAATTAGTTCATTCCATTCACAAAACACCTGATTTATAATGCACCCCCCTGCTGTGGATGGGACATGTTTTACTGCTTGTGTGTGAGGTGCTTAAACGTGAGGCCAACATGTTTCCCTATTGTTTTTTTAAGTCCTTTATTAATTAAGGAATGCATATCAATTTGTGCAGTTGGGCTGCTATTAAGATTAGTGATATTTTGTGAAACTGGGATCTTTTCATTCCTGGAGCAGTTTACAAATACAAATACTGTATATTGATTAAGAGACAAAATATTTTTCCAGAAAGTTCCAAACTCGGAAATTCCAAAGTATAAACATATAACCAATTTATGTGGTGCTTTTCTCAATAACAGTGAGATATTTAAATGATAATGATGGCAAATGATTTAAGATGTTTGTCTTCCTCATTCCTTAGTAACATATTCAACACCCACTGGTTTTTATAGTTGGGAAAAAATTCATTACTGTTTCAATAATATTTACCTTGGAATCTTTGCTGCCAATAATTTGATTTGAGTCATGAATAGTCCACATAATACTCAGTGCTACCCATTCTGTAGGTCAAAGTTGACTGCCCCACAATGCTAAGTTCTTTAAAAATGTTCTCAACATTCAGTCTGCCAAAAAAAAGGCTTTGAAATTTCCTGCTGTTCTGTGTTATTTGTGATGTTAATCAAACTTCCTGCAGACTGTAAGAGAACATTAAGATGCATTCACCATTATTCTGAAATACTTTCTTCAAAGTTATGCCATTTGAATCTGAGGAATCTAGAATATTTAGAATAAAGTTAATTATTTTAAGCAAACATATTGTCGGATTGAGCAGTATTAAGGAATCTATGTTATTATAAATCTCTGATTTCACTCATTCATTGTCTCAGTTGGAATGTGTACAGTGCAATGTGCTGAGCCATAGACACCAAAAGGTACAATTTCAATGCTTGACCTATATTGGATATATACCTGATAAAATCTCCTTGATAAAATGCAACAAATGATGAATCTTCTGGAATTTTTTGAGGATGTAACTAGCAGAGTGGACAAGGGAGAACCAGTGGATGTGGTGTATTTGGACTTTTAAAAGGCGTTTGACAAGGTCCCGCACAAGAGACTGGTGTGCAAAATCAAAGCACATGGTATTAGGGGTAATGTACTGACGTAAATAGAGAACTGGTTGGCAGACAAGAAGCAGAGAGTCAGGATAAACGGGTCCTTTTCAGAATGGCAGGCAGTGACTAGTGGGGTGCCACAGGGCTCAGTGCTGGGATCCCAGCTCTTTACAATATACATTAACAATTTAGATGAAGGAATTGAGTGTAATATCTCCAAGTTTGCAGACGACACTAAACTGGGTGGCGGTATGAGCTGTGAGGAGGACGCTAAGAGGCTGCAGTGTGACTTGGACAGGTTAGGTGAGTGGGCAAATGCATGGCAGATGCAGTATAATCTAGATAAATGTGAGGTTATCCACTTTGGGGGCAAAAACATGAAGGCAGAATATTATCTGAATGGCGGCAGATTAGGAAAAGGGGAGGTGCAACGAGACCTGGGTGTCATGAAAGTTGGCATGCAGGTACAGCAGGCGGTGAAGAAGGCAAATGGTATGTTGGCCTTCATAGCTAGGGGATTTGAGTATAGGAGCAGGGAGGTCTTACTGCAGTTGCACAGGGCCTTAGTGAGGCCTTATCTGGAATATTGTGTTCAGTTTTGGTCTCCTAATCTGATGAAGGATGGTCTTGCTATTGAGGGAGTGCAGCGAAGGTTCACCAGACTGTTTCCAGGGATGGCTGGACTGTCATATGAGGAGAGACTGGATCAACTGGGCATTTATTCACTGGAGTTTAGAAGGATGAGAGGGGATCTCATAGAAATATATAAGATTCTGACGGGACTGGACAGGTTAGGTGCAGGAAAAATGTTCCCGATATTGGGGAAGTCCAGAACCAGAGGCCATTTAGGACTGAGATAAGGAGAAACTTCTTCAGTCAGAGAGTTGTTAACCTGTAGAATTCCCTGCCGCAGAGAGTTGTTGATGCCAGTTGATTGGATATATTGAAGAGGGAGTTAGATATGGCCCTTACGGCTAAGGGGATCAAGTGGTATGGAGAGAAAGCAGGAAAGGGGTACTGAGGGAATGATCAGCCATGATCTTATTGAATGGCTGTGCGGGCACGAAGGGCCAAATGGCCTACTCCTGCATTTATTTTCTATGTTTCTATGTTTCTATGTTTATCCTCACTGACAGCTGGGAATCCCTAGCCAAAGACCACCCTAAGTGGAGGAAGAGCATCCGGGAGGGCGCTGAGCACCTCGATTCTCGTTGCCGAGAGCATGCAGCAAGCAAACGCAGGCAGCGAAAGGAGCGTGTGGCAAACCAGACTCCCCACCCACCCTTTCCTTCAATGACTGTCTCTCCCACCTGTGACAGAGACTGTAATTCCCATATTGGACCGTTCCGTCACCTAAGAACTCACTTTTAGAGTGGAAGCAAGCCTTCCTTGATTTCAAGGGACTGCCTATGATGATATACCTGAAAAGGAAAGATTTTCAGGGCTATGGGGAAGGAACGAGGGAATGTGAATAATTGGATAGTTCTTTCAAAGAGCACAATGGGCCGAATGGCCTCCTTCTGTGCTGTGATTGTATGATATGTACTGAGTTACCTGATCTCAGATGTGGTGAAAGTACAGGGGATGACAATTGGCCTCAGTGCCCCCAGGCCTATAGAGGGGAAAAATCAGCCCCACTTCTCACTGTTATCCAGTGACTCCTGCTGAAACATGTCCACATGTGTGGTCATCAAGAAAGGACAGAGTGAGCTTTGTTCTGATGGCTACTATGGTAGAATGCCCACTGCCTCGGCTCATACATGAAGAATGGACACTTGCACGAGATATCGGAGGACAATCACGGCCAATGGAACTCTATCTCAACAACAACAACAACAACAACCCTCTCAGCACGTTAGTACTTTAAAGAAGGGAGGTGGAGAGAAAATAGAGAGAATGGGAAGATAATTAAGTTAGAGGTTTAAGTTTACAAACAGACAGCTTGGAAAGTTCGCAGAAATAGGACTTCACTTTCATTTTTCACAGTAATATTATTTAGGGATGCTTCTAATGTTTCTAAGTATTCATAGGAATTTTGAAATGCCCCAGCCAGATGCTGCCCTCGGCTGACGTCCACATACACACAATCATTCTCAGCTGGATAGCAGGAACGCTGATCAATTTTCTCTTCCCTAATCCAAGGATGCTGAAGCCAGTTGCTGCATCTGCAATGCCACCCTGGCTGAGACCAGTTCATTCAGGGCAGATCGGAGTGAAACCTGGGACTGTCAGGATCTGTAGTTACTCACCAGATAAACTCACTAAACCATTGGGAGAACATCAGACCATCTTCACTGAAAAATTCCAATCAAGCAGAGCAGTTATCTCTGAAATTACGGAGGTCATAATTTGAGACACTGGTAATAACTTGAGGTTGTTACTGTGCCACAGTTGCTTATGTCCTTCCTCTCTTCAGCAAGATAACATGTTCTCTTTAAATACTTCCATTAAAGCTTTTGATGAATTGCATTGGCTTAACCTTGCTTTTTATTTCTAGATTTCCACACAGATTGCAAATATTGATGATTTTACAAGGAAGGATTGATCAGTGCAAACTCAAATATAATTTAACACTTTCACAAAGGTGTTTTGTTCAAACATACTATTGTTTTATATTAAAAGAATTAGAATACCTGCCATCTCAAAACCTTTTTGTCAGTTTCTTTTGTCAGGGGCAATGTTTCAACCCAATGGCCATTTGGGCTGTTGGGTGCTGGATGGAACTATTGGAAACAGACATAGTTTTTGCCATTGAGCAACGCATTCAATGATATCATCTCCAGAATGGGAACATTGCATGGCATTTATTTGAAGAGTAAATTTGGGAATCTTGTGACTCCTGTTATAGGACATGCTCAGCATTGCATTTGTCTGAGATAACATTGGTAATGTCAGTTGTTTGCAATGATGTCATGTCCCTAATTTTTTTCCTTTAAACTAACCACAAGTACCAAACAACATATGCTGCTTAAAATAAATAATCTTCAGTTGCTCAGGAGGGAGCTGGAACTTCTAATTATAATGTTTTGTGGATTTGCATTGGGGAATTAATCAGGGCCTTAAACGCAGCATAAAAATGTTCAGTTTATGAATTCTGTTTAAAAACAGTTCCAAAGGGAATTAACTCAAAGCCAACCAAAAACAGTGAGAATTTGAATCTCAACACTTCTGTGTTCCTCTCCTCCCCACCCCCGAGCTAAGGTTGGTTATTTATTATTGACCAACCCCGCCACTGGTTTGGTTTGGTACAGTGATGTGCAGTGTAAACACTCAAGAGATCAAATTCAACTTGAATCTTGTAACCCACACTGAATTGGGTCTCCTGTGTAGATGGCCAATGCTGTTTTTATTTAAAACTCGAAGAACAGTAACAGTGCAGTGATACTATCACATCATCCATGGGCTCTGTTTGTTTAAGAGAGTAAACCAGAAAACTATCCAACGGAAAGCTAATTCCATAGCACTATCTACAGCCTATTTACTTTTCCTCTAAAATGGAAGTCATCCCTTATGATTGCACTTCAGGCTGTCTGGCTTCCTCTTGCCTTTAGGGGAGATATCATGGGGATGATATTAGAGCTCAAATAGTTCGCACAGATGGTGACCACCCTCAGTCTACATTTTCACATGATTACTTTAGCACTTTTCCACAATAAGCTCGATTGGGAGACATTTCCATGTCACTGGATGCCATTTTGTAACCCCGTGTTGATAATCAAAGCACAGTTCATTGCTTTTGTTTAAGGAGATTATGAAGAAATAAACAAAATAATAAACAGCTTATTTCTTCCTTTTCCCAAATTCATTTCAGTTTCAGCATCAAAACCCATGACAAAATAAATGACACTTAAGGAAAATACAGTTAGCAGTATTATGAGCAGAGATAAGACAGCTCTAAAAATTATTTAATAAACCTCAAAAATGGGCATGGCAAAAATGGAGTTTCTTACACATTTGCTCCCTTGAACAAATTAGAGGGATTATAATTTTTTTTGTGGCCTGTTCTTAGAATCTCATTGAAAATATCCCAAAGTGTATCATTTTAAATCGTAAATAAGGCAGATATGATCGGCTATGTACCAGGGGTTTAAATTACAGACGGAAACATATAGCTGCACATTTAAAAATAATTGAAAAATGTGTTTTAACTTGCAATTTTTTTTCTATAGTAGATTTGCAACATTTATATTGTATAATATAGATATGCACCTTTGTGCCAGAATTGATGTGTATTTTTTACTTTTCCAATTAAATACAGAAGAAAAGCATAAAATTGTAACTTGTGGTTAAATTCACTTCTCGGAAATGGCAAATTTAAGACTGTTGTTCGGATATTCTTCATGCAAAGAGTGACGACCCCTGAATGGACTTCCAGGTAATGGAGTGGAGGAAAAACTCAGAGAGTAATTTAATAAACAGTTGGTTGCTATGATGGGGATCTTTATGGATAGATATGCTAACATAGACTGAATGGCCTTCCTCCTCTGTATCGTTCATGATCAAATTGCATAAATTTTATATTATAATCCCAACTTCTCCCCCCAAAAAACTGCAGGATACTTTGTGCCTAATAGCCTGACTGGAGCTTTCTTCTGACTTGTTAACTCTGCATGGAGAAGTTTTACTTGATATATATGCTTTCTGACAAATAGCGACATAACCCTATTTGTTGAACATCTTGCAGATAGATCTATGGGGGAGAAATTCAATTTGTGCTGGTTTCCCATGCGAAATGGGCAGTGCAGTCAGGGCGTGTGCCTGAACACCAACGTCTGAGATCCAATACAAACTGGGCCTCAGGGCCTCATTTGCATTTAATAGGCAAGCTGCAGATGCCAATTGGGCCTCCCGATGCAGCTCGCCAGTCGGGGCCTGATAAATTTCAGCTGATTCCAACGCCGAGCCATCCTCATGTAGGTCCAGGGGTGGCAGGGAGGCAAAACAGAAAGGGATGGGTCCAGGCCGGTAGCAGACTGCAGTATTTTTGTGGAGCCCAGAGGAGAGCACTCCTGCTCTGCCTGGATCCACAAAAACTCCTGGATGTTTCATCACATGACCTCCTGCCTGCTAATGCACTGCCCCCACTCTCCCGCCATTGGTCGAGCGACATGTCCACTCTCACGACACATTCCCTTCCATGCCAGTTGCAAACAATGTTCCGTGTAAGTTGCATGGTGATACAGCACTCTGGGGTCCTGTGCAGCCGCTTGCTGGCTTTTCAATAGAAAAACGTGCGCATGCTTATAACTAATCAGCAAAAGTGTTTTTTTTTTAAATGAAGAAAGAAAACACAATTGTTTTAAATGCCCCTATGAGTTCTTTCCCCGATTGCTCACAGCAGTGACCGGGAGATTAAGCTTTAATTTCTGGGGATTCCAGGGCAATCCTGGAGGGTTAACAATGCTAATTGATTGAGGAAAGAACTTAGTGAACTGCCTGCTTTCTTTGAATAATGCCATGAGATCATTAGCGTTCAGTTGAAGGGGCAGATAAGGCCTCAGATAACATCTCATTAGAAGGATGGTACCTCCAGTAATGCAGTATTTCCTTTGGACTGCACTGGACTGTTTTACTTAGGTTATGATGATATGTTGATCATTGCAAACGAGTAGCTACAGATCCTATTGTTGCTGTGTACAGGAATAATAGGGTTATTCACTTTTTTAACTATGTTTTTTAACTAAGACCGCTTATTTCCACCTGCGGAACATCGCCCGACTCCG